>NC_040243.1:6688014-7313014 GCF_001444195.1 Xiphophorus couchianus | reverse complement strand
AGAGAGGAACCCAGAATTCTTAATTCACCTCTAGCTGCTTAGATCTCCATGGTGAACGCTAAGCAACAGACTAATGATCGTGGTGCAAATACATCCCATTGACTGCACTTTTCTTACTTTTCCTTCAGCTCCTCTGTGGTGCCCTTGTAGGGAAACATCGAGGCGATGGCTGTAAATATCTTATCGTTAGGGATCCTCTTGCTGCCGGACGCATCTTTCACTTTTGGGAAACAAAGCAGGGATTGTTACACAAGTGAACCAGATATGACCAAACATCAGGTTTTTATACAGATGCATAAACACTGATTATGCAACACGGGTGTTTACACAATTCTGAACAAGACATTGTCTCCTATTCTTAAGAACAGACCGTAATAATTGTTCTTAATGGTTGTACTTTCTTGTATTCTGTAATTCTTGTACATTCTTGTACATGCATGCTGAGTGGATCCATTTCACAATTGTTGGGAAAGTGTGTAGTTACCACTAAATCCAAACACAGCTCTGTAATAGGAGTCAGGGCATATCAGTGTCATGAACAAACAAGTTCCCTCAAACAAGGGAAAACAGGGCAGCTTTAAAGTCATCATGTCAGTTCAAGAGCTGCTGTAGCAGGACGACCTTGTGGCAGCTGCATGGTGTAAAAAGAAGAACAGTATGTGCCTTGTTCACACTGAAGCACTGTAAACACAGATACTCACCCTCTGTGGTGCCTCTCCTTTTTCTCCTGATTAATGTCCCAGCTTTAGTCTCTTCCGAGCCTTCCACTGAGCTCCTCCTCATCATCATCCTCTCTTCCTCTTTCTTCCCTGCAACCTCTGCTGCCATCACCCCTGCATCCTCCTCCTCTTCTTCGTCATGGTCAGAATATTGACTCAAGGCATCCACAAGTTCCTTGAAGATCTCGTCGCTGATGAACCCGCCCTCTGGGACAAAAACAATTTTTTCTTATATCTTAAATCATGGGTTCATATAGAAAAAAATGCTATAAACCTCTACTATTAATTCAGATGAAATACATACACAGCAAATACAGTGTCCTAAAAAGAATCCATACATTTTCCACACTCGATATAACCACAAACTTTATAATATATATAAAGTTTTTAACATTTTTGGTAAGTTTTTAGGATAAATCATTTGTGGTAAGACTTGAAGTTGGCATTAACAGATACTCTCCATCCAATTTGACTAAGTTTAAACAATTTTGAAAATAAAAATGGGAAACATTTTTAGTCTGTACATCTGGAAAACTAGTAAAGACGTAGTATTTCCAGAAATCTGCGGTTGTAGTGGTGTAATTGTGACGATGTCTTAGGAAATTAATGTATCTTTAAGGCTCTGCCTACCTCTGTCACCATGAACGCCATCATAGTTGTCAATGAGTTCCTCTAAGAAGGCCTCATCCTGTTCAAGCACCTCATCACCCATGTAGGGAATGTTGTGTAGGAACGTTTCATCCTCCACCTAAAAGAAAAAACTCCTGTTGGTGCTACATTCAACAAAATAACATTAAGTGTTTCTAAGTGTTCCAAGGCTTAAAAACCAATACAATTATATATCAGCCATGAACCGTAGCATGCAAAAACAATATCAAAAGATAGTATATGATACCATGAAGTTGTGCTGCAGTGGTGACCACGAGTACATGAAGGGGATTCCTGCCACTGTAGACAGAGGTTTCATTGGAATGGCCTGAGAATTAAATTCCGGGAACCCGAACTCCACTGCACACATCTGGAAGAGGATCAGAGGTGAGGTGAACATGACCATACTCTGAATGAGTCTTCTGGATAATTATAATTTAACACAGATGCTGTTTTGGCTCAGGCAGGGAAAATAAATACATTGCAGTGAAACTCAACAGCATGTGGGAACATAAAGATACCGCTATATTTTCAAACTGTTTGGGTTATGAGCTCACTTAAGTCATCAGTTCCCTTTGTCACTGCCTATTTAGGCTCCTTTTATCCTAACCGCTCTCTTTTTAAAAGAACATACCTTCTTATTTGCCAGAGATCCACTAAAGGTTGAGACAGGGATGGCTTGAATCCTAAGCTTGGACCACTCTGTATTCAGGAGATTAGTCTGCAGCTCAATCTTTTGCCTGTTGGACATGAACAAGCTCTGGAAACACAAAAAGACCAAATCAGATAAAACTCAAATGAAGGGGATAAACTACAGACACATAGCAGCTTTTTTTCCCACCGTTCACAGACATTAATCTATAAACCATGTGTCAATGACTGGTTTAACCCACCTTGACTTTGTCTACTTTTTTAAGGCGTTTTAACTGGCGAAGGCGCATATACTCAGACTTGACCCTCCTTCTCCACTCTAGGAGACTGCGGGAAGGGGTAAAGGAGTCAGGCTGAGGCCTTGGAGTTGATAGGACAGCACTAGTGCCAGAGGCTGGGGCTGCGGCAGCTGTTTCTTCCATCATTCCTTAAAAATTCAAAAAGAGTATTCAGGAAGCAAGTTGAAACTCGTTGTAGATTCAAATTTCCCATTGTTGGCCTGTTATTTGGCCTCCAAAGCACAGCGACAGTTGTATCTTTTGCAGTAGTTTTGTGTGATAACCTGGATAATTTTAAAGTCATCCCATTCATTTTTTCACACAATCCATATTGTGTGAAAAAATGACTAAAATATCATGTCAATAAACTTTACAAGACAAACAGATTCATGAAATATCAATTTAAAAAGAATCATAATGCAAAACAAATCAGTGCATTCAATTCCAAATCTTATGCAGCACCGCCCATAGGTTTCCATACACTCACTATCAGCATGAATGTCATAGTGATGCTTTTAATATATTATTTCTTATGTCTGGAATTATTACAGCAAACAGCTTGAATTGAGTGCTTATGTTTCGATTTGATGCACATTTTCTAGCATCATACCTCTGGCAGTCTATAACTGCAAGAGATACTGTTGGTTGACACAATAAAAGAGAAGGACTACTCCCAAATTCTTTAATTTCAACTCAAATCAAACACTAGATGGCTGAGATCTAAACTGGTTGTTCAATCAGGACAGCGATCACAACTACAGATAGAAACTTTCTCTGGAAAAGACAGAAGAGGCTGGAATTAGCCTTAAAATGCATGTCATCAATCTGCAACTCCTAACAGACATTATTTCGACAAATATTAGTGTGAACATGTGCATACACTTGAGTTTCAATGTTAAACCTTGGAAAAAATCTACAATAAATACAACATTGTGCACACAATTCTTGTTTTCTATATGATATAAAGTTATTCTATTCTTTAAAAAGGCTTAAATACATCCATGTCATTCATAGATAAGGGCATCAACATTAAGTCCTGCATGATCCTAATGATTGTGTAAAATATAGTTAAAGTCAGTTGATCGCAAATTAGTGAAAAAAAAGTTGTTAAAGTAATTTATTCTTCAACAATCCTTCAGTATGACACAATCTCGTTTTCCATAAGAATGCACTTCCCCATTTACCCTAAATGTAACCCTCTTTGAAATACTGCCCCCTTCTGTTGGCAAAACAAAACTGCCATCCTCTGGAGAAAACAAGCCTACCGTCCGGGTGATTTAAACTGCACCATGTTTTCTAATTATTTTTAAAGGGCGGCCATTACCAAAGCAGTGGGCAATTATTGTGGCCTGTAAATAAAGTCGAAGAGTTAAACAGCGTGGAGCATCCACATTGCTACGAAGTGGGCGTGCCTCAACAGAGCAGAAAAGTGCGTAGTACAGTTTTTCTGTGGTTCATCATGGCCCGAGTGAGCATCTACATCACTGTTTGCGCCATAACCCCATCAGAAATAAGCATTAAGGCAAAACTTAGCGCCGAAATCAGCGACAGGGGGTTTGATCGAGGAGGAGGAAGCTTGTAAACGTGTGGTACAACGCAGATGAAGTGCGCTGCGTCCTCTGGGTGCAGCCACGGCAGCTACACGGTGCCCATTTAAATGGGGAACACTTTAGCGACGTGCCCACCCAAGCTCCACAATGACGGCGCGGCATTCTGGTACACGCGTGTGCACGTCTACATCCACACAGCAACTGTCGCGGTTATTAAATACCTTTAAATCCTCGCGTCCTCTCTGTTGCGACTACAGCCCCGCAATGCGATCAAGTCCCTCTCTGTACGTGTGTGTAGGAAAGAGAGTGAGTTGGTGAGTGAGTGAGAGAGAGAGAGAGAGTGTGCGTGTGCGTTGGTGTGTGCGTGCTGGACAAATTAAGGCTGTCTTTGGTTTGGATCTGACGCAGGTATCGTCTCCATGCGTGGGGATGTCAGAGAAATCCCAGCGTTGTCCGCGGACATGGTGCTGGAGGCTTGTTGTAGCTTACAAATAGCTACGCACTTAGCTCAGCCCAAGCAGGATAGTGACGTATTTATTATGAAGCAGCCTTTCCAAGAAGAGGAGCCAGGATTTATGCATATTCTGCGTCTTGGGAATAAAAAGTAGCTCAGAGGAGCCGCCGCTCAGCCATTGCTCGCACACTCAGGAACTGATTAACTGTTCGGAGATTTATGGTCATATACATACGCAAGATTAATTCTCTTTAGGCCTGCGGTTAGTGGCCAGCCCTTTAGAAAATATTACATTCCACCGCCTGTTGGTGTAAAATACAAGCATTAAAATACATTATGACAAAAAAGACGATTAAAAACAGCAAGTAGCCCATAAAACGAAAAAAAAAACAAACCCGAAAAAATAACAAAACACATAGCATATCTTACAACAGAAACAGCCACACAATATATATTACTGGTTTACAGACTAAGGTCTTAATGATGAAGTAAGAGCTGGAAACCAGCTTACAGTTTTATAAAATTCCAACGGACTTCTGTCGAGAGGGAAATCAGCCTAACTGCGGTTCAGCTTTTCTCCTGCAGAGGGAGCTCAATACATTTTTCTTCTCTGTGGGAAAAGACAGCGGGCTAGGCGCAAATAACACGGATGCCAGAAAGATCTTGGTTGGCTACACACATTTCTAATGGAGAGCAATGGCTGAACTCACTATAAAAACTTTGCTATCAGCAGGACAAAAATCTGAAATATAATTTTTTTTTCACACGGCTTGAAATGAACACATCATTCTACATTAAATTGATGCCTTTGAAGGTATTTATAACTTAATTCTCAGGTTGATGCACATATGATTTTTAATACACTTCTGTTGTCAATTAGTCATCAAATTGAAGTGAAAATATTCTTTTTACCCTTTCTTTGCCTCTAGTATTATTTCAGCTTTATCCGTTTTGACTCTAGTGCCTACAGGTGTTTACCAATGGTAGACTCATAGCAGAACTGACAACAATGCTCCTTACAACTAATGGCAATTTAGACAAAATAATATGACTATAATATAGTTTAACTGTGAAAGGAAATCAGAGCTCAACCATGCAATTTCTTAAGGACATTTAAGTGACAAACACCAGTCCAAAAGATTCATTTAAAGTTTTGGTGGGGAAATCCTACAGAATCATCTTGTTTTAAGGGTGGGAAAACAAGGATCATATAGTTACAAACCCACATGTAAAATATTTGATTAATTCATTCTCATCACTGGAAAAGGGAAAATCCTAAATTTTCATTTATTTGTGTGATAATTCTTTATAATTCCTCTACATTTGTGCCCACATCAATATTCTCTTAAGAAAACCAAAGCCTCACTTTTATGTTGCTAAATATCTACATTAGGAGTATTAACATTTTCAATTAACTGGAAAAACAATATTTGTCCAATGATGAAAGCTCAAAAATACAATTTACCTATTAGTTTTGCACATAGTGTAGGCATTTGAGTAATTATCGTAATTTACACACACACAAAAAAAAACTTGTTTAACACACAAGAGGGCACTATACGACTGGTTCCTACAGGACGACACAATCTATAATAATAAAACATTATTTAGATTAGTACACTTAAAATCATGCCCCCATAACATAACAAGCTGTGTTTTTTTCCTGCCTCAGGCATTCTTGACTTTTTATTGAGCATTTAGAGAAAAAATTAGGATGGTGAAACTTTTCTAGATAAAATAGCATATTTGGTGGTGTGTGACGCAAGCAGTGCAATATTGATACTGAACTGTCAAACAAAAGCAAACACTCACAGGAACACACAGATTAGAGATAAAGGCTGCAATAGGGAGGACGTCTTTCTTTCTGCATTATGTAAACTCGATGTGTTGATGTTGGCGTGTGACTGACCTAAATATTACAAGAGAAATTGTCTGAAACAAAAGGTTTTGAGAATGAAAAGATGTCCAAGACAAATAACTCTACAGTCAAGAAAAATATCTAATTAAAAAACAGCTACACAAAGCTACATTTGCTTTAGCATTCTTGGACATTTAAAACCTATTTAACGTTATTCCTTTTTAAAAAGTCAATTCATCCATATAATGGTGCTCACAAGAATGCCTTTGATATTTAAGTGCATGTTTCTTTTTTTGAACACTCTACCCTTTATATGAAACTGTGCTCTCAATGTTAAGTGAAATGAAATGTGGGAGCAATTTTGGCATGAGCTATATGTGGCTTTGTTCCAAGCCCAGCAGCTGAGAAAGAGCACTTATTCTTCAATGATACAGAGAAACACTTCAGCTTCAGACTAAGTCTCCTTGCTACCTCTCTTTTACCACAGAAGTTTAACATGATGTTAACAATGACGGGAACAAGGACATTGTTTGTCTTCAACATTGATGATACACCACAGCACGGATAAAGAGAGGACATTCCTTATGTAAATCATGCAGAGTAAATCTTGATTTACAGCAACAACAAAAAATGGAAAATGTAATCAAATGTGCCACCAAACGAGAAATTAAAGGGGAACTCCACTTTTCTGAATTTACAAGTTCAGAAAAGTGGTCCGGAAGAGTAGAGTGGCTTTTGAAACATTATGAATTAAATGTTAATCAACATTTTGATGTGTAACAATGGCACGTGACGATTGTTCACTGCGTGTTCTACAGCTTTATTTTTATGTATGTTTTTATGATGTAAAGCATTTTGTTGCTGAAATGTGCCATACAAACAAACTTCATTGACTGATTGCGTGATGATTGATTGATTGAATTGGCCCTCTGCATCATGGTTGGCTCACTTGGTCAATATCTCTCACACCTTTTGCCCACAAATATTATCTTAGTTTAACTTCTATTTCAAGAACATGTTCCAAATTAATTAGTCTAATAAAATAAAATAGATGTCAATATCAACTCCAACAATTAACATTTGTAATAAATTATTTTTAGATTACAAATGCTACAGAAAAGATTGAAACTATACTAGAATATATGCTATTTTCACATTTGCAGCTCTGCTGAAATTGAATGATTATTTTGAAACTCATCACTTGTAGAATCCATGACTAAGTTACTGAAGATCACATTAATATCTTTTATTAATTAGTTACACAAATGCATAAAATAAAACAGAAACAAACAACAATTAGCATAAATTAACTCTTGGTGAACCACTTTTGGCCTGTCAATTTGAACAGCTTTGACATTGTCACAGTAAAACTGAAGAGAGGATTCCTAAAATCAAACTTTGTCTTCTATTTCTGGGAGCTGATTTTGGATCTTAGGTTGTGCAGTATCAACACTTTTGCCTCTGATGCTCTTAAGATTAGTGGTAATAAATTTGATGATGATACATTTGTGAAAAGATTTTATGTATGATTGAAGATCATGTGTCAACTTTAGTCTTGAAAACTGTTGCTGTGACAACAAATTATGTTTAAGTTCAGTTTTGCTGTTCAACTCTCTTATCAAACAAATAAGAGAGCAGTTTCTTTCCCCCACATTTAATTTTCTCTCATCTAATTTCTTTCCTCCCCCTTTTTTTGATTGGCCAATTTCACATTCTTGCATTCTGTTCTTCTAATGTCACCCCACAAATTTGCAAATCAACCAATTAAACTACTTGGACCTTGTAAAAGGAGAACCTCCTTCATTATTATTTTTATTCAATCAGTCTGGCCAGGGTAAATTTCTTCCGTGGCTTTTGTTCATTAGAAGTAGAAATAAAATGCATCATAACCCCCGCCGCCCCCCCCCCCCCCTCACACACACACACACACACACCCTAAGATCAGGTTTACAGTAATTAGGTTTGGATTAAAATTGAAACAACAAGAAGAAAATGAAAACAAACGGAAGAAAAAGAAAATCAATTTTTTTTTTGTAAATCACAGTTCTGTCAATTAGCTGTTGATTAAACACCTGTCTTAAACTTAAACCATTGTTTGTTCTCCTATTATCAGAGGACAGAGAAAGACAAAGAAAAGAGGGGAGAATAAACATGAAACAGAAATGCTTCATGCTTTCACAATTTCTGAATCAAAAACTAGAGAGAAAGTGGTGATGACTTTGTACCAGTGGAGCACAGCAGTTGTCAGAAACTTTTTACCCCATGTGGTGAATCCGCCCATACTAGGAAATGAGGCTTTCCTGTTGTTTCTTTTTCTTTTTTTAAGCCTTCCTGTGTAAAGGTTGAGATATTTAATCCCTTCCCACTAGTGAAGATGAACAGAGTATTGTTCAGCAAAATGACTGTCACCAGATTCTCTCTTGTGTTCTCTGGCTGCTTAGTGACTTTTCTCATTTGGGGTAAGTGACATTTATTTTCCTCGTCCATTTATGTATTAGGGTGAAGCAATGTTTACTCTTCATCTAATTTCTCAATAAGAAATCTGTCTCACTTTACACAGGGAAATTACATTTAGAAAGAAACCAAACAACTGGTATGTTGTAGGTTATTCTTAAATGTACAGCCCAAATACATATCCAAACAAGAATTCAGTAATTATTTCTGATCATGTGTAAGATTGTTTATACTGTTTAAGAAATAATTTGATTTCTGTCATATGAATAAGAAAGCTCCTCCTAATGTCAGAACATTTGTTGTAAGTATGTTTAAATGTCCTTGAGTTGAATATATTAAGACTTCCTTAAAGAAGTGGGAGACAAAGGGAGGATGCACTAACTCCCCATAGCGTGGATCTCGCTATTTCCTTCATTCTCCACACTTTCTCACACATTGAAAAACGCGTAAAAACAGCTGCTGACGAAATATGAGTTCAATAACAGAGAATTTTATATCTTAAATTGACTATATGTCTTTGCATTGCCGAAATTTGAGTTTTCTTGTTGCAGGATGCACAAATGTAATTTGTCTGGATAACGACAAAGCAACGGTGCAACCGCTCACAACAACAACAGTGTATGGTATGTGTGGATTTTTAAAGAAAATCAAAAATAAATCCTTTTGTATGTTGCCTAATGTTTTTAACCCATGCATTTCTTTATGTAGGGTATAATGAAACACAAACAATGGATAACGGTGAGTTTGAACTTGTTTTCTTTGAGCTGTTTATTGTGTATCTGTGCGACGCAAATCAATTCAAGTGCAGTAAAAAAATATTTGCTACCTTCTTAAAATACAAAATACAATTTTCAAAAAGATCATTTCATTTATTAATGGAAAAAAGAAATCCAAACCTATGTGAAATAGCATTTTCCTCCAAAACCTAGTAATTGGTTGTGTCACCCTTAATGGCAACAGCTGCCATCAAGTCTTTGTAATAACTGGTAATGAGTTTCTTGCATGACTGTGGAAGAATTTGGACCCACTGTTAATTGCAGAATTGCTTTAAGTTAGTCAGACCAGAGATTTTTTGATCATAAATTTAAAGTCATGCCATGGCTTTGTGATCAAACTTAAGTCTAGACTTTGACCAAGGAAATCAGAAACCTTGATTTTGTTGTTTTTGTTGAGGGATCAGATTACAACCTTATCTGACTTTTTTTCTTTGCCCAAAGCCCCAGATTATCACACTCTCACCACCATGTTTAACTGTCATTATGATGTTCTTTAAAAAAATGTTTTACACAAATTTTACGCCAGATAAAATGGGATTCAGATAATATGATCTGTCAACTTTTTGCATGACATATTGTTTATATATACATATAGATTGTAGAAACTTTAGGAGGGATGGTTCAATATGATTTTATATTTACTGTAGATGTTGTAAAGTCACAGATGGTGAATATGGAAGCATTTCTCCTGGAGGCTTGTTTGGGATCACTTCTTTGAAATTATTTGTTTGTCCTGGAACAAACAGAACCCAGAAAACAGATCTTGCAGACTTTGTTTTCCGTGGGGACATCTCCTCTTGTGTTTTGTCAAAAGGATCCAAGATAAACTCCTGAGGAGGTCTCCACCAGAGGGGTCACCAGCAGTAGACATGAGGCCCCTAACGGTTTCAGGGTTAGAGGTTAAATGAAACCTCATTACGACCACCCCACCCCCCACCTGGATCAACTTCCTCACTTTGTTCGTCATTCGCCCCACGCAACGTCAGTGATCAACGCATGAACTCAAAGTTGTGAAACAACTGGAACTTGGAGCAGAGCCCCTTTCGCTGTTCCTCATCCTGTGCCTTACTATTTTTTTCTTTCCCCAACTGTCCCCCCACCCCTTTCCCCTGCCAACACTCCCGAATGTGGGCTCCTCCTCTGCTGAAAAGACACATTTCCTGATGTCATTACTAAATCAAAATGCTGCTCCTCAGCAAACAGATGTTACATGAGGTTGAACATATAGTTTCTGTAACATCAATTTAAGCTCTGAAATGTAAACTGTAGATTTATATATGAATTTCTTTTTGTGTTTGATCCTCCCTCACTCGGCTTTTTAAGGCTCCAAGAGATGGCAGTGAGGAACTACCCAGCATATTTGCGATAATCATGAGCTCTTTATGAGATAAAAAAAAAAAAAAAAATTACATCTGATGTGGAAATGTTATGTATTCCTTGCCAGCATAGACATGTAATGGTCTTTTGAGTCTCATGGTTGTTTCAGAATAATAACTTATTCTATCTTTTGTTAAATTAACCTAAATATGAAATCGTGGCTGTCTGCACAGCACACCCTGCAGAGTCATGATTAAATCCACCCCAAAACGCTAAGCCCTAAATGTTTACTTATGTTTCCTATTTGGCAGAGGCAGCCCAAAAGGCAAATAAATCACATGCTGTGAGCTGGCCAGGCCTTTTCGACTGTGAGAAACTGAGACTAAAAAGCAGAACAAGAGTTAAAGAGTAAAGGGTTTTCAGATGTGAGTCCAGCCCCAGCTTGGGTGTGCTCTTTTTATTTGGGAGAATAGAGAGGACAATCTTTGCTGCCTCCACCCCTTTAAAAAAAAGGAAGAAAAACTAAAAAAAAAAAAAACGTGTGTTGAAGAGGCAAAGAGCTGCTGCCAAGGCGCAGGGCCATCAGACAGATCTTCGATGAACATCTGCTATCCGCGGGTAACATTGTTTGGACATCTGGTAACCGAAGATAACCCTCTTGCGTTTCCTGTTATGCCTCGCTATACACATTTTGAAAGCTTCATCATTTGGGGAAAAGACACCTTTATTCTTTTTTTTTTGACATGAAGGGAGCTGTTGGTTTCATTGGGGTATTCCTCTCCTTTCTCTCTGGTGAGTGTGTGGTCTTCCTTTCACAGCTGCAGTCGCCTCAACAACAGTTGTGTTAGAAGAATTTGTGTGCTAAAAGAGGCAAAGAAATGTCACAATGATTCGAGTTGATTTAGTAAGATTGTGTGTTTTGTGTTTTCTGTCTTTTCTTGTCAGAAGTACATATTTTACTCATAGAATGTTTTTCCATGTCTCTCATTTAGAGATCTCAGGACACCAACTGCAATTTCGTAGGTGGCATTTCTTACATACAATGCTAATGTAACACAAGTCTTTAAAAAAATGTAAAATTGCAAGTCACTGTTGTTACATCTTAAACTGCTATTATTCTTTTTGGATGTTTTCTCACATACTCTCCTTTTAATTCCACTTCTTGCAGCTTGTGCGAGTGGTCCCGTTTGCCACAATATTTGTAAGTTCTGCGAGGAGAATTATGGCAAACCATCAATGGAGTGTCTTTCTTATATATTTGATGACTATTTGCATTTTTTCAATGAGAAAATGAGATCACTAAACTCAACTGACTGGTGCGTCTGGGATAAAGTGAGCAGGTAATCTCAATTACAAGTCACTAATTTTTACATCAGAGATATTTCAAAGCATATGCTGACATGTTTTGGGAAATGTCCTTTCCCAAAACATTTTTTATTTTATTTTATTTTCTGCAGCTCCTACAGCGACTTTAGCACGTACACCGAGACCGTATCTGACTGCCTGCTGATCCCATGGCCAAACTCACTGGTGGAAAAACTCTTTGTCAACATCCACTCTGAGTATTTCAAAACGTGCCCCACAGAGGAGTTTAGTGACCCACCACCAGGAATCGTGTTAGCCCTGGTGATCACTCCCATCTGCCTGATACCAGTTATGGTCAGCCTGGTGGTGATCAAAACCAAAAATGGGGATGGCACATCCTGATTTTAACACTAAATATGGCCTTTTATATTCATTTTTGTCCATCTACTTTACCATGCTTAGACTGATCCTATTCCTTCAATTCTCCAAAAATCCTGCAGACGTCTCAGTGACTCAGGACTAAATGGAGTAAACGCTTTGCTGCTTCGAATGATGTCTGTTGAATGACAAGTGTCTTCTTTCTAAATGAAATGATCAATATACTGTGGAATAACAGTTTCCTGTTTACTGTATTTACACTTTATAGGGAAGGTTCAGTTTCTTGAAAGTGGGGTTCTTTGGAGTTGCCATCAGCTGTCAGTACCTTACCTCAGGTGGACAATGCTTAGAACATTTCTTAAAGATCCAGAAAGACAGAAAAGTGGAGTCCATCATTCTGAATCAACTCCAGTTTTTAAAGTTTCACAGCAACTCAAAAGAGTTACTTAGGTGGTTATTTAACATAAAAGCCATTTGCCATTTATGATGAAAACTGTATTGATTAATGATCCATTACAGTAACATTGTGACATTCTTAGCAGAAGAAAGACGTAACTGATCAGTGAGATCTGATTTGATGCTAATGGAATAGGATGTAAAACAGCCATAAGACTGCATTTTCTCAAACTACTCACCATGAACGTCAAATAAATTAATGCAAGTGAGAAAAAAGAATTCCAGTGAGCTACGTTTTTTATTATAAGACCATTGTTTTAGGATGATACATTTTTATCCTAGTTCCACTTGGCCTACATGTTAGCAATACTCATAACTTCTTTCTCTTCTCATAAACTGAAGGGATGCTTTGATCTTTACTTTGTTGGAACATTGACTGCTCATAGTTACTCTGCAAAATCCCACCTCAATGTCCCAAACTTTCACTTTAAGGAAAAGGCTGTGAAAAAATGTTGTTTTTAAACTGACCTAGTTACAATGTTGCGTTCTGTTTGCATTTGAAAGTTGGATTTTCTGATTTTCCATACAGAAATACAAAAAAAATCTGTATAAAGTCAGAATTTTAACTTGGAAAGTTGGAAGTGTCTGAGGAGTCCTGGGTTCAATAGACATGGTTATAGCACATATATTTAATTTTGCAGATGTAAACCCAGTTTAAAAATCCCCCCAAAACAATTACCGTAATCTTTTTTTTTTGTGACATAGTGCTGTACAACATTTTGTGGTGGACATGTTCATGTTTCAATGCAGAATATGGAGAGAAATGCACTATTATTAAATCATATTACTGTAAGTGGGTAGCACTACAATTGGAAAAATCCCAGGGGTTTTCCAAATTGCAACTGGAACACGATTACTCCTGATGTGACTTCATTCTCAACTCCAGCCTCCAAAACAAATAGGATGCAACATAAGTATTGACTCAACCAGTATCAGCACAATATTCTGGAGTCAAACCCTAATATAAACCAAAAACATATATTTAGTGTTGTTAATGATGACAAAAGCTTCAGAGCTTGCAGTTGTAAAAGTATTATAACATTTTCAGTGACAGTCCAGATGTTTGGAATTAGCTTTGGCTGTTCAGAAAATTATGTTTAATTATAAATGAGCAACATAATATTTTGGTGCTCAAACTGAACTCGGATCAATGTTAAGTTTGATCTATGTTTGATATGTGTTAATATGACATGAAAATTAAGAATTGTTGAATGTATTTATCTGAAGGGGGTTCAAAGGTTAAAGCAACTGGAGCTCAATTAAAAGTGACCACTGCAGTAGAGCTCCCCATGCTGTTTTTCTTTCAGTAGCAACGATTCTGCCTTCTGTCCTGTCTAAATATTAACAATTCATAAGTAAATAATTGACAGTTTAACCTGACCCAGACAAAAGACATTTATCTGTCTGTGCAGACTAGTTATATACACTGAGTGATGACAAGAAGACCAATCTAAATTTCTTTGCTTGTAACATGACAGCGTTGATAAGTGTTCAGTTGTGGATGACAGTAAAGCCACAGTAAGTGCTTTCAGATTTGGAGCAAAATGTGTATTCAAAAACTTTCCTTTAATTTTGTTGTTGTCAAGAACAAACAGATGTAATTCGCAGCCTCAAGGAATACATTCAGTCCCACCATGTACTGTGCACATATCTGTATACTTTTATTGTTTTGTAAAGTATTAAATCTAAATGGATATTTTACCATCCAAATAAACTGATCATAAAAATACTGGTTGTTTATTTGGCTGTGCTGCATTGAAAATAATGGGAAAATAATAATAGGAATACAACTTTTGCAATGGAAAGACCCTGAGTCCAACTCCATTTTAAGACAACTAACAGGATTGCTGCATCATTCTGTTAAAAGTATCCTCTCCACTATACTTTTGTTCGATGAACTGCCACATATGGCCATGTCTTCCCCCCTTCATGATATCTTCAGTGGGGAGTATTTTGTTCTACAGTTTCTGTGCTGTGTGAGCCCTGATGTAGTCAAGGAAGCCATGACAGCAGCCATGCATCACACCCTCATCTGGCACACACACACCCCCACACGCATGCCCACACACGCCTACACACTGCACTGAGAGCCTCTGTTTAATGCCTGTGAGTGTGTCCTTGTGTGTCTGGGCTGGGCTATGTGGGAAAGTGTGTTTTGTGACCTTTCTTCCTCTCTAGATATAGGGTCATGCTCACCACCTCTACCACCCCATCCCCCTCTTTCTGATCTCATCCATTTTGTGTCCCTCCCTACTGTTATTTCCAGCAAACTGGAAAACAAGCTTTATACTATACTAAAAGATGTGAGTGTATATATATTTTACGGTATATACATCTATTGTCATCATAAAACAGCATCTGCATGATTTTCACAGCTTAGCCAACAATACCCAAGTGGATCATAAAACTCCAGAGTGCAAAACTTTGCCCTCTTGTGGCTTTATGAAGAATTGTAACAAGCTGTTTAGTTTGAGTACATATGTTGTGATGGGCCTGTCGTTTTTTAGATTATTTTTTATTGGCTCCCCTGTTAAAAATGTGTAGAAGTCTTAAAAATAAAGTAATTTTTTTCTACAGTAACATATCATTAGAAAGAAAAGCTTTTAAGAAAATTCTCAGTGCCATGCTACTCAATACCCCAAATAAATGTCAATTTATAAGTTATATAATAATTATTAAGCCCCTGCTTCATTGAGGTATATGTATGATGTGAGGTAGGTCCATTTTGCTGAGACAATTATAGTGATAAGAACAAGAAAACATGTGATTCAAGTGAGGTAGGTATGTGTTGAACTTTATGTGTCATGAAATAATAATTATAAAAAGATACCAACTATTAAAAGGTTAAAAAGGAAACTGTGACAAACAATGATGAATGATTGCCTAAGTTTGTCTGGCCGCAACAGTGAGGAGGACGGCAAGAGAGTGAGTTTAAAAAAAATAACAATCACAACAACCTCACAGTTAGAATTGGTACAAAGAAGGTCAATGTGTTTCCTCATCAGGCACTAGACATTATGTCTGCTGGCATCTTGGAGATCATGCAAGGAAAAAGACTTTCCCCTCTAAAGTTGATTGATTTGTCGGGTGAAAAACAAAGAGTTGAATATATGAAAAAGCACTGCAGGTGATGTTAGATCACACAACTGTTTACCTTTTCAACAAATTTTCAACAAATTTCTGATAGTATTTGGCAGAAAACTGAAAACATAATTTGACCAGGTAATTGTGCTGTAAAGAGGAGTGGAAATCTGCATGAAGCAGTGTTTAATTAGAACCTTAAAAAAAACACTCAACGTGTACTCGTTGTTTGGGAGTGCTCCAAAGCCTCTTCTCTCTAAGAAGAATATAGCAGCACATCTTAGTTTTACTGATGAAATGGAACAGATATGCGGTTTTTTCTTTTAAAATGCAGTCTCCCTCTTAAGAGGGATCTTAAGAGAACTTTGCAGACATAAATACATGTAAACCACAATCAAATGAATCAATGGTACTTAAAAAATGGTAATTCCTCCATGACAATGGTGCAGATGAGTACTTGGAGTTATAAGCGTCAAAGGCAGTTTTAAGAGCTTTCAAACTTCTTAAAACTCCTCATTTGTATAACTCCTCTCTCTCTTTTCATGTCTGTGACAGTCTTTTCTGAATCCCTTTGCCAAAACATTGAAGCTGACCTTAAGCTTGACCTTCTCCTTTTTCATCATCATTAGAGAACTTGGGAATATTTTTGCTCCACTTCACTCGAATTTTCAGCTGGTGTTGAAAGAAAGCTGCTCCCACTCTACAATTCTTTCAGCTTATTCTGACTGATCGGGGAGCAGTTCTGATGTCAAACCCACTTGAATGTACAATCATCAGCTGCCAGCGTGATGTCAGCCAGCTGAAGGGTCAGCTCCAACACAGCAGAGCCAGCTGCCTGGCTCACAAACCAACAGAAAAATTAATTACTTATGTCACGTTCAATATCTCACATCAAAGAGTGCAGTTTTTAAAATTTATTATTTCTGGCATGTGAAGGATGTGTAGAGATTCGTATAATGTGTACTGGAAGAAAGCAGATTGAAACTTGATTATACAACTATAGAAAAGCATCCAAAGCAGCATTCATTCATCCATAACACATCAATAACTTGGCAGAGTGTCTCCAATATAACTTTCTTTTTTCATTTACTTTTACTGATGCTCTATAAAGCCATGAACCTGACACTGTCAGCCTCAGTGCCAAAGTCTCTCTATGCTGCTATGTTTTCTGCAGTCAAGCTGCAGTCAATGCAAGGATGGCTGCAGGTTTAACTGCAGTCCTTCCTGGCTAGTCCACCAGATAATTGGGAGGTAAACGTTCATCTGTTTGCATGAAAGAGACCTAAGACCATCACTGTATGTATGTAATATTTTGCTTTTCAGTATTATTATTGGTACTTAAGGTGTACTTTTATGAACTTTAACATTTATCTTGCTAACTAAGGCCAAGAAAGTTTGACATGTATCTCTTTGGTTCCTTGCAGTTACTCTGAAGTTCTCACAGTACTTCACATCCATCCTCTCGAAAAGTTTGGCAGCTGTCTCAAATGTTTTACACATATAAATAACTTTTCAATATGTAGAACAAGGAACTTTAACTTACAGTTCTCTGATTTTATTGCTGCTTTTGTAGAGGTAGCCACACAGATAATTGGTGGTGTACAGATGGTACTTTGGGAAGTTCTGAGAGTTTATGGCATAATAACCAACTTTTTTTTAACTTGAATAACTTTGGACTAGATGTACTGTATTTTATGTACTTATTGTCTAAGATTCCCCACAGCTAGTAAATTACAATTCAAATAAACACCTTCAGCAAATGTCTCATTTCTTGATTCAGAGAAAAAAAAAATAAAGACTAGAAAAACCAAGGGAAATAAAATCTTTTTTCTGTTTTTCTGTAGGAGGTTGGACAGATTTATTTCACAGCTGAATATGTGTTAGTGGACAGACACCATTATGGTAAGCGGCAGAGCGCAGCTCTTAAATGTGCAAAAAAATATTTCATAAACAACCTGGAATTGAGGAGAAAGTGTTAAAGTGATAAACAAAACACTGACACATCCTCACATTAAGCTATGACTGCTAAGTTGTCAAGGAAAGCATTCAAATCTGCAGGATAGGCCAGAAACCAAAACACAACGTTAGACTGAAAAATACGAACAAGAACAAATAAAAAAAAAAAGATTACAGATAAAAAACAGATCCATTTGAAATCTTGTGGGAGATTGATATTCAAAATGAACCAACCAAACCAAAATATTACAAAATACTTAACTTGCACAACAGGGGTTGAAAATAACTGCATAAAATGTCCGGTCTAATATAAAAATGTAGCTCAAACTTTAGAGGTTCTGAAGATCCAAGTTATTTATCAAAATGTAAAAAAAAAAGTTGAGAGGGGAAAACAATGAAAGGTTCTCCCCACGTTATCTGTACTGTTACATGATACACATTTGTGTTTCTCTCCATGCTGAGAGATTTCAAAACAACAAGCTAACCTGAGCTGATTTCTATATCTAGCCAGGAAAAACATAACTTTTGGCCCCTGTGTTTTAGCTGAAGAAATCATGAAATAGATCCCGCATGTGTTTGGAAACAAGCGTGCATATCAGTGAAACCCCGCTCTGGCCTGAAACTTTTTGATTCTTTAGAGATTAAACTAACAGTGGAAGCCTGAAACTGACAAGAAGGCTGCCAGCCCTCTGTTCCAGGCTGTCACCCATCAGGTCAGACACATGGTGAACTATCAAAGACAACCAGACCCTGCTGGATGTCACGACATGTTTGGTGCTGGTGGCAGCTCAGGAAGACAGTGACAAAGTAGTTGCAGAAACAACAAAGAAAAAAGAAAGAAGCTTTGATCAGGAAGGATGGTGTCTGACATCATTAGTTGGACCCATTGAATGAATACATTTAATGTATTGTATTTTTATCTAATATGTTTTACCCTTTACTTTTCAAAGATATTATTTTGATTTGGAGATTTATCTGTGGGTGTTACCAGGTTTCTTGTCGTAGCAGGCCTCTAGATGGCAGTATTTGAGAGCATTTTGTGCAGTGCACAACCAAACTTCAATTGCAAAGGTTTAAAAGATTATAATTATTATTTATTTAAAAAAAAAAAGCTAAATGTGTTTTTGCATGCATGATTTAAGCTCTGAAGTTTATTTTCAAATATCAGGTCAGGGAGGTTTGTCAGTTTTTGCTTCTGTGTGCACATCCAGTCAAGATTTCTGTTACAAAACATAGCACACGCAAACAACAGTTGGGGTTGTTTTTTGTTTTTCAGGTAATTGGGTGAACAATTTCTAAGATTTCACCTCACATGTGGTTCTTTGCTGTTCAGATCAGTTTGTTTTTCAGCATTATGTTCAGGTGCAGAAGCTCGTGGATTTCTACACCTGTGCTCCCCTAATTCTTTTTCTAACCTCCTTCCTCTTTGGAGGTAAACTGCACCTTCTTCAATTCACAAACATTTCCTTGATTCAAAGAGGATGGGATACTTTCTTAATTCTTTCTATTTCATATTTAAAATCTCTAATTCTACGCTCCTTTTACAGTTTACTTTATCCCAACATTTAAAGCCCACAATGCACAATGGAATTTATCCAGTATATCCATATCTGCAGGTGCAGGTGTGTGTCTTTCAAACCTGGGAGACCCACAACAAAGAATGCAAACACACAAGCACTTATGAGGTAAAATACATAATAGAAAAAAAATGAAAGTAGTCTTAGGAGCAGTTGTTGGAAACACAAAGAAAAGATTAAAAGCTAAAATGTGTGTCAATATCTTCAATATGTCACTCAAAAAGCTTTGTGGATTAAGTCTACACAGGCCCAATTTCCGCCTCTATATTATTTGCTTTTTATTCAAATGAAACAGCAACAACTGAAACCTTTGATCTGTGCCTCTGTGTTGAGGCAATGGTTGATGCTGCAAAAAGCTTCGTGACATAATGAGAAACCAGAACCAGAATGGCAGCATGGGGACTTCAAATAGATTTGCTGAAACCTGATATCTTCTTATGAGATGTAAATGAAGAGCAGCTGTTTCACCGTCTGCATTAAATCTCAATACATCTAAAGGTTAATGGCGGTGTCTGCAAAGAACTGGCAGTGATGTTACTGCAAAAATAAGTACTTAGTGTTGAAATAAGGTAATTTATTGGGCGGTCAAATCAATCTAAGTGTCTTTCAACCTGCTAAGATGATAACTTTGAAAATAAAATAAAATATATAATTATTCAGATTTTTTGCTGTAAATTTCAGAGTAAAGGTATGCATTTAATTGTTAATAATTACACAATTACCTCCTTAACTTTAGTCTTTCTGCTTTGAACAGAAAATTTTGAACAGTTTTTTTTAAGGTTTTACTGTGACCATGATGTATTGCAAATTAAGGCATCCAGGCAATTTATTAAAAACTCAGTCCCACCTCAAAGTAATCAAGACCTTGTAAACATACAAAGGATGCCTTGGATGGAAGGCATGCTAAAAAAAAAGAAAATAATAACAATCTTTTCGCATTAAAATATTTCTATGTCCTTTTTATGCCCTCTTTTTAACCCCAATCAGGAGACAGAGACACACAATAAGCTTTGGAGAAAAGATTTATTTTATTCCTGAAAGAATAATGTCAAGGTGAATTCAGACAGCCACTCTGTGTATTTTATTAAGCTATGTGCCCTCATCCTTCAGTGAGTCATCCTTTGATTTCCTTTTCTAAAGATGCCAGTTTAAAACTGAATAGCACAGAAATACCGAAAGGCTTTTGGTATAAAAGAAATTATTTCTAGCAGGATTTAAAAAAAAAAACCCAAACAAATTCAGATCTTAAACAGATTATAAGCTAAAGGGTAACACCAAGGCATGGAGACACATGTCAGCAACAACATCTGTTAAAGTGTGCATGCTCATTGTAGTGGTGGAAGCCTGCAGAAAAACAGACTGTGAGGAAGGATTCTGCAACTGGGATGTGCTCTAGTAAGCCTGCTGTCCCAAGTGTGTGAAAAGCTTGTCCCATACCTCCACCTTCATGATGGCATTGCCCATGGGACACATAGTTGCTTTGATGTCAAGGTAGTTTCCCACATAATTGATTCCTGAGCCATTGGCTTCCCCTCTGACAAAACCATGCTCATGCTCTTTCTTCTCATAGTACATTTCTTTGAATAAATCCTTATCACAGTTGCGACCCTTTTTATAGATGCCCACCGCAAACCAGTTCTTGTACAGGTTGTAGTCCCAGGGAACTGAAAACATGATGGCCAGCGTCTCAATGTAGTCATTCTGGGACCTCTCGAAAAGGTCGTAGGTCATGACGCCAACGCTACCGGTTGCTTTTCCACCAGACTTGGTGAAGGTGCACACCTCTGTCTTTAGGGGGCGTACTGTCGGTTGAGGTGGATTGAACACCTCTCCATTGTCAAGGTAAGCTCTAATAACAAAAATAAGAACAAACTGTTGAAACAGATACTTACATGTAATACATCAAACTCAAAATCTTTATCCTTACTGGATAACATTGAATCACAATCAACCTTTCTTGATTGGATCAGTTAGGATTATCAGAAATATTTACTAAATGATACAGTTAATTTCCAAAATTTTGTATGCAAAGGATATCCTTTTTTTAAAGTTCAGGGGAGCCTGGACGAAGTCTGATGACTTTTAAAGCTTCCGGTTAATACACAATATCTGAGTTAACAAATATTAACAATAACATAAATCAACTGTAGTTGATGTATGTTAAAGTCTCCAACACTGTTTCTATTTAATATCTTGCACTGTTTCAAAAGAAATTATGCAAGATATTAAGAAGGGAATTGTGGGTCTAAACAAATCTGGTTCGTATTGTATAGCATGTAAGGATAAACGTTATAGAGATGTCTTGTCTCAGATTTGAATGTGTTTTGGTGCAAAATGTGCATTATGTCCCTCCCCCACCAAAGAAAAATAATTAGATCATGCAAATATGTTGACTAGAGTTAGTAAGAGATCTTCATCATTGACAATGAAAAAACTCCTTTACCAATATGGCCTGAAAGATATAACAAAAATATATCAGGAGAAATCAACAAATTTCTCACTAAATTGCTTACTTGGGACTGATGAGGCAGTAGTTATTTGTGATATTTGAGATTTCAATAGTCACACTTCTCTTGCTGGTCACATCAGCTGCCACAGCTTCAGCCGACTCCATCATGCTGCAACAATTATGAGATCTATTTGGAAAACAAAAGTATTTCAGATAGAGTCAAACAACGTGAAAGTCATGGCTACTGGCGTTTTTTTTTTTAAATACTTTGATCAATTTTCATCTTAACATAAAGTACAAAAAAAACGAGACCATTGGAAAATAGGTGAAATTTAGCTTCAGGTGTACCGTGAGGCTAACAATATAGCTCCTACTCTGTTAAGTCTTTGTGTCAAACTTAAGAGTTAACAAGATAATAAATACTGATGTAATAAACCCATCAGTTTTTCAGTTAGTTTTCAATAATGACTCTCTTTAAAACACACAACATACCTATCAAGCAAAAGCGATTTGTAAGGAATTTTAACTAAGAATAGTGATTTTAGAAACTTACCTGTGAACAAAGTCTAAGTATTCCAAAAGCAAAATGGGAGAAGTCGGAAAAGACACCTGAATGGGAGGTGCTGTTTTTTTCTCTGTTTTCCAGGATGTTCCCCTCCCTCTTGCAACATAACATAATTTAGACCAAGCACACCCTCTTTCCACATACATGCATTAGTAAGTTTGGGCCTACATGAAAGATTACTACAAAAATATAAATGTGGTTAATCCCTGTATCATCAAACAACCACACCCTTTCTTGGATCCCTCTCTAATACTTTCTCCTTGGATCTCTTTGTTGCTAACGCTGCACATTTATCCTGTCCTGTCTTTTTTTCCTTTTTTCATGAAATCCATCTGAGAGAAGCAGTTTGGGAACCTTCTTCCTTTTTTAGTGAGCAACAGAAAACAAGTAAACAATGCAAATCTAGGCACACATCTCTGGAGCCTCCTTACTCTTATTTTTTTTCTACTACTGAAGCTGTTGTTTTCCAAGTTCCACACAAACAGCAAGATGAAAAGTCTCCTAGCCAGTGAAGAACCGTGTTGTTATTGCGCAGATTAAAAAAACATCTACGCCAGCTTTCCATCTGTTGCCACTCATTAGAGTTGGATAGATCCAGATAAGAGATTAAATAATAATTACTGTTCATCAGTAATAATGCAGGCATACAGAGTGAGAACATACTCCACACAAAGCAACACAAGCATTGGGTCTGAATGTTTTATTACCATAATCAAAGAGAAGAGAGAGTACAATGTACATGAGTCCAAGACATTAGCTAATGGGAAATCAATGAGCTGGTTGTCAGATATTGATATCTCTCAGCAGATGCAAAATACAGATGACAGCAAAATCAGTCTTCCTCTCCTGAATGCATTTCTTTTGTATTTCAAGATGACGACAGTGGTCACATCAAACAAATTCTATTCACTCTATGGACACAAAAACAACAAAGAGTTTAAGAATAAAACCCAGTCGACCTGCACACTAACGGCCCATTTTATCATACAGCTCTACTTTAACAATAGCTTTGCCTGTTGTAGACATTGTGGCTCTTAAATCAACATGTGCTGCTTTGTATTCCAGCCCACATCCGTTTGCCTCAGAACGGGTGAAGTTGCTGAGATCTTTCCCATCATACATCTGGTCGTACAGATGTTTGTCGCAGGCCCGGGAATGCTCGACCACACCTACAGCCAGCCGGTTCTTGTAAATTGTGTGGTCGAAAGGCACGGAGAACATGAGGGCCATGCGCTCCGAACAAACCCGGCTTTGCATGTGGAACAGGTCGTAGGTTAGCAGGCCGACCGCACCGGTGGCGGTGTTGTCATCTTTAGTGAAGGAGCACACTTCTGTCTTTTGGGTGCGAACTGTGGGCTGGGGTGGGTGGTACGAAAAGCCACTTGTCATGTAAACCCTACAAAGGAAAGAAAGTTACAAATTAATATTTAAGATATTTCAATAATGTTGCAATGAAAAAAAACGAGAAAAAACTTTGCAAAGTTTCCTAAAGTTTGGGGATGCTCTTTCTGAGTGTTGGGGTGGAAAAACAGTGTACACTGATGGATGGAGTAAGACTGGAGGTGTACTACTATGGACTTCTAAGCAAAAGTAATTCTACCTGCATGCGATGTGCAATGAGGCAGTGTGTGTCAGTGCATGATAGATTGGTAGATGTTCTCAGCAACATAATGTCACATATGAAAATCACCCATCCAAAATATGGCCAGTCCTGACAAATCTAGACAAATGCAGAAACATGATACACATGGCAAAAGACTTGATGTGCATTCTGGTGCTGTTTTGTGCAACTCACTCTTTTTTCTTTTTTTTTTTTACATTACCAGTGCCTTTTAAAAGTATTGACATTCCTTAAACATTTTCACATTTTGTAATTTTATTTAAAAAACACAAAGTATGATGTGTTTTCATTTTTTACTAATAATCTAAGAAGTGTGCATGTATTACATGAACAGTAGCAAGAATAAAGCCACTTTTAAAAAAAGCTCTAGTATGTCCCATTAATAGTTTGCCACAAGTAATATGGAATACAGAACAAATATGGAAGAAGTTACTCTCAGATGAGACCAAAAAATTGAACTCTCTTGGCTGAACCCAGCATCCCTGCCATGACACATGGCGATGAAAGCATCATGCTGTTGGGATCACTTTTCTCAAAAGGGATCAGGTATGTGATAAGCATTAATGGGAAAAACTACAGGACAATCCTGATGAAAGAAAAAACTTTTGCTAACTGCAAAACAATTGAGTCTCGGAAACTGGAACAACCATAAAAACAGAGCTACAATGTCCTAGTTAAATTTATTATTCTTCAGGTTAAGTTTAGAATCAATATCTGAATAATTCCACACAACAAATTATGTTTTGTCACAGCACATTTAGAGTAACAGAAACACAAGAAATATTTTTACACTATACTGTATGTATATAATACAAACTGTTCAAACAGGACAAATGTGCCATCATTTATCTACATAAAAGATAGAATTTGAACATTTACAGTCAAAGCACAATCACTTACTAGAATGCGCCAACCAAGTCCAGACATAGAGACAACTGAGAATCTGTAGTGTTATTCTTGAATGCTAAGCTTGAGCAATATTGCAAACAAGAATGGGCAAAGATTTCAGGCTTTCAATAAGCAAACCTGGCAGAAACTCATCCATGAAGAGCTGCAGTTGCAATTGCTGTCAAATACTTTGTGAGTCTACAAAGTATTGACGTTTCTCAGATATGTCTTTGAAAATAGTTTTGAAGACCAGGTTTCGTTTTCCTTTCACATTACATTGGTCCACGTTGTTCTGTCCAAGTTGTCTCGGATTGTAATATGAAAAAAATTCAAGTTCAAGGGGGTGTGAATACTTATGCAGGTTTCTGTGTCAACTTTATCTATGTCTGATTGTTCTGACTGCAAATGAAAATATGCATCTTAAAGTGAATAGGAAATTAAAAGTATGGTTACTTTTTAAACAGTTAAATACAAAATTAGATGGAGTTTTCAAATGCCATTGCTATGAATTTAACATCAAACATCACTGTGCTACACAGTAAATGGAAATGTACTGTGATCTAACCACCTCATTGGGGTTAGATCTCAAATGTACTTTCAATGTATTCTTTACTCTAAGTTGTAAGCTTAGTGATGCAGTTGAAGACTTACTTTGGGTTAATGAGACAGTAGCTGCCGCTGATATTGGTTATCTCTACGGTGCAGTGCCTGTTGGTTGTAAGAGTGGCGGACACAGCCTCTGCTGTTTCAGGCATCTTGACTGCAAGAGAATTATGAGTGAAAGCTCAGTTTTGTACATCCAATAGAGCAAAACAAATGTATGTGTTTTCTATTTAGATACTCAGAAAACATGAGTAGTATTTAAGATGATGGTTGGATGAGAAGAAACAAAGGTCAAAAGCAAGCTTTTACAGTTACACTAACTAGCTAGAGAGAACAAATGTAGGCAAAGTAGGTGTGCTAATATCAAATTAGTGGAAGAAAAAAAACGATTCACAGTACTTATAAAACTTTTTCTACACAATAAATCAAGTGATATTTTCCTATTGCTGAGTGTGATTATTATATTTACCTTGTAGAGATTCACACCAGTGTTGTGCCAGACAGCAGCGTCAAGTTCTTTTCCTCAGATCCTGGAAAGAGTGTCTCTTGTGTGATTACACCTCCACAGCACTTGTTCAAACACAGGCGTGTCTACACTATCAGTTATTAGAAAATCCTGGCTAAAAAAGTGCCGCTTTGGGCACCTGGTATTCTGTAAATGCTGCATAGTAATCACCATGGAGGATTTTAATTAGGTGAATCTCAAAACATATCAATTAATTAGACAACACATCTTGATTGTTGTCAGGTTTCCATGTGCATCACAGATGAGATGTAATTTTTCTCACATTAAACTTTCATTTTTTATCTTTAATTTTTTAAATATTTTTATGTCTTTCATAGTTTCTCATAGATTAATTGATTGTCTTTTAGATATTTTAAACAAATCCCTCCATTCCTGTAGTAGGTAGTGAAACACTTCATGTTCCATCTTGTTTTGAGTAAAACTACATTTTTCCAGGCATTGCTTAACTGGTTATTTTGCTGCAGGTAAGGGCTAGCACCAGATTTCTGTGGGAACCTCCTGAAATCATTTGCACATTTCAACACACTGTCTACATCCCGGTCTTAAATGCATACTCTTCCCCCAGAGGATTAGGGAGTTGTGAAAGAGGCACTCCCGTTTTCCCCGTTGACCTCACAAACAAGACTTTACGCAACAACTCACTATAGTATCAGCAGTATATCTGAACGCTTCTCAATTAGAGATGTTTTGCAGTACGGTCCTTAAAGCAGCACACATAATACCACAGCAGCTGTTCTTTTTTTGTTTAAGAATCCTTCTATTTCAAAATTTGTAGTCACCAGATGGCACCAAACATGCATCTGCAAAAACACACTTGTACTCCACAGAGTTTGTCAGGTTAAGTCTTTTCTAACTTCAGACACTCAGTAATTCCATTAAGGAAATTTCTAATATTACAAACAGAAAATCCCTGATATCTACTAACAATAGTAGGTTTTTATGTGTCACAGTGTACAGTATGCTTTTTTTTAACACATTTCCCAGGATTTTAGATGTTGTTAAAATAGAACAATCCAAACATAAAAGAAATGCAATCTCAGTGGTATTATCTTAAATTGGAATCTGCCCGGTTGAGTCTTAAATGTGCAAAAGGACTTTACACATAGGAATGGCTTCCTCAGTTTGACCTGTCTTCTGCTGCCACCCTCAGGCCAAATTTTAGGGATTTCAAATACATCATTTGCCAAATCACTCTTTTAATGATGAAAATGATCCTATAGAGACGTAATGACCTGCACTGAGTATTATGTCTCTTCATCTGCACTCACAGGGGTTAACAGTGATCATCCAATATTCCGCATGACCTGCCTTTTAAGAGCTCATCTCAGGGCAAATTACATCCTTATGAAGCAGGTGCGTTAAATTTAATCACACTCAGGTTATCTTTGTGAGAATAGTTAGTAAAAGGTAATTAAGAGGGTGACAAAAGGAAATAATACGAGCACTCTCAATCAGCGTGATGCTGAGACTTTCACAGTGTTATGACAAAGATAAATGTATGCTGAGTACATAACCATATTTAATCACAGTGGCTGCAGTATCGGTAAATCAACCTCATGCCACTTGTGTCGCAGCTTTTAGTCCATTAGACACCTTTTTGACAGCATTATGTTTTATGTACTTCTGTTGTTTTTAATTTTACTGACACTGTAAATCATTCGAAAGAATATTTTCACAGAATGCAGCAAAATGTTTTATTCATTTATCTCCGATCCAAGTTGAATAAAAGCAAATGAATTAACGTTAAGCCCATTACAGTCAGTGCTTAATTACCCTTCTGTCTTTTCAGTTTCAGTCAAATTGCCATCAGTGATGATATTCTGAAAATGGAAGACACATTAAATAAAACTGTGCAAAAATGTTCAACTAAAACAGAACTTCCACATACATAGCTTCTCAGAATTTTTATGATAAATATGCATAAAATGTAAAGTTACATTGAATCCCTACATTTGCTATAGGGACCTATTGTAGCTTTGTTAACATTGTATTAAGTTGAAAGGACAAGATTTGGAAATGCAAACCGCAATTTGGACAAAAACTCTTTCGTAATATGGCCAGAAGGTTGATTACGATCTTACACCAAGGGGGCCCTACACTGTTCACATGGATTAGTAATAAACTGGAACGTTGGTGGTAAATTGCAGCTAATTAATTAGCTACTTTGTTGAAGCACAAATTAGTCAACACCAATTCCCGATCTCTTTTTATTTTTCCTTGGCAATCATTTCATGTTTTTAAGCTGCTGTCACACTGTTTCTTAGTTTGCTACAAATGTTGACACAATTGAATATATGATTTAATTTGGGTCTAAAAAATACAATTAACTTTGTGATAAATGAAATCTTGTCACATAATATGAAGTATGTTTATTATTCATGATTACATGTATTCCATTCAGCATACTGAAAAGGGTAAAATACTTTTTGCTGGAGCTTCACATCTTATTTTGTTTTTTTTTATCTATATGTAGAAAAATACCACAAACAAATCTTCTATCCCTGCCATTTTGCACAAATCTACAAAAATTTATCTGTCATATTTTACAGATGATTTTCAGTTCACTGAAAAATATGAGAACTATTTTAAGTTCTCAAGAAATATTACTCTCAAAAGTAAATCAGGTGTTTTATTTTTATATACCACACTTTCAGAGTATAATTTTCAGTCTTCAGAGGATTTCCATTATTAGACTCACAGATTTGCCTTCCATCCATTACTTAATGTCTGGTTCTGTTATGATTTCTTCCCAGAATCACTCTTTCATTTCCAAATGTGATGTCAACAGTGTGGAGCTCTGGGATTGAAAACTGGCCACTTAGGAGGTGTGAAAACAAAAATCATTATAAATAGCCCTACTGTGGTGGGCTTTGACAGATGTGCCAGACTGGTCTTAGGTTAATATGAAATCATTGCAATAAACTGCATCATGTAGGCTAATGGCACTTACCTTTTTTTAAAAAAATGTGGAGGTGTGTCAGATTTACCACAAAACTGAACACACACACATATTCTTATTCTGGTGTAGAAATAAAATACACAAAACACAACACAGTTTTGCTTCAGTTAAGCACTAATGTCTTATTCATATTCCACCCCCCCTTTCCTGCTCAGCAATGAAGCCACCTTCTTTGCAGCACTAATGATGCATAACATCAGTGACATTTCTGTCTCCAGAGAGAGAGCAATTTGGTTCTGTCTTAATCTCTTTATCACTGCAGATAAACCTGATGATAACTGGGTGTTTAATGCAGAGATTATTGCTGCATTTAAGACCAGTTATATCAAACAGTGTTCACCCAAACCTTCTATTTTACATAGTTCACTTATGAAATATTAAAACAAATTATTTTCTGACTCAACTCATCTAACCAGATGTCTTTTCTTTATTCTCACTTGTGATCCATGTTTCAGTCAAGGAAAGGTTGTCACTGTACTCTGCCTCTAATATAACACAGAAAGTTCAGGTCCTACACATCCATTTAAACAGCTCCAAACCGGTCCACATGAAAAGGTCAAATCATTGTGCTTTGTTTGTTCAGGTCAGAGAAAGACATAATACTCAGTCATGATAAGAATTTGTAATGTTGTGAGATGCAGTTGATCGTAATAGTCTTGCCAAGATGATCAGTTCTTAATTGAGAAGTTGTTTTTCCAATAACAATCTAAGAAGAAAATGCTGGATGATAACATGTTAGCTTTTTTATTTTTAGACTATCATTTCAACACAAATAGACAAGAGTATTGCAAAATGACTTATGTATGACAGCAATATAATGCTACTGCACAAAGCTTGAAGAAGAGCTGCCTGTTTTAGGTCAGCAATGATAAGAAGACACCTTTGTTATTTGGTAAATTGCATAGTACAGTCACTGCAATAGTTTATCTCTTTCTTCAAGTCAAAAGTTTACATTTATTTTATGTTTACTAGAATTGCTGTTTACACTGTATGACTAAGCTGAAATGTTTGGATGTTCTTACATAATTCTGGTCCATTCTCCCTAACAGACCTGATGTACTAGAGTCAGGTTTGTGGACAGTCTTATTCCCACACCTTTCCAGCCCTGCCAACCAAATTTTCTGTGGCTTAAATCCATTTGCAGTATGCCTTGAGTCATCTGTACATTTGAGAGACAAGTTTATGTCCAAGTTTTAACTTTAACTTCCTGATCTATGTGCTTTAATATGGCTTTTAACATAGTGCCATTTATCATTAAAAAAATCTGCAGACAAATGTTTGTCTTAGCAGCTATGTGAATAAAATGTTTTTCAGTCTAAAACATTAGTTAGGTAGTCTCGCCTTCATGCAGAGATCATGATCAGTTTTCATGTGTACAATATTTTATGCAAAAGATGCAAAACATCACTATGATATTAATTAAAATAAAAATGAAATCCTTGTGGTAAATTCCTGCACACACTCTTTATAGAAATGAAATACAAAGCAGATAAGAGTCTCATCGTCCTCTCTTTAATTCATTTTGTTGTATCTTGCAAATTGTAAATTATTTTACTTATTAACATGTTTTAATAGCCTCCCTCACCAGTTATTAGAAGCCACAACAATCTAAAACATGATTATAACCAAATTAAAATCCTTAAACTTTTTAGAGAGAAAGCCAATAATGTCAGATGAAATTAATCAAATATCAAATCAAGGATTTGTGATTTAGAAGACTACTCTGTGTCTCAAAAGCAAAAAATATAAAAATCATGAAAATCATTTTAGCTACAGATGTAATCATGAAATCAAAACATCTCTACGTTATATCACGCTATTCACTTCTTAAACTCTTATAATTCAATCAGCTTTGAGGACGGGAGATTCTGATTAATCTCTTCAGTCATCAAAATGGTCTTCAAAGGTAAAGGTTCTCAAACGTAGGGTAATGGGTGAGAGGAAGTAGATGGGGATTATGCAAACTTTGCGGTGATTAATTTTGGTCTGAGATGTATCTGCGCTGATGGTAGCCTGGAGACGAGCATATTGATTGATTGCTACAGAGGGCGCGAGGTTCTGCACATTTACTTTTTGATGAATCGGCTGTCAGGGCCTCAAACAACCAAATATGGCTCTGTAAATGAATGTTTAAGTGATTATGGTATAAGTGTAAATAGTATGCATCTATTAAGGAGGATTACATTTGGTGCCACTTTAAGAAGAGAGGAGGAATAAAGGGGCAAGCCAGCAGAATATCCCACTGCAAAGTAGACATAGGGGAAAATGTGGTTTTAATCTGCATATATAATGTTTTAGCATTCAAATAAGGAAGTCCTTGACATTAATCTCTGTGTGTGTGTGTGTGTGTTTGAGTGTCTGTGGATGCATGAGGCTGTGTGTTCATGTAGGCTGGTGTGTGTGCGTGGGCGTGTGCGCGTGTGCTTTTAAGGGGCCGAGGCTGAAGACAAGGGCTTTAAGTTGACAGAGCATGCCAGTGCATCCACCCGCTCAAATTACCGTGCAACAAAACGCATCCAGGGTGCTGCACTGGAGGTGAGAGTGGGAATAAACGCCTGCTTCAAAGATGATTTGTGCTCAGCGCGGATTAATTCCCCCACCTAAGAAAAATCAATAGCGCCGTGTGGAAAAGGAATACATTTGTGTCACCTTTTGGTGACAAGGAAGTGAAAACACACTATGGAGGCAAGTTGAGACAATGCACATCAAAATGACTAAAACCCACTTAAACTGGTGAGGGGTTCAATCCAGAGAGCCGCAGGTAATTAAAGATTTTCTCCCTCTGTTAATTTCTCTGTACAGTATGTCCCAAAGCTGTCCCTGTTTTAAAATGTGTTCTATTATTCCAAAATACCAATTGTGTAATCGCTCATGATTGAACTGCAAGCCTTTCATCACTCACAATATAAATCTATTAACAACATTTGATAGGTATTTTCCTTTCGAACCTAAATAAAAGAAAGAACCACAGACAACGTATATGAATTTTACGTGGAGCTTTTGCAAAAGGGAAGGCTCTATCAAACTTCTCCTCCGATCAGTTCCACAGAGCGTTCTGGGCTGCCCTTACAACGGCTCCTGTTTTTATTGTCAAAGAAGAACAGGCAAGGGGGCAGTCAGGAAAAACAACAGAGGTCGTAAAGCTTCTAACCCAAACATCTAACAACCCAGGTCCAGATGTGATATCTGATCAAAGGTCTGAGCCCGGTTCAAATCTTGGTCAATACTGTCAAGAAAACAAAATACGACTGCTCACAGGTGGTTACTAAATTAGGAGGTGTTCTTGCAAAAGGGTTTAAAGTCTGAGAAACTCAGTGTTATCTATTTCTCGTAAAGTTGAGCAGACAGTAGTGACCTCCAGGTCATTTAAAGAAGAGAACACTTTAAACAGAAAATCACAAAGATCTATAGACTTAATGTGAACTAGAGTAAGAAAATAAAATGATAATACCAAAAAATCTCTAACAACATTAATTTCTTATTGTTCATGTAAACACTTGCTGCCTAATTTTGGCATTCAGATCTCTGCATTCGACCCTCAGCAGCCTTTTTAGCCGTATTTTACCTTGATTTTGTAATTATTTGAAAACCAACACTTACTCATTTAAATTTACATATGGGCATAAACACAAGCAGCTAATGGATGCAAACTTCATAAGCACCTCAAAACATTCTGATTTCAGTGCAGGAAGAAATTCTTCAGGGGAAAAACACAAACGGCTTTTTGATTTTCAAGAACGTGTCGAAAGAATGGAATGAAAACAGATACTGTATATTTTTTGTCCTGATTGTTTGGCTTCTTTTGTCCTGATTAATTTTATGTAAACACTTTTTTTCCTCCAAGCTTCAGATTTCTGAAAAGCACCTTGACTTTTGTCCTTTGCGTTCACGACACCCTTCAAAGACGTTTTGGGAAAATACCTGCATTGTGCAAACATGCTGTATTGCACAGTTAGCGACTCATTTCCATATTCCCAAACAGAGCGTCCTCATCCTCGCATTGACTAAATGATAAACACCAAGGCCTCTGTTTGCTACTGATCCTCTGAAGAGAAGACAGACAGGAGATCAATGAGCTCCTCATCCTCCATCCCATCTGCCATTCGCTTTTTTTGCTTTTTCAGTTCCCCAATTTTCCCATCATCCCTACGTTCTCCTCCAACCATTGCATCCTCCTGCCGCTGTCATTCAGTGTTTCTAAGGCTTAATCCTCTGCTTTTCACTCACGCTACACAGCCTGTGCTGCCCCTGATGTCCCACCCTCCTCAGCTCCATCCCGCTTTATGGGAAATATAATCCCATTGATCCAAAACCCGATGGGAAGCGCTGATCTGTAAACAGACAAGTGCTCAATAAGAATCGCCCGGTCCTCCAGAGAGAAGACGGAGGGCTGGCTGGGTGTTAGGGTGGGTAGGTGGTGTTGCAGGGGCAGCAGGTACTGAGGAGGTTTACTGAGGAGACTGAAGGTGGCGGAGGTCTTTCTATTGTGTGTCTTAGCATCATCTATCAGATTTATTGCAGAGCTCCTTCATTGCCCCCTCACCTGGCTCCACCGATTCTAACTTTATTGCAGCCTTGAACTATATTCTACCCAAGCAATTAAAAGTTCTTAGCTCTGAGTGAACATTTGAAAGGTGTGACATTTTCGTTTTGACTGACGGCGAATTTAGAGCGACAGGAGAGACAGATGCAGCCAACCATGGATATGGATTTTTTTTTCTTGCTGCTTTTTTTGCTTTTTTTTTTTTTTTTTTACAATTTCCTCACAACCTGTTTATTTTTGCTCCCCATCTCTTTAGTCTGCAGACTACTTTGGCAACATTGCAAGACTAAGAGTTCAAGCATACATGCAAAACCAAACTCCTTGAAAGTCATTTGATGACAGTTAACATTGACCAAATAAATGTACACCTCTCCTATTTTTTTTTCTTTTGAACATTTGACAATGCTTCTGGAACAAGGATTTTTCTAATACATTGCCAGTGTTTCATTAGAATAAGGATCTTTTAAAAACTTTATTGCATTTTTTATTGTGAGCTTATAATTAATTTTAAAATGCTTCATTAATCCCAAATGAAAATTAAATGTTGTTGCAATGCATATTATCCAAGATTCTTCAAAAATTTGCTTTAGATTCTGAAAGCTATGAGCAGGAAGGATCTCCTGTAGCTGTCAGTATTACAGAGATGCTGAAGAAGCCTTTGACTGAAGGCACTATGTTGTTGTAAATCATTCTCATGCAATAATTTTAGAAAATTTTCTCGATTTTATGAAGAATTTTTTTTTGCACTCTTCACAACAGACCTAGAGAATATACGCAGCACCTTGTTCTACTCAGAAAGTATAGTGTGCTCTGTCTCTTCTTGTAGATGTTTCACAGCTGTGTCTCTAGTTCAGTCAGTTTTTGAGGTGAACCCGAGGTACTTTTACTCCTCAACCTCCTCCACCTCTTCTCTCATGACGGAAATAGTGTTTGACCAAACCCCTTTTCTTTTGACATCAACAATAATCTCCTTTGTTTTGTTCACATTTAATATACAATTATTGCTTATGCACCATGACACAAAATGGTCGACCAGCTCTCTGTGCTCAGTTTCTTGTCCATCTCTGATACACCCGATGACTGCGGAGTCATCTCAGTATTTCTATAGATGAAAGAACTCTGACTTGTGCTGAAAGTCTGAAGTGTACAGAGTGAAAGGAAATGGAGAGCGTACAGTCCCCTGAGGTGTTGCTGTGTCCCGGAGGGGAACGTGGAGCACAGGAGAGCACAGCTTTTATTCTCAACTACATGAAAGATGCAACATCAGAAATGTTTCTGGCTCCCGTTAAGATAATTTGGAGTGTTATTTCAATCCCTCTGCATATAAGAACAGGATTTAACTCTTCTGTTAATGTGAATTTAGGGTCAGCCCAGGTCAACTCCAGTCACAGCTGGGAGATGCCACCAATGTTGGCACTAATGGGCGTTCTGGGTCAGTGTAATCATCTGTCTTTTGAGGGATCTTTGAAGTAGGAAAATAATTTAAGAGCAGAAGAATAAAAGAAATATGCCAGAATAAGCTGTTTAAGAATTAAATCCTTTCTTTGACGTTCAAATGTCTTACCAAATAAATATTCAGAATTTTTACAGTAAACAAAACTGTACTTTTTTCTCCCTTGCTGTTTCTCTTGCTCTTTGTCTTCTTCTCACTTTTTTTCTCTCCTTATCTCCAAATCCACCCTCGCCAGCTAAATTATATGGTGTTTACCCATCTGATCACTATTCTAAAACAGAAGAAATTTCAAATATTCCTGATTCACAGTGTTAGATATTAACGGATTGCAAGAGGAGCTTCAAAATACAAAAAAAGGAGAAAACTAAAAGTGTCAAAAGGATTCTGTAGTGACAATTCTTATTACAGTTGTTAATTATCTGAAAAGTTTCTGTTGCAAGTGTTTTCTGTAGGTGGGTAGCAACTCCTTAATGAGTAACACCCTAACTGCTTCAGTCTTAAAGTCTTCATTTATTTTTCTAACAATCATTCTAAGAATATATTATGAACAGTATTGGCTACAGTTTGCTCAGCGATTCCTGAAACAGAGTAGCGTTTATAAAAATGCAGAAAACGGCTGATCTTGCTCATCCTTCCTTCTACATTCATGAACACGGTTGGTGTTGTGAGCTGAATATTCCAGGGAACCAACAGACACTTTGGGGTCAAAAGCACTATTGACTTGTAAAATAAACTGTATGGATAAAATGTCTCATCAATACCAACAGTATGTGAGCATCCATAAAAACTCCACTTCCATGCCATTAATTTAAAATCGATCCAACGGGCTTGAACATTGTGAAACAAATGCACAGGATGTGCAGAGCGCTGCTCAAAACTCAGCTGAAAGTGAAGTTCTTTTTCTCAGTATTTCCACAGAACCAACAAAGAGTTTTTTGGAGTTACCATATATTACCTGGAGCATGTTTATGAAGAGCTGCGCTGAGTCGGCCTGTACAGTGTGTGCTCTTGCTGTAAGCATGCCTTCGCTGTGAGTTACAGATGCCTCTGTTCAATCCAACTCTTCCTACTTTTGGCTTGCTTCTCAAAGTGTCACAACATCTGCAAACATGGAGGATGCACAGTGAGTACAAAGTTTGCTCTGCTCTGAAATTGGGTTTTGTGGCGGTCTTAGGAACACTTCTTTTTATTTTGTCTGCCCTATGAGGAGTAACGTTTTGATTTGCAATCAAGCAGCAACGTAAAAAAAAATCCCTGTTGGTTTTCTTAAAGGCAGATTGAGATGAGGAAAGCTTCTTTTTTTATTTTTTTGCTTATGAAGACAAATCAACACGACTGATGAAACTGTGCCGTAATCAGATGGCACTATCCTGTAACCAGAATGCACATCAGAGATAAACATGTTTTCTGAGATAGTGGAAATGCATTTAGAAAAGGCACACTTTTAAAAAACGTATTGCTAGCAATACGTTTTTTTAAACGTTGCTGGTAAATAGCAATTTCCTATTTATGAATACTGTGCTTTTTCTACTTCTCAAGAACAAGAGAGAAGACGAGATTTGCAAAACCTACATTGTGTTTGAAAGAGATTATCACACAAAAAGCATAAGACTGGGAGATTAATCAACACATTTCCTCCTGATCTGAAATTATTAGATATTGTGTTATTGTGGGTGTTCAGCCAGCTGAAGCCTGGCTTTATTGTTGTTTTATTGCGCCGCCTTTCAGATTGTTTGTTATACCATCAGAAAAAAACACATGGATGTCTCTTGCATCTTTTCTGACTAAATCTTTGAATTTAAGTTGTATCAGATTTGTCCTAAGTGTTTTTCTCCTTTCTTTCAGTTTATAGAGCTGATAGTTGTAAGAACCAGTCAGAGGCTGAGTCTGACAAAAATAAATATGTAATTATGCAGCTCATGCAAAAGAAAAAAAATGCAATATTTCAGAAATTAGAATCTTATCCCCTGCTAATACAAAACTAGATTGCCATGAGCAAACTCCCCCACCTCCAAAAGAGCAAAACTTACTTTAGTTTGTTTTTATTTGCAATCCAAATGTGTCTTCATCGACCTGAAAAACATTCTGCAATTTTCTTAGCAATGTTAAATTATGTATCTTTTGTTTTCTTGTTTACTTTTGGGAGACCTATAAAACAAAAGTGTTCTCCTGTTGTAGATTAGCAGCTGATCCTTTGGGTTTTATCCTGCAGGGCTACTCCACCGGAAAAACTGGAATCAGGGTTTCGGCTTATCCTCGCAATGCTTGTCCTTGTCTCTAATGCACTTCATTACTTCTAAACTTCATTTGAAGTGAACTTCTAAAGTTCATTTAGGAATTAAGGAAATTTAATTGCTTTCTTGGTCAACAAGAAGTAGCTAGGCAACTAGACTTATCTCTGCTTTTCTTGCGTAAAATGTATGCTCCAAGCAAAATGAATGACTAATTGTATTGTAAACAATCTTTAGAAGCTGGTTTCTATAACATCAGAGCATATAATCAACACCTCACCTTAATGTAAGTGTTACTTTAACCCAACCGGACATTTACAGCTAAAACCTGAAGTTTAGTAGATGTTTAATCACAGACATTATGTTATAACTATTTTACTTACAAAGTCAGTTTGACTTTTTCTGTTTCAGTCAGTTAGGATTAAAAACATTTCCCTTTGCTAAATGCAAGAAAAATATTAAATTTCTTCATATTCAGAAGGCTTTAGGTATTTGGTTGAAATGACTTCTACAAACAACATAGACATCTTTCCATCTTTGTCATTCTTCTTCTAGACAGAATGTGTGTAAATTAGTCAGGTTTGTACTCACGTCGTTTGGCTTGGTGCTTTATAACTACAAAAAGCTTTGACTTTGGTGTCCTTAAGCCTTGTAACTAACTTAGTGGTTCGCTTTGAGTCATTTAGAAGATCCATTTAATCAGATCATCATCTAGGCTTTCACAAATTGTATGCATTGTGCAAAATTACACGGCTTTTAAAACTTCTGAATTTGTAGAAAGTAACAAAACGATTCTCTGCCATTTATAAAAAGCAAAAATACATGGATAATCTATGCAAACCTAAAAATGAAAACATGAAAAGCTTAGTTTAATGTTATACAAGGGTATGTAAATATCTGGCTTCAACAGAAACCAAAAGAATGATTTTTGTTTTAAACGTACAAATGTGTGAAATTCCACTGTGAACAGACTCATAAACATTTTTGATATTACCAGTTTGTGAGGTCCCCCCCTGAAGGACTGGCAACTTATGCATCCCTGCTTCTCAGTGACGTGCAGTCAGGGGACGCAGGTGAGGCAGTGATGAGCTGTGCCTCACCCTGGGGGGTCACTGTCAGAAACACTGATTTATGCAGGCAGGAGGTGCATTCCCATTGCTGTCTCTCTTCATATCACCATATATGTTTGACTCCATCTGATATATTTAACGAGAGTACTTGACATGTTTAGTCTTTATGAGCAGCCATAAATTGTGCAGTGAAAACGAATAGGCGAGGCCGAGAGTACAGTGCCCCACTGATAGGGGGCAGTGCTGAGCCCCCTTGACTCAAAGAGCAAAGGGTGCTCTTCGTCTATGCATTGTAAAGACTATCCATCTATCTCTTAGCATAGTTTTTTAAGCATTTTTAAATGAAATAAAGCATTTATTTTGGGCCAAAACCATTAATGTATTTATGAATTTCCTTCTCACAAAATAAACATATGAATAGAAAAAATATGAATACAATTGTAACTACTGTAAACTTATTAATCTGAAAAGCAGTTCATCTTGATAAAATTAAATTTCTGCATGCGTTTTGATTTTTTATTCAATTTCTTTGGTGGTGTAATCAACAGATTAGTCATTTACAAAGAGCAACTGCCAAGCAAATCCATGTTTCAACAAGTAGACAGATGGTCTGGACTGGAAAAAAGCATATAATAAATATTAATTGGTTGATGTGTGGTTTGAGGAGGAAATGTGGTGCTGAGATAATTTATGATTGTGGTCATTTCAAGATAAACCAACAGATACAGTTACAGATTTGGACAGTCTTCTGCATCGACTGCAAGTCGGTTTCTGAGTCTATCCTTTCACATCACAGCAGTGTTAGCTGTGCATATCTATGTAAAAAAATAAAATAAACAACATAAGCATGTGTTATAGTAGTATGAAGGAGCAGCATCACATTATTTCTCAATGGCTCAGATAGTAAAGGAGTGGTTAATGGAGCATGAAAAATCCTTTTTACAGATGTATTATCTGCCACAGTAGTTAAAGTTCAACCCAGTGAAGAATCTTTGGGATGTACCTAGGTATATTTTCAGCAGTGTATCACTTTTAAGGCAAGATCTTGATTTTATGTCAATCAATTTGGACTTCTAGGTGTAAACTTTTATGCAACAATAGACACTTCGTGCTTTTATTCCTACTCTTGGGTTCTGACTTTTTTCACTGCTTCACCAGACTGTGTACATAACAAGTATTTTTCCTTGAACATTTTAGCATCTGAATCCAGGATTGTAGGTTTCCTTCAGTGTCAAATTGAATAAAGTATTGCAGTAATTTGCCACATGTTGTTTTTAATTGCTGCTTCTCTTAATCTTATTGTGTAGTTTTTGTGAAATAGTTTGTAAGATAAGATTTGCTCGCACACCAAACCTGCTGAGAGGGTTCTAACATATTTTTTCAAAAACACAGAATATCTAACATGTCATGAGAAATTATCTTTGGGGTGTCCAGGTGTGAAATGATAATCTGACAACTTTGTTACATTATTTTTTATTAGAAATGGGGATGTAAACAATGAACTGATGCTAAATATTTTAGTGGATAGTTGATTTTTTAAAATTCAAAACAAAAACAAGCCAATAATCTTTCCATTAAAAAAGATACATCGCATGTCGCATCAAATATGGAAACTGCATTAGACTTCAGCCCCTATCAGATAATAAAAGGGTTCAAGGAATATATAGATATCCATAATATATAATCCGACTCTTGAGATTAAAAGAACACCCAGTGCCTCCTTACTCCATAATTTTCTTTTATTTCTTTGACTTTCTTCAGCTTCCACTACATGTCCCTTTAGGCCTCTGTGCTTTAACTAAAAGACTTTGATGCTGAAGGCTTTACTTAATTGTTTTGTTCACTTCAAAAAAATCATTAAATATTTGCCCATGTGTATGTGTGAGACTGACAGGGAGAGGGTGTGTGTGCGTGCATGAGTAAATGTGCCTGACAGACCATCCTTCTAAGAAAAGGGACCAGGGGAATAATCTCAGATTGATCCACAGGCAGCCAGTAGGACTCCCGCACCGTCTTGGCACATGTGCAGATGGCAGACCTTAAAATACCCGTTTCATCACAGAGGTGAGATCTTGACAATGTGAAGCAAAAGCCTCCATTATAAAACCAACACGTCGTGAGGGCCTGACTGCAATGCAAAGCAGAGGCACTTTCAGATGTAATTTGTTTAGGCCATAAAGCATAAGAGAATCTTTACCCACTAATACAATTGATTTTCTTATTCATCTGTTTGGGGACATCTAAATTCCTAGAGAATTTCCTGATGCAAGAGGTTAACACTGGCTAGCTTTCTCTAAGGGTTGGTTTAATTTAATGATTATCTGTGGATTGTTTACATTTAGTTAGGAGCATACAGATATTACATGAAAGTAATACTACCACTTTGCATCACATGCTACATCAAGATGACCAGTGTCTCAGCGTGCCAGGTTATCAAACCAATATTGACTCTTTCTGTCACTTTCCTGTTATTGTGGATGTCTTTATGGAGATTTAAAAAATGCCCCAGATCAACATAAGAGTCAACATAACAATGATAAGACAAATGGTGATGTGAGACATTGATGAGCTGTGCCTTACCCTCACACATCCCGAAGCAGGCAGGTGGTGCATACCCATTGCTGTCTCTTTTTATATCCCCAACATGTTTGATTACACATGTACTACACACACTGACGTTTCACACATTTCCTCTGCTGACATGCTTCATGGAGTTGCTGATTTTATTTTCCAGCAGGACTTGTTACCTCGTTTAATGACCCTAATACTAAATCAGGTGCCACTGTGCTTGATTAGCCAGTGAACTGACCTGACCTAAACCCTACAGAGAATCTATGAAGTGTTATCAAGAAAAAGATCAGTGGCATCAGAGCCAGCAATGCAGACAACACCAGAAACAGGACAACAAGGTAGTTGTTTCCAAGTCACACCACATTGTATTAAATCATTCAGCTAAATACTGAATGCATACTATACAGTCCATTGGCTTTATTGGTTTTACATAATAGGGAGAAACTGCATTTTCCTTATATCTGTGAATATCAATGTAATTTAGAGTCAAACCAAAAGCTTTGGTATCTCAAACTTGAAGTAGCCTTCTCAAAGATTGAAGGACTTTGAGAAGTCCTTCGGTCTCGTCAGTACCTAAAGTTTTCTTTGAGGTCAAATTTTTATGCATCTCTCAGCCAAAAACAAGCACTTTGTTTTTGGCTGTAGAACTAAATGGAAGTTTTTGTGCCTGCATGTATTCAGTGCTATCTGCTTTTCAAATGCAGCGCAGAAATAAAGCAGTACAAAAGATATTCAAGAAATATAGCAGATTTCTCTACAACTAGCATACTTGTTTTTTCTTCTCCTATTTGGCTGGGACTTTTGTATCTATTGTATGTTTCAGCACCGTCTGAATGGGAGTTTTATCACTACTCTTGGCATAATTCATGTGGTAACAAATGGGATGCGCAATAACTTCTGTGGACAGAAAAAGTGCGTTAATGGTGTAAAGTCAAAAAGTCATCGTTTAGGTTGTGTCAGTTGACAAAAATAGTAAAACGTTTGGAAGTGGTTTATCTGATGAACATCTTGATGCTTCCCAGAAAAATTAAATGAAGTATGCTGGATGGTCCTGACTTTAAGTGGTCATAAAGGAAAAGGTTTCACTAACCTTTTATTACAATATTGTACACTAATTTAATCTTTAGATGTAATGCTACTTAAAAAAAAAAATCATTATTATTTTATTCAATTTTGTTGATCAGTGATGTGTGTCATTGTTTCTGTCACATGACATATTACCACATATTACTGCATAATCTGTTGTAATATGCTGCAGAAAACAGGTATGCGTGTTTGTACGTGTGTGCACATCACTGATTTTTGAAATTAGTTAAAAAAATATGCCCTATTTGTTTTAGTGTACATACATGAGTAAATGATTGTTGATATAATATCTGTTTTCTAAAGCTGCAGCAAAGAATCTGCTGCATGTGTTCTGTGATGTAAAAAGAGGTGACATGGGACAGATTGTCAGGCAGCTGGTGAGAAAGAATAGCAGGTGATAAAAACTGAAAGTTAGAGTGAAAGTGGAAGGCAGGTGGAACCACGAAGGGAAAAGATGGGCAGATGAAATTACACCTGCAGGTCTGTTAGCTTTAGTGGCCAGATTTTTGCAGTGTGATGTCCCGCAACATGCCCCAAGGGTCTGCAAGAAATAAAAAGTAAGTAAACCTCACATATCAAAGTTTCTTTTTCTCACAAACCTATGTTATTGCTCCTGTGCCTCTCCTTGACAGCACTGTGATTCATTTCCTCCTCCCTGAAAGAAGGGAAATGAATAGAAAGCTTGGATATTGTCAGGCGCTAAATGGGAAAGCGGATGCTCAGGAGACACAATGCAGTTGCAGGTAAGAGTGGCGAGTTCAGTTTAAAATGCCATTCAGTCCCATGACATAGCACACAACAGCACCTGTCTCAAATGGCTTATGAAAAAAGCAGGGATGGTTGATTGGGTGTATAGCATCCAAGCATCAGCATGGTTTATGTTTGAGTGGATGCTCATCTCTTCCCCATCAGTGTGCAGCATCCTGACACTTCATTACACAACTGCACACTGGAACAAGGAGAACTTTTCCACATTTACATTTAATAAAGCCGAACACAGTTGACCTTAAGATTTCTTCCTTAAACTTCCTTAAAATAAACTGGAATCTGGTCAAGCTGGAGCACAAAATGATTCTGGTGTGAATCAGTGTGGAGCAGGTTCTCCTTTCCTTTGATGCTGCTTGTGTTTAGTGGTAAAAAGCAATATATTGAGAGGTATAAAAACATGATATATGCATTTGCTGAAGAAATCCAAATATTTTAATTCATATTGATATGCTGTACATTTTTTACAAATTTTCTACAGTGAGATATCTTTATATAAGTAGAAATGGTATTTCCTGATGTTTTTGGTCTATTTCTGCAGGATAATGTGTCATTTTACAAAGCAAATATAATTCAACAGTTGGTTGAAAGGCAGAACTATTTACAAGTATTAGCTACGCTTTCAAATTTGGGAGATCTCAGTGCACCGTGTTGGGTGTGATGGACAAATAACTTCAGTTAATGAAAGGTTCATCTTGCAATTTAAAGTATCTTGTGCTAACATCTTTCAGTCACCACAGCACCGTCAAATATAGTTTCTAACTAAGAAGACAAAAGTTTTAGGATGGATTTTACAAACAGAATTAACAAAATGTTCTGGTTTGGAAACGTATTTTAGGTGAATGAGTGACTCTAGTTGACTGCAATAATTGAATCTCTCTGTGACTGATTAGTGACCTGTTTGTCCTTGCGGACAGTGATTCAGATTAAGGCTTGCAACAGATGATTACCAAGACGAATCTAGCTGAAGAATCTTAATTTGGAGTAACAAAACCACAGATACTTCTGTCACGTTGTGAGCAAAAAGTTCTTGGAGGAAAACCTTTATACAGCGTTGTAGTTGGGCTACAAATGGACCGCCAGACAAGAAACACTGACTTTGGAATAAGATTTACTAGCATTGCTGAGAGCAATTTCATTCAGAAATTAAGAAATTAAATGTAACATCCCAGTTGTTTCATCCTTAGTGACCACTACATTGTCAAGAAAATCCGAGCTCATCCCACTTCCCCATGCTGGAGATTTTAGTTTAACAGTAATAATAAATAAAGTTATCTTTAAAATGAATCACTCAAGTGACATCAAGGCCCAGCAGTAGACTTAAGTGTCAATAAAGTTAGTTTAACAGTAATAATAAATAAAGTTATCTTTAAAATGAATCACTCAAGTGACATCAAGGCCCAACAGTAGACTTAAGTGTCAATAAAATAAATCTGGTTGTGTGTGTTGTTTTTGTCTCATGCAAACTTTGCTTTAATTCTACTTTTTTCTATCTAATCATAAGAAATCATAGTCAGTCAGAAAGAGTCATTAAACAGGAAAAGCAGGTTTCCTGGAAAAAGAGGAAGTAAGTTTCCAGCCTGCAGATTTATAAAAATAGCTGAGACTATTCCTTAGTTTAAAGGTAAAGTTTTAAAGAATGAAATCTAAACATTATTAGTAATTGGATAAGATTCAAAGTAAAATACTTATATGAATATTGGTTTACTTGTAATAATACTTACACTTATATTTGTGGGAACACTTACAAGAAAAACAAGTAACTGTAACTTTAGTATTAAATAATTAGAATCATGGATTATTCTTGGTTTCTTTTCAGAAAAACATCTGTAATAACTCACATTAAGATCATAATAAGAGTAACTAATAAGTTATGGTTATAAAATCATAAATGAATGATAGATCAGAGAAGCTGAAGAAAATAAATGTGATATAAGTTATGGTTATAAAATTATAAATGAATGCTAAATCAGAGAAGCTAAAAAAAATAAATGTGATATAAATGTGATTTTGACATTGAACTTGAAATGGTGTAAAAGGTTGTAAAACTGCAATTAAACATCACTGATATGTTGGAGGTAGATGGTAGGTGAAAGGTGACAGGAAGGGAAAAAGGGGAACTAACAGGAGAGCAGAGATGATCAGCACCTTATATGGAAACAGGAGGTTGAGCAGCCCTGAGACATTGGCACAGACATCATGACATGATGTCTCTTAAGACAGTGACGGATATGAGATCATCTGTCTAAGCAGACAGATAAACCCTATATAAGGTGGGTGCAAAAGAGGAACCGTTCGTTGGATCCTCCGGGCAGCTTCGAGCCAAGATCGAGATGGACAAAGAACTCTGCAGCTGAAGAAGAGCCGGGGCCACAGAGCCGAAGACTGTCCCGCTCATGGAGACCAACCCATCTGGCCCACAATCTGTGGCTTCGAATCGCACTTCTCTCATCGGCTGGGTTCAGACCCCAAAGACAAAGATGAAGACAAAGACAAAGGCAAAGACAAAGAAGAAGAACTGGTGCCTTTTTTCCTGCCAGCACCAAGTCCTGTGTGACCTCAGCATCCATGCGGAGAGGAGGCTCATCAGACCTGCGGAGATCCTGGCCTTCATCGATCGGCGTCCTCCTCCTGCTGCCGCACCTTCTTCGTCGTCGTGCCAGGTCTGGGGTTCGAAACGCCAGGCTCCGTCCGTCTCTCTCAAAGGTTCCCTTTTTTAGTTCTCAGTGTCAGCAGTAGGGAAAGATAGACTAGATGATTGATTTTACTTATTTGATTATTTCTGCTACTGAATTAAGCTGTACTGACCCTTGCAAAAATGCCTTACTAATAAAATATTTAGCATAAAGAAAATCTAAAGATGTTGTGGACATTCAGTTAATGAGTCACCTTAAAGTTCTTTGATGGTTGTAAAATAGCTGTGATGTTTGATTCTGGAGAGGAAGAGGTGGAAAATGTTTTTAGGTTGCTGGTAGCCCATATTTAAAACCTCATCCTTGGGACTCGCCCGAGTCACTAAAACCTACCTGGTTCAATAACAAATGCAAGTTGCAAAATAGAGAACGAGCGACCGTTAACAGGTGTGCTCTGTGAAACTAGTTGGCTGTAGGCTGCTCAGTCTGGCTAATTCACAGGGGGAAGAAGGGTGGGACACCTGGATGTAGGCCGTCAGATAACCAGGCGAATCGTTTCTCGAAACCAGCTTAAACAGAGTTTACTTCAGTTCTGGACAGGGTAAATCCCAGCAGATTTAGGAAACTCAATTAACCCGTTAGAAGGAGAGCTGGTAGCACATCTCCCCTCTCAGAAGAGGAAGTACGAGAGTGAGAGAGTAGAGACAGAAAGGAGGGGGGGGGGTGTTGCGCAACAACAACATATATAATCTGTTAAACAAATAATGTACTCAGTAGATCTAAAAACACAAGAGGTGGATTGATAGAGATATATGCATGGTTACAGTATTGCTAAGTGACTGAAAATGTCCCTACTTTATTTGGATAAACATGAGTTCACAAAGCCAAAACATGACAATAATAAGTCAAGACAGGCATGGTCCAACCAGGAGGTGCCCAGAATGTGAATCAGGGTCAGCTCTACAAGTGGTGGGTTCAGACAGGGAGAAGGATTCTGTTGGTTTGGGCTGGTTCAGCATGTTCTGTGACCTTCTCTCCACATGTGATCTCCCTGGGATCTCGCTTGCTGTTTGTGGTGGTACTGGTCCTGCTGGGGCAAGCCGCTCAGCAAGGCTCAGCCTGGGGCGCCTCCCTGCTACGATTTGGACTCTTCCAGATGTGAGAGAGATTATGGTGTTTGTTGTTGTTGTTGGCTAAAAACAGCCCACATCCTCTCTTGTTTTCTTTGTTCTCTCCATGTGTGATTAGTTTGAATTTGTAGAAATTGTTTCCCGGGAATTGTAATAAGAATGAATAAAGAAATAACATATTTTTTTTTACAAATTGTAGTGCAATTAGTGATCTGGTGAAAGATATGCAATGTAGGCAGTTATTGAAATATGAGATTTTCATTCCAAATAGTTCTTTCAATAATTAACTTCACATATTTTATGTAACACATTTTGATCTAGTTTTAATTTTAAGCAGCTGAAACATAAATCCTTCTGTTTTTCTGTTCATGCGCTCTGTTCTGTTAACCTTGTTTCAAGACGTTTATATTTTATGTCCTTTTATTAAACCTTCTACATGACAATCTGAAGTAGCTGTCTACATTTTGACCTTTCTTCAATTGTGCACAATATGACAAATATCAGTATTATTATTGATAATAATTTTAAATAAAGTTTGAGTCCCTTTTTTCATTTGATTTCTTTTAAATAATTAACTTTGTGTTTCTTGTTTTCCTCTCGGATTTTCAGCTACTGCTGTAGCTCATGGCCATCTAGGCTGTTATATTATTCTACAATGATGTTATTGTATTCATGTGTGAAAATGCATGCCAAGATTGGTATTAATTCAAAACGTAAAACAATTTGTAACTGTTTGCAAATGTTGCATTTTTTAAAACGTCTTTTTTTATGAGGTGAGAAAAATGTACTCAAAGATGTAAAATGAATCATAATAATTGGTGAGTTTTGTTATCCCCAGGAGTAACAAACTGCAATTTTATTTATGATATTGGTCCTACTGGCGCATCTGCTTAGCATGGCTAAGCCTGGAGTGGTTCCCTGCCAGTGAGTCAGTGGCTTCTCTGAAAGCTGCACACCTACTACTAATTTTAAAAATTATGATATACAAAGATTCTTTAGCCTACTTTGTATGTATCTAGAATGGATAGAATATGTTAGCAAATAATTAATACCTTATCTTTTGTGGCACACTGAGGTGTAAAATGTCCTGAAAATGTATCTTCTTGTTGCTAGCACTAATATCTAAATCCGTTAAATCTAAACTCATAAAACAAAAAGCTTAAGAAACAGTACAGCTAAGTTGCAGCTAAGATTCAGTGCTAGCTCTCAGTCATATTCTAATCTTTCCAACTTATCTTCAAGACAGCCTTCACTTTAAAAGGCAATTTTATTACATTTCCGCTGAGTGATACTTGCTTGTACTATCTTACTTTTGGGGAAAAAACAAATCATCCGGTGATAGAAAGAACTTAAAGAAATATCATCAGAATCCATTGAGACATTTTACATGCCTCAAAAAGCCGATTAATGACTAGTGTTTTAATTTGAATTGAAAAAAGTGCATGAACCATAATTAGCAAACTGACCATATAAAATTAAGCATTAAAATCTGACCATGCAAAATATTACAGCGGCTTAAAAAACTGTCAGGATTCTAAGATACTGATTATTAAAAAAATGCTTTAATCGCGTTCCGATCTAATTAACCTGGAATCAGATGGGGGCATCCCAGTTTAAAGTGCATGCCTATTTATATGTAAAAGAGAATTCACAACATTTTTCCAGCCTACATTACCCTATTAAAGCAACACTTAAGTATTGGACAAATTATCACACACTGTACAGATTCTAAACTGTTGCATTAGTTTTGTTGCATAATTTGTGCTAATGCCTGATCAATTTGATAGTATTCTTAGGGGGTAAGAATGAACACAAAACATTTTGTTGTTACATAATCTGTTAAAAAACAAATCTAACTAGGTGAAAAATGTGCTGAGAGGAAATTATAATAATTATCAGTGCTATCGTCACAGACAACTATATTTTAACTTATACATATTTAACACATTCAGTGTAAATCAAAAAATGACTAAATGTTGGGAGTAATGTGTGAATTCGCAAAACTTGGATATAGTGCAAATACATGTTAACTCAAAAAAAAGAAAAAAACATAATCAAAAGAACATACTTTTATGGCAACCAAACAATGTAAAGGAAGGAAATGAGCTGCTTTATTGAAATGGGACACAACTGAGTTAAAAGCAAGCAGCAATAGGCAGTCAATAAAGTAGATACTGCACAACAATAGACAGAAGTAGGCTATAAGAAGAACATCCTTTTGGGTTTACAAAAAAACTAATATAAGCAATATGATCAGCTTCAATGTATTACATTTCAAAATGTGTTGTATTTTAAGCGAAGAATTCCTCATTAAAAAGGGTTGAGTATCATCATTTATGACATTAGGGATTACAACTATGTCTGGTCTGTGCCAGAGCCTGCTGCTGTAGAGTCAGGCTGGCTGTGGATTTAAAAAGCCATCATGCCAGGACGATGAATTAAACATTGCACGCATGCCATTCTCAATCAGCAGTCATTCAAACAGTTTAAGAATGACTAATTAGTCACATAGTGCAGTCGTTTCTTTAAAAAATAGTAATATACTGAACACATATGAAGCAAAAACCAGGATTGGTAACTAAGAACAATGTGTTCCATGAAGAGAAGGAACCATTATGTTGGCTTGACTCTCAGAATGTCCTCAAAGCACACGGTGCATCTTAGGTCACAACATTTGTCTGAGTGGTTTTACTACTACTTCGACATCCAATCACCTGTCAGTCTCTGTGTAACACACAGGAATGGAGGACATTAAAAACAACGTTATTCTGTTTCAAATGTCATGCATGAGAGCGAGGAACCTTTGAAGAAGAAAGATAAAGATCAGTGCTTCTGGTGTCACAGAGTCAGAAGTCGAGTGGCGCCCTGTAGACAAGCCATATGGCCCAGGAAGACTTTCATGGCTGTATATGTGTGCCGCCAAGCACCAAGCCGTACCTCTGCTGATTTCTCATTATCGAGGAATAAATAGAACAAGGCAACAAAACAGTGGCCCTGTTGTGTCATTTCCATTCTGACTTCGGTGTGAGACAGATGGTGCAAACTAAATGGCAAGATTTGAATAGTTGGGAAACTGGGCAGCAGCACTGAGCACAACAAACAATAAACTGTGATTAAGAGAAGATCTTACTCTGCATATTTTCACCACACTATGTGAAATTTGCCACCATTTTTCCATGTTTGTCACTTTTTTTGTGCTTTGTAGCCCATACTCAATTCAGTAGCAAATACAGTAATTTCACTCTATCTCTTGCATTAGTGCCTGTGAGAGCTGAGTGTGTTTTAGTGGCAATGGCGTGGGAGGTTGCAGGGGAGTCACAAGCAGCAGCAGATGCCAGGTCTCCTCCAAGGTGGCTGACGGGAGGGTAGGCAAGGCAGACAAGTGCGAGATGCAAAAAAACTGAGGCAGAGAGGCGACCTGTAAATATAGCACAGCAGCTCTAAAGCTTCGGTTTCTATTAAATAGCCATGTATTTCCCAGCCCCTGGCTTTATTGCTCCGTTGCTTCGGGAGTGGGAGCCCAGGAGGCTCTTCAACATTATTAGTAGCCCACAGTACATAATCCCACGGCAGATTCTTGTCTATCTTCTAGACCAGACTGAGACGTACTGAGACTTACAGAGAGAGATGAGGAAGAAGAGCACGAATGAGTGAAGGGGGGTGGAGGGAGATGAAGTTGGGGTGGTAGCAATTGTCAGCCCTATTCTTTTCAAGTCATGGATGCAAACAGACAGAATGCCTTCATATTTCTCATTGTGACATCAAATTAATTCAATGACAGAGACCAGATGGTACACGGTCACAAGAGGTAACGTGGGCCTCACTAAGTCATGAGACCAGACCAAACGCTGCTGCCCTCCTCTGCCATTCCTTTAGAAGGTGAAGCCCTCTCAGTCACGTTCCCTGAGGCCTTGGCCTGGTTGTAACACTGTGAAGCTGGACTCCCAGTTGCTGTTTGCCACCAGAGAAATTACAAGGCGTAAAAATTTGCAAAAGGCCCCAACCAAACATCTGCTTTTGGTCTCTGGATGACATGTAAATAAAAAAAAACTTTCACTGAAAAACATTGGAGGTATGAGTAGAACAATTAATCTGACCTTGAACAACATTTTTTATACTAATTTATTGGCAAATGTGTAAAATTCAAGCAGCTTAAATGTTTATATAAGCAGCTACATAAGCATATGAGCTGCAATTATGTTTGTTAGATTTGAGTTAACAAATTTCTACAAAGTCATGGCAAAACATTTGTATTTGTATCAAAAACAAAATGTTATACTGATTATAATACTTTAACCATTCATCCATGTCAATGTTTGTTAAAAGTAGTCCACCATTTCATTAAAATAGCAATACCTGGTATTTTCTTTCAGCAAGATGACGGAACCAGCAACGAAACAAAAATAGTTCATGAAATGTTTGAGGATCAGAACAATGTTGATTTGGTTTTAAAATTCCCTAAATCTCACTCCATTGAAGCATCTGTGGGATGTGCAAACAAATGAAATCCAAGGAGGCCCGACCTTGCAACTTGATCTAAAGGATTTGTTGCTTGTAACATTCATTCAATTAAATTAATTTTATTAACATAGTGTCAATTTATATCATCATCTCAAAAGTGACTTCAATCAAATCATACATACATTCCAATTGGTCCGAGCCAAGTTCAGTTTATTATTCAAACTGATAAAAAAGTTTTCTATCTAAGTAAACCCTGCATATTGCATCAATACACTAACTTGCAGCATTCATGAGCATGTAGTGACAGAAGACAATCACTCGCATTGTGTCATTGACTTTGCAGCAGTTCCTCTTACTGAACATGCATATAGAGACTGTGGAGAGGAAAGACTCTCATTTAACAATAAGAACCCTCCAGCAGCGACTGTTCCTTTAGAAGCTTCATTTTAGGGAAACATATTCTTAATAGATAAGCCCTGAGTTTGTTTTAAATGCTAAACTTGGTTCCAGATACCACAGTGCACCATCAGGGGTCTAGTGCAGTCCATGCTTCATCACATCAGCCGTTTTGGCAACAAAATGGGAAAACAAAATGTTTAGGCAGATGATCATATTGTTATGTCTGACTATTGTATGACTTAAAGATTTTTATTTGGAACTTAACAACAGATAGCTTTATGACTGAGGGTAAAACGTTTTGGCAACTTTTTGTAACCACACTTACTTAGAAAATTTTAACTAAAGAAATAAACCTTAAATATTCATATTATTACTTGTGCATTGTGCTTACTTGTGCAAGTAATCACAATGCACAAGTAAGAATTGTGCTTACTTTATTTAAAATAAACTTAAATCAAGTAAGCACAATGCACAAACTATAATTCATAGCCACACTTGCGCAGATAAGTGACATGTTCCTCAAATAGATTCAGCATTTCATCTGAGATTTCACAATTAGACGCTGACACTAATTTTTCAACTTGTAAAAAAAAAGTGTAACATATACAGCTCAAAAAAACATATGGACAGGAAATCTTTCTTATCTTTCAGTGGCAAGCAGTCTGCTTTTGGCATGAGGACAAGACTCTGTAATGCTCATGACTATGAAAGAGAAAGTCAATGCAAACCTTTAATAGGCATACATTTTATTCACAAACTATAGGGATTTATTTTTAGATAAACATTGATTTGTGATACATTTTATATTTTATTAAACTGCTGATGATTAGGTTATGTTGGCTTAATGGTCATTCAGGAGGCAGCTCCTGTGTGGACTGGAAATTGGTAATTTTGTACTAGATGAAGCCACTAAATGAGCTGCTGCTACCATGAACTTAAAGTATTCTTCAACCAGGACTTGTTCGTTTTCTAGTGAGCTGCATCCTCCCCAGTGAGTCATGGCAGTAGGAGTGCAACATAGAGTCGAGTTCTGCTGGTGGGTTCTTCCTAAGGAAAGGGACTCAATGCTTTCCACTTCTGCCACATTCTTGCTTAAAAAGAGAGGTTGTGGCTAAAATAACGACTTCATGTGTTCAACTGTATGCCATCAGTATTTGATGAATTTCATCTGAATAAGAAGTAAAGGTAAATGTTGTTATTTTCAAATGATAAAGCTGATTGGAAAATAACTAAAATGATAAATAAATGTGCTTTTCCTGAGAAATAACAGTGAAGGAAATAGCGAGCAAATCACCATTTCAAAGTTTACCCATCCAACCATGGTCTGAATCCAGATCTATTAAATGTGATATAACTGCCCTTTCTTGAGCCCCAGCACTGCTCTCCTGTATGTATTTATTTTGGTATCCATTAGCACTTAGAAAACAGTAAAAGTCATGTCTTTGGACAGGAAAGAGCAGATTGAGAATTTGTGCTGTTTAGCACGTTCTTGCTATTATACTCGTTTGGCTTTTCACACATTGCTCTGTTGACATCTTGAGTCTTAGGGTGAAAACACAATCATAATATCCCACAGTGAATAGCTCATTAACTTTGTTAATGCAGTTGATATTCATATTTCGGGACACAACACATTTATTAGAAAATTAAAAGATGAGAATCATAAGAGAATCATTAGAACAAGCTTTGAATCCCACATTTCACACTGACGGATAATGACAGATTTCTTGATATAGCCTATCCAAAAATAAATAAAAAAATAATATGATTCTAAAAATATTCTCATGTGCATACTAATTATAGACAACTGATGGTACAAATGTACTTTCAAATGGTCATACTGACCTACTTTTTCACTCCTTTTTTTTTTTTTTGGTAAATATATAATCTTGATTACATTCTTTTTGTTCATCTGAGCTCTCTAAATTAAAATGAATTTAAATTTAGGATTGCAGCAGCAAGAGGTTTGATAAAGTATTCAATAAGCAAGGACATAGTGATGGTCTGTTTTCCATCTGTGAGGGAAAAATTATCATTTTTTTCCCTCAGATTATGCAAATAATCTGTTTTTGGCTTGTAATGTGAGCTAAATGAGACAGAAACGGAAGGAAAGGAGGTGTAACAGATGCAATGCAATGGTTTTAAGCCATTTTTATTGCTGTATAATATTAGTACAACATCAAATAAAAAACATGAATGATCCAATTCTACTCATTTACAATCAGTTTGTGTTGTAACCATACCGTTAGTATGTGGTGGAAATTATTTTAAAGAGCATTTTTAAAAAATGTTCTAGACAAACTTTTCTATAAATTGAAAATTATTTGTCATCTACAATGCCGTATTATAGTTTTCCAATATGGTTAGTGCTATTATAGAATAAATTGTTATTAATAAAACAAGTTTTATTTTCACAAAATTCTTGTTCGCCTTTCTTGTGATACAACATATGATAAAGGTAAATGGACCAGACTTCTGCAGATGTCCATTTGCACTGCTCTCTTTATTTTTCACATTTAGTTGTGTGTTTTAAATGTAATTAATCTTTTAGTGACGTTTAAATGCTTGCTGTCTAAACTATCTGTGAGAAGATGTCAGATATTATGACAATTAGGAAATGACACTCTTGAATGGCTTTTGCTTCACAAACCTCTTAAAGCCACAATTGACCTTGTTACTTACACAAATTTTTTTTATTCCACTCAACTTTTCCATAATGCGTTTGGATCTTTCACTCTATTAACAACCAGCTTACTTAGGAATCACCTTTTGTGGCTTTTCCCTACCTGCCCAGAATGTCAATGATTCTCTGTAAGACAACTGTCAGTTCAACAGTGATTCTCATGATTGCTTAAGCAACAACATTTTTCTGTTGGTGAGAAATGTATTCAAATTTTCTTAGGAACCAATGTTTGGGTTATCATTAGCAGTAATCAATCAATATTGTACAGTTTTACATCTAAATACAACTTAATGAAATGCACTTGTAGTTTAGGTTTAATTTTTTTTGTGCATCTGTTTTAAACTCTTTTCCCAAGTGCTAAAGCTTATAACTTATTTAAGTGCTTTTTAGATAAATGACATGGCCATTCCCAGGAAACAAGCATTAAGTCTTCTGTATATTCATGTCACTACTTCATATGCATTTTACCCCCTGTCTCCCTTGTGGCAAAGCCCCAGCTGCTTTTCACAGACTGCTATGCGATTCTGTTTGGCGTGATCACTATCACCACTCGGCACTGGCCTCTCAGCATCTGGCCAGAAGCATCTCAGCAGCATTTTATGTCCTCCCCTCTCAGCCAGCGTTCCCTCAGCCTCCTCACCCTGTGCTTGCTCTCCATAGTCACTTTGCCCGCCCATTCACTAACCTCTCTCCTGCTCTCTGAAGCCATTCTGCAGCCCTTTTGCCGGCTTGTGTGACATTTACCATTTAGAAGCTGGGGAAAGCAATGGCCATCCAAATTCAGATCTCCATAAACATAGTTTGAGCCAAATCAGTGACAATAGATTTCAGAGGTAAAAGACATAATTGGGTTGTGTTTTAAGTGTGCTTTAAATAGCTTTAATTTCAGTGATATTTACCGGGTAATATATCTAAGCACTATATCTAAATGCCTTATTTAATTCAAGTAACTGCTGCAGCTGAAGAAAAGGTTAATGAATGCTTATTGAATGCCACATGGATCAGGATGCTTTGGGCCATTTTGTATTCCGCTTATGATGATCCACTGTAAATTGTTAGAAATGTCCTCTGGAGACATTATAAATACCTCATTATATACAGCCCAAATGTGAGGGATAAGTGCTTAAAGTTTACACCCTCAGTGATGCTTCGCTGTAATGAAGAAACTTCCACTGCCAGACAGAATTGTTAAGCCACAGCTCCAAATCAACACTGTTAAACATATAAACATTCCTACTAATTTTGGTCTCGTAGGGCATCAAAAGTTCACATGTGTTTGCCGAATTAAGCGTCACCTGACATGTCAAAGCAACCCTCGTCCAACAATCACCTTGTCAAAGCTGTGATCTCCTTTTCCTTCCCCCAAGCAGCAGGAGCAGCAGCAGCAGCAGGGTGCTGGTGACACATATGGCCAATTATAAGTGGAAGTTGAGAGGATGATGTGAGCTGAAAGCTTGTTCACACGTGGTGGGTGTCCAGACGACCAGGGGATTCATGGAGGAGGTCTGTGTGAGAGAAGAGCTCATCAGCTGTGGAGCTCTTCTTCACCTCCAAGGGTCTGTGGTATATCAAAGCCTACTTTTTAGCCGATCAATACTGCCCCTAACATCCCTTTATTACTCCACAGCCAGAATAAGGGTTAGCAGGAGGATGCAATATTCAGTTCATAAATCATGCAGTAAAAAAATGTCAGGGGGGTAATTGTGGTTTTCTAACACACTTTGAACGAAGACGGATTTTATTAGCGGGTTAACATCACCGGGCGACCCTCATTCCTCCTCATTATGGGCTCATGGAGGCATCAACAAATCCTAAGTGTTACTTCTCAGCAGAGCCTGTTCTCCTTTTGCAAATACATCTCTTAAACAAGAAGCTGAATATGACTGGCACTAAACATGATTTACTCCTACAGGAGATTCATGTTTATTTGTCAGGCTTGACAAGGTTGTCACGGTCAAACTTATTGTTGGAGTCGTTTTATCCTTAATCATTAATTTGCTTTGTAGAAATGCTTTCCTTTAGGGGGTAGTTTCCCAAACAAATAAAAAATAAAAAGAAACCATTCCATCTGTGAATACATGGCACAAATAAATGGAATGATTGCCTTATTAAAGTGCTTTATAGAATTGTTTTTTCCAAGTCTTTTGCTCCTCTCTGTCCAATGAATTTGAGTTGGCCAATAATTTCCCACCATACCCCAGAGTTACAGCGTTTTTGTCACATCTTTTAGTGATTAAATGGATCGATTTCTGTTCTCTATAGGTGATTAATCCCACAGGGTTAGAGAGATTACAGAAAGGGAGCTGCAGAAAAGCCTTCTAAATGGATTCACACAGAGAGCCTCCCATTCATGGGAGCTAATGATATTGGACTAGAGGACTGTGGCTTCAGAGAAAAGAGGGAATTCTCACAAGAGGCAAAAAGCTATACAAAAAAAAGAGAGTTTATGATGAGAACAATCTGGGGGCAATGAGTAAAGAATGACCTTGAATTGCATCTTCTCTTGCTGACCCTCACAAACCATCTCATGATGGTGGGAAAGACCCAAATGCAAACTAGAAACCAGAAACAGGTGGATGAAATAAAATAACAAACATGTGTGTTGCTTTAATGCCCTGCTGTTCTGAATAGTGTGTGAATACTTAGGGTTTTTTTCTACATCTGAGCGCTGACTGCATTTCCAGATGATGATTGGGGGGAAATTAATGTTTAATGAGACGGCCAAAATATGTTGAATCCACTGCAGGTGCCATGCCAGGCCACTATGGGGCATTGTGATTTTAGTCGTTCTTTGAAAGGCACATGCGATTTTGACACTTAGCTTCCACCTAATTTACAAAACCCATCTTCAATGAACCAAGGACTTGTGTGTGTGGGTGTGGGATTAATGGCATTCTGCTAGATAAAGATGAGGTATGCTGCTTGAATATACTGTATGTTAACATCTTTTAGGTTTATGTTCTGAAAATTCTCAGAATGCCTCAAAATAATTAGCAGAGTACATAAAAAAGAAGGTCTAGTTCCTTAGTTTCTTTCAGTTTCAAGAATTCAGCAGGTTGGGTTGAGGGAATCTTCCTCACTGGAGAGACCACTTGCATAGCATGAGATTCTGAAATGTTATTCGATAATTCCTAAAATATTTGAGTCACAGTTGTGTAAAATTTGACATGTCTTGACCATAGACAAGCAGAAGATTTGGTGTAAATGTATGGTTAGTAAATTATAAGTCAATGAATGAACAGCTAAACATACCATAACAACATAAATTATATACAACTTTGAATTGCCAGAAGTCTCTTCCTTTATATTGAAGGAAATGCTGTTATGAAGAACTATAAAATTATACATTTTTGAAAAACCAGAAGAGTCTGCAAACCAGAGAATATAACATTTTTTCTGCTATAGTGTTGAAGGAAATGTCTGTACACTTCTCCATAACTTCATTTATAATGCATTGGTATTTTTCGCTGGGACATCTTCAGTTTTTCTTTTAAATTTTTTTTTCTCAATGTAGCAAACTGAGGTTGTCTGTGCGTATGGTGTTTTAGGCTTTACTTGCACCACGTTTCTCCCCCGCCCCCTGCACAGCTGGACACCAAAGCATCAGGGAAGATGGGACTTTTCTGGTGCAGAGAACTGGAACTCTCCCCCACAGCTTGGTGATCTGTGTCAAACCTCACAGTTCTAAATCTCCGCTCAAAGCTCTTTCCAGCAGGAAACCTGCCTGTCTGCCTGTGTGAGTCGAAGTCCAGGTGAGAGGGTTAAAAAGAAAAACAAGGTAGATAGATTGAGGGAAAATGTGAGGGAAGTAAAGTATATTGGAGAGAATTGAAACGTATATAAGAACTACAAGAGCGCTAAAAAGACCAAATTATAGCCAGAGGTAATATTTGTTGCAGGCAGCCAAGAAGAAACAGAGCTGACTGAAATCAGTTATACAAGCTTACTGCAAAATATAGCCCCAATTCATCTGGAAAGTGTTACTTTAATTCCTACAATGTGAGACAGATAATTTAATCAATTTCCATCTAAGCAGTAGATTTCTGAATGTAAACTGACTATACATAACTGAATGCATGCATGTGTAGTGATAAGTGATGAGCGGATAACAAAGAAGCAACAGGGCCTTGGGGTTCTGTCTGTCAGCACAGAGCAAAGGTCAGCTGCTGTCAGGAATGAGCTAGATTACTGACTCAGGCAAGTGACTAGGGGCTCAAAGTCACACACTGTCCACAGTCTGTGGTGTAGCCCTGACCAGAGTACTCCCAACACTGAAATTGTAGAGCGACATGCAGAGCCACCTGAATGTCTGCAAAGACATGCACACACACTTTTCCTGATACTCTTCTGAAAGCATTAAGTTCTGAACTGATGAAAGCAAGTCCAAAAATTGTGTTTTTCTGAATCTTAAATCTTCATTTTGTCCATGCTATTTAATCTGCCTCTTGTTACTGATGTAAAAATATTATGCGATTTAAAGTACTACTTGTCCCTTTTTACATTTTACACTTACATGTTCATTCATTTTAAAAAAAATCCTAAGATAACCAGAAGGATGTCAAAAGGCAGTTTTCAAGTGACAATTTAATTTCTTAATGGAAAAAGTAATCCAAAGTGACCTGACCTTGTTTGAAAAAGTGATTGTGATCTTGTGAAATCCTGAAATTACTAATAAACCTTAAAAATTTGATTAATTTCCTTCATCACATTGAAGCCTCATTAATGCCAGACACGTATAACCAAAAAATGGCTCAAATAGAACCTGACAACATGAAGTAGGCTCATAGAGCTAAAAATGCCAAAACTGTAAGGGAGGCGCAAAGGTAAAAAGACACTGTCATTAACATCTATCTGTTTGGAGCAGGTTACAAACCTTCTCCCAAGGCTGTGGGACTCCAAACCAAACCACAGTGAAAGTTATTATCAGCAAATAGAGGAAACATGGAGTAATGGCCAACCATCCCAGGAGTGACCAGTCATGGCAGCTAACACTACAAAATAAGGAACAATAAGACAGCAACTTAACAGAGGGTCAAAGTTGCAAACAGTTAACATCTTGTTTTGTTATAGGCTCAATACTGGGAGCCAGTATTTTACCGTATTTTAGAAAATACTTAATTAGCATTAAATGTTCCATACAGCAAAAATGTCTAGCTACAATGCATGTACATAAACAGCGTGGCTCAGAAATCACAGGGAAACACTTTTTTTATCAGTTGGTTAAAGCTAACCGTGAAAGGGGCTCGCCTGTGATGCAGAAGTGTGTTGTCCTTCTCCTTCTCTTCCAGAACGATCAAAAATAGCAGAAACTTGATTTCAAAGACTAGCCGCATCCTGATAAGGACCAGGCCTACATGGCTCTCAGCACCATGAGCTAGCACCTACTAGTTAGCATCCTTAGCTAGTGCACTGGGCCTATACTGTGGTGAGTTCAGGACACCACAGAATCCTGAGCCACTGCTCAACTATGGGAACAGAGTTAAAAGAATCTTGCTGCTGCTGATGCTGGATCAAGTAGAAATACAAACGAGATAATTCTTTGTTTACATGACAAATAACAGTAACTCCATTAACTGTAAACCCTGCTGTTTAACACAATAACAAAATAAAAACTTTCCAGATTATTCTCAACTAATAGAATAATATTTAAAACCAAGTGTGTGATTTGTGAAACTTCAATAAAAGTTGATTTCACCATTTTTATGCTTTTGAATAACACTAGAATTGCTCTTTATTGAAGTTTCACAAATCAGATGAAAGTTTCACAAATCACACACTTGGTGTTAAATATTCTGCTATTAGTTGAGAATAATCTAGTCCAGGTTTGAAGAGTATAGGTGTTGTAGATTTTTAGCTAGAGTAAATTAAAGATGCTGACGGTTGTGAAAAATTAGGTGGGATCGCCCTTTAGCCATTTCCCAAATTGGAAGCTGCATTTGGAAACCAACTTCACCTTCGTCCAAGCAGCAGGACCTAACATGCGGTTCTCTTAATGTGTAACAAATCTATGGTCTACATAAACTTAAATAATCCCAAATACATCATTTAATCATACCCTCTCATAAATTATGGTGGCGTTGACTGTAGGAGTTTGTCCTACAATCTGTGGATTGCCAGTTAAATCCCTGGTCTACCTTTGAGATTTTAGCTTGATATATGAAAGGTATTATAAATTTAATTATTAAAAATTAAAAGAAAATATCACATCAGCATTCCACTCTGGTTTACGGTTTTACATCATAGATATAAACATTAGCAAAATTTGTAATTTTGGCCGATTAATATCGTTAATTTTAGGGTAATTAGCTGCTGGCAATATTACAATATTTTTCTATGAATTTTACAATTACTTAGATTTTTACAATAGATTTCTGTGTTTTCTACATTTCATGACTGTCAAAATCACTTGAATTATATGTTTATTGAGTTATTGTAACTCCATGTATTTTCTATGGTAATTAGGTTCTTCTTTATATTAGAGTCAGAAACTATTGGTATTTTACAAAGTTTCACCGTAAATTTACAGTTGTTTTTTTTGCAGCGTTGACTTACGGTAATTTTGTGTATTTTCTACGATAATACAATGTTTTGGATATTACGGTCAGAAACTGTTGGTATTTTACTATTTTTTACCATGAAATTTATGGACTTTTTTTTACAGTATGATTGTTACGCCCCCTTAGGTCTAGGGGTCCAGGGGCGGTAACATAAAATGTGTCCAGAGATAAAAGTGGAATGAAAGAGTGATTTATTACAAAATGAAGGTTTTCACAGAACCAAAACACAATACAACTTAAGCCAATTAAACAAAAGTAAAGAACCAACAAATTCAGAAATCACTGAGTGCAAATTAAATAACAAGATGTGCGAACACATCAGTCTAAAGTAACTCAAAACAACCAAAAAGAAAGAACAAAGGGGAGCACCAAAACCTCCCAAACACAAGCCTCTAGCTTGTTCAAGAGTTTATCGAAAGCAGATTCATTACTTAACAAAAGAAGCAAGAACAAAAATAGCTCAACCTGTCCACAAACAGTCACCAAACACAGAAGGTGGGGGTCAGCTTTACACAACCTCTTCCTACTAGCTGCCCCCCTGGAGGAATGAACTCAGACGTCTTTTATATGATGCAGGTGGGTCTCATCAACGTCTGATTGGCTTTGCTGCTCCAATGGGGTGGCTGCTCTCCTGCAGCTTCTAGGCAGCCAATCAGAAAGCTGTGCCCGCACAGCTGATCATGCATAATAGAAAAAAACAAAGCCTGCACAGCCTCAAGAGGCCAGGGGCCGTAACAATGATACTTTTTTTACAGAGTGGTAATGTTGACTGGAAATCAAAGTAAAATAATACAGGAAGGAAAAATGCAATCAACTAAACTATTCATTCACATAATTGTGCATCATGCTTTATTTACTTTAGTCACATAAAAGTACTTGGTGCAGATAGCACAAAAATAGAAATAAATAAAATTGCCTTCTTTATTTCAAGTAGTTATCCAGTTTGAGTTCTGCTCCAAATTAACAGTGTTTTTCAACTCAACAATCATAAGAACTTGAAAAGGTAAAAGTATTTGTTGTCAAACAATTAAAAAAGCAAAAACTCAAGTGGTGTGAACCTGACTTAATGTCGTGTTTTGATTGTTGATTCTATGATGCATTGTGTTTCTGTGTTTGATATGATGTAAAGCACTTTGAAATACCTTGCTGCTGAAATGTGCTATACAAATAAAATTTGATTGATTGATTTGATAATAAAAAATGTGACAAAGTAAACATAGAGAAGCTTTTATGCCTCATGACTCACTGAGAAATGTGAGTAAGCAGTGTGTATCTGCACCAACATAGGATTTATTTCTTTTCATTTTTGTTTTTTGGAATCCAGTCCAAGGTGAGTTTTAAGTCACAATCTCTGACGTCAGACAGTTGCAGTTATGGAGGCTAATTATGGACGAACACGGGGGGATTTCTGCCTCCAGTGAAAGCTGCTCGTGTGCAGAGAGGTTAGTTGTGGTGCTGACTCTTTCAGAACCTGTCTGTCTGAGTGAAGCACTCATATATTCTGTATATACATATATTTATACACACACACTCGCAATGTGCACCCACATACATACACCATGCACACAAACTCAACACAGCCTGGATTTTTGCTTTTTGCAGTGCACAAAGTCTCCAGGTGGAAAGGCGAGAGTTTTCCCCCAGTGCAGAAGCCATTAGTCAGAATGGAGGTGATTTATGGGTTGTCTCCTTGCAGAATTTAAATTAACTGCCATGCCGTACAGAGGGAGGGTACCTCTGCATTTTGGGTTGCTCCCCTTTACACTCCACCTCTCAGTCTCTCTCTGCCCTGCTCTCCCGTAGTCTCATGGGAGAAATTAGGGATGTTTTTTTTTTTTGTGCCCAGGTGTGATGTCAGGTGGTCGACTCACTCTAGGATCTGGTGAGATTTCACTGGAAGAAATGCTCATCCACATCAAAAAAAAAAAAAGAAAAACTCATGAAATGAAGCAGCGTTCAAGGTCAAGGTCAGCAACTGCTCCTGCAGGGGAGACGGAAAAGCTGGTGAACACACCTACATCTGTACAGACTGTAACCAAAGCACTTCTAATAGCAAAGTATGTACACAGGGTTTTGTTCAGCTATTTTTGAAAGGTTTATGAGAAAGTGTGAGTTTAGTTGCAGGGAAAATTTCAAGATGTACCAACCTGCTCTCAGATCTATAATAATGATTTTAATATTAATTATGCTTTGTATTGCTCTCTTCCCCCCTGATGCTTATGTGATGCTTACCTCAACTGAGGTAGAGGACATTGTAGCTTAAGGACGCAAACTTCTTCAGAGTTTATGAGAAAGACTCTCAATGTTGAACATAATTTAAACTGACAAATTCATATGGATCCATAGACTTTCACTGCATAACAGAGTGGACCTCTTGCGCCAAGAGACAAAAGTCTGTTGGGTGGGACAGATAGCAGGAGGGTGGGAGTTCGGGAGGTTTGTGTGTGAGGCAAGTAAATGATTCCTTGTGACATCCGGATGCATAAAACAAATATATATATATATTTTTTAGATTTTATGCAAAGGAAGAGTTTAGAATATTAAGTTGCATAAAGTATATTTCTTAATATAATTAAGAATAAATAAGTATGTGAATACAGTTTAGATTTGCTGCATTAGTACTTTTTGTTAATGATGAATGCTTAAACAGCAGCTTTATTGCTGCTACCTGCAAAACATCTGCACATTGCACCAATGTGTGCACGAGCACACACATCCACAACACCCCCGCACACACACACGCACCCCCCCGTGTGCACACATAGCTCTGGATTTACTCCTGCAGACTCAATACACTCGCAATGAAATATGGGGTGGTTTCATTATGCATCTGTTACCCATATAGCCTTGACCTTTTAGCGTTCTTGTGCAGTGGTATTGGAGTGGAGCAAAAAAGAGAGATGCAATTACTGCCTTATAACTTAGTGATTTTATTATTAATATCTCAACAAGGCAATGCATTCATCATTTTTTGCATAGTGTAGAAAAAATAAAGTTTTAGTCATTCAAGAACAGTGGCGTTGTAAGGGTGCAAAAATAAAATTAAAACTAAGACAGTGAAACGAAGTCATGAAGCAGAAAACATGTAATTTAACAAAACAAATGCAGCAGGTAATTTAGAGTCTAACTATATTTAGAGAAATGTCAAATCTTTGAAATGTAATATTTCTGTTTATCCAATTTGTTGTCTAAAATGTTGACTATCAAGGAGTATAAATACAACACAAATCAATAAAAGATCAACATGCACAAACAGTGCAAACGTAGTCCCTGCAATACAAAACAGAGTCAGTAAATTAATAGAAGAATTTCAGGTTAAATTCTTTATTTTTTGGTGTCAAATAGCTGCTCATTTCATTCTGGAGTGCCACAATTGCAAACCTAAATCTGGTTAAGAGTACAAAAGGTCTAGACTTAAAGAAGTGCCTACAAGTCTATTCTCAAATAACAAATTATATACTGGTTCATAAAAAAGCAGAACATCATGAAATGAAATTTGTGAAGTCATGTGGAATGCCATATGGCTAGAGATATTGATGAAATTCATCAGATCCCCATCAATACCAAATACTCAATATATCAGTTGCGAATGAAGAACTGTTACTGAATATTGTTTATAGTGACAGAAATTCAGACAGTGAAATATCTGAAGGAAGAGTCAGTGAGGTGTGGATATTTCTCTTTCCTGTATTATTGTACAGTACAATGCACGTATCTGAAATTGTCTCTTTTTCTGCAGTTATTCTGATTTTACTTGATATCTAGACCTTCTTTATTTATCTACAAAAATATTTGTGAATCTTACAGCAGTGAGAAAACTGGAAAATATTTCATTCTGAACACCATGTTCTTAAGAGTGTCTGCTCTGAAAATGTGAAGTTAGAAATCAACATTCAGCAAGACCCACAAAGCAAGAAAAAAAACAACTTTAGATGCCATTATGGACGCAAAACTGAATTTTAACAACCAAATAAAGATTATTACTAAATCAGCCTACTATCACCATAAAGACATTAACAGAACAAAGAGTTTCTGATCAAAACCAAGACCACCGGAGCGTGATTTTATTTTCTGTTAGTTCCTTCTTAGGTGATGTATTTGTATTTTGTGTCTGTTTTGTGTATTTTCTGTGAATCTTATCTCTCTTTATTTGTGACAGGGGTTGTGTATAATTTGTTGTTTGTCCATTAGTAACACTTAACCTATTCTTTCTTTATAGCATCAAGTATTGTGTTACATTTTTCACATTGTTCTTTTTCACATAACACTCTTGCAAATTAAAACAGTCCTCTTCTTCCTTTAAGAGTGCAGTTGTTAAAGCTGAGTGAAAATGTCTAATTCATGATTCAGATTAGAGTAAGTTCATTGCTTCAGTCACGTCAGCATTTGATTCTGATAACCAGTAAATCTGGGTGAGTTACGGACGTTTAAGTCGACTAAAGTGTCTGATTGTTGCAACAGGAGGATTGTTTTGTCAACTCTGTCATCACACTTGTAGGGAAGTTATCAACTAAGTACATGCTTGATCCACCTTTCTTCATACTGAATACTCTTTTTTTTCATTTTCAACAGTCATCCCATGCTGGGAGCAAAAACGGGCCACAGAGACTCTTCTGTGGGCTCAAACTGTGGTTTTGACAGCCTCTCAGCCTCATGGCCTGGATGAGAGAAATCACCTTGGGGCGTCCCTGTGGACCAGACGAGGACAGAAAACAATCAGTGGTAGAGAAGAGAGTAACCCTGTGAATATATGTACACAGTCGCATATTATTTACAGCATGTACTAATTAAATACATCTTTAATATTGCAATTTAATCCCCACCTAATACACACAAATTAATCGAAATAAGTATTTCTTTCTATAGAACTTCTTTCTATGACAGCCAACAGCATGGCCAATAAATACTGTATATGTAGCATATCCTAAGAATATAGAAGTCTGACCTTTCATGAGCAGCAGAATACAAATCAGATGCAGGAGCAAGAGGGGAAGAAGAGCAAAGAGTGATGTGAAGAGTTTAGCAAGGTGATGAGTTTTCATTTCATGCTGCGCGTGACATCCCAGCCCCGGCTGAGGTGGAAAGGTCATCCCATCATTTGGGTGCCTGAGGGGAGAAGAGTCAAGACTGAGTGAAGGCACGACCGTCTCGCTGCAGGCGAGGCAGACCGAGGCAGAGCACACATGAATCACGCGCACACATAATACATCACATTACCGCATTCATTAGGAATCTTGGATATAATATTCAGTCTTTTAGCAGTTGGGGTCAAAAGAGCAAGTCTGCAGTTTCTTGCATCACTTTTTTTTACTGGCTGGAGGATGAAGAGTTAAATAAGAGTTTGCCCTAGAGCTAGGCTGCTCAGTCGAGCAAAAAACAAGCGAAACGAGACAACAAGTAAACAGAGACTGAAACTGAAGCCTTGTTCTCATGCTACCTCAAAACAACTTCTTTTAATAGTCTCTATCCTGCCTCTAAGTGTTTTCTTTCTGTGTAATCACCTGGTAAATATTGCATAATCTTGCACGGAGAGCATGCCACCATAATCAGCTGATTGCCGTAAAGAGTTCAAGCTGTATGGGGGATTTAACAAATGTGGCATCACAGGAAGAAAAAAAAAAAGGCGACAACATTTTGTAACAACTTTGCTGTCATAACTTACTATATAAGCAGGCACACCAGACTGTCTTTCCTTTGTGACAATGTGCTCTGCTCTGCCCAGTCACAATTATTTTGTAAATTTGCAATGCAGTGCCAGTAAACAGTAAACAGGCCAGATGTCAGGCTTGATGGAACCACGGCTTCAGCAGTGGTTCCATCACAGCCTCGGGGTGTTTAATGTTTGTGTGTGGTAGCGTGTTGCACTTTTTCTCCGGAGTCGTGTCCTTCACTGTCTGCATTCACCTGCTGCCTAACAGTGTTCGTCAGCAAGAAACTGCTGAGGCGGAGATGGCTTTAAGCAAATACATATTAATTTCTGCAGCACATTTAAGGTAAAACAATCCCTCGCTTGACCAAAGGAGTGCTTCGTTCTGCCAGTTCTTTCTGTCGACACAAACAGGATTCTCCTGACGAGCTGGGGGAATATTTACCGTCTGAACCCATTTTTCTTCAAACACACAAACATACACCTCCCTTCGATAACTACCCTCAATTTCGAGTTCCTTTGGCCTGCTTCAATGTCTTGAAGCCCCCACCATCCCACCCCCACCTCTGCCCAGCCATCGTCAAACCATCTCAGTGGGTGCCAAACAGTCACAGCAGTGGCTTGATCTTGGCACTTATGAAAGAAGCCCTTTGATAAGCCTCGGCCAGGAGCAACACAAGGGAAGTAAATCAGAGACACAAACTCAACTGGAGATGAGACATCTACTGTGTTTGCTTGTGTGTCTGTGATGTTGTTTCTTTTGTTTCTTTGACCTGTTAAACTTTCCTTTGGAGAAAAAAAAACAAAATCAAATACCTGAAAGGATTTTTTTTTTACGCTTTTATGTTTTGCAGTTTTCCCTTGTGAGCCTCTGAAACTCTTTGGAAGCACAATTGTTGTGCTTCTCTAGCTCTTTGTAAAGGAGGAGAACAACAAAGTGATTAAAATCTTTTGAGGTGTGTTTTGGACGTGGCTGATGTCTGGACACAACACGACTGAGGTTGTGGTTTCCTGTTCGCTCCCGTTCTTTGAAGAAATTGACTGTATGACTGTTAGTGCTCAGTTAGAATAAGATTTCATCCTCAGTTATTTTTTTGCCATCTACATTGTCTTTGGTCAGTTGAAGGTAAATTGTATCCTAATGTATTTTCATACAGGTGAATCTTAATTAAATAAAATACCAGTGGAAAAAATCATCTATTTATGTAATTAATTTGAAAAAGTATGGCTTCACAGATTTTCATCAATTTTAGTGTGTGTTCCAATAAGTTTGATCATTGTGGCTTGCAGAGAAAAAAATCAGTGTCTCTTAAAAACAGGAAAATTATGTGAGATTAATAAAATAGTTTTACTACAGAAATATTTGGATATGATGACATGTATAACCCAAACTGAGTTCTGATTTGAGAATTGTCCTGCAGACAGTCTCTGTATTCTCCATGAGGAGATTAAGGCACACAAGGTCATTGTTTGTTTTTCACATAGTGCTCTGGAAAAATTGAAGAAAGTTAAGTGGAGGAATAAAGTGGAGTAGAAAGTAAAAGGGTGCAGAAGTAAATTTTGTATTTCATTTAGGAATCAAGGTCCCATAGCCCAGAGGAAGAATGGAGAGTCATATAATCCAAGTTGCTTGAGGTCTAAGGTGAAATTTCGAAACTTTGTGACGACTTGTGTCTTCTGCTGGTGATGGGCCACCGTGTTCCAACACACACACAAACCCTTCTTTACTAATTATCACTGTGTTTGATTGGCCAGCAAATTCGCCTGACCTAAACCTTCACCTTGTGGTTGCTTGGGATGAGTGAGAGCATCAAAGTTAATATTCAGTGCAATCTGCTGGTTGTATTAGAAAGCTTATAACTAATTGTCATTACATAACTTGCAGGAATTTGAATATATGCTACAGAAATCTGAATCTGATAACTGGATGGAACTCTTTTGGAATGAGCCGAATTGAACAGGATTACATTTGAATTCATTTGATTGCATATACTGTTTGAGTATTGATGTGATTTGCATTTGTATGAATAAAACTAAAAAGAAAAAAATGTTGCGTGATTTTAAACATATCTTTATGTCCAGTTTTTCTCATTGTAATAGGACAATTGGCCAACGAAGTGTTTACACTGACCGACCCGCTCACAGGTGTCTCCGATTTTAAACACATCACTAAAAGCATGCTAAGTGCCATAAAAAAACTACTCTTGTCCCCAGTTTTTCAAAACCTGACATTTTCTTGCCCAGTGGAATCTTTCAGATGCACCTAAGGATTTACGCTGCTGCCTTGATCCTGCAAATGTGCCAGTATTTGTGCACTTCTTTGTAAAGATATACAAAAATATCCCTACCACTTTGACATGTTACAATGTTACAACCTTAATTAAATTATACTAGACTTTTATGTGACATACCAGCTCAAAGAAAGAAAGCATGAAAACTGCTGTATTATAAAGCTGTGGGGGGATTTAAAGTAGAGTTAGGTTATAAAACAATATCCCCAACTTTGAACATCTCACAAAACACTTTTCAATCGTTCATGTAAAAATTGATGTCTCAACCAAAAACTTTTACTAAGATGTTTTATGGCAGAAATTCACAACAAACGTCATCTGAATAAATTTTACAAGATAAACAGTTCCAATTTATGCCCCAAATTCCATCATAAGATAGATGTATTCAAGTGCCATTGTACATACATTTCAGATTGTAATTGTAATTGGCTGTTCCACGTGAAACACAGTCAATTGAATTGAATCAATAACTTTTCTACATCTCCTAACAAAACTTGTGGGGTTAGTGGATTGTTGACTGGATCAAGTCCAACTTTGCAGCAACCCCTGACACTCAGCATGTATGTGGCGACAGTGGAAAGAAACAAACTTTAAACAGGAAGAGTTCTCCAGAAGAACCTGCCTCACATTCTGCATCCATCTGCTGCTGTCTACTGGGGGTTTGAGAGGACAGAACATATGGAGGAAAAATAAACAAAGAACACAGAGAAACCCTCAGGGGTTGCTCTTTATTATAAAGAAAAAGTACACAGAGTTATTAGCAACAGCAGCTGCTTTTTGTGACTTAATTGGGTGAAAAAACGTAACACAATAGATAAACTCTGCAGTAGTCGTACATTTCATGGAATGGAAAACAGAGTAGACTGTTAGAGATTTTAGACTACCAGCAGCATCTCCTTCGATGGCTATTTCAGGAGAGAGACGGTTTTGCAGCCAGTGTCTCTGGCTCTGTATATCTATAAAAAGAGAACATAATGTTGTTGGCAGAAACAGCTCATCTTAGAGAGATTTTAACCAGATATGAGATTTCCCTAGGAAACAACAACATTAATTAGATGTGCACCCTACAAATCTGACATATATAGAAGAGTGATGTGATGGCATGGCAGTGGCAGTAAAAAAAAAGAAACAGGTCAGAGTTGATGTGGAGAAGGACGGAGCTAAATAAAGGACAACAATGGAAGGAAAGCTGTTATTTGTGTACAGAGGCTCTTAATGCGCTGATTAAACCAAAAGGCTGCTCCAGTTTAAACTCCTCTCATAGCTGTCATCATCTCTGTTGCTGGTGCACCTTTTTGAACCACACTTTTTCCTTCCATTAAACTTTCTGCCTGTATACAGCAGTCTGAACAATCAACTTATTCAGTAATGAACCTTTTGTGGAGTGTGTCAGTGACTGTTTTCTGGACATCTGCCTACAGTCTTCCCTCTGATTATGCAGGTCTGATATGGCTATAACTTAACATTTATACATCAAAAAGTGTTTTTTAATTGCTGCTATGTAATATTCACTGAATATTGAATACTGAGTTTTATTACCTCTAAGCCATGATTATTGAAATTACAGAAAAAAAAAAACACTTCACTTTTTTCCACACTATAAATACATAATATGATATACAAGTTTCACTTTTTGATATGAGTGAAAAAACATATTGAACTAGTTCACAAAAATCATATTTTTTGACAAATGATCAACAGACTCAAGAACAAAAGTCAAAACAAAGAGTTTGTATATACTATGAATGCGCTGTCCTGTTTGGTCTCAACGGACCTGTTTGCAGTCAAAACCTGAACGTATTTACTGAATAAACATAATCCAAGTGTAACTTCTGGATCTGACTATCACAGCAAGAAAATGTCAGATATTGCAGATGTCTTTCTTAGATTTTCACAATCTCTTTTTCTCTACTTATGTTCTCATGCAAAACAAACCACATTATCTGATCTAAAGATCAGCTGTTGCAACATTTAACGTCGCATTTGTACAATTTTCTCTTTTTTCCAATTGCTTTCATATCCATTCCTCATGTCAGTTTCATCACAATCTCTCGCTGTTTGTCCTCTCCAACGTGCTTTGATCTCTGTGGTTCATAGATATTTGGATCTCGGCGATATGACCAGCAGTTACTGCTGGCAGGTGTGAAGAACAAATAAAACCCCCCTTAAACAAACCCCCGAAACCAATTTAGGTCTGTGTGCTTCCTCATATAGACAAACTCGATGACTGTTATGAGGAGTAAAAACAAATCAGGAAAATATGCATCCCAGTCACACCTGTGTGCCAGTTATTTGAGAATCAAACTCTGCAAGATGATAAATTAGACAGCCACCCGATGATTCTTTGAATGTGCAGCTGAAGTTTAATGATGATGAAGATTCGCAAATGCTGCAAAATAACTGGCAATATGTCATGTGTAGTGGTGACAAAAATAATAATAATAAAAAAAAAAATCTGCCATCCTGCTCATTGATCCATCTCAATCCATCACAAGATCTCCGTCCAGCTCAGGGACAAACTGTCCCAAGCCAGAAATAGGCAACTATCTGAGAAAACCAAGAGCTGGCAGATTTTCACAGACCAATGACCGTGCAAGCTGACTTCACAAGTAAGGAAAGATTCTGTGAATTAGTGGAAATTTATATATATATATATATATATATATATATATATATATATAGAGAGAGAGAGAGAGACAGAGAGAGAGAGAGAGAGAGGTTGATTTTGGTTTCTTTTGTGACGTCATGGATAAGTCTCAAATAATGGCTCTCACTGTAGAATGTAGTTAATCTCAGCTAATTCATGCCTTAACATGCGCTGTGTTTACATTTTCCAACAGGGCCATGATTAGATTGCATATTATGAAAACTACATTTTCTACTTTATCTTTTCCTGATATGAAATTGTATTTGATAATCTGAATTATGTGAGTACAAATAAAGGAAACAAAGACAAACTCTGTTAGGGGGAATCAGGCTGCTGTTACATACTAGTGTGGCTGCACCTGAATAAAGACAAACATTTGAATGGATACTGTATGAAATTGCTTCACATTCCAATCGTGATCTTTTTTTTTTTCCCCCAACCATCAATACATATAACATATTACGTCCATCCATCTTATGTTCATCCATATTGCTTCTCCAAATGTATTAGACCACAACCACAGAACACCTAAGCCCTTGTAAACTTAACAAACCCTCCATAATGAATGTTTGCCATCTACACACTTTGTCATTTGCTTTCTTACTTTACCATTCATCGCACCAAAGGATGGAAATGTCAAACAAATTACATTATTGCTCTGTATCGATTTCACCCCCCTTCAAAACAGTGCCCCTGATTTGATAAAAAAACATGAAATCAATGCTCCAAAAAAGACACCAATAAGAAATCATTTTGGTAGATTCAGTTGGAGAAACATGCTTATCGACAGAGAGAAAAAAACAAAACAAAACAAAATCAGGAGCGGCACTTCTCATTGCAGTGCACAGGATTTTTTTAAAATGCTTTTTAATGTGATTCAAGATTTATCAGTCTAACCAAAGAGTTTGCTGGGTTATAAGTTTGTTCTTGGCATTTAGCTCTGCAATTAGCACTATTATTCCACTGAGAAGCTCCTAGCGTTTTCTGGCACAGTACATTTAAGTGTTGTGTCTCCGCACATATATGCATAAATCTTTAGAGCCCACCTCCAGTAAAAGAAAAAAAAGAGAGAAAGGATTGTCTTTCCACAGCTCCATCTTTATTTTTAGAGGCTGGATGTTGATGAGAGAGAAGACAACGCAAGAGGGTGAGAAATAACATCACAAGTGGAGGAAGGAGGGAGAAAGAAAAGTGAAGAGGGACAGCAAGGTGGCCGGGGCGTTGTGTTGGTTCCTCTGTGCTTCAGGAGGCTGCATGTTGGAGAGTCCTTCGTCCGAGAGAGCAGGAGAGAAAAAGGGGACGTAACCGCACCAACCTTTCACTCGATGGGGGAGCAAGAGGGTGGGTGTGGGGTCTCTGGAGCTGCTTCCTTATAAAAAGCCAAGCCTGAGAACACGGCACCACAAACTCACCACACACACATACACACACACACTCACAGTGGCTGCTCTGTATCTCTCATGCTCACCCACTCTCATTATTCTCTCCCTCTCCCTCCCTCTGTCTCGCTCCCTCTGTCTCTCACTCCATTCCTCTGGGCTCTGCATACTTCTTGCTTCTTCTCACAAGTCACATTGTGTTTGTAAGTACGCGCTGAATGTCTCCCTGTGTATGCTTGGGTTTCCTTAAGTCTTTTTCTATGTTTGAGTGACTGCTTGCCTACTTGAGTGTGACTGAGTGGAGCAGTGAGCTGTATTAAGTGTATGTGGGTCTCTGTCTCACCCTCACACACTCGCCGCTCCTCTTGCAACTCTTCTTGGGATCTCCGGATCCCTTTCCTCGGTGGCAGGCTCCCCACACTAAACAGTCACCATTTCCGCCCCCGGGAGACCCACGCTGGCTGCGCAGCCCCTTCCCCGACTCAGCATCGGGAGGAAGACCCTGGTGGCGGCTGCTGTGGGGGTTATGCTGGTCTTGGTGCTGGTGGTACTCATCCCTGTGCTTGTCAGCTCCGTGAGTACAGATGCCAGCCACTACGAGATGCTGGGCACCTGTCGTATGGTGTGCGACCCTTACTTAAACAAGGGCACTCCGGCCAGCAGCACCAGCTCCACTGGTCTGCAGGGTGAGGCAGAGGCACTGACTGACCACAGCAATGTTCTTCCACCGTCCACCCTGCAGCAGGGCCCACAGGGAAAGCCTGGCAGGCCAGGAAAGCCCGGACCGCCTGGACCACCTGGACCGCCCGGACCGCCTGGTGAACCTGGGCCACCAGGACCAGCTGGGCCCCCAGGTGACAGAGGGGATCATGGAAGGACTGGGATTTTGGGTCTGGGGGGTAATGGAGCTATCAGCACAGCCACCTACAGCACAGTGCCCCGGGTGGCCTTCTATGCCGGGCTTAAAAACCCCCATGAAGGTTATGAGATCCTAAAGTTTGACGACGTGGTCACCAACCTTGGCAACAACTACGATGGCATTTCGGGCAAGTTCATCTGCAGCATACCGGGTACATACTTCTTCATCTACCATGTGCTGATGAGAGGAGGGGATGGCACAAGCATGTGGGCAGACCTCTGCAAGAACGGTCAGGTGAGTACTTTAAAAAGACTTTTTGACTTTTCCTTTGGCGCTCCCTCTGCAGCGCGCCTGCTTAAAGATCCATGTTTTGCCATAAGATATCAGAAAGCCCCCAAATAAAAGGGAAGCGTTGTGAAAACAAACGGGGCATCGGTAGTCCGGTTAAAAGCGCACAGCCGTAGCGCACATCCACACCGGGAGATGAAAAAAAGTGACGGCTGGTTCCAAAGCGTCTTTTCCTGAAGTGATGCGTCCCGAGATGTACGCGCGTCCAGATCCAGAAGATGGTACCAGCTGAACGCGCAGAGCAAGTGAACCCTTGATGCTTTTACCTTTTGGACATCCGCGTTGTTCCTCTCTCTCTCTTTCACAGTCCGTTTTTCTAAAATTAGTGTAATTGAACGGGAATTGTGGCAAGTTGCCATTTGTATCGCTTCAGAGCGGGGATGGAAATGAAATGAATGGAGACACAATTTTTAAGCTTTCAAACGCAAAACATAATTTTCTCTCGTCTTGTATTTACTTTTATTTTAGTTGATACATTAATCAGCCATAATAATAATAATAAAAATTATTATTATTATTTTATTACCATTATTAGTTTGCGGAGTCACAGTTAATCCTATGACAAATGAACTTTTGTAAACGCTGCAGCAGAAAGGGGAGATAATGCGCCACATCCAGTGTGAAAGCTTAGCGGAATGCGCTGCGTTACGGCTCCTGCACGCATCCACTTCCAAAGTCGTGTTAAATGCGTTTATGTGATTTATTCTTGTCCTCTTTGATGCTTGGTTTTCTAATATTATTGTGCGCCCAGAAGGGTCCTCTCCAAACGCGCCTGTCAGTACACTTCACAACTTCCAGCTATCCGTCAGATCTTTTCTCTTCAAAGTGGCGCCAGCACGCGTTTTCGACAGTAGCATGCATGCTGTTTTAACTTTTCGATTGAGAAAGTATATTTAAAGCAGGCATAACGCATATCAGTCTATTTCTATATTAGTACTAGAAACCATAGAAGATCACGGACATAAAGACAACCAGTAATTTGCTGCAGCCATGTAATCATATGAACCTCATTAAAGACATATTAAAGGAGATAAGTACTTAGTTCTAACAGTTTTTGGCCAGCATGATATGAAGTTATTAGAAATGACAAATTAAGATGTCTTACTGTATTGCCCTTCCCAAAATGCATTTTTAATATACAAATTGATGCTTAACAAGCTCAGATGCACTTAGTTTCTTGTCACATAAAATCACAGTGAATTATGCACACGGAGATGCACTGATGTGATGAGACACACAGCATTCAATCTTTTGCGACACATGAATTATTTAATAAATTGATAAATAAAACAAATTACTTAATCATTTTAGATGTCTGTTATCTGTTGTCTGAGAAAAAAACAAAGTGTCAAAAAAAGATTTGAGATAAGTCGTGTTACAAACAAGACAGATCCAGACAGCAGGTTTTGAAACAAAACCTTTTAAGGGCTTATGCTTTTTGGAAGATGCTCCAAAGGATTACACACACAGATTTGACACATAAACCTACAGTGATTTTACTCTGCACAAGCCAAGACCATGACACGTGGAGCTAAAATCAGCGTGAACCTTCAGTTTCACCAAAGGAGCCAAAGGTTAATTCCTTTACCCTCAACTATATGCTCAGTTAGAAATAAAACTGGAGTTACAGCAATCACCTTCTATGTATAATGCCTTACTCAACAGTAATGTTTATGGGTGAGTGTAAAAGCATTGATATATAGAAGGGGGTAAAGAACATATGTGGCCATAAAAACACCTTCTGTTCCTGCCTCATTTTACTCTCAAGAGGAAGGTGTGGAGGTACTTAAGTTAGCAGCACAGTGTTCATCTCCTGAGACCCGGGTAACGTTTTCAAAGTGGCAACTGCTGCTCTGACTCTGTCCTCCTCTGTCCCATGCATGCACAGCTAATGCATTAGTGAGCAGTCCTCTCACTTTTTTCTTAAGTGGTGAGCCTGGTTTAATGGAAGAGCCTCCTGAGTATTACTCTGTGTAAATGACTGTGAATGGTTATAAATATTTGTCCAACTTATGCTTCATCACTGATGAAGTGCTGAAAGTCGAGCACAAGCTCTGTGCTTTACTCAGCTCATTAAAGCTGCAAAAAGCTGTTCTGTGAGTGGGGGGACGAAGGAGGCTGGGGAATTGCAAACAATACCAGTATTTTATCATCTTTTGGATTCAGCCAAGTGTTGGAAGTTTTAGGGCCTGTGCAGTGATGTTTTCACCTTAGCATGTACTTCTTCCACTTTTATAGGTCGCCTTCTTTCTTCACAGCTTCTACTTGTGCCTCTGTTCTCTTGGTACAGTGCAACAGAACAATTCAAGCAATTTCCCCAGAACCTTTGCAATTTGGGGGCCAAACTTGAATATGGCAGTTCACCCCACTTCATTCACTTTTTTTTAATTGTTGTTGTTGTCTTCAATGCATGTACTTCTGGACTAAGCCTAGAACTTAAAGCTCGCCTTAATGAATCAATGCATTGCTGTAACGCGTCTTGGCCACATTCTCTGGGATTTGGCAGTAACGATGAAGACAAATTTTAAGAGGAGTGGATAAGAAAAGAGGGCAGAAAAGACACGGTTATTGTGCTATTGTGTCATCGTGTCGATTTAATTGTAATTAAAAAGCTTGAACCAGATCCAGGATGTGTTTGCGCCTCTCCTCTCAGTTCCCTTCTTAATATTGTTATTAATCCGCAAAACCGTTTCAAAGTTAATTAAAAGCAATGACTTCAGCGTCAGTCTCTCAAGAGAACCATAGTGAATAATCACTCTGTCTCCTCCTTTAATAAGCTTCAACGTCCTTCGTGCGCATGCCTCTTCCCTTGCAATTACCACTGCAGTCTCCTCCTTATACCTACACACAAACTCCAACACACACCCTCATGCTTTGCCGCCCCCTTCTAGCCCATTGCCTTGACCCACCCCAGCAGTGTAGTGCCCTCCAACTCTCCTCTATGGTCCACAGATGCTCACTCCTCTTTAGAAGTTTTTATCTTAAAAAAAAAGGGAAAAAGAAAAAAGTTTTGCTCCAAAAATGGGAGCCAGGGAGAGTGGATTGTGACACCTCAAAATCGATTTACTAAAAACGCAGCGCCTTTTGTATTGTTCATTGTTCTCAAGTGATGCATTGCTGTGTAGCAGAATCAGTTAAAGTATGCTGTCTTCCCTCAAACTTTGCTTTTAAGAAGAACTTTCTTCTTCCCCTTTTAACCATTAAGCATTGCTTGGCTTTTAGTACAGTCACATGTCATTTCCTTGTCAAACCATTCGTCGCAGACCATCTCCACTCGTAAAGGCGCCTCCGAGAGGTCTTCAGCTCTGATACACATGAACACAGATTGTTTATCCTGTTGCTGCATATCCAGGTGAAACCCACGCACAGTGTTTAGCATCTGGTCACAATTCCAACATTAAACACGGGAGCTGAGCCATCTGGATTGGATCTGCTGTGTTGAGTGTCAGAAGGATGTTAATAATAAAAAGAGATGTCAGTAAACCTATTAACATGACAAAAGACAGTTTGTCTTTACTTTTCAAACTCAAAGTATCCACACTACAGCAACACTTGATTTGGCTTGATTGATTTTAGCATTCTGGTAATGTTTGGACCTGCGATTCTTCGTTGTGCACTGAGGAGCCTTTGTGTGTTTGCTTGGTGTAACAGAGGCACTCTGTCTGAAAGAGACAAGCGGGGTTTGAGAAAGCCGCCCTTAGTCCCTCAGCCTTTTTGCTTGTGGTATTGATCCCCTTATGTGCAAGTGTATGTGTGAGAGTACATACTTTTCTTTCCTTCCTCTGAGAGACCTGCTTCTTTCCACAATGTGTGTATATCATGGCACTTCTTCTATAATCAGCTTGAGACGTAGCGGAGGCGGACCTTTGGCCTTGATCTTCTGTGTAATTGGACATTGGATTTGACACTCTGCCGAGTGGAACATTAGAGCTGGCCTAATTAGGTGCGAGAGCTATTAAATGAAGATTGGCCAACGTTGTTAGAAAATACCACACAGATTGGAAATGTCAAGATGACATCGAGCTGTCATCTGGAAGCATGCTGAAGAAAAGCTATCATTCTTGGAGAAGATTTAATGTTTCAGAACTGCCCAAGATTTTTTCTGTTATATTTCAATTTCTTTTTAAAATGTTCACATACTGCAAAGTTGCGTCTCAATAAATTCACTAGGTTGGAGCTTATTTTGCACAAATTACACCATCAATACAGTGTGGCATATGAATAATTGATCTATGGCTCTGGTTGGTTCTTAACAAAATCCAGGTTGTTATAATAGTGGCCTTCAGCTCATCTGCATTGTTGGGTCTGGTGTGTCTCATCTTACCCAAGAAACTATTCCATATATTCTTTCTGGAGTTAATGTCAGGACAGGTTGAAGGCCAATCAAGCACCATAATATTATGGTCATTAATGATACCTTTGGCAGCATGTGCAGGGGCTCGAAAATGAAATCAGTATCTCCATAAAGCTCGGTAGCAGAAAGAAGTATGAAATATTCTGTAATTTCCTGGTAGAAAGCTGAACTGTCTGATAAAACCCACTGGACCAACACCAGCAGATGAAACGGATTCCCAAATCCCCACCACTTGTGGAAACTTCACTATGGTTCTCAAGCGGTTTGGATTCTGCGCTTATCCAGTCTCCCTCCAAAATCTGTGAGCTTGAATTTACTTTAAGTAGACTGTGTTCTTTTTCATTCATAAGATGACTTCATACACTGTCTGAAAGCCCCTGTCCTGGATACGTCTGTGTTGTGGCTCTTGAAAACCGTCTCCATCTGCCTCCTACAACTTGTGACTCTCTCCCAGACCTTAGACTGGTATTTGTTTCACAACAAAGCTATGGATTTCACTGTTGTTTCAGAACCATTTTTAGCACACTTTGTCCTTTCACTCAACTTTTGAGTAATACACCTCACTCTGTTGACAACCTGCTTGTTTATAGGCTGCACCATTGCAGTCTATAAAACATATTTTACATAACATATTTTTGTTCTGACAGTCTTTCTTTTTATTTCATCTTATACAATATAATTTATTTAGCTTTAAATAAGATCAGGAAAGAAAAAAATAGCAAAACTGCCTACAATCTGTAATATCTCAGGTTCACTTTATGAATTTGAATTTTTCAGAGGTGCTCTAATGTAAAAAGATGCACCTGTACATCTTTTAAATTAAGAGTCTTCACACCTTGACAGCACACAGACTCCCCATGCAATCGTTTATGTGAATAGGAAGCTCGTGATATAATGCTAATGTGTATTGTCTCGTGTACAGAGCGAGCCAAAACATACAAACCAAAATAGGCTCGTCTCCTGTGACTGGCTGACTCAAGGATGCAGTGATGTTGACTCACAAAGCTTCTTCATTATAATGAGGGCCATATGGGAGATCGACAAGTGCCCCTGAACCTCTTATGCAAACATATCGCTCTCTGTTTCTCCCCACGCCCCTGACATTTAGATGTCCCCTGAATTCAGGCTTCACTGATACCCGCAATTATCCTCTCCCTCTTAACGGGAAGGCTGCAAGTCAATGACCTAAAATGGCTTCGCTGTCTGCAGCATAACTCAAAGTGCTTAACACCTATTGCCCTCCTCAAATTTAAAACAGCTGAAACTGCCCAGAGAGTATTGGCCGCTATATGAAAAACATACATCATAAGCAACCTGGCAGGATCCCCCTTCAATCCAATACAGAAACCCTCATTCTCAAATAGTCCTATTTTTATGATCGGTGTGCCTTGAGGCTTTCAAGGAACTAAACTAAACTAAAAATGGGCCTTGGGTCGAGGAGTCAGCTCAGACAGTTCAGTGAGGAGTGATCAAGGTTTTGGTGTTGGTGGCAGAAAGCCTTAGTAATTAACTGAGTGGGATGAGTCAGGCACGGGAAAGAAAAGAGGGGCTGGATTGTAGGTCAGAGTTGATGCCCTTTTATCCAGCCCTGTTTTCTCTCAGCAGAGCTGTCCGTTCCCATTACTGCCTAGTGATGCTCATATTCTGTCTGTTTGTTGGAACCTAGGTGCAAGCGTTCACGATGTATGCAATAAACTGATGAAATATTGCACCAGGCGTACTATTAGAATCACTTTAAGCAAGTTTATCAGGAGGGAGAGAGAGATTTGCGCAGCAATGCTGATTTGTTTTAAAGTAGGCTGCATATGTAGGTACGAGGCGAACAGCTGGTGGAATTAATTCAAGAGATTTTTTTTTTTTTACTCCCGTCTGACAGATGGCAAATCTCCTGTTACCATTTCATTTTTCTTATCATGTTTTCACTTAGGTATCCTCCAGCAAATGAACCTGTAACACATGGTGCTTTGTGAAACGACCATTCTCTTGCACATCATCATAGCTACCCGGTCTCATTATTTTAGTGAAATTGCACCCCCGGTGTATTTGTGTAAAACAAGAAAAGGAAGAGGGAAAAATGCTGATGAATGTGTAGCCTGTCTCCGGGTTTTATCCTTGTTACTATGCACGTTTTTTACGTCTGAGGCTGGGAAATGTTGGATCGGGGCTCAGAAGCAAAGGCAAAGCCATCTAAGCTGCTATTAGGCATGCGGTTCACGGCTGGAATGTTCAAACACAATTAGACGGCAGCACACTTTGATTTAAGAAGGACCAATAGACTCGTTGATCCAAAATGGAGGCTCAACACCAAGTCAACAAATCCCCCATCAGGAAAGCCACAAGACATGTCCTTGTCACTGAGACAAAGCCTTTTTGTAAGATAACTGCCCCGTTGAGACGTTTTAGACTTCTCAAACAACAAATCAAACATTAAATTATGATGATTTTCATGAGATATAGAATTAATGCTTTGTGAAATGCTACACTTACTGAGCGCAGAGTCTTTTAAGACTGAGCCTGAGTGACATGAATTCTTGTGTGGCACATATTGCTCGCATGAGTGCCTTAATTTCCGCAACTGCCACGTTCACATTTAGATTGCACAAGTTAGAGGAAGTTTAGCGAATCCGCAGTTTCCCGCTACAGGCGTGCATTAACTAATAATCCAAAGCACAGCCTTGAATTTGCGGTCCGTAGACGGAATATTATTCAATCAAAGCCATCAGGCTGACGATGTGACGGATGCAAACACGCACGAGCAGCCACAAGGAAGACAACATCGCTGACACCTCATTTGCCATCGCTGAGGCAGGCGCTTGCGGCCTCACGCTTTGTTTGTCCTGTCAAAGTTCCTCTACATATTCTGTGTCAAGGTCATGCAGTGCCAGTCGGCTGTTTGTCCTGCTCATCACAGGCTACATATCGGCCACGCTGCCTGCATATGAACCCAGGGCTCGTATCCCTAACAAGTTCTCCGCACGGCGTGGAGAAAAACAAAAACACACAAAGAAAATAAAAGCTCTGAGAAGAGGCTCTCTTCATCATTATTTCAAAAATAGAGTCTTTATTCATGCATGTGTGTCACTAAAAGCAAAAGGAGGGAGGGGGCTGCAGCAGTTAGCCTCAGATAGGCGTGAAAACCATTAGAGCAAAACAACAAAATAAAACAGAAATACTGTCGTGGAAGAGCTTGGATTTTATTTGATTTCACGTTTACTGAGGTTTTAGTTTTTTTTGCTTGTTCTGAATTATTCTTTTCCACACACAACAAAAATAAATAATCCCTAAAAAAACAAACAACCCCCCCCCCCCCCAAATGTATCTCTTTAAAACCCGAATGAAGAGAATTTCTCAGATATGTGACACAGGTGTGACATTGCCAGAGGTAGCCGGCTCCTGTGCGCCTACCTGCAAAGCAAATATTTTGAAAAAATTTCATTAAAAATCCCAGCTGACAAATCCTCCAGAGCCATCATCAGCTGCCTCTCCCACAGCACTAACCTTCTAATAAGATGGTGTTGACTTTGCACGCTTGTGGCATGCCGTATCATATTAATATGCACCGGACGCCTGCGTCTGAGAGTCACAGTGCGAGGCGTTGTTTGCACATCGATATGAACTGTGCTAGATTTAATCATGTGGATAAACAATAAAATAAAATGACTATTTTCTATATATGACTCCGGCATCTCACAACCTTTTCCAAGACTCGCACAGTTCGGGTTTTTAAAGTGACGCCTCCGCTTGCTGTCCAGAACCTGATCTGGAGGAGTCTGAGAACCCTGCAGTGTCTCCAACACAGTTTTGTCGCGACTGTTAAGGTTCAATATACAACTAAGCCTGAAGGCTTTCTTGTAAATGTGAACTTTGCAGAGTTTATTAAGAGGAAGGTCAGGAAAAAAAATGTCCCTGCAATTTCCATAACTTGCTCAACAAAGACCCAAAATGAGCAGATGTCAAACATTCCTTTAAATGTCATTAAATATTTGATTTTAAAAAAGGGCAAATGTCGTTTCTCCTTTCAAAGAGTAACAAAAGATCCTTTTTTTATTTAATTTCTTTTTATAAAGAGGGTCTAAAATGGCTTATATTCAAAAAGCTTATAAAATCCATCCCTTATCCTAACATTTAGAAAATTTGGCTGGCTCTTATCAAGGTGATACTACTTGAAGTCCTTCTGGATCTTTTTACACAGTTAGGAACCTTTCTGAGCAAGAAAAAGAAAAAAAGCTATTCAAGCTTGAAAGTGTGTGGGAGGGCACTCTGGATGAGGCCAAGGCTTACCAACTCTAAAGTGATCTCATGGCTTTATGTGGATGCTGTTCTGTTCAAGTGCGTTTGTCTTCGTTGAGAAACTGTTTAAAATGCAGAAAAGGTGTCAGCCGCGCTCCGCGATGACGCATCTTCAACTCAGTGAGCAGAAAGTAAAGCAAAGACCAGCGGAGACTTTCTGAATCTCACAGAGAAATAAGAGTCAGATAACTTGTCAGAAGGCTTTTGTCGGAAACTCAGGAGAAGGAATATTATCAAGAGCAACTAAGATGATAACACAAGACGCAGAGAGGTGTAAAAGCACAGCTGCAAGTGGTACATTTGAAACTACTGTGTTTTGTTTGAAAATCCTACCTGTAACACCTTGTCTCATGATGGAAGTAGCTCTTAGGCTGCGATCGCAGTGTATTCAATTTAAGTGTTTCATATGATGATGAAGATAAAGTGTTATCAAAACACTTTTGGTTGTGACCTAATTTGTCCAGGATAAAAATTCAGAGCTAGATACACATGGTATCACTCCTTGAAACTTTTTTCTTTTAAGTAATGGTTCAAGTACAGTTTGAATTTGTGACCTGCGGCAGCCGCCTCTGTGAGTTTCGCATTGTGTTCCTTAGGAAAAAGAGCGTTAACAGACTCCCTCATGGTTTTTCCACTTTAAAGGCAACTGTTTTAACGCTGGTGCCAATTTAAAAGGCTGCAGTAACTGTGTGTTCTTATTTGACAACTAAACAAACCAGTGGCTGTTGAGTTCATGCAAGCAAATCTTTGTGTTTGCTATTTTAATAAGTATTTTGACGCCTCTGCACATCCTCTGCACATATTAATGTTCTAGCTGCAGTTAAAAAAAACTGGAGAAGATTAGCTTAAAGCTCTTTGCATCGACAAAGAAAGGTCAAAAGTGAAATATGTTAGTATCCTAGATAAACCTTTCTGAAGGGATATGTAGAAAAGAAACAGATTTGAGCAAAAATACAATTAAAAAGGAAACTAGATGGGATTGATTTCAGGTTGATTTTCTGACTTTAAGATGAACCTACTGTGGATTTATTCATTTAACACAAATCACTTTTAGTTGTCAATTCAATTGCTATTTTAACTTCTTAAGCAGGCCAACTCATTATTAGGAATCCTCCATGACCTCAGCTGGTCCAGTTGCTTTTGACCAAACCCATTTGAGGAACTTTGCAATCCCACCCCAGAAAAGCCAAAGTGGACACCAGAATTCCCAATAATGAGCTTCAAAAAACCCAAACTTTCAGATGCATGGAAACTATTGATCTCAACTTTGCCTTACTGGACAACATGACTAATAGGCTTGTTTACCCACTGACTACATCGAATGATACACAATGCTTTACTGTTTTTCCCTCTCTGGAGAAAATAATGATCTTTCTATTCAATTCTACTCCATTTAGTAGCAAATGTTGCAGCTCTCTTAGTTAGTAGCTGTATAACAACCCTGAGATGTAACGCAGGCAGCAAGTGGAGATTGTGAAAATCAGTGTTGTGCATGAACGGGTTCATGAGCAGAGCTAAGGCCTTTGGAGAACATTGATGCAAATTTCTATATGATAAGCTTAGACTGACAACTCTAAACAGAGCTCTATTTGGGATTGAGCTAAGCTTGAAATATTTTTGACAAACATTAACTTTTTTTTTTTTTTTTTACAGAAAATATCTAAAGTTGAGAGCTTTGGGTGAACACATTTGTTGGTTTAATGTATGCTTCTCCTCAACTTTTAATTTGACTATCGAGTTATTAGATGTAGGCATTCAACATTAGCTTTTAAAAGAAATAATTTGAAGGAAAAAGTAAAGACACAATGGACATGGTGCCCGGTATTTTGCACACATAGTGAGGGGGCTGGCTTTTAATCTTACAGTGTCTTAGCTTACCAGTCATGTGGTTATTAGAAAGTTTTTTCTAAGTTACAGAAGTGCAGCAGGGACTTCTGAAATAAAAGAAGTTCCCTCCTGCTCTGGTGTAACAGTGGAGCTAAGCCGTTTCCTCCATTGAGGCTTTTCTCTTTCATCCTCAACAAAAGGATCTGAAACATTTTTGTGTTTTTATGGAAACAGGAACAATGTCTCCTGTTAGAGTGTCCGTCCATCTTCTATACCAGCTTATCCTTACACGGCATATCACCACTGGTCATTGGGAGAGAGAGGAGGTAGAGAGGAGATCACTGGACAAGTTGCCAGTTCATCTCAGGGGAACACAGAATCACACAAGGCAAACAGGCATGCAAACACACACACACACCCACGCCCCACATACTGTATATACCTAAGGGAAACTTAGAGTAACCTAACAGATTTAACCAAATAGTTAATTTTGTTTTTCCTTTTTTTTTGTGACTGTGGGAGGAGAGAACCCACACATGCCTGGGAGAATGTTATTAAACTTATTGTGAAAAGACCATTGGCTAAGAATTGAACCTAAGACCTTTTTGATGCAAGGTACATTTGTCCAAATGCGTGACCATGCAGCCCTCTCGTTAACTTTAAAACTTTTAATAATAAAATAAAGAGCAAATAGACTACAAGATAAATTAGCTAAAAAAATCTATCTATCTATCTATCTATCTATCTATCTATCTATCAGGGTCCAGACTTTCATACAGTTTTTTAAAGTGTAGTTCTTTTCAGTGGACTTTAATTCTTTTTTTTCATCTTTTTAATGTTCATTGCTCATCCTGTACAGAATTATTTTTATAGTTGTATTACTGAATATGAATTGAGTCTGGCTTTCTTGAAAAGTCCTCAGAGATGGCATTTGTTGTGTTTTGTAATAAACTGACTTGAATTAAACTGAATCAAATGGTGCTTGATCACGAGAGGGAAGAACATAAAAACAGTAGCTAAACTGGAACAAGAAAAAATATATATTGCAGCAACCTGACAGATCCATGATCAGCATCACATATTATTTAATCTTCTACTTTATGTAACTAAAACACAAAAATATATCAGGGAGACCAGCATCTACATGAGTTTGGCCTCATTGTAATATCATTTATGCAAAGAAAACCGCAGAAAATTGAAAGGATGCAAATTTTCTGACAAGAGCAGCTTGTGAATAGGCAATGATGTAATCAAAATACTAAGGTCATAATTTGAAAATTATTACAGACTTTGCTTTAGAAAATTTATGAATGAACAATAGTTACTTAACACATAAAAGTTTTAAAGGTGTAGGTGATAATGTATGAACATAAATTAATTTTGCTTTAATTTTAAAGTGAACTCAATTAGTTAAATTATTTGAACTGAATTGAACTGAACTCTTGCTAAATGTGAGCTGTCATTACCTGAAATCTTGCAAATAAGATAAGATATACTTTATAGTCCTCTGAGGAAAGTTCTTTTGGAGCAGAAGTGTAATGACCACAGACACAATAAGATAAAGACATAAACAAAGGTAGCATACAGAATCTCTAGTTCATGTCAGAACTCTGGTTTAAGGGTGGACTCTGTTGTACTGCACAATTAGTTATAGGTAAATTAATATAGAGTAACACAGAAACAAGCAGATGTATCTCTCTCTTCTACCGTCATCACTTTCAGTGTGAAATGAAGTTTAATAAAGCTCTAAATGTCTTTATTTTGATAGTTCGTGAAGCACAGGCATTAACTCTGCCAGGTCTGCACTGTAAGCACATCCACATCTTACTTGTTCCGGAAGTTTATTGCCTTCAGTCTGGTTTTCATTATATATTGATATTAAGCTGGACTGAGATCAAGTGGCACTGTTGCACTGCAGAATGTAATTGATTATCTATATCTGTCCTTTAGCAAACATCTCCATTGTCCAAGAGGAATAAAGTAAGGCACAGAATGTGTTTTCCTCTAATGGGCACAAACAACTACAGAAAATTTGAATTCTGTGACGATCTTTTTGGTTTAAGTTCAACTCAATTTAAAGTTTATTTGCAAGATTACAAACGCTTTGTTCAAAAGCACTTGTATATGAGCTACATCAGATTTTAAGTTCTATAATTTTAAAAAGAAGGCGGTAACAGAACTGCATTCTAACCTGTGTTTTCTGTCCTATAGCAGTTCTAAGATAGAGAATAATGCTGTATGCTACCTCTGACACTCCAGCCTAATATAAAATCCTCATGCAGCAGCTGTCATTTCTAAAATCTACCAGTAGTTTTCATTTGTATCACTTATACACACGAACAACATGTGTGAAAAATAAGCTGATGTTTTCGAACTTGCGTGGCACTGAAACTTCCTCTCAAGAGAGACACTGAGTGTTTGTAGTTGAGCTCTTAATTACCCAGGACAGGATACTGGGAAGCTGCAGCGAATGCCCTGAAGTCAGACTCACATATTCATTGTCACAGAAATACACTCTGTGAGCAAACACAGATGGAAAAATACTTCTCTTTTACTTATTTATTAGGCAGATCAGTCCCATGGGTCTTGTCAGTTGTTACCAAACACTCCTACTCATCTTAAAAGAAATCTCCTGTTGTTGATAGTTTGCCTTTTTTTTGTACTTTTGAGTGATTTCTATCGTAAAACCTTGTGAGTGTGCTGTGCTGTGGAGCTTCTGAGACTTTTTGTTCTATGGACCTTTTGTTCCAAGGTGAAACCTTAGTATTTTTTCTCTCCTCGTTTTTTTCTTTTCTTTATGAAAGACCACTGGCTCAATTGAAACCATAAATCTGCTTGACAGAAAGGCCTGAGGTTTGACTGTCCCTCTTGTAGGTCCTGTGGGTCAAATGTCAGCTCTGTCCAGTAATTCTTTTAACTTCACACTTTAAAACTATTCAAGAGGCACCAAATATAGAGCTTTGCTTATTTTTGTCACACTTTTAGGCCCAGTTATTTGATTACTTTTGTAATTAGCTGAAAGAATAATACATTTATTTTGTACCATAAGAAACTGAATATTTACTGTCTTCTAGGTTTATTTTAACAGTCACTAAAATATTGTTGTATGTGGTCTCTGCCTGATATAAACTGGGTTCCTTTAATTTGTAAATGATCATGCATAAAACTTGTTTAAACATGGTTTCTGAAATTACATTCATGTACAGCAAATGAGAAAACTTTAAAGCTATTATTAATGTATTTATTTTTCTAAGTTTCTAATTCAATTTACACTTTATTTTATTGAAAAACAAATGTCCAAATAAAGCACCAACAGGAAAACAAGTCTAATACCTAAATTTTAAATTTTCCCAACTTTGTTTTCTTGTAAAATATTAATTTGAATGTTCAAAATTTTATTTATGTTTACCACATGGTGCAAGTTCAAATTTGTGGCTAATATACGGAATGTTTTTAAAGGTACAACATGTTTCTAAGCATATCAGTAAAACTTGTGATTTAAATTTTAGAATGTAAGGACAAAATAAAACAAAGTATTAATTATTCAAGACATTATTTATCCCATTTAAAGAGTTCCTGCTTTTACGTGGTTATGCCTTGCAAAATTATTCACACCAAAGGAACTATTTTACATTTAATCAATGAGAATAAAATGCAGGTGTTTTATCGATGCTTCATGTCGTGGAACAAAACAAAGTCATGCATAATTGTTAAATGGCAGAAAAATCAGCACTTATTTTCAAATTTAACAATATCTGAAAAGTGTGGTGTGCATTTTCATTTACACACACCCCATCCTAAATAAAATCAGTCAATACAACAAAAGATTTGGAGCTGCAATTACAAAAAGAAGATTGTTTTAAAACATGTTTTTTATATTTTCATTTGTGAAAATATTTTTAAAAATATGCATCCTTCTTAAATTTCACAGTCTTCTTTGCCTTAGCTTATAACAACAAATCCTGATACAATACATTAAAGGTTATGGTGTAATGTGATAAAATGTGTAAGAATAGGGGGTGAATTTTTATGCAAAGTATTTTGCAAGTTAATTTAGCTACAATATATAAATTCTAAATAAGATATGACATTGTTTGTATTAACCCAATGCTCATTTTCTTGAGCGTAGAACTTTGAATTTATTTTAGGGAAGCATGTTAACTTTGATATTTCCCTAAAGCCTCTTCTGTTTTTAGTATATCAAACTCAGGATAATTAAACTGCAGAAAACAACAGGCTTTTGTTGTAAAATATTATTTGGTCATCTTTTTTCATTCAAACTGCAGAATGTTGTTACACGTTTATATCATTCTGGCACCCTCAACGTAACAATTATACATGATCCTCCAATCCTCCATGTCCACTTAATTTAACTGTGTGTGTATTTGCACTAGCCTCTAATTTGGATGTATCACCGTGGCTCTACTCTAATTACATATTTTCGTATTTTTCAATAAACAAGAGGGCAAAAATTATATGGATATAAAAGTTTAAATCTTTCCATCCATCTATATATCCCTCAATCTTTCACAAGAATGTCCTGTCTAAGCCAGGTGTTGCGGTTCAGTTTTAAACTTGAGATTAACTCCAAATTTAGTATCTAGCTGTCTGAAAAGGAAGATAGACTGACAACTGATTCCGAACATATGCTGTGTGAAATGAACTATATATGTACATATGGTGTAACTAACAAGACTATCCATTTCTCTTCATATTCCCCCCCATTCCTGCAGGTTCGTGCCAGTGCCATTGCCCAAGACGCTGACCAGAACTATGACTACGCCTCAAACAGTGTCATCCTCCATCTGGACGCTGGCGATGAGGTGTACATCAAACTAGACGGAGGCAAAGCCCACGGCGGCAACAACAATAAGTACAGCACCTTCTCTGGCTTCATCCTCTATGCAGACTGAGAACAAACAGACACAGAGACTGTCAAAACGGAAGATACTCAGAGAGTTTCATGACAAAACGGGGGTAAAAGGGGGGAGGCTTTGTGTGTGTTAAAAAAAGCCAGAATGCTTTCTAGTTTTCCTAATTCTCTCCATCATCACAGTCACCTCTGCTTCATATCCATCAGCCAAGACATCCAGGCTCCCGCGGCCAAATCGGGATGGAAAGCTCCCCGAGGACACACTGAGACCAGCTAGCAGGTGGCGTGGGAGGAGTGGGATGTTAGATGGGCTGGTTTTCCGCACCCCTTGCCACATTACCGATGTGTCAGAAGCTCCTCACTTACAGTGTCTCTCCTCTTTAGCCCTGCTCCATTGCACAGAGATATCAACAGAAACGACAACCCTGCAAAAGTGGATGATTTCACCTCTTTATTCCACAGCGGCAGCAGTCAGCTGTCCCTTCAGAGGACTGGACTGACTGGAACTTGTAGTGTTGTTCCGTGCAAATTAACCTAGATTGTGTTTTTATTTTGTTGATATGCATACTATTCTGCACAAAAGAGATTTAGAAAAAAAAAAAAAGGAATATATTTGTCCCTTGTGAAGATATCATGTTTGAATGAGAGATGTTATTTGTGATGCATATAAGAGATCTAACAGCTGGAAAAAGAAATATTTAAATGAAGACTTTAAGTATTTTATTGCAGTGGGTGTTTTTCCTTCATCATTGGGTATTACAAGGTATCTACTGTATATTTTATTCATGTGGAGAATAATTATACATTCTGCACTTCCAATATATATGGAAAAGGTAACATCTCGTATAGATAATGCCCCCTCACACTGTTTCTTGCACTGTCACACAATGTCCTGCTTCTCTTTGGATTAAAGCAGACTTTAAATAATCCTTTCATTGTTCTGGCTTCGTGTTGATGCTCCAATTGGCACAACAAGCCAGGTGAAGAAGTTAAATCTTAAGATTCAGGGGTCGCATAGCACTGATCCCTTCCTCTTCTGTGCCATGCTGATCTCTAAGCTTTCTTAGGCAGCAAAAAAAAAAAAAGAAAGAAAGAAAGAAGAAAAAATAAATGGCTTTTGATGCAGAGGGCATAAGGAAGAGTCCACCAGATGGGGTGGTAAAGAAGGCGCTGGAGCAGTGTAACAGTGAGTGCGTAATTTTTCGGTTTCAGTGTTTTTCGCTGGATGTCATCCATTCATTTGCAGCATATACACTGACATAAAAGCATTATGGTAAGATCTGTTCAACATAGTGGCCTGACAGCTTGCGTGAGGATGAAACTGATAGGATGGGTGAATTTGCCTCTCATGACTGCACGCCTGAGAGGGTGTTCATGTGTGTGTATGAAGGGAGTACATGTGCATATCAGTGCGTGTTCGCCTTTTAGCATGTGCTGCGCCACAACTACTTCATTTTTCTTTTCTCCAGAGTTGCAGTATTCTGTGCAACAACCAATGGCAGATATTTAACTCGGCAGCCAATGAGATTGTGCTCTGTAGGGTGGAGCCTCTATAGATGCGGAGACAAGAACAAACAGCTTGTAATTGAAATCTATGACTTGTTTATCTTATCTTTTGGAACTGTTGAATACATTTAAATAATAAATGGGATTTTTTTTGAGTGACTCGTCTCAAGAGAGTTCTTGAATCCCAAATACACTAATTAGGGAAAATGATTTTCAAAGGATCTCATTCACTGTGCGAGACTAACTAGCTAAATCAAATATTATGACTGGAAAATTGTGTTTTCTTGTTCTGTGAAAGCACAGCATCTTAATAATGGACTCACAGAGCAAACAATAATAATAAAAAAAGATCCTATCTCCAGATCCCTCGTCTATCTCTTGCCTCAAAGGAGGGAAGTATATTTAGGGTGAGGGGCATCAGGGGAGAGATGTTTCTGTTTATCCAACCCAAAATTATTCCTGGAGCTTTCCTGCTTGTGGAAATAAAGGTGCACTTGGAGATAATGACCTTCCAACTATAGCAACAGCAAGTGGTGGAGTTAAAAACAAAACAACAACAACAAAAAATCCTCCGTTTTTGAATGGAAATGAGTCCCTAAGTGAAAAAAGGCTATTCCTCAGTTGGCAATCACAGTGTCTTTTAACAGATTCCCACCGACAGAGGCAAGATATACCCAGTGAGAAAGTGAGGATGGAGGAGAATATACAGAGGGAGGAAAGATTGGCGAGGAGCAGAATATAGTTTGACAAAGACAGATGGAAATGTGAGAGAAAGAGTGGGCTATAGAGGGAGGTAATGGGGATGGTGGAGGAGGAGGGCAAAGTGAAATCTAAGGAAGACAGACAGACAGCGAGGCATGCTGGTGCCGATTTGGGGTGACGAGGGAGGAGTGCCGGATTGTTTTCAGGGTAGACTGATTCCCTATCGGGACTTTGTAAGGTGTCAGGAGAGATTAGTGAGCGTGAAGCTGGAGGGGAGAGGTTGCAATAGCTTTAGATTGGACAAGTGTCAAGGACTGGACATTCCTGAGACCTGCCAGGAATGGGATGTGACACTGCTTGCCCTACCTTGATCCTTAGAGGATCATTCAACAAGTTCATCACTTAAACAGTAAAGAGAATTAACTGTATGTACTTTCACAGTGTAATTGGTAACTACCAGCTTTGTAGAAATATCAAAAATCTATTTTCTGAAGGTTTCCATTTATTCATTCATCTATTGATTCATTTTTGAGACATTTGCTAAACTAATATCACCCAGAAGGAAGCATGTTAACATATCTGAAAAGTTCAATGCACCATGCGAATATTTTCATTTTACTCCTTCTCAGATAATGCAATTTTTGTCCTGAAACAGTATGTAGTAAATTTAGGACCATTTGTTTCACACCTTCACAACACTTCTTCAACATACATAATTTTATTTTTCCTACGCAATATCCAAAAATGACAGTGAGAAAAATTACAAATTTATTAAAAAACATAAGCATTTATTTCTTTTGCCCTCTTTTTCATTATTATTTGTACTTTTAAACAATATTTTAAATTTTAAAACAACCTTTTTCCACTTTGCTTTTAAGTAAGAATGAGTGTAAATTTATTAGGGAAATGAAGAGTTGTGAAAACCTTACAGATACACTGTACATTTGTATCTGTGCATCAAAGTAATTCTTTTGTCAACATTGGTAAAGTATGCTTTCAGTTCTTACTAAACACCAATTACAGGATCTTAAGAATATTTCTGGATTTAAAATAAATAGTTTTTGTCATTGCCATTATATAATACAAACTTCATAATGGAATAAAATCAGCTTAAATTTAGTGATCATGTGTTGTGTATTTATTAGTGATTTGGTTTCTGGAAAGCTATTAGATCACCAGAAATGTCATAAATATTTCTTTGGTTTTCTTATTTTATTTATTTTTTTTGTAATTAATGATGTCCAGGTACTATACTAACTGAAAACTGCATGCTCTGATATTGCTTGTTTGGCACTGGAAATCAGATTTGCACAGTTTAACCAAAGAAATTTGGGATTTGCAACAATCTGAAAACATAATTTAACAAAATTCCAGGCACATAATCAGGTACACAATTGTCTCAGAGATGATTCACTTTTTCCCTTTTCTGCTGTTTCTAAATCAGTCCTCGATTTATTTGCAGTAGATAACACTACAGCTTCTGAACCACCTTAGAAATATTTTCACAGCTTTATTCAGCCCTTTGAGTATACACCCGACCGATGTTAATTGAGGAGACGAGTTTAACAGCTGAAGACGAGCATTCTGATTGGCTAAGATCATGTGATGTGTTACTTTCACAACAGCATAAGTCACAGTTCTAAATGTACTCTGATAGAGATAGCTTTCACTGTATTTTAATAACATAAGGAGATGTGATTTTAAATGTTTACCATGTGAAATACTTTCAGTTGTCCTTTCGGTAGTTTTTGCAAAGTATTCAAACATAAAACTATAATTTGATATTTTAATACAAGGTACAAAGTGCAAAGAATGCTAATGTTTCAATGTGTGTCTAACGCTGACTATGCATTTTTATATCTGCTTCGTTCTTTGTTTTTGCAGTTTTCTTTGTTCCTTACGTAAACATCCTAGAATTGTGATCTGTGCACATTTACCACTATTTTTTATAAGCTGACCTTTTAAAAACATTTCTCTTATTGTGCACTACCTTTAACTTTGTATGACAGATATAAAGGTTAGGACGGTGGGCAACTTTTAGTAGACTAGACTCCTCTGGATCTAGAGTCCCTAACACATGCACACACACAAGCCTCTGTATAATATAGTCACACATTAAACACTGCCACTCTTGCTCTGTTTGCTCCTACCACTGCACATGATTCTCTTTGTCAGTTTGGGCTGCAGCTGAGGAAGAAGCCTTTACCAGTTGTCCCTGGATGGTCGGAAGCTGCCAGCCCAGGTGTACTCTGCAGTCACTCGCTGAGCTGGGGATGTTGGCTGAGCTGAGCTGGCCAGACTCTTATCTGCAGGCCCACACCGAGTCAGTGTTACAGAGTGACCACAACTCCCTGCTCCACTGGCCCACCACTTGTGTGAAACTGCAGCAAAGTATACCGCCTGGAACTTCAGACTGTTCTTTTGCCGGTTTGGAAGGACGACATCTGCTAGCGTGTTATACAAGTATTCATAGACTCCTGGTCAGAGCCTGACTATTCTGTAAGTAGACAGAGACAGGATGCAGATGCTGTTAATGTTTCACACTTTCTCCATTTCCACTTTCCTCATAGTCAAAGTACCAAGTTATCTTCAAATGTTATGGCCTGAATCTCCAGGTAACTGGCTGTAAAGACAGATAAAAAAAGCAAAAAACAAACATCCAGCATTCCTTTTATCCCCTTCAGCAAGTTGAGTGCATTAGTGACCTTTTAAAGTGCAGCCTCCCTAGTGCTTCACACACATCCCAAGAGAAATCAACTACTAATAGGGTTAAAAAGCTGACACACTTTAAACAAGGATCAAACCATTTTTTTTGCTATGAGGCAGCACTTGGTACATTATTGGTATTCAGTTATACAGACACGACTAACAGACATATTAGCAGGCAAACAGAGGCCAATTGTGTGAAAGAATAATGGTGTTCTTTAACACGTATCTCAGAGTGCCACATTCATTTCTGTTTGGCAATTTTCACAATGCCGTTGTCCCATTTCATCATCTGCAGCTGTTTGCATTAATGCCCTTCATATTTTATTTGTTGTACAATTGGGAAATAAAACGCAGACAGTGAAAAATAACAGTTTCACAGAAGGAAAGAGAAGAGATGCTGTGAATGCAATAGTATGAAACAGAATGAATTCGCAGCTTGGTGAGAGGAAAAGACGTGCCTGCAAAATAAATTCATAATATGTAACTCACAGTATTGGATGCATTTGCCGTCTTCATCTAGCAAAATGACCTTACCGGGTGAAGCCGTGGGAAGCAGTAAGCTCACACCATATGACTCTAATTGCAGCAAGTCTATGTGTGCATACATGTATGCAAGTGAGCTCTCTTGTGTGCATGGAGAGTCGTAGTGTTTGCGTGAGCGGATATCAGACAGAGCTACAGGGCTTACAGCAGGGAAAAGATGAGCACAGAAATACAGAGGGCATAAGTCAAAAAGAAGATATTACCCTCCACATTACTCCCACTTGAGCAAGATAGGCCATTACATTTCTTGGTATCCAGAATTAACATACAGATAAAACGAAAACGGACAAGTCAAAAGCAGTCATTTTAACTTTTCAAATAATGACAATGTGGATGACACTTGAAACTTATACCAGACATCTCATAAACATAAGCATGAAGAAAATAACCAACTAATTTCTAGGAAATATATAAGAAATTCTTGCATAACTTGTAGCAGTCTGCTTCTACAGAATAATAACCCCCAAATTTAGCTCAGTTTGCTCTCTCCTGCTGCTTTTTGCCATCTGATGGATGTGCGGTGCACCACTCATGCCGCCTCGTGTCACCTGTGCTGCAGTTGCTCAGGGCAGGAAGACTGGGGGAGAGCCATAGGAGGTCTGGAGGAGGCCAGAGTGGGGTAGAAATAGACATCTGTGATTAACACGTACAGACACGTGTCAGCGTGAAGCATTTGCTGGGAGGTGTGCTGGGAAGCGCTCACACACAACCTGCTGCTGATGGCACAACTTTGTCTCAGTAAAGACAGATGAAAGCTATGATGAAATGGCCAGAAAAATTACAAATTAATTTCAGTTTTATTTTTCTAAATATAGATGTACAATTTAGTTGTTGAATTCAGGGAAAAAATACATTTGATTTGACAATCATTTTGCTGTCAATTTAAGTGCCTGTGCACAAATACATTTGTCCACCCATTTCTAAAAGTATTTTTCACCTCCTGGTTGTGGATTATGTTTTGGTGATACCTTTTTTAATCAGCATCAGTGTGAGCAGGAAAAGATGTGTTTTGGGAGTCCTAGATCCCTGAGCTGCACTTAGCTTAAGTTGAGTGTTCAGTTCTGTCATTGCCTTTGACAGAACTCAACATTTTAGAATGTTTCAGGGCTATTTATTGAAACTGGCAAGCATTAGCTTGTAAGATGGCACATATTTTTTGCTCTCATTTGCACAACATCAACAGTGTTTGGCTACCGGGTCGCCAGTCTCTGTAAAAGTGCATTTCTCATCTATTTGATGATCATCTAGCTCCTTTCTTTTCTCACATATGGAGGCATCGGGGGACTAGCAGCCAGTGTTGGGTGGTCAATGGCAATCTTGGGGAACCTGCAATTCCAATGCTCCTTCTGCAGAATTACGAATAAAACCAGGGTCTAGGTTTGTTCTGTTGGCTAGGAAGTATTCGATGCACAAAACTGTAACCTGTATATTTTTGGATCCAGAGCTCCTGGACAACAAAGTGGGCTTTGTTTGTACTAGCAAGAGAAAAGGGGTTTAAGGTAGAAAACCTTTCTCCCTGATGACGGGTGAAAAGAGAGACAAAGTTTGTTTAGTGTTTCCTATTTGTTACATGTCATCATATTTCACACTGTGAAACTTCCTCCTCTACCCATTGAAACTGAAAGTAGTTTAATGCAATGCATTATGGGATTAACAGTCCTTACACCAGCCTCCAGTAGCCAGTCCTTCGAGACTGGAGGTACAACAATGACGTCACCTATCTGGTTTACCATCGTTTAAGCCAGAACGCAAAACTTTAATTTCCTCATTCTTCTTCACAAAGACTTTGCAGCTTGTTCAAGAATCCACTCCTCTGGTTAGGAGATGCTCCTGCAGGTTTTATTTGAGGAAATAACGAAGCTCCTCTGTGTTACAATACCTCGAGGTGTCTGTATTGGCAGTTTACAAGATGCCTATATGGTTATATTAAAGCGCATAATCACATTAAAGTCAAATTACCTCCAAAGTGGGGATAAAGTAATCCCTGGTTCTCCACTGGGGAGACTCACTAATATAAAATAAATGTATGGCGTCAAATGTTCAGGGGATAGCCTTGTTAATTGACTACATTAACCTGGTGACTGGCTGGAGAAGGTAATGAGCCCTCGCAAGGTGAAGGGGACAACAAGGGAGGGCAGAGGGCAAACAGCGAGGACAAAAACTAAACCAACACCAAGATTTGCAATCATTTTCTGGCTTCAAACTTCTTGTGCTAATCTTAATGTAAACTTGAATCATTAAGAGGACGCTTTGTCTCTGAGGAGTTACACAAGCAGAAATACATGTACCATGCACACACAAACTTTAGGGAATGGCTCCACGGAGAGATTGACTGAGCCATCTGCCAAATTAGGCCATGAGCCATGAGCCCACAACTTTACTGTTCTGTTCAATTTTCAATTACTTGAGACTTAAGCACAAGGACTTCACACCCACATCTAACCACCGAACAGGCATTAATAGAACAGCTATGCCTTTCACACATGCATAAAAATAAGCTAAAATGAATCATGCAAACAAGGCAGTTATTCATAATGTTCCCAAAAAAAGATAATTTACGTGGAACCACCAATTGTTCGGCTTTTAATTTCACTGTTGGCACCAAATGAGGTTTAAGCAGCTCAATTGAAATATCTGCTCTTGACTGAATAAAAACACAAGAGCATCCAAACATATAGCAGATTCTGTTTGCTACCCAACACAAACCGAGGTTCCTGAGCCCGAAGCGGAGCTGCTTCTGCACCGAGTGCCAGATTCACCCTCTCCAAAATGTCAGAGGCATACATCGAGAGAGAGTGAGGTGATAAACACACCCAACTGAAAATGTCAGAGTGTCACTTGTTGCCATGACAGCAGGCAAAGTTTGCCAAGAACTAGACTGTTTCAGCCAAAGGCCAGATTATTTGCTACAGCTAATTGAGCGTGTGTTTCTGGCGTGACCGCACACAGGAGTGTGGCAAATAAAGAGGCTGAAAAATTCAGCATCACTCGGTATTAATCTAAAAAACACTCCTACACGTCTTAATTAGATCCTGCCAGTGACCGTAATCATTACGAAAGAATTAGTCAGACATCAAAGTAGGTTGTTGCAGAACATATTTTCACAGCCTGAGTGTTGCTGAGAATCAACTGGGAGTTTGCAGACGGAGGCTGGAGAAAGCTAGTGTAGCAAACATTGAGTGTCCGTCTTGATAAGTAAGCTCATCATCTGGTGTCAACAAAAACATGAGCTGTACAATGCAGCACTAGTGGGTCATGTTTGAAACTGATTTGTGTAGTCTTTAGTTTTATGTGTTTAATATGTTGTTTGGAAAGGTTTCATACCTCAAAAATGTGACCCCATACAATAGTCATATTCAATAAATTAGACGATGCGTTCAGAAAAGCCTTCTTTGTCAAACTACTCTTTGAAAATAGACTTTGAAGGGTTATTAAAAATATTTTTCATAACGTTTGGATTTCTGTTTTAAAACTGATTTTAAATTGGTCTAATAAAATATTCTAATCTTAATGTTGTGTTTTCATTGGCTGCCAGTTGAAATTTACCATAATGAACAGAAATAAAGGCTTGAAAACATCAATCTGTGTAATTTATCTATATAGTACGTATTCAATAAGCACCAAGTAACTTATTGAATACTGGGTTTTGACCTTCAACAAGTTAAAAATGGCACAAAATGATTGCATTCATTTTTTGACATTTAAAAGCTTTATACTTTTTTTAGTCTGAAGATCAGATCATGGCTCATTGTGAAGAATAAAAACTATAAATAGCAAAGTAATATATAAAAAGTGAGCTTCGGAAAGAATCTAACATGAGACATTTCATGAAAAGCAGATGGAAAAAGTAATAATACAAAAACTATTAATTATAAACAACAGGTACTTTTGAGGCAGTCTCAAGATGAAACATTAAAAATGAAACTAAATGAAAATATAAACAAAGGCAGATATAGGAAAAGCTATAACATATGATTTATGCTAATCTTCTACCTGATGACAAAAACTAAAGAGGATTACAGATGTCATTGAAATTTTAACTATTTCTCTTTTCATTGAAATAATGGTTCTACCGTGAAAATTGGTTTGAACAATTTCTTGTACTGGGCTGCCTGACCACCTCGTTCATTTTAGAGAGCAAACCATGTTAAAACAGCAGAGGTAGAGTGGATGTATTGATCCAGAGCAGAGTAGTCTATCTAAAGCATAACCTGCCGTATCATATTTCAACCTTTAGCGTTGAGCATTTCAGAGTTTCTTATTTTCCATATAAAGTCTGAAAATGTAACAAGAGTAAGTCTGTATTTAAGTTCTGGAAATCGAGTTTACTAACTCTGGATCATGTAGCTTCTTAATCAGAAAGATGTGACTGGTCGTTGTTTAATCTTCACTGTTTTGATATTTAAAGTTCTTATAATATTTTAGGGACTAATGTTTCTTTCAGATTCTGTCAATGCATGATATTCACCTAAAACTTGGTTATAGCATTTCATCGAACACATACGGACTCTTGAAAATGCATTTTGTCAGCAATTAATTTGTTTTTTATGCAGAAAATAAAAGCCCTTGGTTTGAACTAGAAAATGATCACTATTTTGGCTTGTTGGCAATTCAAGAAAAGATTTTCAGACATTGGCATCAAACCAACACTTTGGCCACCTTCTGTTCCAACCTATAGTTGGAACAGAAACTCTAGGTTTAACTATAGGGATGCAAAATGTAGTGTTTGCTGTGGACCTTTCACTGTATAGTCCATTGTGGACTAAGTCTGCATTAGCAGATCAAAACAAAATAGTAATTTTAAAAGAACAACATAAAACAAGCAAAAGTTGAAGAAATAAACTTAATTTGAGCAATTTAAACAAGATGGGGTGAGCACACATGATTTTTTTTCCACCTCTCTATAAGAGGATAGGAATCAGTTTGCAAATTGTCACAAAAAGCACATTTTAAATTTCTCTCAATACTTAAAAATGAGCTGTGTCCACCCATCGGAATCAATTATGGAGGTTTGCTCTGTTTGTTTGTTCTTGAAAAACAGACACGTTTGAAGCTCAGCTGCTAACCTGGCTAATACAGGTTTGTGTAAAGACAAACGCCTTTTAAATCCCCGGAGTATGAAACCCCTCACACAGAGAAACAAGCAAACAGACCACTGAATGTCTGACATCTTGCACCACCAACACATGGTGTGTCTCACACTCTTCTCCATCTTGTACAACACAATCACCATCTGATCAGCAAAAGGCCAAGTGTCGAATTTGACAAAGGGCAAATTGCTTTTCACTTTCTCTCAATCCTCCATCATTTCTGTGTTTGTCTTTTCATCCCCAGCTGTCTGTCTTTCAGGCTATCGTCTACAATCATGCAGATTTCCTCCTCAATTAAAAAACTTTTTTTTGTAAATATGTCACCTGCAGTTGACATATTTATTCAAGGTAGTTAATAAGATCAATACAAAGCAGACACAGTTTTAACCATTTTATACTGATAAATTCCCAAACCTGCATCGTACTTATTTATTTCGTACACTCATTAAGGGTAAAGACGTTTAGTTTTGTACATCAGCAAATATTCCTTCATGATTTTTCTATTTTTCATTTTTAGGTAACCTGTTCCATGTTTCATGTAGATATTTAACACTGTCAAAATGTATTTACTTTTTTCACTTTACTGAGTTAATATGTTCAACATTGTGTTTTTTGTCGTGTTTTTCCAGTAAACTAATCTGGTGGCAGGAGCAGATAAAAACAAGTGTTGGCATTAAAGTCTCAAGGGAATAAATGTCCAGTGTACCTGAATTTCTCACTCTGCTTGGCTTTTTCCCCTCTGTTCTTCTGCACAGGCCACTGGATTCTTCCCAGATAAAACCTCTTCTCCGTGTCTGTCTCTTGCAGGCTGTTTCTTTGCAGCGCCACAGGGGAGCCGTGAGACCAAGAGTGAGCCTCCGAGAGCAAATTATGTACATTTAAATGAACCGATTCCTTGAGACTGCTCAGCTCAGCGCTAAAAAAAGAGTTCAGATGGAACAGAGCTGGAACAGGAAGCTGACAGTGTGTGTGTGTGTGTGTGTGAGGGGGTGCGCGTGTGTGTGTGTGTGTGTTGCATGGCAGGAAATGTAGTGGGGATCCACACGGTGTAGCTTGGAGTAGGAGTGTAAAAACTTGAGTGGACCCCAGGCCCTCGCTTAGCCTTAATAGCCTTCCCATCCGCCTTCTCCTGCTGCATTAAAGTTACATTTCCACTCTGGGGGGCTGGAATCTCTTTTATATATTTATTTATTCTATTTTTTTTTTTTTATCCCTACTCAAATGCACTGTCTTCATTCAGGCAGTCACTTCACAGAGGTGGTGCTTCAAAATAGCCAAAAGACTCCTGCAGGGGTCTGGCAGCCACAGAGAGACAAGGAAACTTTCTCCAACCATCAGTTCTCCTCGCAGACACATTCCCGCAAATACACACAAGCACCTGTGGCTTTGTTTTCCGTCCAGACGATGCATCACAAAGAATCTTTTGTTTGTCAGGTTGTTCCATTATTTACCTCCTCCCTTTCTTCATCCAATGGCTGGTTTGAATGCCATTTATCATCTCAGAGAAACCTTGCGTCTGATAGAACTTGGAAAGCCAATAAATAAGTAAACTAGTTCCTCCTGACTTGAAAACACGTCCTGTTCAGAACATGTACAAGAATAAAGAGTTGCCTGACTGGACACACAAACTGGATGGCACATCCCTCTGAATTAGTCTTCAGAAAGAAAAAATATATATATATATATATATATATTCCCTGCCCTACAAGAGTCTTCTTTAGACTTTTTAAACCCTTGAAAATACTCTTACAAGTTATTAAAGTCATTAAGCTCAAAATATGATAAGAGGAACTGAGAAAGGATGTTAAAGTAGTCTCTTGTGAGATTACACCACCTCTTCCTTTATCCCTTACCGTTACATCATGAGAGGAAAAGACAAGTAGAAGTCATTTTCAGCAAAGCTCTGATTTTCTTCAACAAGCTTCCAGACAATCCAATGTTTGCAAAGCTCACAGCCAGGAATGCTGCCTAAGCATTCCTGTATAGCTAATGAACTGCAGACAGCCAAATAGTGATCTGCTTTTAGTCATCCGACTCGTCCACTGTAGCTGCTGAAGCTGCTGAAGCTGCTGCTGTGTGGATTTTCTAGCTCTCTGCAGCATCACAACCATTTCACACCATAGGAAAATGGAATTACAGGTTTTCCCAATTAGAGAAACAAGGAGTAGGTTTGCCATGTCATGTTATGAACTGTTTTCACTGCTGTCACACAGGGAGAGAATGAGCGTGAAAATCCCTTTAAGCGGCTGAGTCCATGTTAGAAGTAACAGACACCGTGAAAATATTCCCATGCGGACTCTGAGCCCCCAACAAGTTTTAAACACACTAATACCAGCAAGGCTTTACGCCGTAGGCGTACGCTGGATGAAATATTTGCTGTGTCTGCCAGGAGACAAATCTATCCTCTGCTTTCAGTAAAATACTGTCTATGCGGCAATATCTTATTTGTAGACTGAGACCAGAGTCTCACAGGGACCAATTGAAGCTGGCTCTTTCACTCCCTGTGCTTTGTGTGTTAATTACATGAGTCACAAAGAGCGATGGTTTAACAGAAAAGGGTATAAGATGAGGTTATCAGCGTCTCTCTTTCTCTCCTCTCCATTGGCTTGGTTTTTGTATTGCCTTTTCTTCTTTTTCACCGGTGCTCATGGATAAACAGACAATCTCAGCAGACTGGAAGTACAAAATCAACAAACTGCCATAAATGATAATAGGTGACAAGGGTGAATTTTCAAATCCTCTGAAAGCCACTGTGCCTCCAGGTAGAACCCATGGATGCTCACAGAGGTTACGTGAAGGCTCTTTAGTCTCTCCCAGCCTCTTCTGGCCCTGTGGGGGATTTTTTTTCAATATCTATGTCTCTATTAATCTCTCTCCCCTTTCTTGCGTAAGTGTTGACATGCAAGTCAAGTGCACTAATGACTTTCTTCTTGGTAAAAAAAGAGACAATGGTGAAGCTGTATAAAGATTGCAATTATGGCATGAAGTGTTATTTCCATTTTCATGCTGGCTCAATTAACATCTCCTCTAAGTGTGTGATTGTGTGTGTGTGTGTTTGAGAGAGGAGGAATTTATACAGCTTCTTTAAGTGTCTAACCTTCTCCTAACCTTGTGATTGTCTCATAAAAACAGTTTTTTAAAACTATGGATGGAAGAGTCAGGGAGACAGACAACAGGTTCTTTTCCCCCCACATCTTCACTCTCCTTGACATCGCAGATGTCTCCTGCCGCTTGTGTCTAAACACATTTCACAGCTGCTTTTCCATTCTGTGAAATCATCAATGTGCGAGCAAACATACTGTGCAGTCACATACAGTCAATCCCTCTAATTATACAGTGAGAATTTGACATCTGCGAAGCGCAGACTGCTTCTGCAGGACTTCGGTAACACTCGGCATAATGTGTCTTCACCTAGCCATGAGATGAAGAGGTGACTTAATGTTCGCCAGCTCAAAGAGCACATATTAAGGCATTAATGCAAAGCACGCTCTCAGTAGCACTCTGAATAACCCAATTAGTCTTCAAATGAGATGTCGGCTGGTCCCTCATATTGTCTCATTTCACAGAAATCAGGGGAAATCCACTGGGGCAAGACAGATAGCAAAGCTGCCTTAAGAAGTGCTTAACTAGACCTCAGCACCACGACGAACTGAGAGGGATCATCCAGCCATACACTGTCGCACACACAGCGCAAAGACACTGATAAGTGATCAAAGGAGAGATAAGTAAATGCATGCATGCAACTCACACAGATGCTAACAGTGGCCTCAGGTTCAAAATGCAAAAGCCAGATGGGCAGGTGTGGGTTTATAACAGAGGAGTGGGTGTGTACCTTTAGGTTCCCACTCCTCGGAGGAGAACTAGCACCCTCAGGTGATAATTAGAGCTGCAGATCGGCGACCTTGCCGGGGTTTGACCTGGGGAAGACAGAGCCCAGACAATGTCAGTCGCACAAGCAGTTTTCCGCATAAAATCTGAATAGCTGCATGACGCTGAAACAGTTGTTGCTGGGTCGACAATACAGACAAAAAAACATACAAACAAGGAATGATTTTTTTCTTTTTTGAAATGAACTTCAACGGTCAAATTTGGGGCAGGAATTGCAGTTACTGATAATGAAAAGTCAAGCTTTAATAGTGAGAGATTGTGTTCACTCGACAACTTTGCAGAAATATTCATATTCCTAGAAATTTTTCACATTCTATAATTTCATGACCACAATTTCTAATGGTTTTAGTGGGATTTTGTGAGGCACATTAACAAAAAAATGTTGTATGACAACCTCTATTTTCTGAGTTCTTTGAAAATTGATAAAATGGATGGAAAGTGACAAATAGTTTTCATATTATTTTACAAATAGAAGCTGAAAAGTGTGGCATGCAGGTGTCATTAGCCCTTCTGACCCAGTACTTGCACCTTTCACTCCAATTACAGTTGCACAGCTTTTGCAGGACGGTTCCACCACCTGAGCACACTTGAAGATGTTCATTTTGAAATAGTCTTTTTTCCAAACCAGGTCTAGCTGTGTTACCCCGCAACCTTGGAGGGCTGAGGGTAATGTATGTGATGGTCTTCCCTCAACGTGTGGTGCTGTGGTATAGAAAAGATGAGGCACACACGTTAAGCTTTCGCCAGCATAACAGGAAGATTTATTCTTCTTGTGTAATGAACATATGTTCAAATATTTGTTTTTTAACAATTCAAATAAAAGTGCATGAATTTGCTTTTCGATATTTTAATAGCCTTCACGACCTATTCTGCATAGGTAAAACACACTTTAATGTCCAAGCATCTTATCTTACAACAGTTATCTGCCAGATAAATAGATACCAAACTAGAAAGAAAAAAATGCATCAAACCAGTTCAATATGCAATTGGTAGTACTTTAGCCGTTTCTCAGCTAGCTTAATACATAGAAACCAAAGTCCGCTAGCATTAGCATACCCCAACCTCCAGAACTGTGTCCCGTTTTCCACACAATACTCAATACAAACTGGACAAAATGACTCATTAGTCAACAACCGATTCAATGAGCTCTTTAACTCCCGAAGGTCATCAATATATATGTATAAAACTACATTTTACCAACCTGTGGTATAGAAAAGATGAGGCACACACGTTAAGCTTTCGCCAGCATAACAGGAAGATTTATTCTTCTTGTGTGCTCAGTCCTTTCTATACCACCAACGCGACAGCGTCCCTAGCGGCCGCGCGGGGAATTGCACGGACGAAATTAAACAAAACTATCCAACTTATTACAAAAATTAAAAATACAAAATGAAAAATAATGTTGGGGTGCCTATTTTTCTACTTCTTGGTTTTTATTCACTAATAACTTGTTTCCACCCCTCTACACTGCGCAAGCAAAAAAATATTCTTCAGCTTTAGATTTTTTTCGGTTTCATTTAATTTATTCAGAAGGAGAATGAACAATAATCAACATAATTTTTTTGTCTGTTGTGTAAGATTTACCTGATTTGGAAATAAAAGCATCAGATAAAACAAATCTGTAAAATACTAAAGGCATAATGCATAAGAGAAAATGAAAAAAACATCATTAATATGCAACCATCACTATGTATGCTTATTTAATTGATACAAGTGTTATAGGAATACGATTAAAATGCATTTGTTGGGTTTGTTTGATACACTGTAAATGTCTAATTACTTCCTTTTCTACTTACAATTTTATGTCAGGATGATTTTGTGAAACACATTTATACAAAATTAACAGCGCATTGTGTAGTTAAATTTCATGTTGCACTGAAAAATGAGAACAAGTGATCTAACTTAGATATATTGTGTTAATTTGTCACAAGGAATCAAATTAAGTTAATCCAAGTTAGTTTATTAACTAACCAAGTTAATCAACTTTAAAAGATTTACATTTAAATAAAGTGAATCTGAAACATTGGCATGACCAATTAACACATTTGTTTCAAGTTAGAACTTCTTCTCTTTTTTCAGTGTATAAACTGATCTTTGTACAAATTTAACAAATATACCTTTATCCGCAGCGTGTGAAAATTGTTTAAGTTCTCCAAACATCTTGGTAAAACTTAATGACTAACTCATCCACAAAAATCAGTGTCTGTTTTCCTCTTTTAGTAAACCAATGGCTCTAACTGCTGGATGATTAAATATCAGAACCCATCACTATCACTCCCCGTCTCCAACAGCCATCGTTGCGACTGAGCATGTGAGTCTGCAATACCCAGAGACCCTCAGGGTCACCTCCACCCACCTCTCGTTTCCACCACAGAGCTTCGGCTGTTGTGACAGCCGTGCTGCCATGGGAGCATCTATTTCAGCGCAGGGCCTTGATCTTGGGTGACTTCACATTCGGCCCTCAGTCTCTAATCAGATGTGCCACACATAAACCCCCGACAGATCAGCTGCTGGATGTTGAGCGTGTGGAGAGTTCAGCAGGACGGGGCCTCTAATGGGCAGAGCTCTGGGTTGTAGCGTAGCTTCATATGAACCATGAAGGTCCGCTGATGGATCGGGTTGACAGGATGTAAGAATAGCGCACCTGGTGCCAACATGCAAGCATTGCTTATGACAGTGAATGAATAAAAAGAAGTTGGACGTATCAAATCACAAATACAGAATCACAATTCGCCCCGAAATTACCTTCTCCATCACCCTCTTTTTTATTTTTCAGTGAGTCACCCTTGTCTTCAACACATACAAATGACCAAACTCTATTGTTATTGCAGATGTCCCACCCTCTGCAGGCGGATAATTACAGTGTTAGTGATGGGGTGAGGCGGAGGGTGGGGTGAAGCACCGGGGGAAAGAGGGGGCAGGAAAGAGAGTCGAACAGCACAATGATTCATCACCACAGTGCTCAACACACACCCCTCCTCGGCAACACACCCGGTCCCACCCCCCGCCAGCAGTTTGGCGGCGTGCCTGAGAGTGACAAGGTGACACTGGCTCTTTTTTCATGTGCTGCAACTCCACGCCATTCCAATCAAACTGCGAGGAGCACCTCTGCTTCACAACGGCACACCAGCCGCTGACTGGCAGGGAGAGGGGTAAAACGCAGCTTCGATCGGACATAAATCATTCACTGGTTGACAAGTGCTGCCAAATGTTGATTGCTTTTTGGTTATCTTTAAACCCCTTGTTTTATTGTCTCTGTTAGAGGCAACATATGTTGGGTGCAGAACGGAAACGTCTAAATATAAGTCAAAGTGTTTTTGAGCCGAAATGCTTGGTGACACTATCCAGCAAAAACAGGAGGGAGCTTTAACACATTTTGTGCCACAAATCCAATAAGTAATCAAAAGCAGATTGTCTTACCAACATGGATACTTGTCTGTTAAACTGTTAATAAGCAGTTTGAAAAAGACAAATAGGAAGGAGTTTTCTTGTAAAGATTGAGGAGAAGTTGGGCCATTGTGGTGGAATCTACTGTGCAGTCTAAAAAGAAACACTGACACCAATTTTGTTTGGCGCGGTCACCCGTCTCATTCTACATTATATTTAATTTTGCATGTCTTACAACGCTACTTGATGCCTGAGCCTTTACTCATTTCGGCATGTTTCAATTACAAAGTTCAATGTATTTTAATCAGATTTTATGTTAAGTTCAATGTTTGGGATATTACTTTATTAACCAAACTTGTGTCAAATTTTTCTGCAACTTTTTCCCTGGCCAGTCTGATATGTTCCTTAGTTTTCATGAAGCTGCTGAATCACATGTATTCTCCAACCACAGTTTTCTTAAAGAATACTTCACCGAATCAATTTATGATTAATGAGATAAAATTCCCTTTTAGATGGACTCTACACTAATTAGATAACTTGTAAAGGAAATTTATTGTACTGCTTATATTGAGGAGTATCAGCAAAGTGATCATAATACAAAGGCACTTGAAAGTCTGATTTTTAAATTGATGGAAAAAAATAAATAAAACCATGCTCTTTTTCTATAAATTACATTGAAGTTTGTTGTACTGTGACAAAATGTGAAACTTCTCAGAGGGCATATATGCTTTTGCAAGTCACTGTACATGTCTTAAAAACAAAATAAAACAAACAGCAGTACATCCATCACCAACATGAAGGGAAGTATAAGAACTGTAAAAGAACAACAACATCATCAACATCAGCAATAAATTTTCAACACAAGCATTGCTAATATGACATTTACCATGACTCCCTAATGATCCTATCTAATGCCTTGCCGAAATGCCGCCAGTAATGACGGTACTGTCACTTTCCAATGACTTGTTTCAAGGCTGACCTTGCACTGAACTTAGCTCCTCCTCTTGGCCTTTTGACAGCTGTATCTTTCTCCACACGTATCACAATAATAGTCAAGCAGCTGAGAACCCATCTAAAACAAAGCACGCCTTTGCTTAAAGATGCTCTGCATCTTTATGGCTGGATGTGTCAGAAGGATTTACTTTAATTGAAAGTGTTAATGTTGGAGCGCAGAGCAGTATGGCGGAATGCTAACATAGCGCTAAATGTGTGATTGACTGAAATGAAAAAGAGACATTGATTAGATTGTCAAAAAAAATTACAAGTCAGTATAATTTTGAGTTTGAAAATAAAATGATTGCTAACAATTAGAGACATGGCAGACAATTGATCAAATTAAGTTCACTTTGTGCAATGAGGTTCCATACAGGATTAATGGACAAGCAATAGGTTTTAATTAATTACTCTTTTTGGGGGGTGATAATGGTTATTCAGCATGTGTCTTTCTTAATAATCCTTTCCCCCCAAAAAAAAGACGTTGGTACAGCATTCTGCTTTAATGCGAATAAATCAGTGTAGGGTAAAAGCTGCCATGGTATCCGTCACAATAATTGCCGCCAGTCATACACTTATGTAACATGAGTACGACTGTCTAGTATTTGCAATAAAGGTTTTTGATATGTGTGGGTTAGCTAACCATCAAACCTGACACCATCTAGAAGGAATGAAAAAAGTATTCTAGCAAGAAATTGGTAGGATAAACTGCAAACAAGTTTTACATGACAAAGCAAGTTTGCAGCAGTGCCATCAGTTTATCTAAATGGTATATACCTACAACTTGCATTTCTGTTTCTTTGCCACCACATTGGGTTTAACTTTACATGTCAGAATTTTGACCTTAGGGGACATTCTTGTTGTATTCCCATCTGGGAATAGAATGCACCTTTATTATGGCAATAACTGTGAAACTAAGTTTCTGCTTTCTGTGCTCTGAGGGGATTTGAAAGAATTGCATACTTCTTAAAACAGTAGGAGGTAGGTTCTGATTTCTATAAATCGTCTTCATAGAGGATAGAGGATAATGTTTGGGAAAGAAAGAAGTTTATAACATTCGACATTTATAGCTGAACATTCAATGCCACCATAAATAAAAACATCAGAAATGTAGATTCTGAATGTGTTAAAGCATGGTCTTTTTTGTTTGTGGTATTGAGTCTAGGATATTTTAGCCATAATTGTCTAAAACATCAAATAGAACATTGCTTATAGCAGAGCGTCATTTGCAGTTGGTATCCCAGAAGAACAGTTGCCATTGCAGACATGCAGATATATTTAATGTATAGCTTTAAAAATTAAGAGATGTTTTATGAACATTTTTAAAATGCTTCCCGATCTGACTTAAAGATGTTGAAGTTTTAATCTTCTTGGCTTCATTGAAAGAATTTTTGCTGGACAGAACAATTTTGTACTGCTGGGATTACTCAGTACTTCACAGGTTTATGACTTATTGTGGCACAAGATAATCGTTGCCTACCTCCAGCCTTTGCTGTGTTTTCCCAGGGTCATTCTGAACCCTGATTTCCAGGCATTTCTTGATCTACAGAATAATAGCTGTTGTGCTGGAAGCTTAAATTGTGGCACCAGTATTTTCAAAAGGTGGCTGCTTTTGTTTGTGTCCATTATGTTGCCATAGTAGAAAAAGATTGCGGTCCAGTTGTGCACTGGGATTTCAAATACCAGAATTGATGGCTAAATTCTCAGAAGTGTTGTCTATCTTTTATCATGTTTGACGGGAGCCTTGACCTTACGATCCAACCTTCAGTTCTTTTATTGCATTACACACCTCGAAGGATTTCAATTATTTGGCTATCAGCTATATATAGACACTTTTCAATGCTTGAAAATGATATGTAATTAAAAGCAACAAAAAAAAACAATTGAGATGTTAAGGCATGAAAAGAAAAAAAATCTCCTTGCTGTTATTGAGAGCGTCTTACAGTTGCAAAAAAAAAAAAAGATCTTTCTTCAGCTCAATGAGATGCAATTTTAAATGTTCAAGGACAGATGATGTCTGTGGGGAAATTTGTGTCTGAGTGTGTGTCTGGTCTCCTTCAGAACTCAAACAACTACTTCATTTCCACTCAGTAATATAGAGTATCAAAGGGTCACAGCTTTCTAAAGCTATCAGTTACTCCAGCCTCTTCTCAGTAAATGAGCATTGCAGAAATGCAGGACAAAGTAGTTTCTACATATTGAAGACAATCAGTTTTCACCTTGTGGGAGGCTTTTTTCAGGCTGATGTTTATTTAAAAGGTAAGCAGAGGATGGTAATGAAGGGATTTAATTGAAACTGTATGAGATAGAAGAAAGCTAAACAGAGAAATCCTCAAATTGAAGAAAACAGCATTTATTTTCCGTACGTACACCTGGTCAATCTTAAGCTTTACAGCTCAAATAGTAAGACAAAAACCTCTTTAAGAGGGCAATATAATTAGGCTTTGTCTAAATAAGTAACCTTCATTCACAGCCTGCTAACACACATAAAAAGCCAAATCATCTCAAACTGTGGGAGGTGTTGTAACAGTTTGCCAACAGGAGACATTCACGCCTTAGTGCATCTGGAAGGGTGCGAGCTGACACCCATGACTTCCTATCCTATATGAGAATTGAGGATGACTTTGTTCGTCATTAACCGTTCACACAAGCCACCAGCTCTGCATGTGAGCTACTGCCTCTCCATCTCCTACTGTGATCTCCTCTCTCCTATGTCTAGACTCACACCTTTATCCTGTTCTCTATCAAACCCACACATGATGACTCAGTATGAGACCTCATGACATGTCATCTACCCATATACCTCTGTTGTCACAGGCAGCAGGTGCTGATTACTAAGGATGTCACCCATTGTGGCCTGCGGTATCCCACAAAGATCATGACAAGTGTGAAAACTCAGAGTAAGTTGAATGCAACTTAGCCAGGCTTAGCCAAAGAGAAGTTATTTTGCACATAATGGATTAAGATAATGGGACTTTTTGTGGGGAATGCTGTCTGTTGCATACATTGTGTACAAGTGTACCATTATTAATTTCAGCATGTTTTAAATTACATCTCAGTTTATACTTTAGGCTAATAAAGTATGCCTTTTTAGGTGCCTTAATAATCTTTTACTATTTTTGTTAAAATGGCAAAGAATAATAAAAAAAAATCCTTATAATGGAACTTGATGTAACGTTGTTTAACAAAGTAACTAATGTGGCTCATGCCAAAATATCAAACATTGACACTTTAGTGACAGAGGTAATACAACAAAAACAATACTTTTCATTTAGTCCACACACAAAAATAATTTTTTTATTAGTCTGATAATATTCTAATCTTAAATGTCTTGTTTTCATTAGTTGTCACTGAAAAATCATTAAGACTGACAGGAATGAAGGCTTAAAACATCAGTCTGTGCGTAATTATTCTATTTAAAGTGTTTCAGTGAATTAGTGAAATAATTAAGTCCTTCGATAATAATCTAATTAATTGGAAGTGACTATATACCAATGTCATATCAAAACTATTCAATCATTTATTGAAGCATTTAATGCATGGCAGATATAATTATTTGATCTGGAGAAAAAAAGTGTATTTATTTACTACTGCTGTATGTATTTGGGAGTTTAGCGCAGGAGTCAGTAATGTAGGCGAGCACAACAGGAGCAGAGGTGTGCTCAGCACCACTAAACATCCAGCTGTGAACCTTGGGAGTCAATTGTGCAGGACACAGCAGAAATCTGCAGTAGTTTGATGGAACCAGGTTGTCTTTCCATTTCTAAAGGTACCACTCAGAAGCAAGGAGGAGACTCTGTCTAGTTAAGTGGCCCTAAACCATATGTTAAAATTAGATCTTTTTTTGTGTTTCACCTTTCAGCTCCACGCACTTATGATACTTAAACATGATAGATAATGTCTACTTGGCAAAGGCGTTAATGCCGCTTTGTGTATTCTGGCCAATGTAATTCATCAAGTCATCTTTATTACAAAACATGCCAGAGCAACTGCTTTCCAAAACTCTTCCAACTCCCCAGAAGCAACGACAGATGAAATTGGAGTTGCCAGATTTCAAGCAGGAAAATAAAGTAGGCTTAAAATAAAGTAGAGCCAGGCCTATCGGTGCTTCTACTGTTCCTGAATAATGCACAATTGGTGATTTCACATAAAAAATATACAATTTATACACCTTCCAATAAAGTAAAGATAAACAAAAACCATTCATCCACAAATTGATGGTCTTTACATAGTCTTTAGATGATTTAGCTATAATCAATCTTTGTGACTATTAGTATGAATCTGGATTCTGTGGTGTATACATTAGCACAGTTTTTTTTTTTTGACCATTCAAATGAGCTGTTTTGGAGAAAGTCATTGTTGCTTTTTACAGACTCTTTACCTAAACACATGCCTTCCTCCTCCACCACAGATTGGATCAAACCAATAATACTTTAACCTATTTGAGACATGAAAGTCTTGCAATTTATCACACTCAAGAGAGTATTTCCGAGCAAGAGAACTCGGAAATATGGGACAAGTACCCAATCTTATCTAATAAAAGAGAACTCTGTATTTAAGGAATGTGTAGCAGCTGAACTCAATTTTGCCAAAAGAATAACAGAAATAAAACAAACTTTCATCTAAATTAAAAAGCTAATGTGAAATTATTTATCCCTTTACTCTAGTTCAGAGGTGTCAAACTCAGTTTCACGCTCTGTTTTGATGTGTCCCTTGTACCATACACCTGAATCAAATTCCTGAACATATTTGAACATGCAATCCAATTTTACAGCATCCTGCTAATTATTTGATTCAGGTGTGTTGAAGCTCAGAAGGACCTAAGACTCTAGAGACACCTGCTATGGAGGACTGAGGTTTCATATTTGTTCACTAGTTTACCAGTCTCTTAGTTGAAATTGAAAGTTTCATTTTTTTTCCTTTTCTTTCATTGGTATGACTCTAAGAGCAACACTGCCAATTTTCAACCCACAACTAACCCCTCTAACATGATGAGCATGTGTGAAATTCATCATACTACATCCCACTGATTTTTATATCTGCACAGGGAACCAGCATCATCTTTGAAAAAAAAAATGTTTTTCTGACACAAAATTAAACTGAATTTTGACTTTGTCTTAATTTTAAAATGCACAAATATTAAGCTTTTTCATGTTATATAGTGAATGATGTGCAGCATGGAGGCTGTAGTTTGTCTCTTGTTGGACAATCAATGGTTGATTGATTTTTACATATTTCTACTTGTTTACTTCAGCATTAATCCCCAATTTTACACCTACACGATAAAGTGCTGGTGAAGCTACTTCCTTCAGAGGCACACAATACTTATCTGTCATCAAGATTTATTTCAAGTGGCAGGACAGTCTACATTAGGGTCATTCAAGAGGAGCAAATCTATGGAGTAAGATTCCTCTAGCCAAGCAGAGAAACAAGAGCCAGGAATAGAGGACCAAGAGTGAGCGCCCATTTTCATTTTAATCAGTCAGTTTGTTGATTCAGTTGGCTGTGAGCACTCTACAAACAAAACCAAATGGCAGTTCCTGGCACTGTCAGAGACACTGAGACTTTGGGCAGAGAGATCAGAAAAGAAACATACAGGGAGGGAGTCTGGGAAATAAGGGTTTCATTAAGCTGGCCAAACACGGTAGAACTCGGCACCTACTGTACCACCGCTCCACAACAGCACTGCTAAAGGGCTGGGCTCTGTGAACTGTGCAGCATCCCTGGCAATGGTTCAGTTAAAAACTCAAAGCACACACCAAGTGTTTTCCTACTGAGCATGAAGAACTCAGATGAGGCGGTTTCCTCGATGTCTGCTGGAATAGGTCAGAAAAAGGGAACTATCTGATCTCTGAATGTGTGCAGTCCTTTAAGACTACGTTGAGTGACTCTCACTACTAATGACAGCTTCATTATCCCTCTTCACTGTTCTCAGCATAAGTCTTGCACTTGTGGAGATGCAGAGTTTGTTGAAATTTCACAGGTCGAACAGCACATGGCCCCATCAATCACCATGCTGTGATCTACAGGAAGTCCAGTGCAGGATGTTCTCCTTGACTAATTTACTTTATGTTAACAAGTTAAGAAAAAAAGCTGCTTTAACACCAAAGTTTAATTGGGAAAACATTGAGCGCCTCAGCAGAAAACAGACTGACATTTTACACAGAATACTGTCACATCCGAAAGTGTTTTCGTTATCTAGGCCATGTCTATCAATTTCTTCTCATTGCTGTCTTGCTTTTCTGTCGTGTTTTTCTGCTTACGGATTGCTGTGTCACTCCTTTGCTGTGAGATTACTCATGAAAAACAGGACTGCCATCTATTTGCCTGAAAACAACAACAACAACAAAAAAACAAAGATAGCAAACTATCTTTTTAGCTATATTTATAGCTTCATAACAAAGAAATTACAGGGTAATGTGAGCTAACCAGCCTAATAAGCAACTCGTTGGACTTTTCCCAATGTACATTGCATTACAAATCAACAGTCTCTTATGTATTGCAAACAGTAAAGCAGGTAATCATCCTCCTATCTGATGCCATGTTTTGCTCCCATTTTCCATGCCTCATTCTTATAATCCTGTTAAATACCTACATGCTTTTCCCAGCGATTTCAGCATTCCAGATGTTCTTTGACCTTTGAGTTCAGTTGTAACAGTATAAAACAGTCAAGTGATCTTTGAGTGCATCTTTGTTCCTTTCAGAGAAATAAAACACAAAGCGGGAAGAGAGAGAGAGAGAGCAAAGCTGTTTTGAATGACCAGTCTACAAGTGGACCTGCTAAGTTGCCAATGTTTGCCAAAAGGCTTATTTGAATTCAGTGGCAGGAAGATGATAAAATACTTGTCATTTACTGGTAACACAACACTGCTTCTATAGAGATAAACTGGGCTGAATTCTGAACAGGAATCCTTTACAGACCAGTCCTTGGCAGGCAGAGGAAGCTGGCCAGGTGACTGGTGAGACCCTAAGTCAAACAGAGAACAAGGTCGGCTTAACTTTATGTTAAATGTGCCATGTAACCCGAGAGGTGAAGTAAACCTCTATGTATTTCTTACAGTAATAGATTTATACAAAGTAGTTTATAACTGTGAAGCAAAAAGTCATCCTTCACTGAATCTGTATTTTGAAAAAAATAACCTTCTGTTGTAATTTAAGTTGCAAACCTTGTACATGTTATTGTAGACACTTTGACCATCATCAGGAACATGTACTCTCTTAGCTCAGCTGATCCATGACATTGCTCTGTTTCACTAGCGGTAGTAATGCCACAGCTTATACACCAGCTACTCAGACAATAAAAACAAAAAAATTACTGAAAAAATTAGTCAAGTGATTTTTTTAAATCAGAAAAACCAAAGTAGTTTTGTGTGCTTACGGTTTCAGAGAGATGGATTATTTAAACAAGGTAAACAGCAGTTTTCCTAAGGCAGTATTTCTGAAAAACAAGAATCATTGTTATCAGTTTCCCTCTACTTGTGATCTAATCTATTGCTGTCCTTATCTGCTGTGTGTTTGTCACTGCTCTCACCTCCCTTTGAATTAGAGTTGTATTGACGCTAATGTTGCACACAGTCAATGCAGTCCCAAATACCAACGCTGCACATTATTGTCTGCAGAGAGCAAAAACAAAGATTGCATTTGTATCACATAGTCATCATAGTAGAGCAAATTTGGTGGTATAAACTAGGCCAACGGTTTCCCAAGTCCAGTTCTTGAGAGCTACTACCCTGCGATTTTTAGATGCATCCCTTCTCGAACACATCTGGATCAAATGAACGGCTCGCTACCAGGCCAGAAAATCCAGCCTTTGTATGCAGGTGTGTTGGACCAAAAGCAAATCTAAAAGTTGAAAGATGGTAGCGCTCAAGAACTGGACTTGGGCCACCCTGAACTGGACCTTAAAACATCGTCCTGGTGGAAGGGGACACCGTGCTCCTGACTCAAGTCTTTTGCCACTTCTGGCAGAGGTTTCTGCAGGACTTTGTGTTTACAATGAAGTTTGTGTAATAAGACAAAATGCTGAAAACATCCAAGAGTTTGAAATCAATCAATCAATCAAATTTTATTTGTATAGCACATTTCAGCAGCAAGGCATTTCAAAGTGCTTTACATCATTACAAACACAGAAACACAATGCAACATAGAATCAACAATCAAAAAGCCTCCGCAAAGCCCTGTACTGCATATAAGTGAGGAGTCAGTGCTAAGGGTTAATGAGCAACACCAGGCATGCCTATGAACAACTGAAAAAAAATATTCACAAACACACATTCAAGAAATATAATTCAATAAAAAGGATGTAAACAACGCTGCCAAAAATTACTTCATTGGTGTAAATAGTTAACAGCCACTTATGTAAACTGTTCAATTCATTTTCAGATCTCACAAATGAATGCACAACTTCAAACTGTTTTATTATTTAATTGCTACACGTTACTGGTTTTGCAAAAAAAAATAAAAAATAAAAAAGATAAAAATAGCAGGTATGTCAAAACAATTTGCTGCCGCTGTTTTTGCCAAGGGTTTATTTATTTACAATATTCTCTATCAAACGTCTGATCTCGCTCTGCAAACACATTGTGCTTCTGTGGGAAGTGATACACCACCACGATAACACTTTTAGACTTTGAACTCCTTAATAAGCGGCACGGCACAGCCTCTGAAGTCGGGCAGCCATTTATGTAACAGGGTGTAAAACACAGACAAGCAAATTGTTGGGACAGCTCCATGAAATCTGTGTAGATCGAGATGAATTTGTAGCAAAAACCCACAGATTCCTCACAGCTGATTAGATAGTTCTGTTTCCATGTTGTTACAAGCGGTGTCAGTCCCTATTTACACTCCTCAACTTTCCAAAAACTTTTCATGGGGCAAATTGCAGAAAAGTATGTCTATATGTCAACAATATAAATCTAAAAAAAAAAAACAAAAAAAAACAATGCATGTAAACACTCTCCAAAATAGTCACATTTCTAGAGAGTAGCCTTTGTATAAAGTATTGTAGAATAATAATCCCACTCAAAAAGATCCCAAAGTGCTGCATCCAATTTCAAGGTTTCACTCTCAAAAAGTTTAGGACTAAAAAGGTTTAATATTAAGCACTCAAGGCAGAGGCCATAGTTCTCATCCATAAAAGAAAGAAATAATCAAATCTGACCTCCACTGATGTTGCAAAGGGTGTCAAACAATTTTTTTGAAGACCTTGGGAAATAAACTTATTAAATTAATAGATAATTTACTATTACTATTAACTGCCTGTTGAATTCAGCATAAGTAAGGTTTGCACAAGGTAAATTGGAACAGGAATTTATGTTTTTAATATGCTTAAGCTTTTTCTAGTTGTATTCATAACAGCAGAAAACGATTGCTGTTTACTTGAGCAAAAAGGTTTCTCAGATGCAAAATTAAGATGGATAAAATGTGATTAGGGTTAGTATTTAAAACAGCCTCATTTAATCAGGCTAAACATTCCTTGTTGTAAGTCAGTTAAAACTACAAAACGTATTTATTTTTTCTGAAAGCCAGAATGATGTCAGAGTTAAATTTTATTGCTAACCCATCTTTGCCAGGTTGTTGCCCAGGGCACACACACCTCCACAAGTCTGATTGTTCCTTGGGTATAATGTCCAGATGTTAGAAGATGTCACATTCATCCGTTCACGTAATTAGATGTAAGTATTCAGTCACTGTAAGGAGGAAGGTTTTTTGTCTCATAAATGAACGTGTTTATTCTTTCTGCAAATTGACTGAATCAACCAAAGTACAAAAGCAAAATGACTGTGAAAATTCTGGCTATAAGTCAGGGACTGATAAGTTATGTGGAAATATAAAATAAATATCTGAAGGCAGAAACCAAGACGTCAAAGTTGTGAACAAAAGGGTCTTTCAAAAAAGACCCTTTTTTAGAAAAAAAAAAGTTCCCACATAATATACACAATATATGTGTATATTATACACATTATAATATTCATATATATTGTGTATATTATGTGGGAACTTTTTTTTACTCACTATATAAATAATAATTACACATTATTTATAATGTGTAATATATACACATTATATACACATAATTATATAATGTGTAATTATAAATACATACACATTATTTATAATGTGTAATATATACATGATAAATTATGTATATATGTACATAAACACATAATATGTCTTTATGTGTTACTGTAAACACATAATACTGTAAACACATATTATGTGTTTATTATGTGTATATTATGTGGGAAAATATACACATAATATTCGTTTCTATTTGTTGACGCTCTTTCCAGTGCCGACTACCAGTTCTGACCGACACAAAGTGATCATCAAGCAAGATGGCTCCTGATGGAGTGTTTTTTGCTCTGCTCCTTCCAAAAATTTGTTGCAGAGGTTATGCTAGTTTTTCGGTGCTGGAGTCAGTGCTGAATCCAAGAATTGGTTTTAAGGGGGAAAAAATAGCCGAGTTTATATTTATGCACGCGAATGACATCACAAGATTACAGACATCTAGTTGTCTAACTTTAGACTAACAAGTTCAGTTGTGTTTTCACTGCTACGTCTCATTTAATCTTTTGAGAAATGAAGACTACAGTTTAATATATCTTCCTCAGGCTACAAGTGAACTCGGTAGACTCTCCACTGTCTAAAGAAACTTTTTACTGACTTGACACTTTGAAGGGAGGCGAGTTGACAGAGGATGGGAAAGGCTGGGGGGCGGAGACGCAGACAGACAGATGATGGACACATTGTAACCCTTCAGGAACTCTTTGCATTTGTCTACTTCAGCTCGCTGTACAAGTCACTGCTTTTTAGTACCAAAGTCAGGGCTAATATACTTTCTTTTCTGAAAGTGATTCGTACATAAGCTTCTTTTGGTGTGTATTGAAATGGTGTGCTTGTCGTGACATCTCCTAAAGTTTTTTAAGATGTTTGTGAGAATGTGACAAATTAAGTAAAAAAATGGTCCATGCTTGGCATTATTGGTAAAGATGAACAAAAACCCAAAAGATAGTGTCATATAATTGGGTTTTGCATTTCAGCTTTGAATTTTTGAAATAATCCACTATTTTCTCACTATATATATGTATATATTTAACCTTTAATCAATGTACACATATTAAATTATTTTTTGTTTGGTTTAGTGTGTGTTTGGCGTTATTTTTATTTATTTATTTTTTTGCCATTAACATGCAAAAATAAAACTAGGCAAAACACTGAAACTGTTTTTTTTTTATTATTATTGTTGTATTTTTGAATACACTTCTTTTTTAAATGGATCAGGATGGCTAGGAATTAATTAGTAAGCCATGAATTTTTGTCACTTTGTTGTGTAAACATGGGGAGGAGCAGGGAAGAACAACAAAACATGCATATAATAATTTTTATAGCTTGAGATATGGGGATTAAAGAATTTAGCTCCCACTATAAAACTCGCCCATATTTGCAGCTTGAAAAATAATTAAATAGCTTACAAAAACTAGAACAGTTGGAGTTAAGCTGAGTGAGGATCCCTGTTCATCTCTACACAAAGGATGAGCAGGATTGGATGGAATGAAAATAATATATTACAAAGAAAATCACTGTCAGAGAACTGCAAGAAGTAGCATATTTGAGTCATCAAGTCTTTATATGACACAAGATTCATTCGAGGCTTTCCTAGTTCTCACTGGTGCTAATTATTGAGAATAATGCTGTTTTAAGAGCTGCGGATATTTTTTTTTTACTTTTACAGTAACATGTTAGATGTTCTTCATACAAAATGTCACATTTCATTTTTTTGTATGGAAGGCTCTAATAAACATTTAAAATCAATTCACTATCATAAAGATTTTTTTTTATCTAATTAGCAATACATTCAAGGGAACATTTTTATTTATTTATTGCTATATAACCAAGTATGCAGCAATAAATGCTATATATTTACATTTTTTTTATATATATAAACCGTTTAAACTATTATTGTATGGCTTCATTTACATGGAGCAATTCAAGATGTTGACCATTTGCCAAATCACTCTGATGTGTTTAAGTGTGATCCCAAAAGCTGCAATACTTGAATAGAAACTCTCAATTTTCCTGGTCCTGTTTTTAAGCACTGACCCAGAGAAAAGCCCCACTCACAAAACATTTCTCTGCCTTTGCAGAGTGGGACTGTTAACATGGTGGAATGAACATCAAATTCCTTTTAAGGAGCAAAAAACCTCCAGCAGTCCTGTAAAGCTTGCCCTTTTTTTAATCACTATCTTTCTGAGTAAAGGTTTCACTGGGAATAAATGTAACCCATGCCCAGTGAAGGAAACTGTACAGTCCAGAGGTCAAACCCTTTTGCTGCACATTTTCCTTCTTGGTTGGGAATTAAGAGTTTGGAGAAATAAGTTTTAAAATGGTGCAAAACATGCATCCAGCAGAAAAGGTCAGGACTCAATCTAACATATGTACAACCTGTCTCGACTACCAACTAGTACCTTCTGCTATTTATGAGATTCACCAATTAAAAACTTTTCTGTTAAAAGGCAGCAAAAGTCTGCACATTTCTCCCATGCCTTATCTCCTTGTTCTTGGGGAGGCAGATTGGCACAATTAATGCTAGAAGCAGGTTTGTAAGTGTGCTTAATTAAAGCATGGAAATGTTGTGGCGAATAAGTATGGATTTGCATGAGCACACGTTCCTTCCTGGGCAATAACCCCTCTCTGCTCTGACAGCCAGCCAAGAAGAAATAAACCGCAGATCACAAGCTTCGTGGGTCTAGCTTTCCTAGTAAAAATTAGAGGAGAAGGCGTCTGCATTCTTGGATGTTCAAAAATGTTGACATTTTAAGTAGATTAAGTGTGCAATAACATAAAGAATATAGGCTGTTAAGACAAACCAATAAACCTCATGTTTATTTTTTGTATAGAACATGACTTTGGAGTTGCTCTTCAGATGTCTGTTGCCTAATTTGCCTTGCTTTGTTTACTGCATCAATGCATAAAGCCTGTGTATTGCACAAATATAACAATTAGTCTGGGGAAACTAAGATAATGGCATGAATCACCTAAAACGTGCAGACTAATTGTCTTAGTAACATTAGCTAAGATTGTACAGATTGCCTGGTTTATATTTTATGCAATTATTGAACTAAACAGAAACATGCACATTTTTTTAGAGTTAGAAGTTTATTTACATTTTCTTGTTGTTTCATAGAATTGTTCTTTATATTGTATGGGTAAAATCTGTTGGGATATGCGCCCACAAGCTGTTCAGAGGAGTTGTCTTTTTATGTTGCCTTTGAAGCAACAGTTCCTTTGTCATTGGTCTTTCAGCCCTTCCCAGAACAGGACTCATTTCACAATTTTTTTCTAATATCTTGGCTGATTTCTAAAGATGTTGGCATGATGTCACAAAAGGAAGCAGTGTGTTTGAGATGTCACCTTAAAATACATCAACATGGGTGTCTTAACTCAAACTATTAGACAATGTCAGGACATCACATGGGATTTTTCAGGCTTTCTCTGGCATTGAGTTAAAGAGGAGTCATTATGTAAAACATACATACCCAGAGATTGTACAACATTGTGCAAAGAGGATTTGCTGCTATAATGACAATGAACAACCGGAACCTCCCCATGGAAAAGTTGAAGAGGAAATCCTCAAGCCTCATCATGAATAATGGGGAGCACAATGTGTTCTTGATGCTTCTCCAAGACCCCGCAAAGACAATCCAAGTTCTTGCCGTTTTTTATTTGCCTTGGTAAACGTGGGGGAGAGGGATGCACGAAACTGTTCTTCACTTTTCCCTCGCCTTCAGTCCAGAATTTGTTTAGGAAACTTTTTGTTTGCCACATCCTACAAGAAATTATTAACTCATATAACCTTAAGGATGAGCTGGTTTTAAGGTACACTTTCAAAATTTACCAAAATGTTGATTTTAAATAAATTTCTTAGTTTAATTATTAGTGGCTTTATAACATAATAAGTAACTCTGACATGAAGAACTTCATCAGTCTGTTAGTTTTGCTTAATCTGCTTTGACAAGATGATGATTTAGTTATTAATTACAACCAAAATATACAACCCCCAGCTATGTGTCCCATAAAATGATAATAGGTAACACTATGACATAAAACTTTCCTTTATGAAATATCTCTAAACGGCAAAACTTGAATTAACTCACGCATATTTATACACCATAAGACTAACTGGCAAATGTTAAGTTCATTTTTAGATCCATTTCCAAGGCAACAAAGGATTTATGTTTTTACTGCCTACATCCTGAGGCAAAATAGATCTCAAAATACACTGCATTAGCAAGAAACACTGCTGCGAGCTCATTGTTTATTGATCCATTATCAGTTTTTGAAGATCACAGCATGCTATTGAAGAGTATGCACACATTTTAATATTGCAACAAAAGCAGATATTGTGAGTGCTTGACAGTGAGTAGAGCAGTCAATAATCAAAACAAAGTCCACTGCAGCGTGCGGACGTTATTGTAAATATAGCCAGTGTGTAGGTGGTCCAAACTGCTGGCAAATGAATACCAACTACAGACATGACCCAAGAAAATCAAAGAAACACAATAAGGATTCTGCAGCATGGAACATGACACTGTAACAGCTCACAAGTCTTCTCTGTCACTGAATGCATTGTTCCGGCGCCCATGATAAGCTCTCCATGAGGCTTTTATATTTAAAAAAACAGAAATGCAGGAAGGAAAAACAAAAGCCCAGTGACAAACATAGAACTTTATTGGTGGCATTCCCTTGTGGGCAATGACATCACTCAAATATGTAATTGGATGGGACTGACATTTGAAGAGAAGGGTGTTGCAGGATTTGTGCCCGTCTGGCTGCCATACTGAAACATCACGCTCTGCTGATTCATGAGGCGCTGTTAGTCTGCTCCGAAAACAAAACTCACAGTCACAGTCCATAGAGCTGAGAACGTCTGCTCTCGTGCTTAACTTAATGGGCAACTCTTAGGCATCGAGGTGACAGGAAGATTAAATAAGCATGTTCAATCGGGCAACATCTTCACTCACCAGCATCCAAGGATGCTCTTGATTATTAACCACATAGAAAGGTCACAATGTTCATTAATCAACTTTATAGATATTAAAGTGCTAGATGCATCAGATTTATCATCCTGTAATTAGATTCTTTGCAACAAATGTGTAAAAAAGGGCTAAAAGTCTACCATAAGTCTACCTCTTTTATTCTAATACATCCAATAGACCAAATACAAGGCTTACCTACAGGCCTGTTGTGTGACAAAACAAAAAGACACCTCAAAACATTTACTTTGACAATAAAAAGAAATTAATTATTTACTGATAATACTGAAAACCAATGTTTGTTTAGAGATTGCTACTAATTTTTTTATGATGCAGTAATTCAGGTAAAAGTTTAAATCATGTAACTCAAATCAAAGTTTATAGCTGGGCCAAAGTATATGCACATTTGCATGTGGTCCTAAAGAGCCATAAAGAGCACTAGAATTGTTGCAAAAGTCAGGCTTACTACTGTTTTAAAGAAAACCCTGTGATCATGGAAATTTAAAACTCCATTTAAAGGCAGATTAATAAAATTAATTTGTCAATGAATAAACTATAATGGATACCTGACACCAGTTTTCATTTGTAAACTATAATAGTGACAATGTTAAAGGATTACTGACTTGGCTTTTAAATATACACAAATTTTTATTAGTAACTTTCTCCAAGCTATTAACTTTGATACTGTAATCAAAGTAAAATAACAATGAAATGAAATAGTAAGTTTTTATTAACTGTTGTAAATCAGTGCTTCAATTATACAGAAAATGTATTATCAGCTGATGTACAAATTTGAAAATGATATAAATTTCACTCAAGTCAAGAATGGTGAGCTTTTTAATTTTAAATGGAGTAGTGGCTTTTAAATTTAGAATTTTAAGATGAATTAATGTAAATCTGTGTTGCAAATAAATTAGAGCTCAACTGAGTCTTGGTTTAACTGCTGTACTATAATAATTAAACACCACGACTGACCTTTCAGGCTTCATATTTATATTTTTGAAACAAAGGGAAGCCAGTTGGTAATCTTTTGTTTTTTTTTTTTATCTCAAGGGAATCATGATTAACCTGTGAATTATTCTGAAAGAAATAATCACCGAGCCACATGGCAGAGTTAAATCTGCCTAACAGCTCCCTTATGACTGCTGTTGTTATTTAATCCTCTGGAGGAAATAAATGAAAAGGAAGAAAAAATTTTAAAAAGAGATACAGGAAGCTAGTATAGAAGCTCAGCCAGAAAACAACAGAGACCTTGTTCAGGTGTAGTCAGCAATTATATCATGACCCCATATTTCAACATTTATTTGAAATAGTGCCAGAAAACTCTGTTACTCTAAATTATGTTGGTTCTCATGGGATATAATTAAAAGCACATGTTGTGAGAAAATAGCATTTCAAGCCGTTTTCTGCCTTGTGGTAATCTTCACCTCTTAAAAGCAACATTTCATCTGTGAAAAATAGGCCTTTGTGTTTTCTTTCATAGCCCTTATTTCAATAAACTATAAACAAATGGACAGAAAATTAGGACTTTATGTACTCCACAAAAACAGAAACAAAGTTGGGTTTTTTTCTGGCTGTTTCTGGAAGGTTCCTACCTAACAAGACTTCAAGGGCAGAGCTCCTGGGAAGTCCAGTCACACAGCAGTTTATTAACACCACAAAACACACAAAAAATGGTCTGGCCAGAATGTGTGTCAAGAACAAGCTGCAAGAACTCTCAAACCAGGACTGCAACAAAAGAATGATGTCATTCCTTTCTTCCAGCTCTGAAGGAGAGAGAACAATTTACACAACCTCTGATGGTGTATATATGTATTAGGCTTGAGTTTAGAGATTGATTTGATTTATAATGCAAAGGAGAAAAAGGTTCAGTGAGTGGCATTTCTAAATGTCTATCAGACAATTTTCTTAATGCCCCAAATTCTTGGAAACATTTAGTTCAGAACAAACTACAGCCATTAAAAAATCCAAGGGACAATCATGTTTTGTTGAAGCCATACATTTGGAGTTTTGCCAACATTTGAACCTGTTTGCAATTAAGAATCTAGAAATAATATAATTATATAATTAAATTGATTAGCCTTACTCATTCCGGTTTTCCAATTTGAAATGTTGTCTGTCAAGGAGAACAATTAACAGTAATATGCAGTAAGTGATAGAGTGCACATGAATGGCTACATTGTTGTGCATTCTGTAAGTGTAATTAACCTAACATGTTAATAAGTGAAGGTAAAATGGTAATTATTGTAAAACATGACAGGGGTAACATAATTTATATATATTTAGGGTCTAATTATAGCTGTCTAACTGTCTTTCTACCTGAGGTCTTAACACCATCTGTGTGTGACATCACTTTGTGCATGCCTCCTCTTAGACCAAGTCTGCTTCCTCTACAATGCTGGGTAGCAGGATGTGTATAAAACTTCATGTACAAGCACCAATGCTTCTCCTTTCTGCCTGATCCACTTAGCTTCAAATGTACCTCCAGGATTTTAAAAGCTACCAATTCAGAGTTTGCTTTTATTAAGAAATAATAAAAACAGTGACCATAAGGAGCACACAAATATCACTGATTAAACCTTCATGGACTTTTGCATCATTATTTATTCTGATTTTCCATGTCCATTATTTCTCACATGGTATTTAAGACTGATAAATAACAGTTAACAGTTTGTACATGTAAATATCCTTATTTAACAGTATTAGAAAAGAACTCAGGAATTTAAGACATCAACAGTTTATTGACTTAAAAGGGAATATATTTGAAAAAGACTGAACATTTTGGTATAAGTGTACTGTACTCTGAAGCTTTACATCACTAAAAATATGTATAATTATAAAGATATACATATTTTGGGAAAGATATGAAAGGATTGCATATAGAGAGTAAAGCAAATGCATGGCGTGGTTCCTGGAACCAAATAGGCCAAGTGGAAGATTTGGGAGCACAATGATTTATAAATAAAGATCTGCACTTTCTCACTCCCTAAATGGAGAGTGAGAAGCCAGTGAGGGACAAAAATGGAGAAAAGAAAAGGGGAGCTACCAGCATTTACCTTTTCATAAACATGGAGTTTCACTCAGCTAGCAGTGGTGGCTTGAGCTCTCTGGTCAGTCAGAGCCACTGATGGAGATAAACCAAACTGACATAACATCTGAGCCGGATCAACATCCTCTTTCCCTTTTCCTATCTCTGCCTGGTTTTGCCTTTTTTTTCTCTGCTCCCTCAAAGACACTGCGCCTTTGCTAACACAGCCATCTGATTATACCCTCTTTCTCTCTTTCGCCTCCTCTCTCAACTCTCACAGTCTTGTCTCCTTTCCACTGATTAGCCATGCAACACCTTTAATAACATCCATCAGCCCACCACTTTCCCACCCTCTTACACCCACTTCATTTATACGGGGAGTGAGAATCACAGACGGCAAGTAATTTGGGATAAAAAGAAGATGGATGCGCCTCTGTGTGAACAACATGCTCAAGAGCCCCTACAGCAGACAGTAGATGGAGAGTAGAGGACCTTTGGGTTTGGGACTTCTTTGTGCTTTTTTCCATCTTCATTCAATACACTTTACCTTAAAGGATGGTGTTGTTACCCGCACAGACAATGTTATACTTGGTTACAAATAATTTGCCTCTTCTCTTTCTAGATAATGAGAAACAGCCAAAAATAGGAGGCGGCATAGGGAAACCATTTTAAGATTTTAAAATGGACATGATGCATTCATACATTTTGCCATATTACAGCCACAAACCACTACGTATTCTAGGGATTTCTTGCAATAGATCAATGGGAAGTAGAGCACAAACCTAAATGGAAGGAATGGTTTTTAAAATTATTTACAAATAATAATCGGAAAATGTTGCCATTCATTTGTGTTCAATGAACAAACAGCATCACTAAGGTCAAGAAACACACAAGACTGGTCAACATGTAATAAAGTTTAAGGCAATAATCAAGCCAAGCTTTAAAACATCTCACACAGCATTGTTCAATGCATCATCTGAGAATGGAAAGAATATGGCACAGCCGCAAAACTACCGAGACCTGGCCGTCCGCTTGAGCTGTATAGTTCTGTTCAATCTGGAAACATCCAAATTAAAACATATGGCATATAAAGATAATTAAAATTACAGTTACAAACCACAGATGTGCTCTTCAAATTATTATTGTTTTCATAAAATTATCCCATGTCAAACCTTAACGAGGTGAACAGTAACTTTTTACCTCCTGACTGATGGTGAGACAGAAAGGTTCACGTTGTTCTTTGCACACAGCTGGTACCAAAAATAAGGTATCACACTGGCTCATTGTCACTGTTTGAATGAAAAACTGGCAAGCTGAAGGGAACTTTATGCTGATGTCCTTCTGCAAGAAATGGCTAAAAATACACTACATTAATACCTGTGAGTATTGAAAGAAAAACGTATGAAAATAAACTTATTTCTCTGCAGATTTTGACTGAGTTTGTCAGAATATTGTGAATACCCATTAAAGTATAATATTGCAAGCCACTGCTGTACTCTCAGCTTTACTTTGGCTGCCAAAGTCGCAATGAAAGGTCAATTCAACTAAAATATTTTAAGAGTGAACTCTGCATTTATGGATGTTCAGATTACAAAAGATAGCATCCAATCGGTCAATACTGTATCACTTTGGGGGATTTGACTGGCTGTATTTATTACATTATCAAAACAAAAGGTGGAGAAAAGACACAATGAATGCCTTAGTCTCTAAGCTTTCTCACCTTCTGCACCCAGCCATTGTTAAATCAGCTTCAAAGGCCATCAGTGACTAATGACATCATGACTTCATGAGGACAAACCTCTCACTAGATCATGTACAACCTCAGGGTCATTGTGTTCTTAACATATGTCCTGCCAACACTGAGAAAGGAGATTAGCAGAGCAGCTGACATCAAGGCTGAATGAGTACAAAGATTTTGTTCTTTAACACAAGGCTCCACTTTAAATACACTGGATGCAAATGCAAATGAAATATTAATATACATCTAAGTGGAAGGTTATTTCGTCTAGCGCGCATGCATTTGTTGGCGCTTATCTGCCATGATGGGGCTGATGGTAAAAGAAGTGCACACCGCTCAAGGCCTGGTGACATGGACAACTGCAGAATGTCTGTCCTTAACAATCACATCTTTTTAAAGCTCAGACCAGGGAACTAAATACAACAACAGCAGCAGCCTAAAAATAATTACAAAACCTGTAGATGACTTTTTGGCTATTTAAAAGAATCATCATGGCTTCAATTGGAAGAAGATTACACTGACTTCTAAAGGGTGCAGATTTTTTTTTATGATCCACCGTTCTCTTTTTTGAGCTGGTTCAATACAGTCTGTTCTATCCACAATTTGCAACAATGGCCTCACTCCATGAAAAAAAAAAACCTACTGCATTGGAAATATGGTGGAAAAACAAACAGTGTTCTTCAGCCTCCTCAATGCCACACTCTATTCTCATTTTCACTTTCTTCACAGCGTAACATCTCGGCTACATACACATACCGTGTTTGCCTATGGACACTTTTCATCAATGCACACAACATCTTTTCTTGCATCTCATCGATTCCCCTTATTGAAAGAAGCCTCATTTGCAGTCTCCTTCTTGACATTTTTTCCCTCTCCTGTCTCTTTCTTTTCCAAACTCTTGACAGGCTGTGCAGAATTTGGCAGTTTGCTGTTCTCCCCTAATCCTTTGCCAGACTTTCCTCCTTCACAAATATACAAGGATTTTAGAGGAAGTGCAGTCAGACATCAGATGGCCAGAAACAGATTCCAGCTTCTTATATACAGTTCATAAGTGATTAAAATAAAACGGAGCTTTTTAGTTAAATGGAAGTTCTGATTCAAACCATATCTATGCTTGTCTTTGTATTTAACATTAACCAGTATGGGGGGAAAAACATACTCTTGCTATAGTACAAAATACCAATGTCAGTTTATTTCTAATCATTATTTAACTTGATAAAATATAACCTACCAATAAAATCATTTCTGTAAATTTCTGATAGAAGGCAGTATGTAGCAAGCTAAGTAAAGGTAATGTGCAGAAAGGAGAACTATTTACAATATATTCTCTGGGTTTTCAATTATGTTGATTTTTCAGAGGAGTTGCTCATGTTCTGTACTTTATGTAAGAAGAGTGGACAGATTGCATTGTGTATAAATCCCTTCAATTGAAAACAGATTAAACTGATTTGTTTTGCACCCCACTTTGCAATGGGCAAGAGATGCTGCAGAGAAAAGCAGCAAAATGTTGACTCTCAGTGAATTATGTCATGACTCACCTATATATTTTTAAAGAATATTTCACACAAATCATGCTAATTGAAGCTAGAAACTTAGTCAGAAAGTTCACATGGAATATGGCTTAATTCATTTTAACCTGGCTGACTAATTCTTATTCAGGGTGATGTGGCAAAAATCTGCAAAGGTTTCCCAGTTATTTGGGGGGAAAAAAAACATGAGTGTGGTGAGTTAGGAGAACCAGGACAGATTGAAATATCCAAACTATATATCCTTCTGCAATCTTTAAAATTGCTCTATTACAACTGCCTGGAATGATCACCAGGGAAACTACAGTATGGGTTCACTCGAACAAGTAAGCCTTGCCATGAATCCACATTTTGAACATGTTCCTAAGTGTCAGGACTGCTATAACAGTGATGAGCACAAGCCGAAGAAGAATAAAATAGAAGTCAGCAATGACGATCGAAGTGCTGCCGTTAGCATCCAGATTGTGTTTTTCTTTATTTGTTTACAAACAAACATTTTACAGTATTAAAGTTTTACATAACCATTGTCTTATAAACCTGGTTTACTTTTGTCACAGGTAATAATTAACTTCACACATTACCCTTTTCACATTTTCCTCCTTCACTTAGATGAAGACAACCAAGGTATAGTGTGTCAAACAGGATAAATCAACTGTTTTAGAGCTCTACTGCGCTTAGCTCTATGTTAACTGGTGTAAGCATTAAAATGTACACTGATTTTAACTGAATACCGATCAAAAATAGAATTACAAGACTTACAAAACAAATACAGAATTTAACTGAGCATTGTTTCAACTTTAACCTCAATTCCGGTACTTTATGAACAAAGAATAGTTTATCTACCTTTAACTTTGGATGGACTCGCTTTACTCTCATGCTCTGAGCTACCTAAACTGAATATTATTCAAACAAAAGCAAAATAAAACTCCTAAAACCCTCGCCTGATAAAACTGGCAACTATTGGTAAAATGGTGCACAGAAACCGTAACACAGCGCTATATACTGTTCAAATAAGAGCTAAACATCTTACACAGTAGTTGTGGTGTGTTTTCATCGTGTACGGACTTGAAGGATCGTAAATTAGAAGTCAGCAACGGCGACCGAAGCGATGCTATCAGCATCCAGATTGTGTTTGAGACAAACCGGAAGTCCGCCCCAAAACCAACCCGGAAGCAACTCTCCCCAAACAAAAGTTCCACTTCGCCGCTACTGCTACCACCCCAACCTCAGAAAAGCGCCATAGATGCAGGCAGATTAATATGCCGAATTGCATGCAAAATATAATTTCTTTATTTTGGGGGGAAAAAATAGAATAAATTATACATGAACATATTTCAAAATTATAAAACAATCAAAATAATGTGGTGGAATTTTTAGGTGCACCACACACAGGCATAATTTGGTCAACACCAAGTCCAAGCAGTGAACGTATGTTATTAATCTTAACAGAAAGAGCGATATTCAGTGCAGGATGGAACAAGCTAACATTTCTAGCGCTTCATCAAGTTAAGTTACATACAACTCACAAAATGAATTTCTGTGTTCTGTTTATAAAGTTTGTAGCTGCAGAATATGGTATTTGGGAGGAAAAACATGAAAGGAAATCCGTTAAAAATACTTTAATTAGGAATAAAATAAATTGGTGCCACTAAAAATTCTTAAAAAATCATTATCTTTGTCACTTCCACTATGCATCTATGTTAGTATCTGTATTGGCCTGTTGTTCATCAGTTATCTTCCAAATCATACAAATAAGATCGGACACTTTCCTCCCATTATCTGAAAAAAAGTTATTTAAAATGCTTTTCAAAGCCTTCAAATATCTGTGAAATTCTGAGATCTGAGAACAATACCTTTTTTTCCTTTTATTATTATTATCATTTTCGGAATTGGGCCATTGTTGGAGAGGAAATCCACCATAGCCACTAACTTTCCAAGGGACTTTGGAGGTTGGGGTAATTATTTACAGTCATTTTACAGCACAGTCCATTTTCCATTTTACTGTCTGATGGAAAAGTGACATCATGATAAAGTATCAAAACAGTAAATGAGATGGCCTTAAAGTAACAGCCTTATGTCTGTGAGCTCAATACATGCTGATTAATTACTGACAAGCATTGTTTTAATCTACTTGTGATGCAAGGATGGTGAAACTTTAAATTGTGATTAACTGGTACACATGAGGCTGGGGTAAACAGGAACATTCATTTAGAAACTGTTGGATTGCTGAATTTTTCAGGCAAAATCTCTGATCTTCAAATGAACAGTCTTGCGCAAGACTTCCGCACAAGTCTTGCACAATGTTAACCCAAGGCTTAACATTGCGTTAAGTCTTTTAGTTAACTCAACTATAACATCTTCCATCGGAATTTGAGGGGGTTTTGTTGCTTTTTACCCCTTTAAAACTTCACAGCTGAGACACCACAGACTCAGTATAACCTTATCTCCACTGTTATCCTGAAAGTACATATCTAAAGCCCCAGGAAACACACAGGCAGAAGGAGAGAGACTAAAAGAACGTATATGTGCGGCTGTGAGTTGGTGAGCCAGAGTGAGCGAAAAGAGTGGGTCCTGAAACTCAAGCCCTCCAGAAATCAATTGTACAAACTTCTCCATGAGTGCTCTCCTTTGCCCCCTGTAAGTTCTGAACCAGTCAAATCAATTCCCAGGCATGTGTGTCTTTGTGCACCTCCATGTTATTTTGACAGAGGAGAGCAGGAAGAGAACAACGCAGAGCAGAGATGGAGGAAGGAGAAAAGATGGATGGAAGTAAACGATAAGAAATTCTTCAGATCAGATATCCTAAATGCCACCGGTTTTGTAAGCTATCACGGTGGTAAATGTTGCATTGCCCTTTATTTTTCCATCTAAAAACAAAAGCATGATGCAACCTTATTACATGTGAATATGCCTTAATTTTGAGTGCAGGAGTTACATGTTGATTTTTAATTTTTTTTTTTGGTAATGCATCACATCTGTCTCATGCACCTCACAGCTGTATTCTTACTGTGGTAATAATGCATCATTTTTTTTCATCTCACCGAACTGTTATCCAAAAATATTTAGTGATTTATGGCTTAAGGGTGAGTAATGATGCTGAGAGTATTTATCTCTCTGCGTGTTCCCACTTTAAACACGGGAAGAAATAGTACATTTGTGACTACAGAGGAGAGTTGTGAATCAATTTTATTGATCTGTTGGGAAATACAATCAGTTGTTTCCTTTCTATTCAGAATTATCTCTTGTGTGCTTTTATTTCCTTGCTCTCTGCTTAGAAACCATGAGGGAAGCATATATTACATATCCTAACTTTGATTTCTACAACTTTTCACAGAAGACGGTAGACAGGGCAGAGTGTTTCCTTTATTAAGGCCTCCCACAACTGGGACTTAGAGGGAGATTTTGGCGTCACGCCTCCCTGCCACGGTTTCTGTAAATCGGCTTTCTGTGGCCATGACAGTCATTAGCCTTGCCCCTGGCGGTAATCCGCTACTTTCTGTCTCTAATGGAAGTAGGAGGTAAAATTCACTCGTTTCTACATTAGCTTGGTCTCACAGCGAACCTGCAGGCTGTTCACAGCCAAGTATTGCGCACCTAGCTGTTTTCTAGTGCAAAGGAGTACATGAAAAACAGAAGATTTTACTCTCATTTGACTTTATTATCTCAGTAAAGGCTTGGAATTGAAGATATATAGAAAGTAATTGTCTAAAACAAAATAAAGATTTTTAGTGAATAACTATGTAGCACTCAAGCACAACTTCTATTGCTACAATCATAAAATAACTTATGTAATAATCAAGCATGAAGAGGTGAAAATGTAACTTAGGTTTGTTTGAAGAGGAATTGGACAAGGAAGAGCAAACAGGTTAAAAACAATGCAATATTATCTAGATAATAACATGACAAAAAAAGCTACTAAAACAACAAAGTTGCTTAAATGTGCTGCTTAAGTCTCAATGAAATGAAGGTTAAAAAATAGTAACTGTCAACCAGTGGGTTGCAGGCCAAATCTGCTTCACATGCTTAATCCATCTGAACTCAGTAGAAATAAATTACAGGAAAAATTATTCACAATCTTTCAAGTTTTAATCCTGATCAGAGCAGGTTAATGAAGGAAGATCCTCAGACAATAACACTTTACAGAAAGAGGACGTCCTGCTGAGGATTTTAAAGCTTGAGTTTACGTAACTTAATAAATTTAAATGAGAAGCTGGACATTGCTTGAATTAGCATTAGTTATGTGAAGGGGTTATAAGGTTATTACATTCTAAAACATCTAAGTTTTAGAACATAATAAAATCAAATTAAGTTCAGAATCTAGGAAGGATTCTTTTACCGCTGACCTAAATGAAAAAGATACCATATGTCAATTTCTTTTTACTGAACAGTGATGTTTGTGTTCATAATAATATCACACAGGAAGAGGTCACTTAGCTATTTTAGCTTGATTAAAGTCTGCCAAAGGTGCAATAAAAATGCTCAGTTGAAAATATAAAATTTATATTACAGTAAATTAATACTGTAATATATTAATATATGTTACAAGTAATAGCCTCAAATTATTGAATAAGGGAGTTTTGTTCACAGAAACATTTTCCAGACAAGTAACTAAAGTCTAAAAATATTGCCTAAAAAAATATCATACATATAAATATATAACATATATGTTATATACAGTATGAGGTCCAAAGTTATGCTCTCTGATGAAAGTATATTTAGCATTTCCTTTGGAAATTAAGGTCCCAAAGTCAGGAGGAAGAGAGGAGAGGCACATAATCCACATTGCTTGAGGTTCCGTCTAAAGTTTCCATAGTCAGTGACGGTTTGGGATGCCATGTCTTCTGCTGGTGTAGGTCAACTGAGTTTTCTGAGGTCCAAGGTCAACGCAGTCATCTACCAGGACGTTTTAGAGCATTTTATGCTTCCTGCTGCTGATCAACTTTATGGAGAGGCAGATTTAATTTCCCAACAGGTCTTGGCACCTGTATACAGTGCCAAAGCTACCAATGCCTTAGGGACTCCTGTTCTTAATTGGCCAGCAAACTCGGCTGATCTTAACCCCATTGAAAATCTAGGGGGCATTGTGAAGTGGAAGCTGTGATACGCCAGACCCAACAATTCAGAAGAGCTGAAGGTCACAATCAAAGCAACCTGGGCTCTCATAACACATGAGCAGTGCCACTGACTGATCGACTCCACGTCACACCACATTGCTGCAATAATTAAGGGAAAAGGAGCCTCTACTATGTACTGAGTGCTGTACATACTCATACAGTTCATGCTCTTTTCAGTTTCTAAAAGTCCCTTTTTTGATTGATCTTAAGTAATATTCTACTTTTTCTGAATTTTGGGTTTTCATTAGTTGTCAGCTATAATCAAGAAAGATTTTTTGAAATATATCAGTCTGTGTGTAATGGATGAAAATAATATACAAGTTTCACTTTTTGAAAGAAATTCCTGACATAAATTTTTCTCCATGATATTCTAATTTTATGACCAGCACCTGTGTCTATGTAGATTTATATCTATCTAGCTATATATTTTTGTAGATGTATACCTCTATTTATTGATAGGTAAACGTAAATACACTAAAGCTAAGTGCCGATGATATTTGTTGAGTAGCAGTTCATGACTGACTGCATACAGATTTGAAGAAAGTCCACAAGTTGTCAATGAAACCCACAGTTCACTTTGTGACAAGTGCAAATTGCATCCAGAGGGGTCCGAGGGTGGGTCAGATCTGTCATCAGCTATGTGATCAGGCAATTAGTTCTCTCACTTACTTCCAATGTATGGAGAGCAGCCAGCTGTGAGAGATGGTGAGTTTAAAGGTGAGAACAGCTTATTTTTTCCACACAGCCAGACTGTGAATGTTGGCACACTATGAGAAAGTTAATGTCCACACATTGTCACATGGTTCTCTGCCGCTTTTTCCCTCCACCCACCTACTAAAACTAAGAAAGGTAATAAATGTCCATTAATGGTTGTTTTTGCTCTTGAGTTATATCTCTTTTAACTGCTAATTATCGTATTGTATAGCTGTCCACATTGAATATGACTGGTTGTATCATTTTATTGAATGTGATATTTTGAGAAGTTAAAAATACTACATGGGTTTTGGTCATTTTTATCTAGAAAGCAAGAAGGACGACCTAATATTTTTGCACTAGTTGTTTCTTTTGATCGTTAACAAAGTGCATCTAATCTAACTCAGAAGTATTTGGGATTTAAAGTGACATGCTCGGGAAATTTAACTTCAGTTCTAACAGAGGAATATTTAACCCTGTGCCCTGATTTTTAACTCCATGCTGTTCTTGAGCATCAGTCTGTGCATCTGCTGGACCAGCAGGAATCTATACTTAGGAAGCATCACAGATGGAAGACATTTTATTACTGTTCTGTTTGACGAAGGGTAGACTCAAAGGATACCTACTAAATAAAGGACATGTTTATTATGTTACATAATCTTTGACTCTGTCTTTTTTGCTGCAAAATATTTGACATACGGTGGTGCCCCCTTCAATATCACTAAGCACATTGGGGATTATGTGGCAGGCAGATGGCTGTGATACACAGCCCATTCATACATCTCTCCCTGGGTTGTCCAGAAAGAGGAAATCTATAATATTGGGAAATCTTAAAGGAGAAACTGTGGACCTTTAGAACCTGTCAGAGAAAATTAATTCCAAAATTATGTGAATTTTTTTAAAGCAGCATTATATTGTAATAACAGAGCTTTCTGTAGGGATTACTATGTATGTAATCCACGTGTTATGGAATTTCCCCCTGCAGTTGCTGCCTAATCAATTGGACTCACCTGTTAATTGTTTTTCTCACCACTGTAGTTACTGTTCTACTACTTCTGCGTCCCTGCTACTACTAATGTACCCACTACTACTGCTGTTTCCTCCACAGTTAAATCCAGCATTTTAGTTGGAACTTTACACCGTGGAATAGATGGTAAAAGCAAAGGCGAAATATTTATTTGATAAATATTGTCTTACTGATTATCTTTTATGGGCGGGGCTGTCTATGTGGTGTGCTGATGTATTTGCTGTCAATTGCATCCTCCCTCTCTCCCATCACTTTGTCTAATTTAAATTTATCATCAATACCAAGAGTTTCGTTTACCAATATGTGCTCCCTTCTTCATTCATTCCTCTTATCTGCATTCCCAATTTTTTTAATCATTTATGTTTTGAAGGCTTTTGTTGTTCCTTTCTGATTTTTCCTTCCTCCGGTCTGAATTGGGAATTCCACAACATGGTAGTAATTGTTATGAGTCAGTGAATAGCCATTGTAAAGTGCTATGGGAACAAAATACTATCTTAATTTAGTTTTATCCTGATTATCAAATATTAAAATGGTAAGCATTCTCACACCTAATAGAGCCTTAAACTATTTAGACTCTCATCATGTGTTTTAAACAATTAAGAACAAAGAAAAATCTGAATTTAATTTTTAAAAATATTCCCCGCAAGATGATTGTAACATTATGTTTGATCCTTTCTTACTCTAGAGTATATTGGTAGATTTTGGCATTTCTTAATTAATTTTTCTGATCATTGTTCCTACAGGCCACTTTTACAACTTATTTTTCTGATTTGGCTTTTATTGCTGATTCATCTGTCTCCCTAATGAATGTTTCTACTTTTAGGGAAATGTCACAAAGATATTGTTCAAAATTATGGCTTTAAAGCAGCTTTTTTGGTAATATCAAGATCAGTTTTTATTATTACTATTATTTTTCCCTCAGTCTTGAATGATGCTTTCAGTTCAAAATATGTTATGATCAATATTTTTTGCTAAATATTTTAGCAGTTTGACCTTTCAAGATGATGCTATCAGCTTGATTCTTACATCTATCACCTTTCAGTTGTTTATTATCCTCATTAGTCACTTTTATTTTAATTTAATATCAGAAGTTAGCTGACATTTTTATTTTTTCTCACCACAGTCAAGAAAGAAAACAAAATGCTTTTTCTTTTCCTCTTCACGCTTTACATGTGACGGTTTTAATCTCTTATAGAGATACATAATCCAGATTTTCAAGGAAATGTTAATTATATCTGCTATATGGAACAGATTAGACATTATTGAACACTTTCCGTGGCAAGAACAGGACAGACGGAGCTCGAGGCAATGGCATATGCGACTAATGTGACAGGCCCATGTTTGGAGAAGCAAGGTGGGGAAATGGCTCTGGAGATGTGGGCAAGACAAGGACAAAGTGCAGCTATTCCAAGCATCAAATAAAGCATAAAGCAAGATTCATCAGATAAGTACACAAACATACTACTGGAGCCGCAGGAGCTAACCTCTCACCCTGGGGGTTTTTATCAGCCCAACTCTGACCCGCTGCTGACTACTCATAATCAATCACATCCCAGCTCCAGCCTTGCAATTAATCGATCAATTAAAAAACCCACACACAACCGCAGTGGTGTAATCAATCAATCCAGCCTCTGTGGAGAGGTGTTATTGAGAGCCAAGCTTCAGATCTATAGACATCGGTCCCAAGGTGCTCCAACTGATCTCAGTCGCGGGAAATGAAGACGAATAAAAAGGGAATAAAAGGAGGAGTGAGACAAAATGCTTGGGTGTGATCCACAACTGAGTGGAGAGGAGGTCTCTCAGCACTCCCATCATACGCCGGCACAGGCTGAATATTCATGCTGACGAATCAGGTACCATGGAGGCACTCAGTTATTCATTATGCTTCTGCAGAAGGAAACACCCCATTGTCCCGCTGCGATAGAATATTAATAGGTCCTATTAATAAAATATTCCATTCCCCATCTTAAGACTTTCCTTTAACTTTCTTGGCCATTTCACGTGGGATCTTTGCAAAGTGACCATGATGAGACCAAGAAAGACTGGCAGCCGATTGGTATTTGCTGTGATATTAAAATGGTTTAAATGACATAAGTTGATTATCTGCTCCAGAAAGACAGCGACGCTCTTGTTTCATACTTCAACAAACTATTTAAAATGAAAATAGAAAAATAGAGTGGGAGGAGATAGCAAGAACAGCTCTATAGCTGGATACTCAGAGGGAATGAATGTTTAATATAACGCTGCCTGAAAGTATGCTGACATTTTGCCATTGTTGGGAGAGACGAATACATGGCACACTGTCTGCTTAGAGAAATGAAAATGTGCATCAAGGCTGTTAAAAATTCAACTATTCCCCAGCCAGACATGCAAATCTAGGCTAGGAATACAGTAGGTAAGCTGCCATATTTACCGATTCAAGCCTCCCCTGATTTAGTTGACGGGTGTTATTGTAAGCCCATCATCTTCATGTAACTCCACATCAGAAACATATAAAAGTTAAGCCCCCCAGATTTTATCTTACCCATCCGCTAATAAGAAATTCTCTCCCCCATGATCTCTGACTACTAACCAACACATTTTTATGAAACTTGGAATTTTCCCTCAGCAAAAATGCAGCTGAGGGAAACTGTACAAGCTGGAATTATCGCTCAAGAGAAGCCAGAAAGGTGAGGTGGAGGGGGGACGGCTGGCTCTCCTACAACACCCGAGAGGTTAAGGGGCCAGAGTGGTCCGCCAGTGGCGAAGCAGTGACACTGAACGAGAGAGTGTGAGACAAGAGAGAGAAAAAGGAGAGAAAGTGAGAGTTAGAAACAGAGAGGGAGAAGGTCAAGTACCTGCCACTCCTGTCAAACACTTCCTCCAACAGCTGAGCTGTGTCCAGCAGGGTGACTGGCTGCTTTCAGGGCCTTTCATCTCACAGAGGTGATGGGTGATGAGATCAGCTCTTCCTCACATTTAACGTCTGTCACAATATACTCTGCAGCCCTCGTGACTACAGGGCACCACTAGGCTGCACTGACCTGTGGGGAAAGGATAAAAAAAGGGTGTGCAGGTTTTTTGGGGGTTTTTTTGTTTTTGTTTTGAAGACTATGAAGATGTAAATTACATCTAAGATTTACATCTTCATAGATCTGTTTTAGATCTGCGGCTCTGGAGCCATGTCCAGCAAAACTTTGGTCAGCAGCAGCTGTGTCTTCATTACAACTGTGGTCAAGACGTCAATAGTGTCACAATTGCAGTGTTTCCATTAAATAAGAAACACAATTAAAACAAAACATTTTTTTGCTTAGTTTTTTTTGTCCAAAGTTGCTGTTTCCATTAAGTGAATATATTTTCAAAATGGTAAATTGTGCAATTACTGTATATGGTCAATGGAAGTGCAGCTAATGATAAAGAACAGAGTAACGAAAATGTTATATGTTTTTGATTTATTTTGGAATTTCCACACATGATGACAACATTCACTAAAGAAATATTTGTTTAGTATTTTTTATTTATTATTATTATTTTTTAAATCATTTTATTGATATTGGCAACTCCATGCTTTTCCCCAACGTTTGTATTTTCTACAAGCTTTGGAAATCAAGAACTTACAAATATTTCACTGAATGAAAATTGTGATTACTTTAACTGAAGTAGAAAACTGTCTATAGGATTTAAAAAAGAAGATAAGCTCCCTGTCTTTCCAACTGCCACAATTTTATTTTGCAAGGCCAAGACAAAAATGGATCTTTAAATTGTGAACTTGCTGACCCCAGTTCTAAATATTTCTCCAAGAAGAACTATCAGCAGGTTTCCAGGCCGTACCTGAAGGCAAAACACTAAACTACAAATGTGACAAGCTTGTTACAGACTGTCACTCCAGGATCGGAAACAAAGAAAGAAGGAACGAGTGGATTCAGACTTTAAAAGATTCATTTTGGCTGTCAGAAAAACAGTGAGAGAGAGTCACCAGAATGGAGTGAACTCCTGCCTGACCACTGGAGCTGCAGCCCAGCAGACTGTGACTGACTGACAGACTCTGAGGCGAGGATGGCGATGTGGTCACTGCGCCACACCGAGCCAACTGGCTCGCTCAGACAAGTTCTGTTTTTCTCAGCCCGTGGGGACCAAATGAAGAGCTCTCTGCCATTCCCATTTCTGAACTCCTCTCAGGGCTCATGGAAAAAGAAAACAGGAAAAAGGGGTTTTAGTTTTTGGTGAGCTGTATTTCTCGCCACACGTCAGCCAACTTTGTCTTCAGAAGACTTTTTCTCAGAGGTAGCTCCAGATAGCCTCGTCTTTAACCCCTCCCACCCGCCTCATTCCTCGTCCCTCAACAGAGTGGCACATATGGTTGAGCAAGAAGCACCTGGCAGCCTCTTCAAACCTGCAGGCACCTTGAAATTATGCTGGGAGAAGGAAGAAAGCTCACGGATATCTCCACAGAATGGCCTAGAATTCAGAGGCTTATTGCCCCTGAGAGCAGAGATGAGTGAGATGATTGGCTACAGGGAGGAAAGGTGCAAAAAAAAAAAAAAAAACAGGTTAGAAAGCAGCAGCGGCGGAGGGGACTGAAACATAAACGAATTTAGATGCTGACTGCTTAACAAGAACAAATGAATTTTTATTCACAATATTATTTCAAAATATACATATTGTACTGAAAGGACCTTCACACAGTGCAGTGGGACTGCCTTCAAACTTTCATGGTCATATTTGTCACTTATTAATATTTCAAGAAAAATTCAAGCAAGCATCAAACCAAGGAAGTCAACAAGGAGGAAAATATTGTCACGTCTATGATTGATTGCAAAATAATAATTGTGACACACCAACAGGACAAGTTCATACTTTCACCATTCCTCCCAGTCCATCATCTTGCTCTTTATGCTGATGCATTTGCAGTCTAATTTTATTTTACCTCTGTTATTACTATCTTGCTTTTACTTAGACCTGACAGATCTATATACAAGATTATTTTTGTTTGCTATAGTAAAGAAGGAAAGCTCTATCAGGATTAATGTCAGCTAGAAATACTTTATTGACCATGTCTCCGCTACGAGGCTTCAATTTATGCTGTTTAACATTACTCTAAATAGAGCAGAGACATTTCATCACTTTTGGATTTTTTTTCCAAAGACCCCAACAAAGAGAATCTCAAAGACACATTATTTTTGTGCTTAAAATAATAAAAAAAATTGATTATCAATATGCACGCCCATTATACTCTGCAGCCTCTTCTGCCATGCATCATCAGCATCCTTCCCTGCTGTTTAAAATAGATTACTGTGTATACTTGTCATAAGTGATGGATTGTAATGAAGTGGATCTATACTCACACCAGCCATTTCACTGATGGGACTGACAGAGAGAATAGATAAACACAATAAAGCTGACAAAGGAGGCAGTTTGCAAGAGTTTCAGAATTATGGACAGAAGAAGATGTTGTTGTGAAACTGCTCTTTCTTCTAGGGTACTAAATGCTGTCAGCCAGGATTTTATTATCCACCTGTTAAGCTGTAAAAATTAAACTTCTGAAAGCAAATAATCACAAGATATTTATCAAACTATCAATGCCATGGCAGACAAAATAGCTTATTTAAAAAATGTGTATTTATACCTTTGGGATGACACTATGCTGACACCTTCGGAGTGGATTGTTTTTATCTTCTGATTACACCCACAGTTAAAATGATTTTGCTTAATTTGTTTCATCAAGTTCAGATACAGATTTTTTTTAATGTGAAGTGCTTGCTGTTGTTTAGCTGCACAGAACAAGTAGGACAGCTCTGCTAAAGAAAAACTATTTTGCAGCCTGCTACTACAGGTACCTGCTTTGCTGCTTCATATCGACTCTGATCAATATTATTCTCTGGAGAAATGTATAAAATCTCTGTGTGAAAACAACTTGTGAGCAAGAAACAGTTTTCCCTTGATGATCAACCTGAATCTGCTCCTCGCAGCATTTCTTTTAGCTTTAGAGTGAGTTCTGGCCTATTGTTCAGCTGTCTGCCATAAGACTTGCTTGTTTTGGTCTCGTTTTGCTGCCACAGCTCTTTCTTTGGCATTTCATTCTCCATTCATTCAAAATACATAATACAAACAAACCTAAGTGATATACAGTAAGTGGACCAGTTTGTTGTGAAAACCTGTTTCCATATCCTGAATCCTTACAGTTCAGTGGAAAGGTATTTCCCCCTTACATCATTTTTGGTCACACTTGAATGTTATAAATCATTAAAGGACTTTTAAAATGAAGACAAACTTAATAAATTCAAAATCCCATTTTCAAGATTTCCAGGCAATCCTAACAACTAATTGTACTTTAAACCTGATAACATATTTGGTGCCAACAGCTGCCAGATAACTGGGAATGATGAGTGTTTTATACATTTTTAAATGTATTGAATGAGTTCAGGCATTCCCATTTACTGCATTTGTGGCAGGATTCTGCAAGAGCTCTGCAAAATCCTCTATTCTACAGCCATATAGCAGATGTTTTACACTCTGAAACAATAATAAGTACTTCAGTGAAACACGTAACTTAATCAGATATATAACAAATGAAGCTAACAAAGTGGTTTAAAGAAACATTTCACACACACACAGCTGCAGCAGTAGGGTGCCTGGTTTCTGACTAAGCTAAACTTTGGATGTTCTTGAATTTATTTTTTACTTTGCTCCCTACAACTATTAAAGATTCTAAGACTTTGAGGTTAAAATCAATAAAATCTTAGCTGATGCAAACAATGTATTTGCTTTATCTCTTCACAGACCACCAGAAGCAGAAGTCTATGATTTAAAAGGTGTTTGGGGGAGTTATTTAAAATCAACTTTTTTGAGTTCCATATCAAGTTATTACGTTATTCTCATCAAGAACATACCTGGACTGTTGCTTTAATTTTTTTCATTCATGTTTTAAGAAATCCTTCATTCTCCCCTGGCAAGCAATTTCTGTATGAATAATCATCAAATTATTATCTTTTTTTATTATATTAAACATACTTACAAGAAACTCAACATAGGTAACATTTTAATGAAAATTGTGGAAATGACTTTAAACATATTGTGAATATATATGACGAATGGATTACATTTTTGTTATGATTATAAACACTTTTAAACCGCGTTCTTTCTGATGGTGAAAACAATGTTCCCTGATAAATTCTCTATACATGTTTATGAGTTTTATTGTAACACCGTCAAAAGCTGTGTTTCTAAATTTAAAAAGGGCTATTAAGATTTTTGTTTATGCTGCATGAGGAAAGAGATGATGGGGAACATTATAATGATGGCTATTTCCGCTCGCAAACAATTTGCTCTTTTCTCTGTCTTCATGGCCACTGTGTCCCAGAGTTATGCTAGTGACTGTATCTCTAAACTGAGTGACACATGAAATGAATGTCTCGAGAGTGAAAAGTTTTAAAAAGGAAAACCCTTGTTGCCGAGTTCAGTTCCGCTCCCTTTTCCTTATTCCATTCTTACAAAATGCTTGACTTGTCACCACAGACTCCCAAGCTCCTTTAATAAACGCTCCAAACGAAAATGTCTGGCTTTGAGTGGCAGAGTGTGACTGTTTAAAACCACTGGGATTCTTCTGTAATCCTACAGAAGATGCAGGCGTAACCTGACTTTAAAGTCGCCCTGTCGCTCTACATCCAAGTGAGGAACCTGGAGAGGAGAGGCTCGGAGAGTGAGGGGAGAAATCAATTGTACATGTTGTCTTTCCTGGGAACCAGTCTGTATCTAATACATGTTGAGAGGAGACCCATATGTGTGTGTGTGTGTTTTTTTTTTTTTGAGAGACCTTATATCTGACATTAAGCTCAAAATAGAGTGAAATGTGGGTTACTTCCACAGAGGGGGCCCCATGGATGAAACTTTGAGACCTGTCAGTCATCAGCTGCAGCTTCTGTCGTTTGAGGACATTGCTTAGAAATTGATCAAGTTGAAGACATTATATGTTTGTAAGCTCAACAAAAATTTGGCATCTCCAATATTCCAATGAGTCAAGCACTGAGCTTGTCCAAAAGGCTTAAAAGAATGAGATTGCAGGAATTACTCTGAATTGCATCCACATAAATTGTTTTTATTACCAGAAGCTCTGTACAACTTTCCGAAACTTTCCCTTTCCTCTGTTTTTTTCTCCTCTTCCTTTGTCTTTCTAGTAGACAGCTGTCGGAGACAAGATGCTGCTTCCACTGGAGATTTCTGTCTTTTCACTCACTCTCAGTCTGGCACGCAGTTGCCATGGAAAAAGCCCAGAAATGGGGCAGATAACAGTTCAATGAGGGAGCAGAGACTGGAAGGGTCTGGAGGGAGGCAGCAAGTTTCCAGGGCCCATCCTGTCAAACCATCAAGCTCTTTTGATGCGTGAAAATGGTGAGGAAGACCAAGAGAGAGAAAGATTTAGGGAAAAAAACCCAGAAATGATAGAAGAGAAAAAAACTGGGAGGAGGAAACTAATCTGTTGACTGAAGTCAAACTGGTGTGTGGAGAGATAACGGTGTTTCAAGAGGAAATGACTGAAATAATTAAGATCTATCCGTGTTGGGAATATTGTAAGCACCAGGTGTAATTTTAAGTGAGGAAATATCAAGACAGCCAATATACTGCAGCCGGAGAAATGAGCCACTGCAATACAGAAGAAATCCGTGTGATATCCTGTCTCTGATGTAAGAATTAACTGTCTATTACAGAGATATTAATATTCACGTAAGTACAGTGTTGGGGATTAATTACTGCGCACAGTCAGTCTGTGAATGTTAAAATGAGCTTCGCTGGCACCAGCAGCCAGTTTATCAAGCTAACAAATCAAAATGCAATCATGAAAAACCCGAGAAGGGCCAAATGATCTGAGGGATGAGGGCAAACTTTAAGTTATACGGTGTGTCAATAAATTTTATAGATTGAGAAATCAGCAACACCCAGTTATAACTTTGTCTTTGTCGTGTACACAAACACACAGAGCTGACCTTTCATAGACATACATCTTAATCTCACAGACACTTAAAATGCCCTTGTAGATGGATTTAAGTATCTTCAAAATATCAGCATTTTTCTCACCTCAGCAAATGCCTTACTCAAAAAGTCTCATCTTAATTTCTCTTAATTCTATGCTCTATGCATACTTTCTCTTAAAAGTATGCGTAATTTTTTTTTTAGCTAAAGTAGAAATTCTAAAAAGATTTTAAAACACTGAATGATTAGATAATTATTTATTTAATAAAAAACAGTAAATATATATGTACATTTTAAAAATATATATTAAAATACATGATTGAAATCTTGAATGTTCAAATAGCTCCAGGAATGGAAGAGTTTTATTTCCTAGAATAGTTTGTTGACATTCTTGACCTCAATCTTGTACAATCAATGTGGTAGGACAAAAAATGTAATCAGGTGGCAAATGTGATTTGTCTGTCACATTACCCAAATCAATATTTGATTGGTTGATCAGCACCTTAAGGCAACTGATTGGTATTTTCCTTTCGAACCTAAATAAAAGAAAGAACCACAGGCAACGTATATGAATTTTATGTAGAGCTTTTGCAAAAGGAGAAGGCTCTGAGAACTCTTGGGAGAAGGCTCTGAGAACCTTTCCTCCGAGGAATCCACAGAGCATTCTGATCTGCTCTCACATGAGCTCCTGTTTTTATTGTCAAAGAAGAACAGGCAAGGGGCAGTCAGGAAAAACAACAGAGGTCGTAAAGCTTCTAAGCCAAACATCTAACAACCCAGGTCCGATGTGATATCTGATCAAAGGTCTGAGCCCGGTTCAAATCTCGGTCAATACTGTCAAGAAAACAAAATACGACTGCTCACAGGTGGTTACTAAATTAGGAGGTGTTCTTGCAAAAGGGTTTAAAGTCTGAGAAACTCAGTGTTATCTATTTCTCGTAAAGTTGAACAGACAGTAGTGACCTCCAGGTCATTTAAAGAAGAGAACACTTTAAACAGAAAATCACAAAGATCTATAGACTTAATGTGAACTAGAGTAAGAAAATAAAATGATAATACCAAAAAATCTCTAACAGCAACTCCTAAGGGAAACAGCTGAGTTCAAAATCTTGCATTTAGAAATTCAAGTCTAGTTTATTTGTATAGCACACTTTAGCAACACAGTCATTCAAAATGCAAGAAAAATCACAACACAATCAGCTAACAAAACAAAAATCACATTACAGAGGCAGAATGAGAAGTAATGAAAGGTTGCAATCTGTTTTTCAGGTATTATTAAACAAAGGCAACTCTAACTGGGTTTTTAGCCATGATTTAAAGGAACACCGTGTTTCAGCAGCTGAAGAAGAAACAGAACAGAAGAAGAAAACCAGAGGAAAGTTTTGCCCAACCAAGCCAACAAGAAGCTTGATCAACTTGTTGAGATTCAGTCACAACAAACATCTATCTTATCTAATTTTCAGCGAGATGTTTGTTTTTTTCTTCACATCACCCACTTTCAATTCCTAAGTCAGGAATCACAAGAATAAATCTGAACCAAAAACCTTTCAGTCTCTGAGGAACCATCTGACCAGACCTGCAGAACATAATTCTGGATCATTACACCCTGATGGTTTTGATTTTAATATCTGGCTGAAGTTAAATAATTTTGAGTGATGAATTCATCAAATAAATACTCTTAATATATACAATGATTCTTGAAAAGAATTGGAGGACTGATGTATGGATACTGATTTAGGGTGGCTATTTACTACCAAAAAGCTAAAAAATAAAAAATAAAAAAAAAAAGCTATAAGAAATATGCAAACAAACAGATATGGTGAAATAAATAAATCCTTGAGAAGCTGAAGTTCTGTGAAACATCAGCAGGGACTTCCTGGTGACAGCCCATCTCACTCTCTGCAAACTGTTCTGAAGTAGCACTGTCAGGAGGGGCCCCTCTGAGGTTCCTGGGTAAAACACCTGCCTGAAATCAAATTTCCTTTTATTTCCTCTCCTCCTTGAGACTAAAAGGCGAAGAAAGGGGACCCAGTTTTATGTTACAGACATGCAGCAACGGTGCAATTGCAGTTTTGTAAACAGATCAATATGTAAAAGTTGTAATCTGGTTGTTTTTACAATCCTATTACATTCTCAGGGCGATGGTTAAGGAGTTTGTTCTTTTATTGTCTTGTGGGGAGGGGGAATTACATAGTGGTTTAGTTTTTCATTGAATAATTGCACGTGGTGTCGTCTTCTGAATTCTTGCCCTTATGAGTTCTGTGAAGGTAAAAAAATATATAAAGCTGCTGCTCCAGGTAATGTAAAATGCATTACTCCCAGTGTGTGACAGCTACTTAGTAGACTGATGTAAATCATTCATGACCTGGGTATAAGCTGAAACACTTTCCTTATAATAATGGGCAGTATAAAGTATTAAACTGAAAAGGCATCTACACTAAACTTTGGCTTATGGAGGTCAGTGTTGGTCTGTTAGTCAGTCAGTTTAAAGCTTTTGTTCCGACACTGCCAAGAAAATCATGACAGGCGACAGTCTGTCACTGACACTGACTGTCTTTCTGACATCTTGAAGGTGAATCAACCTGCGCCTTATTTTGTTGATGATCAGATCACTGAAACACTGTCAAAATTGGCTGATTATCTGAAAGCAGTGCAATAGGGTAGTGAGGCTTTTTCTAGAAAGCAATTTTTATTCGAGAGGAGTTTGTTTAGAGCTGGGAGATAGCTCAGTCTGAAGGAACTGTGTGACTCATTATGTGCCGGCTGCCACGTTGAAACTTTAACTTCTGGTAATGATTAAGATGAGAACACGTCAATGAGGAGGAGTGGGAGGATGAGATGGACGATGAATGCCATCAGAAGATTAAGTACATTTAAAAGACGAAAGAGACCGATTCCTCCATGACATTGAGGTGGCTCCTTATCAGATGCTGAAGGTCCTTCATGTTTAACTGCATTAATGCTTAGTTCCTCAAACAGCCTATCAAATGCCACGATTAATCAAAAGTATACGCTGTGCAAAAGTTTTAAGCCATCTTTCATTTCCTTCCGAGGAGCCTGAGTTTGTTGGGTCCTTTTAAAATGTATCAAGCTTTTTTCACCTGGCTTTCTGATTTCTTTTTTGTTTTGTATATTTACTACTTTTTAATTCATTTTTAGTGCATTGTCTCATTTTGCTTGCTAGGTCATCATCTATTCACACGGATAAATTTGTTGGTACATTTTAAAGTACTTTAATGCAATTCTGTATGTTTCCTGGAAAGCAATTTACTGAATCAGAAGTGTCAGTTGTATGTCCATCATGGCTTGGTAGTTTGGTAACTCATATGCATGACTTGAGGAGAGCAAAATGACAGTTTAAACAGCTAATTGTAAAGTATTTGAAATAGGTTTCTATTCATTCAGGATATCATGTTTGTCTGGAAGAGAGAGGATATGGTCAGAAATACCCAGGAGAGATTCAGAAATGAGGATGAATTGATTTGTTGGTGTTTGTTGGTGGCAGGAAACCAGGAATGACTGAAGCTAGGAGCAGTGGGTAAGTATTGTTGCTTTTCTGTTTGCTGTAGGATGGCACCCTGACTGACGAACTTGTAGACCTGGATTGTCAGAGAACGTTAAGATTGAAGGTGCACAGCCAGATATTGACTGCTATTGGTTTGTGTTTTCTCTTGGTTATAAAACATGCAGATTTTCAGAGGTACTGATGAGCAGGGCAGCAGGATTAGGCAACTATTCCAAGTAAGAAGATGCAATGTCTTCTCTGGTGGAACCAAGTAATCCAGATGAGTGTGGTGGTTTGGAGGAAATTCAAGAAATAGCCAGAATGCTATGGTTTTATGGAGGACTACAGAAAAGTGTCAGGTTTCTAAGGCATAGGGAGACATGCGGATTAAAACACTAGGAAGTTTTATCCAATGAATTGTTTTTAGAAGGGCTTCAGTACCATACCCATAACAATCAGGCAACTGATGCAAAGGAGCACAATCTCTAAATACTCAGGACATTTTTCCCGATCATCTGCATATGAAAGTGACTCAGAATTTGAGTTCACCCTTAAGAAGTACTACTGAACTGAAAGGGAGGGGAGAAGAAGAGAAAGAATACACAAAACCACTCCAAAATTATGAAAATAGATGCATGAGTAGCAGATAAGATTGTGTAAATAAATTATATTCTGTTTAGTTTACAAAAACATGATGTGCATATGCATCTCGACAAACACCAATGTTATTTAGACTGATGAGACATAATTGATGCCTTTAGACCAATCCTTTGGCTCACTGTCAAAAGAAGGACAAACAAAGCTTTCCAAGAAAATACCTACTGTGAAACATGGAGAGTGCTCATATTCGTTTTGGTGCATTTGACATTGTAACGTGTGCCAATGTCAATGAAGACACAAAACTGAGATAGAAACCCAGGATTCTGACACATCTTGAGCAATTTTCGCAAGAAGAGTGGTTCAACACCCTATTGAGAAATGTAGAAATCTTACTGTTAAGTAGAGACTGCTGGTTGGCAGTGATTACTATGTTTTACCCTGGACTGAACTCATACTAGTCTAGTCATATCAACCACTCAAAGCTCTTTACACTTGACTCACATTCACAAATATCTCGGTACACCAGAAACCAGAAATGAGTATGTAACTGGGGGTTAAGTGCCTAGACAAGAGGCAAATCAACACAAAGCAAGAAACTGAAATAAAAACCTTCAACTTGTTCTCTAAAGTCATAGTTGCCCCCAAAGTTGCAAAAATGGCTGCCCCAAAATATTAAACTGTGAGTGGCCTTGTTGTTTTCATTCTTAAATGTATTACTATTGGGAAATCTTTAGAGAACTTGTATTTTTCTTCAGTCCTCTTTACATCCTCCAAACAGCTGTCTGCCAAGTCAAGTTGAGTAAGTGAAAAGAACAGCGAGGTGTGATTCAAACGACAATGACAGAGAGTCTGTGAATTTGTCAGTTTGTCACCAACACTCTAACCTCCAACAAAAAGGTTATGTCAAACACCCATATTGCTCATGCAACCTTAAAGATCAGGTCAGATGCGGTGTTCCATGACACACATGGAAACCCAAATAACATCTCCACACCAGAGCCACCACGGCTTTCCTCTCTTCTTCACAACTTAAATAAAACAGCATATCCTGGAGTGACGGCGGAGGAAACACCATGAAGGAGAAGAAACTGACACAGATAAAAGAAAAACTGCACAATGGGATGTCATGGAACTAAACACGCATGAATGTCTAACATGCATGGTGCTTCGTGTGAGAGGATGAATTTGCACACAAAAAATGGCCTCAGTGTCCCAGCTGTGCTCTGAGGGCGACCAAACCAGCAGGGAAGCCAACAGGGCTTAACAGCTATGCTGCCCTCTGGCTTCCAATAATTCTTGCAGTTGTACATTATATAATTTCACCAAGAAATTAATAACGTTTATGCTGATGATATGAAACTTTTACTGAAGCTATATATTTTCATTTTTGAATTATTTGATTTGTTGAGCACCACCAGCCGCAGGCATCTTTGTCAACGTGCAAATTTTAAGATTTTTCTTACAAAAAAAATTAGCATGGGCACTGCAGTGGTAAGAAAAAAAAAGATGAGACATTTCCCTATAATTCCTTCAGGAAACTCAACCAACATCGACCAATGGGGAATCAATGAGCTGCATGCTGTCGAGAGTGTCGATGAAATGCTGCAATCGAAAGAATAGAAAGCACCAAGCTTGAATTCAAGACTGACAAAATACATGGAAATGAGGACGAGCATCACAGATACCACTGAACAAACACAACCACGCATGGATACACAGCTGCAATTAAACAAGAAACAAAACAACAGGGTGTCTTTTTGATGGATTACTCCAGATTAATGAGTTAATCTTCACTCAGTGCTTTTTTAAAAATATTTGAAATCACAAGAAAATGAACTGAAATGAAGGAATAAAAGTCAACAGTAAATCCATTACCTGACTCATTTGACTTTGCAAGGCTTTTTTTCACTTTCCCATAAATGAAAGATGCATCTCTGGACTGTATCACATCACATGAAATATGACTCACATTTCTGAGCACCATCTGCAAGTTTATAACATAACCTCAACCATCTGTGTCAGTGTAGAAGTACTTCTTAAATTATGTGGCTACTTACTGAAGAAAATATGATTATGGCAACAACAAAAAAAAAGCTATAAATTTGTTGAAATATTAATGAACAGAAATCTAAAACAGAAATGATTCCTTAATTTGAGATGTTTCAAATCCTCTCCATCTGCCAAAGTGTTTTTGAGCAAAATACTGACCCCAATTTACTTTAAATGACAGCAGTGGTCCTTACACAGAAGCTAAACAACTACTGGTGTGCGTATCAGAGCATAGATTTTTGAAATCTAGAAAAGGTTAACAATAAAAAAGGTGAGAAAGTTCTGACCATTTACCATTTAAAAAGTACAATATGTCCTTTTATAAGGGTTACAAGTTGAACTGCGGGTGAGTGTGTTATCGATTCTCTGAATATGCACATTTCCACAAATGTCAAAGTAGTCCCTTATTAGTTGTAGAAAAGATTTACAACATCAATACAAGCGTGCAAAATGCTATTTGCCACCAAAACACAACTCTGTAAATATTTAAAAGTTAAACGTTTGTAAAAGAAATTCAAATTATTTCAACCTTACATCTTTCCTATAAATAGACTAATGTGCCCAGTGGGTTATTCCATCTTTGCACAAAGTCTTATACAGGGAGCAAAATTACCACTAATTACAATATTTACATTCACTTAAGACTAGACTGGAATTACACATTGAATAATTTATTTTCTTCAAACAGAATCTCCTCATTAAGGAGGAATAACAGCAGAATTTATTTGCTACGCAAGACACAAATGCTGACTTCATTGTGAAAAAAACTGCTTGAAAGATGACCAATCCGGTAAATAAATATTATGAAGAAGATAAGCCAGGGTCACCAACTTGGGCTCATTTTCTTATCTGATTGTCTGAGCTGAGACACTGTCTTCTGCTGCCTCAGTTCTTCCTCACACTGTTCAGTTCTTAATTTAGCCCCTACTGTGCTCAAACTGATTACAACGGCTTGCAACAGGGCAAGGTGCACCGTGGTGCTCGACTCTACAAGCATGAAGCGGCAGAGGGACAGGGCTAAATCAAGACACATCCCCGCGCTGATAGATACTGAATGGAACCAATAGAGAACATGGAGCAAGGTCGGCATCCATTAGCCATGCCTTGAAGTCACAGATGGATAACTCCACAACAGAAGGGCCAGCAAGTACCAGTCCTGTCCTGCAATAGATATTTCTTTGTGTGTCACACACACACACTACACACATGCCTAGAAAAAGCTGACGCATGAACCCAATGCAGATGCATGTTAGACTTTAATTGGTTTAGCTGACCCAAAACTGAAATTCTGATGTTTGGGCCGCTGTGGCTCATGGCTGAGGAGTAGCAGTCTATCAACTCACAAGTTATCAGTTTGAAATTAGCGCCTTCACACAAAAACATGTTGAAGTGTCCTTCAGAAAAACTCAAAACCACACATCTAGAAAATTACATTCTGTTTGAATTTCTTTCTGTACACTCACCATTGTTTGTTTGTTTGCTCGAGTCCTACATCCAGAACTGGTGTAAGGGAGGGGCCGGCCCAGCACTTCCTGTTTGTATAGGTTCATGATGTCACTGATTACATCACAGAGTACAACCAAATGAAGTTTTCTTTTTTGTATAATATAATTTTTTCTTGTTAAAGTAACTTTTGAGCTGCACTGTTTGAATTGTTTTGCAAATCATTTAGTTGTGTAGATGAGTTTGTATAGTAGATAAATAATCTTATTCTTGTTTGGTACACACTTATGAGGGTGAGGTGTGTTTTAGTTGTGCATAAAACCAGAATTTTGTTTTTCCAACTTTGGGCTTAATGAGGCATAAATGAAAATGTCATTAAATAAAATCCATCAAGAAGAAACTTGAAGTGTGTGCCTACCTACCACCTTCATTGAGGCTTGTTTTACAAAACCTCACAATTTTGCAAACAGTTTAAATCATATATTTTCTTCTACTGCATAGAAACACACAACCTTTTTTCTCCCAAAACTTTGTGACATCAAATTAGACTAAACTTTTTCTGTTTTCCTCTAGTTAGGATTACCAAAATTGTTTCCAGAGTAAAAGCTGAGATCATTTAGGGAACATACGCTTCCTTAAAGTTTAGTGCCATTTCTTTTTAAACAATATAACTTGGGTATCTTTCTGCCAGCTTATCACAAAACCTTGCAGAAATTGTGGAACTTTCCTTTGTGATAGCCACCATGAAACATAAACTCTATTGTCCTTAAGTGACTTTGTAACTAGATCAGTGGTATGCTTTAACTTGTTGACCGTTTGTAATACTCTTCTTTTGCATTTTTGTTTGTATTTACACATAATGTTTTAGGTGTTTTTTCTGTAATATTGTGCAGTTACTTTCAGCAACAAAACATCCAAACAATATAATGCTACCACCCCAAATTTTACTGTTGGAAGGGAATTCCCATGGCTGCAAAATAATGACACTTGTTTAATAGCTTTGAAGGAATAGCAAAACCATAATTAGGTGAACACTTTGTGTTTTGTTGCAAAACTTAGAGGCATACAGCTGGTCTACTCCAACATAAAATAGTTTTTAATTTGAAAAGAAAGTCATGTATTAAACAAAGAATGGATTCCTTAACAGTTTCTTAATATAATAGCAAAATCTGTCTTCTCCTCCTGCCTAAAGTCCTCCAGGATCACAAACCTGCATGGCAATGACGGTACCAATGTCATCCTGTCACCTGAGCTGAGCCATTATTTCACAGGCATTCTTAATAGCCCTATAGATTAAAATCCAGAGGAACAAGACACCAACAGATTAAAAAAAGAAAGATAGGAAAGAGGATGATGAATTGCCATGGATTGCTAGGCAATCATGCATAAATTACTAGGATGTTCTTAGGTATAATAACCGGTTTTAAGTGATCGCTCACTCCTGGGAAGCTGTCGTGTAAGCAGGAGCGGGTTGGGGCGCAGGGGGAAAAGAGATGGTTGGCGGGTAAAGAAAGGAGCGGGTCGCAGCTGTCTACTCAATCACATCACCGTCAAGGGTATCGCCCTGACACTGTCTCCACTCCATGCCCTCAGCATTCACACAAATCTCCTGATAGACAGACGTAGCAGTCAAACAGAACCCTCACCCCAATGTTGAGGCCCTAAGGTTCCCCCTGGCACGTCTCTGTGGCCCCGGCGGCAGCTGCTGGGAGAGCCAGCAATAACTGATTATTCAGGATCAAGACTAACAAGAATCTGCCATGTGGATCTTCACACAACATGTTCTTGTTGTGAATACAACATGAAGCAGGGGGGAGCGTGCTGTCTTGTTTTTCCTTTCTCACTGGATTTACTGGAGATTCTATCACAGAATTAGGAGAAGCAGTTTTAGATGAAAGATTGGAGAGTTTAACTTTGAAGTAAAACAAAGTTCTTTATTGTACAGAATGTGAAGTATATCTTATTTTATTTTCTGTTTTGTAGTTTTTTTGCAATATTACATGGCATTTAAAAATTCTTAAAGATTAGGGGGTAAAATTCTTTTCTGGTATTTAACACAAGCTCAAAACAGCAAAATTCCGGGTTTTTTTTTTTTTGCATTTTCTGGATTCATCTTTGATATAAATGACAATTTGATCAAATATTTCTCAGTCCTGAGAGGTAAACAAAAACAATGAAAATAATGTAAATATTTAACAGAAAATGAATCAAAACTATCAACATTTCTGAGTAAACACTTAAGTTTAGACCAGCATCAAAGAAGGAAATTGCAAACAAAGTTGCATCTAACAAATCTTAGCAAGTAAGAAAAAATTGAGACCAATTTCAAAATTATATTTACAAGCAAAACTATTCTTTAAGCATGTTAGCAGTTAATCTACAACACACCTGGTGTCATCATTCAGTATTTGTGGATGACAGAAGTGCAAAGAGTAGGGAGTTTTCTGCTGTACTATATATGTCAAAATTTTACCATGGGTCTTTAATCAGTTTTTTTTTAAAATCTTTTATCAAATTACATCTTCTTAAATTTGTGCCTTTTATTCAATGTATTGAAAGTAGACACGTGTTGAAAGTGTGTGTACTCTTCTCTAAATTAGTCATAAAGAGCACTCTTCCGTATTATTGCTACTTTAGATGCCATCTGCAACAGCTTAAACGTAGCAAAATTGGCAGGGCTTCAGGGTAGCCACAGTCGACCATCCACCAAAGCTAGCCCATTGGGAACCATCGCTACAGTTGATGCAACACTTAGGAGACTACACATTAGTCTCCCTTGACCAGATCTTTCTTTGTCAGCATCAATGTATGTGCCTTGCTTTAAACTGTGACTCTGCAGTCTCTGTTTCTTTAAGTTCTCAGGTCTTTCTGTCTTTTTGTCTTCTACAGGAATACTGTAATGCTACCACAGCAAGGAGCACTGCAACAAAGCAAACCCAGGCCACCTAACTCAATAGTATCCACAATGATCAATTAGGCTGAAATACAAGAGAGTGCGCACCACCCAAACCAATCAAGCATATGCACAGACACAAGAAGAAATTGTGTGCTTTTCTTCTGTGACTCATTACAGTTTTGAAAACCAGAAAATGAAAGCAATAAGGCAAAACTGTGAAAGGATACACAGGTTAATATTTACCCTGCAGCACAGGGTGTGAGAGGATTAATGGTCCCATCCCATCCTCCATTAATCCAAGACAATGCTACAGAGAAAAATTCTTTACCTGTCTGTTTTTCTCTCTGTTATATCCACAGTGAAAGTTCAAAGCAGGGCTTTTGTTTGCACATATGGGGGCTCTCCAACAGGATATGAAGGAATTGAGAGAGTTGAGGCTTAAAGAGAAGGTGGCAAAGAAACAGAAGAAACAACACAGTATGTAACAAAATGCCTTTGTTTTTAAACCAGAACATCTGCGTCTTCAGGTGAAAGTCAGGGAGATGTGGATTTTGTGTGTCCAAACAGTAAAATTTCCCTGGACCCATTATGCACAGAACATTTAATCAACAAGGAACACTCACTCAGGTGCAGAAAACTAATTTGACTCTACCTAACCTTTTGCTGATATACTTAAACTGCAGCCTGAGGGTTATCTTAGCCTAGCTACATGGGTTAAGTCAGTGAGCCACAGATTGTTTCCCTGGCAAGATCTCAGAGGAAAATGCACCAAAGGCAGTAGATTCTGGTGCATAGAATAGACGACACAAATCAAAGAGTCAGTTGCCAGCCTATGAAAAGGGTAAAGTGTTATTGAGTGCCATCCAAGCTTGGCCCCATACACATTCAGGGAGCCCATCTATAGTGTCTGCAACATCACAAATGCACCAGGCATGCACAGTAAGCATGCAACATGAAAAGACAGCTGATCTAAGAGGTTTGTGCATGCCTCCAGGGTAGAATCAGTATCTAACACTCTCAGGTACTACCAAGCATGCAGGACACCAAAAGTACATAGGCAGTGACCAGTAGAATGGTACACAGAGGACAAACCAAAACTAAACGTGTGATAAGGGGCAGTTCAGCACTGTCCCATTTACATAGAAGACAGAGAGCAACAAAAGTGTGCTTTTGTACCATTTACTTTTCTCTTTTTAATCTGTCCTAAAATGTATTTCCCTCAGGTGCTGTAGCAGAGAACAGAAATAATGCAACACGGAACTGTTTCTGCTCTTCTGGGTAAGATATGCTTTAGCAGATTCTGGGCATTGACTCGGAAAACAATGTGGGAAGAGACAGCTTCCAGTGGAATCCAATAAATTGTGCATACCAGTAAACAGATTTTAAACAATGCTTAAATGCTCAAGGAGATTAATAGATAGCAGTTATGAGAGCTGCATCTTCCATCATCCAGAGGTTGTATGTACAGGCATTGTTGCTAGATGTTTAGTGAATGTTTCAGTTGTCAGAGAAATGTTCTTTTTGATTACAAAATAATGCATGGTGTGTGTGTGTTTGGCCTCATATTTAATAGATTGTACTGACAATTTTCCTAACACATTCTACATTGTGAGGGTCGACTGCTCCTCATGGGAGCTGGACTTAGGGCTCCATAAGAAAAAGTATTGTATTGGGGTTAGGCCTTAGGGCTAGAACTAAAGTGTGAATTGGGTTGAAGAAATGAATGAAAAATTACTGGAAGTTATTAAAATTAAAATTAATTTTAATTTCAAACTATTTAAATTTTAAATTAAAGTTGCTATTTTACTATTTAAATCTCATTCATTCCTCTTTCAATTATGTTGTGATGTAATTTCATGATATATATACAGGTATATATATGTATATATATATAACATTTTAGAGTGGTGAGATAAACAATATATTTAATTAGACCGATTATCTTATTTTCAAGGTTGTTGAGGAGTGCTGGGTCCGCCATGGAACCCAGCATGCTCTGTGCTCGTCTTGCTCTATGTTTCAGGTTGGTGTTTTTATCCATATGGGCAATTTAACTATAGACCATATATTCTACCTGGAGGTAGACACAATCACATAACTGCAGGCATCTAAGAAATCTAGTTCTACATACTGGTGGTGCTTCCAGTTTCCTATATGAACCAAACACATCTTGTTGTCCCAGGTAGTATCCTTCTTTCCCACTTTGGTATGGTGAATCTGCCATTGACACTACAAGGCGACCGTTCCCACCACACTGTTTGCCTGAGCTGCCAGGATATAAAGCAGACATATTAAAAAAGACTAGTAGCAATTTCTTGGTACTGGAAAATATCTTGGTTGTGAGTAAAAAAAAAAAAAAGAAGAAAGCACTTGCTCAACTACTCACTACAAATGAACACAAACAGATATGATAACATTCATAATCATAAGTAAATGTGTCCTTGAGCTTTCTTTAAGTGTGTCACATCAGTATAAGTGAAGCACTTAACGTACCGGGCCATTTTGCCTGCCATCAATTCTGCACGCCATCCAATATACTGCATCTTGCGCTTGGTGGATGGAAGAATGGGAAGGGTGTAAGGAAAGAAAAACAAAAGCGATTGATATAAATGATCTGCCGGCCAGGAGAGGCCCCCAGGCAGGGGCGAGCGAAGGTCCGCTCGATACCAATTGATCGTGGGAGGCCCAGGCATTCGTCTTAATTCTGACTAATTAAGGCAGCGGCTGACGAGAAGAGGTTAGAGGGACAAGTTGTTAATGTGTGTGTGCATGTGCGCTGCTGCATCAATGGGACCTCCCAGATTACAAAATCTAGCTCCCGTGTTTACAAAGCGAGGAACAAGTGGAGGATTAAGGAAATCAGTTTAGGAAACAACAACCGTCCCTACATTAGTGCTGCTGCCAAAATAATTCCCCTCTCCGCAGCGGGCTGCCTGACAGGCAGGATGGAAGTAAATCCCTCTCTTAGTTTTTTATTGTGTTTGTGTGAAAAATTATGATTATCTTTTGACAACACAAATGTGCCCTTTGGTATCTAGGATGAAGCAGAACAGAGGCGCTTCTCTAGCCTCGCTGATCCCCACTCGTAGACTTCAAACCCTTTTAATTCGCAGGGATGACAAATTAGGTGCAATCAGAGCAACATTTGGCAACGGGATGATTTACTTGCATGGTCAGGAGTGTGAAAAATGAAGGCAGGTAAGCTGCCGGGCAAGAAACAAAATGCTTTATAGTGCAATATTACGATAGAAAATGGTAGATGCAACTCAAGAAAAGAGAGTTGTGAGCTCAGAGTTTAGTCACAAAGCCCTTTTAAAAGATCACAGCATCTGGGAGCAGAACCTGAACGGGTCCTGAGCTGCAGAGAGCGAGTCTCAGACTCTGATTTCTATCTGTCATTCCCCCGGGGATGTTGGCAGTGTGAAGTGGAAGGTGGCAGGGGGAAGGTATCAGCATGAATGAGGGGCAGCGGCAGTGACAATTCAGCCTGACTGGAGATCACAATCTGAGGGCAGAAACACAAACATGCATTCATGTGAAGGTGAACATGCCCGCCTCACTCGGTATAGGCCCCACAGACAAAGGAGACAAAATATCACAGAGTAAAAGTGACAGACAGGCAGCATATCTGTATCAGACAAGATCCCATTGTGTTGAGGAGAAACGGAAAAAAAAAAAGAGCTCAGATGGCTTGGCCAACCTGCACTCTTTGTTACACACTCACAGTCCAAGCCACGAGAGATTGACAGATACACTTGAATATCAGCTACTTGCTGGTATTCAAGCAACATGACATAAACTTTACTGTCCTTTCCACCTCCTGCTCCGTGTTTCCTGCCAGCTATTCACATCGGCGCCTGGCTCAGTTGGGCCACCGGCCCCGAGGGCATGCTCTATCAGAAGTCCACCAGCAGCAGCAGCACGCAAACTAACAGTGGATGTCTGAGTGTCCTCACCCAGGACTATAAATACCTCCCCAGCTCCAGACGTGGTGTCATTCTGCTCACATCAAATTAACTGATCAGAATGGACGAGACCCCCTTAAGTCTCCACTCGTCAGCTCGAGTGTGATGTCCTAATGGGTGCCTGGCCGTCGATACCAGTCCACATAACCGTGGGCCCTGAGGGGGACAATTAGGGATGGTACGAGATTTGTTCCTTGATAAATGTTGTCACCGCTGGTACTTGTACTAATAAGTGGTAATTTGCTGTTGTAGACTCTGATGACACGCACTGTAACAACTTAACTGCGGTGAGATGACTAAGCCCTATATGCTTTTATATTAAAGGGACACAAATGCTTCTATTGGTTTAAAGTGGTGGGAGCCACAAACATGCTGTGTTTTTAGTGCAGATGGGGATTAAGCACAGATGTAAAACTAAACTTTTAGGTCATAAACATGGTTGTTATTAGAGCCCATATTTACTAAAGGTGCACACATAGCAAGGCACCACAATATATTAGTCCTTTACAAAAGTACACTTTTAATGTTTTTCTTCTAAACAGACTATCATTCTTAGAGTTGTTTAAAAAGGAGCTGATCATTAGTTCTTTATGCTTCTGAAGGTCTTTCGTAGTATTTTTCTTTCCACATGCTTAGTTGCTTTTCAGTCGCTCAACATTTTCTAAGGAATGTTTTGTGATTTCTTAAATTATTAAACACTTATCTAACAACCTTATGACTTAATCTATGAATAATTTAAGATTTAAGAGTCTAAAACTTAAATCTTGAATACTTGAAAACCTTTGAATGATGATGAATAAAAAACAAAATCCTAATAGCTAAGTGGTGTGAGAATAACTATGGAACATGAGAACCTTATAGGAACCTTGTCACGTATTTTCTCTCCAGTTTTTGCATTTAACAAACAACAGCATCTGTAATGTGTATCTATAAAATAAAGCAAGTGAACAAGAGCAGGACGGAACAACGGATGAACAACAGATTTCATACCTTTAATGTAATTCTGTCTGTGTCAAGCTGTGTATCTTTGGCATATTTGCAAGATTTTACCATAAAGGGAACAATGTTTTTCTCTTTAGAGAAACTCCAAGCAACAAAGTGCATCAATGTTCAATTTGAAATTATTTTTTGGCACAATACTAGTTCTCAGTCTTGGGTATTGATGTAAAAGTTCTGGCAGTTCTTTAAAGAGTTTGGAACAGGACAGCTGGATGGATGGATGGGTGGATAATTTTCCATACGTTGCTTTCCTCTTCCATCCTTTTCCATGATCTGCGAAAACACTATAAAAATGTTTCCTCTAGAAATTCTCTCAACATCAATTAGCTGATCATATAATAAAATCTAAGGAGCTTTCACTCACTATTGAAAAAAAATCAATAATCAAATGACTATACCATAGGACATTTTCTGTTCAACAGTAATCCATTATTGATGATGTTCTGATGGCTCTGCTAATTGTTTCATCACTTTTTTTTGTCTCTACTGATCATTGGCGTGGGGAAAAATGCTTTTGAGCACTCCACTCTGTGGTGTGTGTTAACCTCTCTGCAGTCAGAAAAAATAAAACTCTTTTTTCCGGCTGTATCCACAGGGACCAAATAAAGAACAGGAGAGTACAGAGACAGATCATGATGTACACAAAGTAGGAACACCGATGGCATGGGACTGCACAGCGCCGTCTGATGTGTGGGTGAGTGACAACAACCAGTAGAGCAGGGAAAATACAGCCCATCGGCAGGTGCACCAGCAGCGACCAGCACGCATAAACGAAAAGGTGGCATGTGCCTCACCACACCGCTCTCTGTCTCCTCTCCCTCCAACTTTTACTTTCCCCCTCTGTCAGCATACAGCAACAGGGCGGTGACAAGATAGACAGGAATTGTCAGTATGGCAATGCAGTGATACCCTAAACCGTCACACACCGATTCGCTTGAGTCTGTAGTAACCTCGATTTGAACGGCCTTGTTAGGCAGTGATCTGACAGCAATTCATCTGATTATAGACTTATTCAAATGCGGGGGGAAAAAAGCGGGGAGAAAAATCCATGGGACCTTGCATGGATTGGCAGCGGGTTTGGGGAAAATGTTGGGGAGCTTGCATGTTAACGCCTACAGTACTGTCAAAAAATAAAAGCAACAAAAAAAACATCTTCATGCTGTTTCATGAGGGAAAGGGGTAAAATTGCATTCAGCTGGCAACAAAAACATAACAACTCATTTAAAAATAAGGTGACGGGCATGTCAAAGTGGATAATGAGTGATGACTCTGAGGATTGCTTTGCTTTGAATAAGCTCATAACTCAGTCAGCGTTTTCTGCATTCATTCACGGGAACCCTTAAAAGTTGTCTAACTGAATCTAAATCTACAGTATCCATTTTCTTTCCACACACTCTGCAAAGCCACCAAAAATCTATCCTTTTTACCCCATACTAAGCCAGGTTTTCAATTTAATTCCCCATCTGTGACCAGCTTGAAATATTATCTAAGAAATGAGATCCGTGACCCTGAATACAGAGCGTGAACCGGGATGAGGGAGCAGGATGGAGACATGGCCTGATTCTGCGGCTGAGAGTGTGTGGAGAGGAGGCCTGGATCTCCTCCCCAAGTGGCATGGCTAAATATTTGTCCTCGTCCACTTGGCTGTCTAGACACATCCTCTCAGCCTCCCACCCTTTCCATCACCCCCTGCTCTGTTCAGAAGTGGAGATAGTTGGCACGGTCAGTCAGGCAGAGTGCCAAACTTGCGACAAAAAAGTTTCTACTCACTGCTAGAGGTCATGCAAGTTCAAAAACCTGGAAAGAACGGGTTTTGAATTTTTAAAACCTCTGGGCCATAATTTGGGGAGTCACATGCAGGCCAAGCGAGGGAAAAAGAAGGGGAAAAAAACTGTCAAATGGTCTTTGTGCTTCCCAATGATTTGCCAAAAGAAATCCTTAGAACTCAAGGAGCGGTCTCTGTGGATTTCTCTGAGTTAGTATTCCATATTCATTACCTTTTTCCCCACACATACATGGTGGGATTTTAATTGCCTACAATTTAGAGTAAAAAGCTAGATGAGCAGAGTGAAAGCACAATACCTCCTGAGAGAGACATGTGGGTAGCCCACCACCAGCATATTCAACCTGGTACAGGCATAACCACTAATAGGAGCCTTCATTACAAATTACCAGATTATTCCCTGAGCCATAAGCTCAAGTTAATCTTTTTACCTTCTGAGATCCTCACAGTTTTGCTGCTCCGGCAAAACTATGCCCTAGCATTTAAAGCTGCAGAGACTCTTAAAATGTTGTAAGGCATCTCGAGGGAAAGACTTTTTATCTTTCACAAAAAGGTGAGAAATCAAGTTAGAAATTATGCAAATTTATTTAAAAAACAGTAATTGTGCATATATAAACATAGCAGGAATACTGTGGTTTATTCTGAAACCTTTCAGTTAAGGACATCAATACAATTTTGGTGCACAAAGTACACACTTTGTATACCAAATTAAATAATACCAGTGATTCAATTAACAAGCGTTCAGTTATAACATTAGGTTGGATTCATGTGATACAGCATGTTGTCAAATTACATTAAATTAGTTGTGCTAATTTATAGCTGTAAAATTGAAACTACATAAAAAAACATGCAAATAATTTTGTTGTTTTATATTTCCTCATGTGTATATCCCACTCTGACTCTCTTGCACATACTCTCTAACCATGGTTGTCAAACTGTAGCACAAATACCACTAAATTCCACTAAATTCTTCTTTAGTGGAAGAAACTTTGGTACCACTTAATCATAAGGTTATACGAATGAATTCACTTTGAAGGAAAGTAAGTAAGTGCAAACAGCCAAAAGATTATTTGGTTAAGTATGTTGATATTTGCTTCAAACAGAAGTTACCCAAAAGTGAACCGCTGTGGAAAACATTTTAAAAACTCCAGTGATCTGAAGCAGTGCAATGAGAACAAGCGCTAGTGGATATTTATACTCATTTCCATTTACCTCTGAAGTTGTAACTTGGATCTGGAAATATCAAACCCAAATTAACCTGTTCTGGCTGCAGGTTGATGAACTGGTAAGTAACTTTAATCTTTTCTACTCTAATTCTCAAGTCAGAAGAAATGGTGGTCACTTTTTCCAACATAAAAAAATAGTAGCTTGCATGATAAAACTATATATTTTCACCAATTATCCAGTGGAAAATGTTTGGAGCTTTGCATTTGTTTTCATGACAAATCCCAACAAACTAAAAAAAAAGTGAACATTTTGTTATACTTCATCTTACAATAAGTGGTATTACTTGCAAAAGGGATAATTTACTGAAGCAGTATTTGCTAAAGAAAAAGACTTAAGAAACAATATTTTGTAATACTTACTTGACTTTTTAGATAAAAATTTTAAATCATATAATTCCAGAGTTTCCAAGCGTGGTTACTTTGTTATTTGACCATAAATTGTCCATGCTGTTCATTGTCCAGAGATTAGAGAAAACTAACACATTAATCCTGTTTTGTTTTCCAGTACTTCCACTTATAATAATATCACATTCAATCTGGAGGCAGTAGCTACAGATAACTAATAATAGATTTACAATCTGAAAATAGTGGAAAAATTATTTTGGTGGCCAACTACATTTCTATTTATTCACTTTATTATTTAACTGATTTTTTTTAGGAGAATCAGACTATTTTGATGTGAATTGTACTGTAAAAACATTTTAGCTTAATTCTTTACAAAGGTATAAAGGAAAACAACTTGGTGCCTTTACAGCTCTGCAATCAATGTAAACAGTCATGTTTGTTTACTTTAAACAAAGAATAGTGCAAAAGAAGTCAGGTTTCAATTTGGCTAGTGGTTGAAAAAATAACAAAATCTTTGTGCAAATACAATTATAGGGCAAGTGAATTTTCTGACCTCATTAGCATATCTGCAAGTGTTTTCCAAACACAAATGCTTGGGGGTTTTAATTTTAATTTTTTAATTTTTTGTGTAATAACTGGGTGAATGAAACAAAGGATAATGTCACGGCGTTGTTTGCTTTGATCGTGTGTCTGCCTTGTGAAGTAAGAAACCTAACAACACACACAAAATGAAAGTACCCACAGCTGGCTCAACGGAGCATCATCTCTAATGTCTACTTTGGTCTCTTCATATGTTAAACAGTTGAATACAACCATGCAACTTACCCAAAATACGAAAGTTTGACAAGTTTAGACTGATCAATAAAATAACTGTCTTTCTAGCTTTCATCTGCCCTATTGTTGCCACAGTAAAAAGATTTAAGGGCTTGTGTATTGTCAAAGTACATTATATCTCTACGCCTTATTATTTTGTACACTAATGATGTAGACTTAAAATTTTAAAATAAGTCATCAGAAGTCAATTTAACAGCTTATTCAACATATTGACTACCATGACAAAGATTACAGTTGCTTGTACATTTTTTTACTACAGTGTGAGGAATGCTCTAGCCTGGGAAGAGGAGGAAACATGCCCAATACACATGCTATTTTTTACTTCTACGCACTGCTTGGTTGTTCTGGGCTCTGCTTATATTCTGTCATATTAGCGCTGGGATAGAGGATATGTTGACAGAGAGAGGACATTGCACATCGAGTCTGTAGGGCTCTTCTAAGCCTGGTGGCACTGGGACATGAAGACAAGCGTGCATCTATGTGTGCATGTATGCGTGTATACAAGTAGAGGGTTGCCTGTGGAACAGAGCATGTGGATCCCCACCCACTCAGCCGCCTCGCGGCAATCGTCATTTTGCATCAATCTACAGCCCCTCAGTATAAATAGGACAGACGTCCTAAAGCTACACACTACTATGAGAGGCAATGGCATTATTCATCGTCCCTGGACCTCTGAGCTGGAAATATGGCAACGGCAGCCTGCTTCAATGGCAGTTTCCCGCTCACTAATGCACTTTATTAAAAGGAAATGCTTTTTGGTAGTTACTGCAAAGAATTATTCAGTTTTTGCTTGTTTTTGTTTCACTTAAACGTCTCAGATCATTGGACAAATTTTGTGATTAGACAAAGATAACCTGGATAAATGTTTCCAACAAAACATCGCGATGACTCCCAAGAGAAAATTATCCTGTGTACAATTTTAACAACAGTTATATGCCAGTTATATCTGGCATTAAACTAACCCAGAAATTCAGGAAAAGAAAAACATAATATTAACCTTCAAACACAGTGGTGGTAGTGTTTGGTCTGAAGTTGCATTGCTTCTTCAGGACTGAATTATGGTTTCTGCTCTCTAGCAGCTTGGGAACGTAAGCCCAACAAGTACACTTCTGAACGGCTCAGTCAAAGCTAAATGGAGGTTTTGGTTTGGCCTTGTCAAAGTCTGGAATAAACTCCTACTAGTGTGGTATGAATTCAAACTGGCCTTTAATGCTTGAAAGCCCTTGAATGCTACTAAATTAAAGCAATTCCACAGAGAAGGGAGGACAAAAACTCTTGGATCAATTGGTTACTGCAATCTCTTGATAGCAAACAGGCAATATTAATCATTCCATATAGGGAGTTAGATCTTTTCACATATTGCCCAGTTGGTTTGGATAGACTTTTTCACTTTTAAATAAAATCTTCTTTTGAAACCTGAATTTGTATCTATTGTGTTAGATATCTTTGTCTGATAGTAAAGTATTTTTGAACTCTTCTGAGCATGAGTGAACTTACTATTTAGCAAAATAGAACTAAGAAGAAAATAGAACTAAGCACTTCTTACAAACTTATAAGATTGCTGCCTTTTAAGTTCATACTGTGTTATCAAATATGGTCGTTATAAGGTCGACTTTTTTGAAAATGCTCATAGAAACAAATATTTCAGCTTAACTGTGTGGCCAGCAAGGATCTGAAAGTGGTGCACTAAAATAGAGATTATAGTTCCACCTGGGAGCCTCCTTCTAGCATCTCAGAAACTTTATACTTCATTACTGCAATATAAACGGCGTGTGCTCTTTTATGAAGGAGCAGCAGGAAAGGCTGTGTCTGCATGGTTTTGTGTGTGAAAAAGCCCACGTTAGGGGTTTAATCTGTAGCAGTGAAGTAACTAATAAGCACTTCAGAACAAACTCCCTGCACAAAGCAAAATCCGCCCAGTCACATGGAAACTGTGTTTCAGATCCTCAATCAGCTGGGAGGTGTTTTCTGTTGTTTCATTGTCAAATGAAAGAGAATTCACATCTGACAGGGAATTTTTTTCTGTGTCACGACTCTGTGTACAGTTCCATTGTAGCAAAACAGACTCTGGTGTACATGCACAGAGCAACACAAATGACACACGATTAGTAAGGTCAAAACTACCGGGTTAAATCTTAAGGTAACTTTTTCTGTCAGAACACAGGAGTAGATAATTCTTTTACTTCCACCTAGTGGTCACAATTTGAGTAGCACTCCAAAAAAGAATTCACTATACACAACAATATGAATTTAGAAAAATATTTGTCACAAGTATGATAAAATAAAATAACTACAGGTAAACATTATCAAGCAAAATATGTATAGTAATAATAATATTGCAAAATACATTTTTCAACAGTTTTCATTACATTAAAAAAACAACATAAAAAAACAATACCTACATAATTGAGGCTCTCAATTATTTAGGTAAAATAAATAAAATTTGATATATTTGTTCTATTCTGAGATTATGATACTATAAATATATTTTTTTTTTTACTTCAGGGAAATGTGGGACAATCGGACATTTATCCTGAATTTGTTTTTTTTCTTTTCGATGATTTCTTCAAAAATGGGCTATACTACTTAGCCTTTACTTAAAAGGCTCAAAACCAAACATGGCTAAAAGAGGGAAAAAAGAAGAATAAAAGCTGACAGTAATTATGCCATTAAATAAGGCTGTAATGACTTCAGTATATTTTTATATCGCATTTGATTACTTTAATTTTACATACATATGATTATATTTAATCCTGATTACCCTGAAGTACACATTCCATCTATCATTTAGTGCCTGAAATAACATCAGTTATTGAAAAATATTGAAAAATGTTTTAAAGTCTTAGATTTAATAAAATGAACGGTTATAATTATAACATACAATAAAATTGCTTAGTTCACTTCTGCTGTATGCTTTAGTGTTGTTTTCAAATATAGCCTACAACCATTATTTAAGTGAAATTGAAATGACAGAAGATTACGGAAGAGGATTAGGGCAACCGAAAAAAAAGGGTTCTGACTTTAGAGTCAGAATTTTGACTTTAATCTCAGAATTCTGACTTTAAAATCAGAACTTTTTTTTTCGGTGGCCCTAATCCTCTTCCATAGAAGATGTAGGGCCAATAGGACAAAAAAATAATTCTGACTGTAGTTTCAGAATTGTGACATTAATTCTCATTTTAAAAAGTCAGAACTGTGGTATTTAATTTGAGATGAAAGTCACAGTTGTGCGTCAAAATTCAGCTTTATTTCACGTAAAGATGTCTGAATTTTGAGATTGAAGAAGAATATTTTTATTTCAGTGGCCATAATTGTCTGCCGTATGAAGGAGTGCTATTTCTTCTGATTTCTAATTCGCGATTCTCGCTAATTTCTCGAAACTCTACCCACCTCTGCTCAGACGATAATCATGTGCATTCTTTCATTCGATCATTGACTTTGTATTTTTTAAACAGGCACTGAGTTAGGGCAACTGTTGGAAAGGGAGGACCTCAAAGCGCCAAGATGGCGGCGCCCATGGGAGATGCCGGGGAGTTTGAAAGCTGGCTCAACGACCGACTGGACTTGTTAGAAGTTGACCGTGAGGTGTACGGTGCATATATTTTAGGAATACTAAAGGAAGAGGAGAGCGACGAGGAAAAGGAAGATGCGCTTCAGGGAATTTTGTCCGCTTTTCTGGTAAATATTCAAGCAGTGTGTCGCTCGTTCACCAAGGCTGTCTTCACATCTGCTTCTGTCTGTCTTCTCTCGGTCGGCTGGCTTTAAGTCCTGTAGTGCTGATGTCAGCGTTAAATTTAACCATGTATCCTTATTCAGCGGCTGATTAACTCACAGAGATTAGTTTTACGAATTTGCTAAGCTAAACTCCACCCAATATTTATTTCAGCTAACTAAAAGTGTAGTTTGTTTTGACAAGAATTACAGAATTTTGTTTTTCGGCTTTAAAATTAACTTTACTTGTTATAGATTTATATTACGGTTGTTTGATAACTGTCCCACTCAGGCTGAAGTTCATTTAAGTTAGTGATTACAATGATAAATGTTTTCTAAGTTTCATGATCAAAATGCTTTATCCGTTTTATCAATCCGTCACTGTCCCCTTTCCTAATGTGTTAAGGATGAAGATACCATAGAAGAGGTCTGCAAGCAGATTATCAGTCACTGGAAGGAGTGTTGCAACCGATTGGCTGCCAGACAAAACACCGATGACGGTATACAGAATGATTTGATTCGATAATCCAACAACTCGTCTGGTAAAAGTAGACACTGGTTGAATAATCTTGGTAATAACATTTTCCTCACTGCTTTTTCTTCAATATTTTACAATTTCTACCGTCCTAATAATATGTTTCTGCTGAAACATATTACTGGGCATGTATGGAACCTGAAATATTCAACCCCAAATTTTCATATTGTAGTTTTACAAAAAAAAAAAAGGTATCAAAATGAAGTAAAATACCAACATTTACAGGTATAAATACTAAATGAAGTTGTATAAAATCAAGCCAAAATGTTTGGCAGACAAACTCTGCTCCATTGAGTTTGTCCTTTAGAATTCATCAAATCTTTGCTTCAGAAGATGGAAAGGAATTTTAAAGAGTAATGTACAAGAAATCTTATTGATTATTCAGATTTGCTTAACTACTGATTATTATTGGAATAATCAGTACTTATACATTTTATTCAAGGTCTTCAACTCCCATCAGTTCCCATCATACAAGTTACGTGTACTGTCCTGACAGTGACTGAACAAAGGTTACTGGCATTGTAACCATTTCTGTTCCTTTCATTTTTCTTAGCTGAGGTCCAGGCCATTGCCAGCATGATAGAAAAACAGGCTCAGATTGTGGTGAAACAGAAAGAGGTGTCTAAGGAGTCGAAAAAGAGAAAAGAGGCCCTTCTTGCTCAATACGCTAATGTGACGGATGACGAAGAATATCCTTGCATGTGTTTTATATCTTTGTCTTTGCTTACTGACATTTTTGATGGTACAAACATACGGTCTAATTATAATCATGTAAAGAGGGAGGCGGATGTTTTTTCGGGGGTTTTTTGTCTCCAGACCAGTTGCATTTCAGATGTGAACCTTTTCCTTGACTAAAGCACTGAAGCTGAAGAAGGGGAGCCACCAACTGGAATTGATGCTCCTGGAAGTGATAAATGTATCCTTCATAACTATTTTTACCTCTTTTGCCACAAATCCCTTAAATTTAGCATATGGACATGTCTTTGCTTAGATGTGTTACCAGCCTTTCACTATGCTTTTCCCAGTTATTTATGTCTCCAAAGTGGTTACACATGAAAAGCGATGAGTTTTAAAATTCCTTCACTGTTGGCATCAGCCCTGTTCAAGAACACCAACGTGGAGGAAGTGCTGAACAGACAGAAGCAAAAGCGTGACCAGGCTCGGGAAGATGCTCAGAAGAAGAAAGAAATGGACAAAATGCAACGAGAGAAGGACAAACTAGCCAAACAAGACAGAAAAGAGAAAGAGAAGAAACGTACACAAAAAGGTGAACGTAAAAGATAAAATCAAAAGAAAGGACTTTTATTTTTTTGCTTAAAAAAAAAAGAAGCTTGATTTGCAAAAAAAAATACTTAAAAGAATGGGAAAGTAAAAGCTAGAAATGTGTGCTTCTTAACAAAATCTCCTAATATGTTAATATCATGTTTGTCAGATTCTTGGTAAGGACTCTCTTAAAATTCTAAAATGAATACATTTACACTAATTTAAGGTGATTCAGAGAAACCTTAAACATGATGTACCTATGCTGAAACAATGTTCTACCTTTAGGAAATTCTTTTCAAAGTGTCATACTTTGGATACCTTGAAGTAAGAAAAAATTATGCAACTGTTATTCCAGCAGCCATCATCTGATATATGCTTCCTAACTCTCAATAGAAAGTCATCTGCATTTTTGAGTATTAGGTTTTGGTTTTACTTTCTATACATTCTGCCGAGAAATACAAACAACATTTGCTAAATTAACCTAATTGTACGATGTTCCACCATTCAAATGTTTTGAAGTTTCTGTTTTTAAAAGTACTAATAAAATCTTTGTTTTCCAGAAAAGTGTGTTTATTTTTTTAATTTAGTTGAACAGAACAGATAATATGAAAAAAAAAACATACACAACAATTAAAATACAGAAATGCAGAAGTTAAATGCAGTCGCCGTAAAAACGGTCACACTCCACCTGTAGCATTTTGCTAACAATATGAAATCTAAATTTATATTTAAATGTTTAACTACTAAGATTTTACAATCTTTAGATCTACACTTTAAATGAGTAAAACTGACTGATTATAAAGTTAACACCAAAAGATAGTTTTTCAAACTAGAACACGTCAAGTTAATTTTAAAAGTTTTCAAAAGGTTTAATGTTTTGTACATAAACTTGGTGAATGAAACCTTTAACACTTTTGAGATAACTCTTATTTCACTGATGTTTTTAACACTTTTTCTAATAAGTGTGATTAAAGCATTTAAATACATTGAGTCTTTCTCTTAATATTGTTGGAACATTTTAAATCAAACTAGAGATAAAAAAAAAAAAAAACTTGTCTGATTACAGAATGGTAAGGTTACAAAAGAAATACGAAGGATTTGATTGGAACATTCCAGAAAGCAATTTAGGGTTTGTTAATTTTAAACGACTGCCTTTGTGATTCAATTATTACTGGGGAATACATAAAACTAAGGTTCTATTATATTCCAATAAATAAGTAAAATGAAGAATTCACTGAAATCTTCTGCATAAATAGTGTCTTTAAATACAACTGTGTTGGTACAAGATTGCTGTTAATCTGGAGAGGACACTAATCAAAGGAAATTAAGATGTTGGAAATTGTAAATTACATTTCATGTAATTCTGGAGCAAAAAGGTCAACGATGTCAGAAAAATCAGTTATCTTCCAAGCTTCAAACTGCTTATCTCATTTGTTGTGATCACTCTTTTTTGTTTTTGTTTTAATAAAATGTTATATAAGGTAAGTAATACTACAGAAATATTTGATTCTATAACCTTATTCAAAATCTCACATTTGTACTTAGATAATTCATAAGCAGAAGGAGTAACCTAGGAAAGGAGAGGAGACACCTTCGGCACATGCGGCCTCCTCATCCACCTCGTGCTCCTGAGTCTTGATGGCTTTGGGCACCGTGCTTTGGAGGGCGCACCACAGGGCTGTTCGGAGCCTCTTGGTTGTAGCAGCCAGTTCCTTCAGTGCCATGACCATCAACGGGTTATCTATAAAACAAGCCAGGTGGAACCATGAGCATCTTTAAAAGAAGAGGTAAAAGTATATGGAAGTATGATTACCTCTGTCCTCTGTGAAATTAATTCCCTGCTGCTGCTGTTTTGTCATGTTTCCACTGTCCTCTTTGCGTCTTGACTGGGTGATGCAAACGGCCATGTGATGTGTTTTCAGCGCTGCGTGGATGTTAATATGCAGGGGAACTCCACAGAGACACTCCATTCTATCAAAAAGGCTTGCCACCTGGAAAAAAATAATATTACCATTTTATTTCACTTGTCTTTGAGTCTAAACAAGGAAAAGATAAATAATAAAAACAGCAACACTTAATTTATTAAGTGTGTTCTGATGAAGGAGCAGCAGAATAGGCTGCACCTTTACAAACAACATTTAAAGCTATAACTTTTTTCTACAGTTACATTTAAGAACAAAAATATTAAATTGAACCAGAGTAATTTGCATGTCATAGCGGCTATCGCTGGAATTTGCAGTTTGTAGTATTTTTCCTGATGTTTCAAGGTGCCTAAATGAAACAGGGCCTTTATAAATGAAAAAAAGTATGTGAAAATTTCTACCAAAAGAAAAATCACAGAAATTTTCTAGAAAAAATTTGGAAATTTCTGAGTGTGAAAAGTCAAACATTTTCTAGAAAAAAAACTGAATTTTCCAACTTTTTTTTTAGTAAATTTCTGAGAATAGTTTTATGTAAGAGTTTGTATTTTCTAAAAATGTTTTTGACTTTTCAAACTCAGAAATTCAAAACATTCTAAAAATGTCTATGCTTTTTTGGCAGAAATTTACTTTTTTTTTCTCTATCTACTATGGCCCTAATACACCCTTGTCCCTACATGTGGCACTGCTGCAAAAAATATTACCTTTGCTTGCTCCTTCATCTGATTAATAATAAGGTAGTCAACTCTTGTTGATTTCGGTGGAGTTTTGGGGGGATTGGTGTTGGTCATCACTGCAGCTCTTTTCCCAGGAAAAGCTTTTTTAAGGATGACCTCTGCCTAAAATAGAAGACATTAGACAACGATAACCACAAAAATAAAAAAAATATAACAATCCTGATGTTAGGATGAAAAACCATACCTTTTTTCTCTCCTTCTCCAAACTCCTGAACTGCTCGTAACACTCATCCATGTAGAAGTGAATCTGAAAAGCGGGTCCTTCTTGATTCATCATCAGTGAAGCCGTCAGAGCTGAGGCCATGCCATGATAGGTGCTCTCCCCTCTGTGGTTCTTCATGTCGCTGATAAAGGAGCTGAATGCTGCAGCATCATTAGTGGACCTCATGCCGTTCATGTCCATGTGAGGCCCGCGGTTTTCACAGGGCAGGATGGATCTGGAGCTGAGGTTTGAGTTCATGGCCATGCTGGAGTATCTCCTGAAGTCATTCAGAGAATACGGAAGAGGCGTGAACTGCTGCATGTTCCCTGCACTGATCATGATGTTCTCTCCGTCACGTCTCTGCGACTGCATGTTTCCCTGGAAATCAAAGTACGGATTTTGTGAGAAACGCTGTTTGTCTCCCTCTGCCATGTGTGTATTGGTTTGTTGCCTTCTAGAGAAGCCTTCTCCTGTAAATGCAGGCATTTGCATCATCTTGCTTTCTTTCTCCATTTGCGGCTTGATCTTTTTCTGGCTCTGCCTTGTATAATATTTTGAATACTGGCTCATGCTTTGATGATTGTGGTTGTCTAAGTGCATTATCATCTTGTGTTGGTTCGGGAAGGTCAGATGCGCTGGGAACGGCTTTGGTTTCTGAAAGTACTCCATGCGCTCGGAGCTGAACTCGGGAAGATCTTGGAAGTCGTCGAGTTTAAAGTTTTGTTTCCTCACATCTCCCATTCTTCCATTCTGCATCTGCTCCAAGTGGCCATAGAGCTCCTTCTGCGGGAAATTCTGTGTCGACGCTGTAGGGTCGTTGGGCTTCCTACACTGTTGAGGCAGTCCTCCTCCTCTGACCATGTCCACCACTGGTTTGTGCACGCCTGGAAAGTCTCCACAACAGCCGCTACCATGATCTGATGGCATGAATGACCGAAAGCTGCTGACCAGTTGATTCATGTCTTCTGGCACGCAGCAGTCGTTAAGGAACGAATTTACGGTCTTTGGATTGTAGTGGTCTTCGCATAAATCGTCAAGGCACGAGGCGTTTGCATCTTTCTGAGGTCTGAAGATGTCGCTCAGTACTGGGACGTTTTTGGAAGATACATCGTTTCCTCTGCTATTATAAGGTGGCATGCTGATGTGTTTATACTGTTGAGACAGGTCAGCGGTTACTTTGTTGGACAACGGTAGTCCTGGTGGCAGCTTCTGAGGACGGATGGAGTAACTGCCTCCATTTGGTGAATTAAAAGACCACTGCTGGTTCCCAGCTAGTCCACTGGACAGTTGACTCATCTCGTTAACTTCTTTATCTACTGACTGTTGTGCTTTACTGAAGGCCTCATGGGGCAGATGGTTTGGAATAAAAGAAGGGTTGTTGAATGTTTTAGGTTCTGGCTGAAAATACTGTAGTAACTCTTCTTTCAGTGTCTTTGGAGACCAGATAGGGTTGCATGTAGGTAGGCTTAAAAAGAGAGATAATAGGATTTATTGTCAGAGTTTATGGAACATGTGTCAGTTTTATTTGATGTAATAATCCATACAGCAATTCATATGAACTTAATATGCAACAATAAAACCCTGAAATACCTTTCACTGTAGAAGTTATCTTGTGAATCTGCTTCATCCAAAATATTTGAAACAAGACCCTGAAGGTCTGCCTCAGCATCACAGTTGGTATCAGTCTGTTTCCTTCAAAGAAAAACAAAATCTGACATTGAAACTATGTTCTACGACTAACTATTAGGGTCATTGTATATAAAAGAAAAAAAACTATCCATGAAGGAGTACATTTCTGCCAAAAAAACCTCTTATTTACAAAAAACATACCGTGTCTGACTTTATCTTCTCAGAAAACTTCAGGTCATGGAAAATTGTAATTTTTCTCTAGCAAATTTAATTTTTTTTGTCAACATTAGGGAACATTCAAATGATTTCTTATAAATACATCAAATTAATCTAAAAATTTCAAAGTTCTTTGATGGCAAATTACTCCATGGACAATTTTGTTTTCTTTTAATCACTTTAATACTCTGTTCTAGGTATTCTGTGCTCATTAAACATATTTTTATTTAAACAGAAGAACTATTGTAGAACAAAAATTAAAAAGTCTTACCTATTTTGAGAAATAAATTACACATCCATAACACTACACTTTGTCCTACAATAACAGCAATACCTGTTCTTAATGGTAGTCTGGGCATATCTGAGTTCATACTGATCATCTTGAGACTCCTGAGACCAGGAAACATCCGAAAGCTCACAACGTGATGGAACTGGGTTGGGAATGAAGGGGACTGACATGCAACCACTTTTACCACCTATATTAACACCTGTCTAAAAGAGAGAGAAAGATTAGATTCAACAATGTGCTACTTTCTTCCTCCCACGTCAACTGGTTTTTACAAATGAGGTTCTGAACTCTTTACACCTGGTAAAAACTATAAATTATTCAGTGAGACTCTCCATATAACAGCCTGGATTATAAAGACCTGCCGTGCAAACAACATGATTTCTTGTTTCCTTTTCAATTTTTATAAAAAAATATTTCTCTATATGTCACTGCTCAAATGTACAAGATGTTTAACTAACTAAAAAAAATTCCTGCATTCCTGCTTCTCTTTTGTGTTAAATTTGTCAGCAACAAATTTGAAGACACCCGAAAGTGTAGCAAGAAATACAGCGTTTCAGCTCATTTGCATATCAGATGATGCCAGCTTTCCAGGACTGCAAGGATGTTACTTTTCTAATAAGCTCAAGCTGATATGACATCTTTTACCTGCAGGTAAGGGAATTATTACCCATAATAATAATAATTTAAAAAATCAGACTACAGATTCAAAAAGTTTGTCATATGCTATATAGATTTGTTTTACAAAACAATATATACCAAGTAATGTCAAATCTTCAGAAAATTAGAATATAAAACATCAGTATTAAAAAAAAAGGTTTTCAGGCATTTTGAGTTCTGCATACATATACTGCACTGACAACTGTAATCAAATATACTGTCAAACTTGTCTTACCTTCAACCCATTGGAGAAATTAATAGCTTATTGTCAAGAAAGAATAAGACACCAGGCCCAGGAATACAGATGAGGAAAAGGTTGCACTTAAAGCAACCTGTACTTCCTTTAATGCTTCATAAAGGGCCACAGAGTGATTGCTTTTATCTTATGCCACACCAATGCTGTAAACCATAGTCATCAAAATGAACACAAACAAACGCTATAAATGTATAACTCCAGATGTTATGTTTCACTTATTGAATTGATTTATTTAAAATAATTTAACTTTTTAATAATTTTGAAACTTACTGAAGTGTATTTCTGTTAAAAAAAACAAAAAAACATTTGATTGGAGGCGTTTCAAATTTTTAGATAAATAAAATATATTTTGCTGCTATATGTAGATTTTCTGAGGGTTGATGAGACCCCCAGAACATAAATTTGTAATTTTAACATGCCAAGAAAATATATTTTAAAACGGCAATTCAGTTGCTCGTTATGTAACTATGATTGGCAGGGAAAAAATGTCTTCCAAGGATTTTCGTAAGTACTTTGTAATAATAACATGCATGTACATTGCTTTCAAATTGTTTTAAACAAGAAATTAAACCCCATTTTCCAAGGTATTAGATGCAGGAACCATATGGGGTGGGGGGTTGGGGAAATCAGAATTCCAACTTACCTGACGCTGACATGGCTGAAACAGTGAATTTCCCAAAGTAGTCTGATGCCCGTCAAACGCCATTCTAAACTCTGGTCGATTCTTCAGTTCATTACTGGGCTAGCAAAAAAAAAAAAAAAGGACAGAAAGAAAAGTATTTAATTGTTAATGCCATTTAACCCCTGTACAGTATATACAGTTATCTAGGTAAGACATTTTAACAATTTTAGTTTAACTGTAGTCGAAGAATAGCACACCAGATAGCTAATTTGCCAAAGTTAACAAGCCGTTAGAAGTGGACCTGACGCTGCTTAAGCTAGCTTTCTTAGCACGTATCCTCACGTTTCTAAACTGACATCCGTCAATTTATCTAGTGGGTATAACCGTCGAACACCAAAAGAAAAAACTCTGGATGAAATTTTATGGAGAAAAAAACACTTTTAAGAGTTTTACCATTTCCTCCAGAAGTCGACCGAATAACTCTCGGGACCTCTCGAAGTCCTCCCCCAACCTGGCTTCTTCTTGTCCGGGGTTCGATATTGTGCGTTGACGACTTGAACGCGCATTGGCTGAAAGAATAGACGATCACTATTTAGTCCAATTATCAAAAAGCAGCAGATCTGTCAGCATAGCAACATCTGGTATCAACTCCTCCCCTTTGATTTAGAAGAGAGGCAGGTGTTCCAGTAATGTCTAGCTCCGGGGTGTGCAATCTTACAGCCTAAAGAGCATTCTGGCCAGCCAAATAAAATTTGTTTTTAAGCCGCAAACGTCATAAGACTTGAAAAAAGACCACATATAATTTTGGATAAATGTGTACTCTCGGAAATTTGTCGTCATATTTTAACAGCCAACATTTAATCTTTATTTCTATGTTCTAAAATAAATATAAACATAACATTTAGCAAACAAAAGATGGATTTTTTTTTCCTGTGGAATGGAAAATGATGGGCAAAATGATGGGCAAAAGGATTAAACGTGGCTGAATACAATTGAATGGTACACTTTTATATTTTAAATTAACTGTTGAAATTTGTGTATCATTTTCCTCTATATTTACAGTTGTACTTTGTGCTGCTCTGTCATGCAAAACCCCATTAAAAATATGTAGAATTTTGTGGTTGTAATGAAACAGCATGAAAAAAGGGTAAAGTATCTGTTAAGATTCTGTGGCCCAGCTCCAGTTCTTTAAGTTTTCTTTGGTTTTATTTTTAATGCACATTAGTAGTTTCCAGTAGACAATCAGAATATTGTGTAGGCTTTTTTTTTTTTTTTTTTGCATCTTGTGGTTTCCTCTTGGTCTCTGCATGTCTACATCTGTGAAACTGTTGGTTGAAATGCCTTGAGAACTGGAGACCAGACAGTCACAGTCAGTGTGTAAAACCAATGAGGCAAAAACCAAGCAGGAACCTTTATGCAGCAGGTCAACAGTCAAACTGACATCTTGGGCCTGAAACTGTTCAAGCATTCAGTGTAACTCAACCTGTGTTTGGGGAAGGGAATAAAATATACGTCTGAGAAGCTCATCTTGCAGAAATGAATGCATTTGTAAACAATTCTCTCTTATTAGCAAAGATTCTTTGTAAGAATTTTACAAGATCAAATAAATCACCATAGTAGAAAACATTTATCTGAGTGTTTTGCTGTTAGATTAATTAATTCATTAATTAATTAAATGACTAGTTAGGGATTTTTATTAAGGGGTTTTCAGCCACTGCTTGTCTCGTAATGGAGCAAATGACCGCAATTGAGTTCATAACCACCAACGGGCCTGCTGCCATGTACAAAATTAACCTCTAGGTGGAGCCAACTCTCTCCCTCTTGTTGGTGGTGCAACTGCTTCTACCAGCTTTACAAAGTGTAGAGGATCCTGCCATTTCTCATTTCAGACTTCAGGGCTTAAAAAGACCCCGTGAATAATTTCTCTAGTGCTCCAGTTCTTTTCCAGTTATCTTAATAAACCTCTTTCCTGCCCTTCTTAAAAGTTGAATACAAACCAGTGTTGCTAGTGCCACAAAATGTCTCACTAGTAAATGCATTCATGTTAATATATTATGGGCTTCTATTAAAAAAATCCACATAATAGAAAATGACAGCCTTTCTTGGTACAGCTGATGAGATGCAATGGTGTTCTGATAATATTTAAGTTTGTTTTTACAATTCTGTAATGAAGTTCTAATGTAAGCTATAAGAAGTGGAGCTGTACATGCATCGATTTCCATCCCTAATAGTGATTTGTCATGGTGCAATTAACTATAGAAGTTGTCACTTTTGCTGTTCCTGCCAAATGATGAAAATCAGTCAGATTTTGCAAACTGATACATCAGTAAGGGTTTGTTTGGTATTTTGTATTTGGCCCTGAACCCCATCCATTAGCCAGGTATGTAAATAACGACTCATTTGTTCCCTGAACAATCTGATTGACCTGAAGGACAGGAGAGGCCTTCACCTTTAAATTACCTTTGCAAAGGAATGTAAAACTTTAACTCTGTGTAGGTGGGGGTTGGATTTGTTATGGCTCAGGTTGAGGAATAATTTTAGTGTCAGTTTGCCTTTTGACTTTGCTTTTATTTTACAAGAAACGATGTTTATTATAAAATACGTACAGACCAAACATTTGGAGGAGTAGTAACTAGAAAAGATTACTTTGAACAAAATAAAGTCTGTGTAAAATCGTAAACAAAATATTTTAGTTAAAATTTACTCTAAAGAGAGACATTAATTTTGTATAAAAAATAATTGTGTCTTTTTTTCCCTGATTTTATTTTTATGTGTTTGCACCTTATTGTGTGTTTTTCTTTTTAATTTTACTGGTTTCTGGTTCGCTTGTATTTCAACACTTTTGCTTGAAACTTTAGACTTCATTCTGGAGATTTCATCTGTCCACCTACCTGCTAAAACTAATTGTGACTATTTCTGAATCTGTCGCCCACTCAGATAATAGATGTTTCCATCATCTACAATCTTAAGCTTTAGTAAACAGATAATAGAAAATTCAAGAATAGAAACTTCCTTGAGGGATGCCTGCAGACAAGCTACATGTGGGTATAGTAATCAAAAATCAAATCCTTTTATGTGCAACATCATCTTTAATTACATTACTCTTTTTTTGCTTAATGTCAGAAACTCTTACAGTTATTCAGTGTTTCATGCAACTTTCTTTTAACCAACTTCATCTGAATGTTCTCTGTTCTTCTCAGGAATCTGTCATGGCTGATTAAAAGCTTTGTGCCTTGCCTTATTAGTAGAGTTGTCCATCATGTAGTGCAGTAGTGGACAACCCTGGTGACTTATTTTTGTGCTACTTCCATTAAATTTTGCAAGAAATGTCAGCATCTTCTTGATAGAGATTGTAACAAGCTAAGTGGTATTCAGAAGATGAGTCTAGTTTTGATGAGGCTAACAAAGGCTAACAACCTTTCTTTTTGACAAGAAGATATATATTTTTTTATCTCTAATAGAACAATGCTGTCTACCTTGCATCTATAACTTGTGCTACACCAACCTGCATTCACTAAACATCAATCTTTGTGAGTTCAGCTTTTTTTTTTTTTTTTGCAAATGTTTGATTTAGGAAGTTAGCTCACACAGAAATTATCACAAGCCCCTCGCAGTGCTATTCTTTGTGATCGGTGATGTGGAATTTGGAAAGCGGGGATGGGAGTGAGGTGGAAACTATTGCTATGCTCCTCTCAGTGGGCTTAGGCTTGTCACTTTTTTTTAATACAGAACTCATTTCAGTGCTGGTATTTAAGGTTTCTGAGCAGTTAAGTGCAGATTGTTTGATTATTACTTTTTTCTTGATTTTAACCTAACCGATTCAGATTGTGTGGTTGATGTGCTGCCTACCTCGACAGCACACAGTCTAAAAACAACAGACCCCTCAAGAGAGAGAGAGAGCAAGGGAGGGAGAAAGAGGGAGAGAACGAGTTACCCTAGCAGCGGATGAGTCGGTTGCCTTAGAAAGGGCCATGTTGTGTGTGTAGGGATAATACTGTCAGAGGAGGGATTTAAACGTTCCTGTTCACAATCAAAGCTTTACGGTAGTCACACTTGGGATGAATGTGCTGATGTCAGGCATTACAAAGTTCAGCCCAAGCATTGATAAGTTACAAATCAAATAGAAATCAACGTACAGCAGTGCATTCAACAAACGGTGCACAATATGACCTTTGCCTGGGTGGTAGAGATAAGCCCTTCCTTTCTTTTTCTGCCTTTCCCTGTTTATCCAGAGTGCGTGTCTGTTGTCCATGATGATAAAGACCGGGGGTTTGTAGTAGATGCGGGTTCTGGTTACAGGGAGAGATTCTACGAAGATAAGCAGCTGCTTGTCACACCTGAAAGGGTCTAGGTAAGACAAGATTTGTCACGTAGGTGGAGTCAGTGCAGTTCAAGGGAGGGTGAGAGAAGAGGGTTTTGTAGAATAGTGTGAGGGCACAAGGCAGAGTCATTGCTGGTTCAACAGGGAGGAGTGTAAACAAAAGTGGCTTGATGATTTTTTCTCTTTTTTTTTATACAGAAGAGAGTTCAAGCTGTGGAGGCTCACACCACAAACTCAGAAAGGAAGTGTGATAACCAGTCAGAGAAATGACTTTGTGACTTCTTCTTTTGTTCTGTTCAGACCCTGCAGGGCTCTCTAAAACAGACATGAACGGAGACAGGAGCAAACAGCGTTATGTGTCAACCTTCAAGCTGCAGCTCCAGCCATCACGTCCCCCATGTGCACCAAAAAATGGGACAAGAACAACAGACATCAGGACTTCTGGAAAATGTTCGAAACCAGGTAAGAGCTGAAGACGGGATTAGAAAACCAGAGAACGTTTTATTTCAGTACTTTCATTTGTTGCATTTTCCTTGGTTCTAATATCAATAGCTCAAATCTGAACAAGGCAATGCATCTCATAAGTTGGCACACTGACTTCAAATACATTGCAGCAGAGCATGTTTTTAAAGTACACATTGCGCTCATCACAGTTTTTTCCAAATTATCTCAATATGTCTTCATTGTACTTCATCAAACATCTTTAGCTTTCCTTTAAGTCCAAAATGTCAAATTTTGTATACTAACAAACTTTTTTTTTATTGTGCTTCTTCCTCTTTTCTTGCTACAGATATGCATAATTTCCAACATTTAAATGTGCCACATTTTATTATTCGTTTTTATCTCATCATGCATGCGCTTGTTATTCAAAGTGTTGCACGAAGTGTTTGGACATCAATTATCATCTGGGATGCATGACTGAACACTTTCGTTTGTCAGTCGCTTTTCTACTGTGTTTGGCATGTTGCAGTTTCAGCAGCCAAGAAAAGGAAACCATTAGACAGCTATCTGAAGGTTTTAGTAAAAATAGAAGATGGTTGTGAGAGGAGCCCCCGATTTAAAGGCTCAGCTTAAGTAAATAAATATGATAATATCATTTGAAGAAAGAGTAATAAAGATTGACCTTTCTCATGACAGTTTCCAAAACTGTCCTAACACAGAAAGTTTTGCACTGAATTAAAAGCTTTAAACACTAACTGATGGTTGCAGGAAAAATTCTCACTTTGGTAAACCATAACTTGCATGCTACCGATTTTTTTAAGCTTTGTTGCTTAACATGCACCTTTAGAAGTATCATGCAAGCAATGACACTTTCTGTCAGGCTGCAACTCCAGCATGGCACTTATTTTCTTTAACAAGTCCATGCCAGAATGAGGAAGGGAAATTCTTGAGAAAGCAGCAGCCAACCCCCAGATGGCCACCATCCAAATCTAACAAAATAACTCAAGTTCTATCAAAGAGAACAAGGTCTTTACCTTCAGGGCATTATTCCGCAAAATTTGTGCACACTCCCCAAAGAAAAACAAAACAAACAAAAAAAACAGCATGCTGTCATTAAACTAAGCTGTTAATATTTAGCTTTTCTGAGCCTTGGTCACCTCCTTTAACATGAGAAGGAATAAAAAAAATAAAGAAGTGCAACCAGTTTTTGTTACTGAGAGAAAAATAACTTGCATACTTCCTTGTATACTATCTTAATTTCTGTTGTAGAAACATGTTACGTGTTAAGAAACAGACACAGAGCAAATTGTCTACTTGATGCTGTGGTTCAAAATGTTGTTATTAGCAAGAGAGCTATTTTCATCATGTTCCCCAAAAGATATCAGGTGAAAAAATTTATTTGTCTATGATTTAAGGCACTGTAGGCTATTACTTTATTAGGTTTACCTGTTCAATTGCTTGTCAACAAATAGTTTTATATGGTAACAACTTCATCCATTTAGTAACAATGTGATAAGACTTGCTGAAGTTCAAACCAAAACCTCAGGATCGAAAGGAAATTTATGTAGCATAAACCATGCTTTAAGGAGCCAGATAGACTCCTGGCTCAGAGTATTTCAGAAACTGCTGGTCTGCAGCTTTAGCACCCGACCTTTTGGGGTTGTGCACAGAAAGATGCAGTGAGAGGGAGTTGTGTGAATTAAATTACCTTGTTGACGTCAAAGGTCAGAGGAGAATGGGAATACTGGTTTGAGAAGCTAGAGTGGCAGCTCAGGTAACCACTCATTACTACCTAGGTTTGGAGAATATAATCTTTGAATGTCCAACATGTCAAAACTTGAAGCAGACAGGCAACAGCAGCAGAACACACCAGGTGTCATCCTGTCAGCTCAGGAAACCGAGGCTACCATTAACAGCTGGATAATTACAAATTGGAAAAGGACATTTTGATGGAAGGGTCAAAATTGGTGTAAACATCTTAAATCATGGTGGTGGTGATAGTTTCTTCTCACACTCTTGGCCCCTGTTGAGCACTGGTACAGCTACTTAAAGGAGGACACGTCACCATGTCACAAAGGTCAACTAAATTCAAACTGGTTTCTTGAACGTAAAAAAAGAGTTAATTGGACTCCACTGGCCTTCATAGTCATCAGATTTCAACCTTTTGTATTGGGTGGGATGGGAAACTTACATAGAGGATGTCTATTCAACAATCTGCAGGAACTGTGTGATTCTCTAATGTTAATATGGACAAAAACCTTTTTACATATTGTCTCCCATTGTAGATTCACCAAAATATCTGGACCCACCTGTATTTATAAAGCCACTTGAAGACTGCTGTGCGGATGAAGGAACTGACTTAGTTCTAAGAGGAGTTCTCACAGGAAGTCAGCCCATCAAAGTTATATGGCTGCACAACGGTAAGCAAAGAACAAGGTACATTGTTGTATCCTTGCTCAGTGACAGATTTTATTGTCACACAATACACACTAGTAATCTAAAACAGAAAAAAAGAGTCTGGAATCTACAATCCAAACAAATTAACCTCTTACTTACAGGAGTAGATATAATATGAATGCTGTTTTGCATTGGAATTAAAGCTGACTGAAGACCTGAAAGTTATCCAGTACATATTTAACTTTCAGATATGATGATTTTTATAAAATGGTTTAATCTAAGATGGGAGCTTAAGATTGGAATGAGGTCAAAATTGGAAATTTCAAAATTTCCAACCATTATAGAAAGCAGAATTCACATCAGAATCTGGGCAACAAAAGGACAAAGTTCATTTTGTGTCCAAAACAAGCTGTTATTATTGTTGCTCAAGGATCTTGCTCGACTCATACGATGTGATGACCCTACACTTGCCTCTTTGGTTTAGAGACATATTTCTAGAATCTAAAGCGCTACTGAGAATAAAGCCCAAGACTTCCTAAGTGTGAGGTGGTGCAAACAACTCTACTCCCACATTGCCATTTGAACAACTATCTAAACCGCTAGCATAGCTAACTCCTAAGAAAGTTTTAAGTTGGATGTTGTTTGGGAAAAATTTATTTTCAACACAAGAGATTTGGCTCCTTCTCAAAATTTCTTCCTGTTTCTCGAACACATTATCTCTGTCAGTAACACTGACTGTCCCTCTGCAATGCCACTTTAGTTAAATCAAGCTATCCCTGTGCTAGCAAAGAAGTATGCTTCTATTGTTTTTATTTTAATTTGCAGGTGAAAGGGTACATTTTGGAAACTCCTCATTGAATGGCCATGATGTAAGTTTTGTGGTGAGGGAGTGCTTGCCAGAAGATGCTGGGGCTTACACATGCTTGGCTGAAAATGATGCAGGGAGAACATCCTGCAGTGCAGCTGTGTTTGTTAGAGGTAAGAGAGATCAACATATTTTCACGGTAGTTGAAAAAAAAGTTAGTAATTCGTGAACAAGAAAGTAAATTTTTAACACAGTTAATGACAATGATATTTTCTGAACAAAGAAGGTACTCATTTTGTAAGTTACAATAGACCAAGCTTCCCTCTCCAGGAATCCACAAATCTCCAACAAAAACGCTACTTGGCCAAGTAGCATTGAGACAAATGGCCCCAGAAACTTCTTGAAACCTCTCTACGTAACCATCAATTGACCAAGTTTGTCCCAGAGGTGCCACAATCAATTAAAACAGAGTCACTGGAGCAAATATTAACATTTCAAAGTGTGTTGTATCAAGTTGCCAATTAAAACATGTTGGGAACTATGAACCAAAAGAGAAACTGGGGTGGAAATTCATCTTCCAGCAGAGCAATGACACAAAATATTCAGTGGATTGGTATTCATGCAACCAATTTTTTAGACCTATATTCAACTGAAAATCTGAGACAGAACTTGAAAATACCACTGGTGTGCAAAATACAATTGCACACTTTATTTTTGATAAATAAAGCATGTATATTTTTTCTATAACATCACATTTATGAATTGCTTTGTTTTGGTCTACTACACAAAATCCTAATAAAAGGCAAGGAAGTTTGTGTTTGTAAATGGATGAAAAAATGTGACTATGTGTGAATACTTTTGCAAGACATTGTGAGAGTTTGCCAGAGTTTTATTGTTGATGTTGCCTATTTTCTTTTCCTCTTAATTCCAACCAATACAGACTTCGAAAGTATGTATGGTGTCACAAAGATTCCCACTTCTGCATCCAAAAGCACTGCAGAAAATGGACAGTCTTCACAAACCTCCAAAGCTGAGTTGCACAAGTGTAATGGATCTATCTGTACATCGCCTGCAAAGTTTGTTCAACAGAGCCCAGTCTCTTCACCGAAAGGTAAAGGCGTTCATCACACTTTTCAGTAGCATTTTAATTTGGGGCAATTTCCATTATTTATTTGGAAGGAAGCCATGTATATATTACTTTTTCCTGCATTTAAAACCCAGAAAAATATCTTAACCTCAGGATGTTCCTGTTTAGTCTCTGAAAGGAAACACACTTCCAGTCCTTGCGTGATTGGCTGTCAGGCAACATGTATACCAATTGTAAAAGCCTTCCTCAACAATGCAGCTCTCTGATACACCCACTGAAAGTTTTCATTCCCAGTTAAACACCATGTAGGGAAATGGACATTGCACTTCAAGTTCACTGAAACTTCCTGAGTCTGTAAGCTGATAGCCATAGTAGTCAAAGTTGGACCACACCTTCATTTTCAGCAGCTTAAACCTGCCTGCGATTCATCTCTCTGCACAGAAGTCATCCCAAAGAAGAGAACCAACTCTACAGGTGAGAAATACTTTTTTCATTTTTTTGTCCAACCAAGTAGCTTATCAAAACAAAACATTCCCATGTGGTGTTGTTTAATACATAATTTTTCATTTTCTTTTTTTTTTTTTTTAGTCACTGCTTTTTTGTTGAATAATTGTAACTTGTAATTGTGAGTAGTTTGGTGTTTGTGCTATTATGGTTTGAATTGGGGTTGCAAAAAAACCCCAGCAAACATGAATTGCTTTTAAGCTATTGTGCTTTATTATGTTGAAAAACTTTGCCTTAGGGTGTTGGCTGCCTGAACAAAAGCATGAGAAACGCACATGATAATGCCAGGCCATCTGTCGTATTGTGTCATATTTCTTTTTTCTTGTTTTTTTTTTTTATAATAAATTAGATATGAAGGGTGGACAGAAATTAGACACAGTGAGTTAACTATTATCACTAAAGCCTTTTAAAACATATTTATCTTTCTAAGTTCATTTAAATTTACCATCCACAATATTTACATACTGACAGTATTTGAAGAAGAAGATAACCTAAGCTCATACTGTATATGGACTTGTGTTCAAAGAGTGAGCTGTTTTATCTGTATTTAACATGAGCTAGGTTAGTGAGTATATCATTAGTGTTTTGATCTTTGTTTCTACATAATACAATTGATATTCCTGTATGCCACAATAATGGTATCATGAAACCAAACATATTCCTCCATCATACAGGATAGAACAAGGCCTAAAACCCTCTGCAAAACATTTTTTTAGTCTTTATCTCTAACTTACACTCCATGTTTTATTGTTTCCTTCCAGTGTGATAAAATGAAACTCTGACCTCAAAGACAAAACACTCTTGTTGTTTTGTCTTCATAGGCCCAGTATTGAGCTTTCAAAATCCACCCCAGCATTTTGAGGTGAAGGTGGGACAAACTGCCAATCTGACGTGTTCTTTTACCGGAAGCCCCCCTGTGGTATCCTGCTGGATCAGGAACAAAGAACAGGTAAAAACAAAGCAAATGCCCAGCTTTTGATTACACAGTATTTGTCTAACACCATGGTTTTTCTTTTGTGTGTGTGTGTGTGTGTGCAGATAGTTGACGGTCCAGAATTGTGGACAGAGCATACAGAACAGAGCAGTACGCTGGTCATAGCAGAGGCTACACCGCAGCACACAGGACGCTACACTGTGGTAGTGAAAGACCGCAAAAGCTCAGCCCAACACACACTTACCCTTTCTGTCATAGGTAAGACAATAACATACATTACACTAAGTGGCCACTTTATTAAGTGGACCTTGATAATACCAGGTTGGACCAATTTTTACCTTCAGAACTGCCTCAAATCTTTATGGTATAGATTCAAGAATTTGACAAACATACCTCAAATATTTTGATTACACCACACAGCTGCGAAGCATTCGAACAGTTAAAGATTCTGCTCATTTAAAACCCAATAAATCAATAACAATTAAGAAGGCTGATGCACTGCACTCAATAATGTCTACCAAGAAGACAGATGAAGATACAACAGTGTATATTGTCTTTGCCTAGCAATATCACTGTGCGAGACTGACATCCTGTGAGAACGTCCAGTAGCATGTTGTCAGTTCCTTCATTGACACAGCAGTCTTTATAAAGACAGGTCTATTCTGATTTTTAAGAGAATCTGCAATGGAAAGAGGTGGAAAAAAGATTTTGATAGGATCACTTAATTTCAGTGAATTTGTTCACTGTACACATGATTGTTTACAGTGAACACATTGAGATGTACCACTCCCAAAGGAGTGTGGTACAGCTCCTTTGGGATGTACCACTACATCCCAAAGGAGCTCTGCTAAATGGAGATCTGATGGATGTGGAGGTGATTTGACTACAGTGAACTCATTGTTATGTTAAAGAAACTCTCAATGCTCAGTTGGCTATGTGAGTACTAAGGGACTCATAATGGGACGAGAAAATATCCACCACACCATTATACCACCCGCAGTCTGAACACTTTACTTCAAGGCATGATGGATCTATGCTTTATTTACACTAAACTATGAATGTCTGAATGAAGACCCATAGGACCAGGGCTTGTTTTATTCAATCTGTTATTGTCCAGTTTTGGAGAACCACTGTGAATTCTGAGCAGACAGTTGGTGTGGTATTCAACTGCAGTAGTTTATTGGCTTCAAGGTTAAAACATTTGGTGTTTCTCTCAGTTTGAATCAGCTTGCCCTTCTCCATCATCTATATACAGACAGGCCAGAGCCTCCTGCTTCGGGCCCGGTGGCTTCTCTCATCTCTCCATCCAACCTTGTGCTGTACTGGTCGGGACCCTGTTACGACGGCGGCAGTGCTGTCCTGGGCTATGTGCTGGAACTAAGAAACCATGGACTTTCTGAGGCTGGGGAGTGGAAAAAACTCACTGCCAAGTGTACCAGCACCTCATACCAAGTGTCATCCGGGCTGCAACCAGGACAGGAGTACTGTTTCAGAGTGAGGGCTTATAACGCAGTTGGGGAGAGTGATCCCAGCCCAGTTTCAGCAGTGGTGAAGATGGAGGAACCAGGTTGGGTGTTATTTGTATCTGGTACCATATCTGAAAGTTGTAATTATTATAGGAAGCCTTTAATCAATATGTTGTGTTTGTATTTGTAGGTTCTAAGAAAACACAAGAAGAAGCCACTCAATACTCTTGTGTCACTATTGATTCTTCCCACAAAGTTACAGATCACTACAACTTGCATGAGAAATTGGGAACGTGAGTATCTGCAGGTCACACATTTTCTAGCACTTGTGTTTTTGGAGCTTCAGCCAAAACTCCCTTTTCTCGAGAACTTCAATTACTGTATTTTGGAAGAAAGAAATTGGATGTAAGAGTAGCAGTAGTTCTCTAGTATGGCTAGAGGGCAAATTCTGCCAGTAAATGTGATTACAACACAAGCTTGCAGAAACCTGTTCCTCCAATGACTCAGATTTTATGATGTACAGTGTCTTGATGTATATCTGTAAAAAAATTATAAAATTTTACTCTGGCAGTTGAAGAAAGAAAGAATAACTCATCTGAATTGCACATGTATTATCTGTGTTTGATTTTTCAACCGTTTCAATCATGTTTCTTCATTCTTCACTGTCAAGGAGCCAAATTTTCTTATAATCCTTTCAAGTAACCTTAATCTTCAGACTCTCTGAAGGTTGTCCAAAATATCCAGTCCTTTTTAACCTGGCCATGACACAAATGCAAATTATGGATAAAAATACTTTTTAGGGTTTAAGCACACTTCAAAGATGAAATATGTCTAAAAGTCATGCTTTGACAAACAGGACTGAAAGAAATCCAATCAAGATTTGACAGAGAATGATAATCTTAGTTTGTCCATCCACTTTATGCAAAGAGTTTGGCTATTGCTCTTACTAGTGGAAGACATTTTATTTTATTTGTGCTAAACTGCAGTATATTTCAGTTTATAAATTCAGTTCAAAAATACAAAAAATTTTCATAGGAAAATTAAATGTTGTTGCAACTCACACTGTCAAACCTTATTCAAACAGTCATTGCGGACAGTGATTCAGTGGGCTTGACCGATCTATAGTAGCTATCAGTTCTGCATAAACCTGAGGAAGCTACTGACTAAAGACACTGTTTATGTTGGGTAGTCTCATTTCAACTCAATATTCATGAAACAGAGACAATATTTTCACCTAATCATCTCTGCTAGTCATCTAATTCGCTTTTGCTGTTCCTCTTTGAATGTGTATTTGTCTATATTGTTAGAAAGGCAGGCAGAGAATGTCAGAGTCAGGAATATGATTCTTTCTCACTGAAATTGATGGAAGAGTTGGTTTGAACTTCCTGCCTCCTCATGATTTTTATATTGTAATGAACTTGCTATCTTGTATCTGTTGAGATGTTATTGTATGGTCACTTTCATGCCTGAAGATTTTAAGCAAAACTGACTTCTGACCTCTTCAGGGGAAAATTTGGCTTGGTGTTCAAGCTCAGCCACAAGGAGACGGGCCATGTGTGTGCGGGAAAGTTCTACAAAGGACGGCGAGCCAAAGAGAGAGAAGCTGCTCGTAAAGAAATCGAGCTGATGAATCATCTCCACCACCCCAAGCTGGTTCAGTGTCTGGGAGCTTATGATCATAAACCAGAGATGGTCATGGTAATGGAGTTGTAAGTACCATCATGTCAAATTCTCATTACAACGCTAAATTTAGGCTGTGTGTCAAATGTCAGAGTTGTATTTTTTTCCTGTAGTATTGCAGGTGGGGAGCTCTTTGATCGCATTGTGGATGACAGCTTTGAGTACACAGAGCCTGGCAGCGTGCGCTACATACGGCAGATTCTGGAGGGGATCGCCTTCATGCATCAGCAGAAAATTGTTCACCTGGATCTGAAACCTGAAAATATCGTCTGTGTTGACACCACTGGCACTTCCATAAAGATAATTGACTTTGGATTAGCTAGCAAACTTGGTATGAAAAATTAAATTCTTTTCCTATTTATGCATCTCTCTTGTGTTGGATATGTGTTCTCAGTTTGCAATGCACGTTTACACAGATGGGAACACAGCTCTGAAGGTGATGCACGGCACTGCTGAGTTTATAGCACCGGAAGTTATCAACTATGAACCTGTGTGTTTGGCCACTGACATGTGGAGCATCGGCGTCATCTGCTACATCCTGTGAGTCACCTTGTTGTCCCTGCCACATCAAAACAGCACTTTGACACAGTTATTCGTTTTATTGCCAAAATGCAAATCAAAAAGTTGGTATCACTCTTCTGACAGCGCAATAAATTCAAAGCATAGATTTGTCCCAAGGTGAAACAGTTAGCTTTCACTCCAGGAAGCACCCAAGCAATTTTGGATCAAAAATTCCCCCCAAAGATGTCAAAGTAATTATAAGTGATGTCATCAGGAAATGTTTATACTTTCACCCCTTTTACAGTAAAACCTGTTTCAGCAAAATAAAATTGCTAATAATCACATGTGAATGCTTCAAGCCACAAACCACATTTATTAGACATTGCATTTTTGACTTAATCATAAAGATTTTGATCAAATTAGAAGACTCCTAATTTTAACAGGTTTAAACTACAAACTTCAATCTACTTCATTGCCGGTTTTATGGATCCAGTAGAAAAATAGCCCTGAACAACGAATGGTTTTTATCAAAGCATATTCATTTAAATGGCTCAGTCAAAGTCCATACCTAAATCCAAAGAAAAATGGCAAAGCTTCAAAATTGAAGTTAACAAGAACTCTTGCAAAGAAAATGGTCAACATTTTCGATTTCTGAAAATGCAAGGTTGGAAAAAACTAATTTAAAGACTTGCAACTGTAATGTAAACAAAACATAGTTTCTGGAAAGCACTGAGCTAAAAACATAAGCAGCACACACTTTACTGATTTTATTCATTTATTTTTGAACGATTTTAATGAGATTTCCATCTCATTTCACAATTATTTTATTGCAGTGTACTGGCTTAAAATCTAAAAATAAATACATTAAAGTTAGTGTTTGTAGCATCAAAAAAAGTTAAAACTTTCAAAAAGTGTTAATATTTTTGCAAGTCATGTGCACATAAAAAGTGTATTTTTAAGGCTTTCTACAGTATACAATGTTGAATCATACAGATGAACAAATTTCAATCCGAAAGTCTTATAGAGCAAATCTCGTACTATAATGCCACCTAGTGGTAAAAACTCACAAATACTCTTCTCAATCTTTCTGTTTTAGACTCAGCGGAGAGTCTCCGTTCCAGGGAAACAGCGATGCGGAGACTCTGGCCTTGGTCACAGCAGCTCAGTGGGAGTTTGATGAAGAGAGCTTCGAAGATATAACTGAGGAGGCCCAGAATTTCATCAGCTCTCTCCTAAATAAAGATCCCAGGTCATTTCACAGATATATAGCCAAAACTCTCCCACAGACACCATTTTTCAGTCAGACTTATGCAGTTCTCTTTGTATCTGTAGGCGGAGGATGTCTTGTGAAGAGGGTCTTGGTCACCCCTGGATGAAGAAGTTTGATTCTGAAATCCTATCTTCCACAAAATGTCTGTCAAAGGAGAAGATGAAGAGGTTTTTAGCCAGGCAGAAGTGGAAGGTAACACGCAGTATTTGAGCAATCTGTCCTGTGGAGCTCAGTTACTTTGTTGTCTCATTAAAATGTGTCTTACAGAAAGCCGGGAAGGCTATGCTAGCCCTAAAGAGAATGGCTTTGCTGTCTAAAAATGAAAGCTCTGCAACTCTCTCAAGCGCTGGTAAGGGTGAGATGCTTTTTGTTCTTTCCTCATCTTGACTGAGTCACTTTACTTTATTTGTGTGACATATTTATTTACTTTTGTTTCCTAGACCTTCCGCTGAGTCCTGAAGCAGAAGATGCGCTGCACTCTCTGGAGCGTAAGATGCAGGGACCACCACAATTTACCAAGAAACTGGAGGACCAGAAAGTAGCTCGGGGCTCCTGTGCCCGGCTCTCGTGCCACCTAAGTGGTATACACATAGGCTAACACAGTCATTTCACTCTTTGTCACCACTTAATTATCAACCCAGCCAGCATGCTGGGTGTTTTAGCCTCGTGACTCAAGGTACGACTTTTTGACAAACCAAAAAGGAAATAGGATCAATGTCTCAACAACCAGTTTCAAAGCTGAACCTTCTACCAAGACGACTGAGCTTATAACCTAAAAAGAATACTGAACAAAGAAAGGATTATGAATTTCCTTCTTTGTGAAAACTCATAGTGAGCAGTAACTGGAGTCGATACAGAAGTGTTGCATTTAGGAAAATATGATTGGACGAAAAATGTAACTCTTAAAGAAGTAAATGACTGTAGAAAAATAGTCTTTGTTTATTGTTGGTGTCATTCTAATTGTGGATAATTGTGAAGTTTTTTTAGATATTCTTTGCACTTTAGAGCAAAGAATATCAATGATTTACTATTCATTAATACCAATATTACAAGATGAGATCTGTAACAGTGACCTGAAACTTTTAAATGTGCATTTATTTATTTTATGTTGTGATAAAAGATGGAAACAAAACCCTTTTTTTCATTCTGTGGGTTAATTTATGTAATGTCTGCTCAAATCTTTCATACTGAAATAATCTCCGTATGATGCACTAATACATTTGATGACAAGTCACGCTTGTTAGTGTATTCAGACCAAAAAGGCTAAAGGTTCACTTGCTTCTGAAAGTGTACAAACAGCACCAATACCAGATGTCTCACTCCTCTTGTTTTTTACTGCAGGATATCCTGATCCAGAGGTGGTGTGGCTGTGTGGAGATGAACCTGTAGAAGAATCATCCACAGTGCAAATAGAGTATGATGATGATGGATGCTGTACCCTGATTCTTTCAAAAGTTGAAGCAGAGGATGCAAATGTTTACACCTGCAGGGCAACCAATGACCACGGGGAGATGTTGTGCACCGCTAAACTAACAGTTCTGTAATAGAGTAAATATATGTATGCAAAGAGGAATTGTACAGACATGAGGATCTTTGGTGTCTTGAATATATACAGTCATGTTTTGATGTGGAGAAGCCAAATGAGGAAAGTTCTGAAAGACTGTTGCATCTGAAAGAGTATAACACACATTAGTGTACACAGTTTAGATGTGATTCCTGAATATAGTTACAAGCATGCTATGGAAGAGTTGATATTTCCTTAATATTTCCTTCGATATGCCGATTTAAACGTGGTTTCTGCTAATAATGTGAACTATGGAGCAATTTTGTCATATTAGTTTTTAGAGATAAAGTGGACTCAAACTGAAGTGTTGGAGTAATGTCAAGAGGATGCCATCATATTTCTGATTGACTTTAAGGTTTTGATAGAATATTTGAAAAAAAAGAAATCATGTCTAAATATATTACTAGAAGAAGTATAATCAACCATTATTTTGCATTTCAAGTAGGTGTAATTTATGTTTTTGCATCTTATGTGTCACATTTGCTGCTGCTTTTACCATGATATAGTTGTCGAGAAGTTGTTAAAATTGACTAGTGGCATACCAAACAATGTAGAGATTCATGAAGATTTATACAGAAATATTTTTGTAATGAATAAAGGGCAATAAAAAATCTTTGATTTTTATCTTTGCAACATCACATCTTCACTTACAAACAACCACTACTCCTTTTAGGGGGAAGTAGATGTGAATGCAACTTCTATGCTATTTGGTTAAACAAAGTTTAAAACAAATGGACAGATGAGTTTTGTAAGCTCTAGATGCTCACATATCCTGCCAGATTCTGCCTTCTTTTTACTTTTGATCTTTAATATGTCATCTGTCACACAACAGACTAAAATCTCATGTCTGCTTCAGTTGAACAAGTCGTTCTCAATTTTTTCTTTTGCTTCAAGAAACTCAGCTTGTCTGAAAAACATACATTTTGATTGTTGATACGTTTTTCTTCTATATAAGTTCATTCATTTTCATTTATCTTAAAAATAATTATGACCAGGCTCCAAAAACTTTGTTGAGTACCACAAAAAGGAAGTCTGAGGACGACCAATGGAACTTGTTCCACAATTTAATCTAATTAAGTCCTTTCCACAAGTCAAAAATTTGTTTCTAAAGATAAGAACTATCTACAAAAGAGCACGGTTATTTGCTGCTTAGACTGAAGAGTATGCAATACATTCTATCTAGTAGATAAAATACAAATTTACACATTTATACAAAATGACATTTCTAATAAAGAAATTATTTCTACACATCATAGTAATTTTCAATCTAAATAAAAGAAAATTCATTTTCTGTGAAATAGTAAAGAATCATTTTGGGATGCATGGGTATGGTATGCATCACATGGGGAAGAGCAGGAAGCCGCTGAATGTGTTGTAGTGCATCCCATCATCATAGACGGCCCTGTTTGGCTCCAGCTGCACGTACACGTTGTCTCCCACTTTCAGAGAGATGACCACAGCGTTGCTTCCACTGTCGTGAATATCAGTCGCAGCGGTGTCCCACACAGACGTCAGCCGTTCACTGTTCTTCATGAGGCTCACAACCGAGTTGGGAGCAGGAGTCATGTTGTTGAACATCGAGAACCGAAAGAAGTACATTCCACTGACCGTTGCTGTGAAAATACCTACAAAATATGAAGAGTTATGAGAACTGCAGTAAGACATGCAACCCATTGATTTGATTAGCTTGTTTTCCTGTCTTTAGACACGTTTATTCCTAGTGCTGTACACACCTGTTGATGGATTATAGCAGTTCCCTGTGTTGGAGAAAACCTTTTTGTACGTTAGTGGGGTAGCAGTGGTGAAAGGTCCTGTGTTTCCAGAGCCAGGGAGAGCTGCAGAGAAAGCCACTCGAGGAGTGCCTGAAAATATCAAAAATAACAGATTGGAAACTTGACAGGGAGTAACTATATTTTATCATAAGGTTGATAAATGTATTACCTTGAGTGAGTCTCCGCAACTCTTGAACTTCTTTTTCAGCATTTTCCAGCATGGTTTCAAGAGAAGTAATTCTTTGTTCCATGTTTGTGGGGCAGATGTTACAGCAGCTGGCTGAGCCTCCAAAAGGACAAATATTGTCATCATTCCCTGGACCAGAATGACAAAGGCTGAACATTAGCATCAGAACAATAACCTTCTTCATGTTTGTTGCTTTTGAGCTTCTGCGCCACTCCACAAATGTCTCCAACCTTTTATCACATGTGAATGTGTAACGTGTGATAAGTAGGTCATGTTGAGACGTTTACTCCAGACACGCACCATACATGCACGCACACACAAACTACGGACACAAAGATTCTACACAAAAGCCTTTTGCTTCATATGGAAACTTACTGTAGAAACGAAACTTAGAGCATCGGATGACCACTGGGAGGACCTTTAGTGACATCAGCAGTCCAGGAGGCAAACCTTAGGATATAAGCAATGTGTCTTCCGTGTTTGAGCAGATGCTGTATAATTTCGGTTATATTCACTCCACAACAGATTAGCCTGTGAGGGTAAGCGTCTCTCTTTTCTAGCGCTAAAAAAGAATAAAATAAGTAAAGTCTGATTATTTGTGTCGGCTGATTTCCTGCATGTGTGGTCACATGGTTCAGGTCCATCAGTAAACTTATATGATAACAGTCAAGACTCCTGTGTGCATGTTAAAATAGAATTTCAGATACTGTATATTCAGTTCTACTTAAGCTAACTCTGAGTTGTTGAAATTAAAGAAAATGGTGAAGGTCAAAAACTCTCACGACTATATTTTCATTGAAATGTATTTGTTAAACCCGAGCAACTTTGTCATTTTGTTGGTTTTTTTGCTCTTCGTCACAATGCTGCTATTTATTAACTTGGCCAGCATGCCACATACTGCTATCACTGGATAAAGGTGTGAGTGTCTATAAAATCTAGATAGCAGTGTGATCAAGATTTTGTTGTCCCAAAAACCAGTTTTGAAGGTGCAACTTCCTCCAACAAGAGAGAGTTCAGTCTAAAATAGACATAGCAACCAAGAAAAAATGCTCAATTTCCATAATTGTAGCAGTTCACATGCCATGATAACTGAAGTCTACATATAGGTCCTGCAATTAACAAAAAATGACTTGCAGTAACAGATAAAAATACTAAGAAACTAAAAATTGTCTTTTGAAATATATTTAAATATATAGCCGAAGAAAAACGACTAGTGACTGAGGGTCACTGCACGTAACACAAACCCTGTAAATTCTAGACACTAACAGGTACCATAGAATTGCACAAAAATCTGTGAGGGATGGATTTTTTTTCTATGTCAAGAAAAAAAACCGTTTTAAACTGTTTCTTTATAATTAAAAAAAAACAATTTGATGACAACCCATGACAGTTACACTTGTTAGTGTATTCAGACATGCTTGCTTCTGAAGGTGTACAAACAGCACCGATACCATACTGTATGTCTCACTCTTCTTATTTCTTACTGCAGGATATTCTGTTCCAGAGGTGGTGTGGCTGTGTGGAGATGTACCTGTCATAGAATCATCCACAGTCCAGATAGAGTACGATGATGATGGATCCTGCACCCTGACTCTTTCGAAAGTTTTAGCAGAGAACGCAAATGTTTACATATGCAGGGCAACCAATGACCACGGGGAGATATTGTGCACCACTAAACTAACAGTTCTATAAAGAGTCAATATATGCAAAGAGGAATTGTACAGACATGAGGATCTTTGTTGTCTTGAATATGTAGGGTGAAGAAGCACAATGAGGAATGTTCTGAAAAAATTTTGGTGCAATTCAAAGAGCATAACATAGTTGCTCTATTCAGTTGAGTATAAATAGTTTCAACATTTCTTTTTTTCTCTCCTACAAATATCTACTTCAGTTGTTTTATACATTTCCAAGTACTTCTCTACTGCAGTTTATTGTTGATGCTTTTTGATACATTCATTTTTATGACTTTAAAATGATCATCAAAGCTAAAAGTTATCTGGAAAATAACCCTGGATATTTATTACTCAGGATAATTTAAATGCTATTTAATAAGTTCATTTATGCAGATAAAACACAATTTTACACTCACACAAAATGCAATATTTCTGATTTATTTATTTCATCAATTATTTTCTACACAAATTATGCTAATTTGCAAATTGAAAAAAGAATCTTCCTTTATTGTGAAATAATAAATCATGCTGGCATGCAGAGCTGTTGTATGCATCACACAGTAAAAAGCAGGAAGCCGCTGAAAGTGTTGTAGTTCATGGTGTCGTCGTAGACGAGCCTGTTTGGCTGCAGCTGCACGAACACGTTGTCTCCCACCTTCAGAGGGATGACCACAGCGTTGCTGCCCATGTCATTGCTGTCAGACCCATTGGTATCCCACACTGACGTCAGCCGTTCGCTGTTCTTCATGAGGCTCACAACCGAGTTTGGGGTAGAAGCCAGGTTGTTGAACATTGAGAAGCGAAAAAAGTACATTCCACTGACCATCGCTGTAAAAATGCCTGTGAAAACATGAAGGATTAGAAGAACTGAAAGGAATATACCAATTAATATAAATTTGACTGTTCTTGTTTTTGTATACATGTCTTCCTAATGCTGTACACACCTGTTGATGGATTATAGCTATTGCCTGTGTTGGAGAAAACCTTTTTGTACTGCAATGGGGTAGCAGTGGTAAAAGGTCCTATGTCTCCAGAACCAGAATCCCTGAGAGCTGCTGAAAAAGCCACCTGAGGAGAGCCTGAAAACATTACAAACACCAGAAATACATCGGAAAACTGGACATGCAGTAATTATATTTCACCGTAAAGCTGAAAGATTTATTACCTCCAGTGAGGCTCCGTAACTCCAGAACTTCTTTTTCGGTGTTTTGCAGCCTGGTCTCCAGAAAAGTAATTTTTTCTGCCATGTTTACAACCTTCTCCCCCAGTTCTCCCACTTTTTGAGTTACAGATGTGAGAGAGCAGATGTTACAGCAGCTAGCTGAGCCTGCAACTTGACAGACTCTGTCATTCTCATCAGGTCCAGGATCAGAAAGACAGAATCCGAATGCTATGATCAGAATAACAACCTTCTTCATGTTTGTTGCTTTTGAGTCTGCTCCTCTCCTCAGACGTCTCCAACCTTTTATGGCTGCTGGCTGCATGTGATGTTACGTAAAAGCGGAAAAGCCAGCTTCACAAAACTCCTCTACCTGCTGCCTTTGTTTTTGAAGTCATGTTGACTGATTTTTGGAAAATCCCACTATTTCAGTCTGAAGTACATTTTAATATACTGTATAGTTCTTGTTATAAGGTCTAGATGTCAGTTTTATTCCACTTTGAAACCCAAGGTAGAAAGAAAAAAGTGCTAAATACATTCCTTTCAGAATATTTCCAAAAACAAAACCCAACCTATTACCAAGTATGGATATCTTTGTGTTCAAATACTACAAATACCCCGAGGGTCATTGTGCAACTTTTCCCATAAGCAGATGTTTTCCCCTTTTCTTTGAATGCTTAGTTAAATTGTAAAGATTACAAATACGATAACATGACCTTTGTTTCTTTACTGGCATCATGCTTTGATCGGTCACTGGACAACAAACAACAGAGTTTTAGTTACACTACAAGAAATCAGAATCAGCTCTCAAAGCACTTTTTACAAAAACTTTTATTTGATGTATTATTACTGTCAGCAAAATAAATAAATATGCACAGAAATGTAAATAAATTTTAATTTGGCTCAAAATAAATACAGTTTGCATATGTTCAATTTACAATAAAATATGTAGCTGCGTGCAAACAGGAGAACTGGTCTCAGATGAGAGTCAAGTATTGGGCGTAGTGAAAGCAGCACGATGGCTTGGTTTTGGTAATAGCCCAGGAGGATAAGGACACTGCAGAGGTCAGAGGTGGTTGCTAATAGCTGCATGGCTCCTCAAGGAAGCGACTGGCTTGTTTCTGTAAAGAGTCGCTGCATGGGACTCGAAGGCACTGACCATTTGCTTTACAACTTCGTTGAAGAACACGGAGGCCAGCTGAGAATGCAGCAGAGACTTGAACTCAAAGGACACCTGCAGGAGACAGAAAAATTCAAATGTTCAAGAGTTAAAAATTATAAATGATCACAAAAATCTGCATCCTTGAATGATATTTAGGCTTTGGAAGTTCAGGAGTATCAGAAGCCAAGGATTCTCCATGCTTAACACGTTGGGCTGAAACTGAACTAGATTCTGGTTAATCTTGGTGTAATCTGTGCCAACATTGAGGTTAAACTCCTGTCTGCAGCTCCTTAATACGCTACATTTACTGCTGCTGCATTCTTACACAACACCAGCATGATGCACTACACTAAATTTAGAGCATAATGAGATTTCATTCAACACTTCCTCTCAGCCAGTAATCCATTCACAACAGTACAGAAAGGATCGATCAAAAGTAAGACTCCAAGGAATGGAGTCTGATCTCTTAATTTCTTCCCTTTAAATCAATATCCTAGCCCTTTTAAATATTTATAGCCAGTATGGCGATTTTCTGGTCTTTGCTTAACTCACAAAGAAGAAGAATTATCTTATTCACAGAAAAGTACTTACAAAGAAATCCACTTTGCAGGAGCCTGGGAGGCCTTTGGCTCCAGGGGCAAACCTCCACACCGTTTCAAGATGGCTGAAGAGTGACCCATCAGAGCACACCGCCTGATTTGGACACGAGCAATGTGTAAATGCTAAAAGTTAACAAGCTAATCACTACAGTCATGAGAATTACTAAAAAGAAGCATTTTGCATTATAACCGTAAATTATTGAAGATTTAAAAACATTTTAAACTATAAAAATCCCAGTCAATCTAACTACTTACTCTGACTTGGTGGTTAGGAACAAAAGTGAGCTCAGATGTATATCGCTCGGTGATGGGAGGGAAACCAATTTCAAGCTCTGCTTGGACGTTTCCCTTCGTTCCCTTCAGGATTCGAGACTTTTTGCACCAGGGAACAAAATACTTGTAGTCCTCTACGTTGGCCACCACCTTGTACATCTCTTCTGGAGTGTACCTGGACACACAATTACATAGCAAATTATCTAATTAATTTAAATCTCTTTCTTTTCGAATATTTCATGGTTTCGATATAGTTACAAAATAATAAATGGTAGCATCAAAAAGATTATTGTTTTTTTACTACTACTGTGATCATTTCAAACTGTTTAAATTGGCACTCACTCCAATATCCTGCTCTCCGTGTACTCCATCCTGCGGGTGCTGATGGGAACAGCCAGGTTGATGAAGGTGCGCCTGGTTGTCACCGTGGGGGTGGCAGGGCGCAGCTGAAGGCTGGCTCTCCTTTCTGTCAGGATCCCACAAGATCCCAACTGTCTAAAGTGGAAGAAAACATGGCATTTCTGAGCACATTCACGTGAAGTCTGTGGCTAATACTTCAGAATAACTCCTTAGAGGATATTTACTTATTTCATTTATTCAACGGAGTAAATCACAAACTGAAAAAACTCGCTTTAATTATAATCTGCCAAGTTGTGAACATGCCAAATGTATGCTTTGAATTTATCAAAGAAAAGGTTATTTAAGCTCCTTCGTGCGCTTTCGATTTGATTAAGGAACAATTTTTAAGGCGATTAAGCAAAATCACTAAAAGAAAATTAATGCTTAGGAGGAGCAGAGTGAACAGACTGATGTAAGGGCATCTCGAGTAGAAAAAGTCGGACCCACCTAAAGTGTGCCCTTCTGCTGTTTCCACGTACAGCCTTTAAAAGTGTGCCGTCCTTCATGTCCACCAGCGCCTTAAACAGCAGAGACGTCATTCTTCTGGTCATTCTGTATTTTTCCATCAAAAACCTCGTTTTACAAACTAACCGGTAAAACCATGCCAGCAGCTCCTGCGCGAGGGCTTTATACTCACACCTGGGGCGTGGCAATGCTACCAAATAAGGAAATATCTTACGTAACGCGCGCCGTCATCGGTGTTGACCAATCAGAATACGCAGAGGTGGTTTTTAAATTATACATTTTAAAAAGGTGGATAAGCGCAGAAATTCCAAAACTAGTTATACATCACAATTTCAATGTTTTTGCAACATAATATAAAAGACTGTCTAAGATAAACTGTATCTTTGAATACACATGTATGAGTAATTTATTGAAAAAAAGGGAAGGAAAAATGTGCAAATAAAAAAAATGTCACTTCCTTTGGTAGTACTTTGCCTTTTTTTTTTACCCAAGGGAGCCTGGCAAAATAAGACTTTTTGTTTGTTTGTTTAAATGTTGAGCAGTTTTGAATGTAATCTATGCATGGTTGGTCTGCTAATTAGATTTTCTGATTTTTCATTTATAGTAGAACATTTTCAACTGAAATAAAAGGTGTTCTTACAGTCAAAAACTGACAATCACAAATTTTAATTTGCTTGAATTAAACCATCTTTGAGATAAGAAAACTTGAATGTACCAGCAAATGATACAAAAACTGGTTCATTTTTTCATATTTTGACACTTATCCCATCAGCTGGCACTATGAACGTATATGATACACTGTGACATTACTGTCCCTGCCTATGGTAGTGGTTAGCTATCATTGAGATTGGACAAATGTGATGAAACAGAATGTGACAAAACCTTTTTTGAAATGTCCTTTTCCAAACTCAACCAACCAATATCCGGCCCTGGATACAAAATTTATTTTGTCAACAAATATCGCAGTTCAGATACAAAACTGTTAGGGATAAAGTGTTTTGAAATAAGACTAGTTCAGGTCCTTTGTAGCAATAGGGTAATAGTAAGGATCAACAACTCATCTGTTTGTCTTTAATGTACATAATTACCTAAATCATATAAAAGACAAAACAGGAAAGAGTGATTGCAACTAAATCACATGGCATTTGGCATCCAGCGTATGAATGGCATTTAAAGAATTTTCCACTCAGGACAGAATGAAAGTCCAGCAGGTCAATGACCTGTACATGATGAACCTGGACTCTGCTATGACGCAGCAGTAAAGGTCATGAAACTGATTGGAGTAATAATTAAACCAGACAAAAAAAAAAAAAAAAAAAAAATAAGGTAGCACTCAAGCATTTGATTTATTTAAAATATCTTGAAAAAAATGTTGTGAATTCATCTCTCCAGACCGAATGTGAAAAATTATTTGTACTTGCAGGACCCTTAAATCCCAGAATTACAGATCCACATAATACATTGCATTCTAAAGAGCTCACATGTCTGTGCTTTTATCTTAAAGGGTTGTGAGCTAACATGGCCAAACTTGTTGCTGCTGAATCCCAAAGAAGGATCCTCAGAAAGGAATTAGAGCACCTGATCAGGAAAGGATTTGAGAGTCTCAATCAGGCATGTCAAAAAATAGGTCAGATACGCAAGACGTAGATGTACAGACAAGATAACCTGCCTCATGTCAGAGGAGGACAGGCTAATCCCCTGACTGAATTAAACATTACAGAGTGAACGACTGTCTACTGAGACTTTGATCCATGAAACCTTGTGCAACAATTTAATGTCTCAGCAGTTTGTTCAAATATACTTTAAAGTTAGTAAAATTCAAATTAGACAAATGTTTGTAAACCTTTTTTTGACTTCTAACCCTGTTCAATTATTGTTGAAAGAGAAAGGACTTGCAGGAACCCTTTGTTTCATATATCTTTGATTAAAAGTTCAATTGGATTTCTTTCTACTGTGTTTGCTTTGGCTGATGTCTTGTCACAAGCCTTTCACTAAGTACACTGAACATCTCATGATGCAGTGACGTAATGGAGTCTGTTTCTTTCAAACTTTGGTACAATATATATATATATATATATATATATATATATATATATATATATATATATATATATATATATATATATATATATATATATATATATATATTCTATAACACAGCCAAACTGTTATTGCTTTTCAACTAGGATCAGTTTGGCTTGGATAACTTTTGCTTTTATATGTAAAAACTGCAAAATGCACACATGCAAATACACTTATACATACAGTACATGCATCATTTTGTATGTATGTGTGGATATTAATATAACGTGACACCCAATAATTATTCCAGGTTTTGGGTCTTTACATGGACCATAGTTCAGCCAGTTTTTGCGTCTTGCTTTAAGATGGGACAGTTTTTTTCCATACATTAAAAATAGCAAACTAGAGTTACATAGGTACATTTTTAGAAAATGTTCAGTTTCAACAATCTAATGCAAGAGCCTTGCATGAAGCACTGCAATCCCAGAGAAAGTATGGAATGTGAGATAAAAAGCTTTGTTGAAATAAACTAATGTAAAGGTTGTGGAATGACTTAAGACAATATACGTAATCCTTATCAAATATTACTCCACAAGCAATAACTCTCAGACAAATATAGAATGTGGAGTTGCATTTTTTTGCAAACTCCTCTTACAAAACACACTTCATCACCTTTGCCCTTGAAGCTAAAATTAGAAAAAACAAACACTATTCTTTTCACTTAGGGCAAGGTTTGCAGATAAAGTGGTTTCTTGGATGAAAAAGCAACATTTCTGCAGTTATTGGTCCTGATCTGCAAAAATGATCTTGCTCATAGCTTTGATGTATTCCATTCCATCTGGTTCTGTGACCTTCAGTTTGGTAAGAGGTGGCATGACGCTGTTGGTGAAGTATCTGAATGCAGGACTGGCGGAATGGATGGCATCTAGAAATACCTAGAGGAAAAGAAAAGCAAAGACACGAGGAAGACATAAGTCATCGTTACACCACTGCAAGTGAAGAGGTTTTTATTGAATTATTTACAAAATTCAACAGCAACTTTCCTTTTAAAGAATTCAATTGTATATCTAACCTGCAACTAACTAAGAATGTTTGGTCTGTTGTGAAGAAAACAGACCTCTTTTATAAGAGTCCTACTAAAGTTGATGTGGGTGAAATGCAAGGGTTTTCTTTCTTTTTTTTTTTCATTGACTTTCCTTTGTTTTGCTTTGTTTTAAATCTACTGGGTTTAAATTAGTCACTGATTTTAATATTCCACTTATAAACTTCTTCATTTAAAAAAACCCATACTCTAATTGGAAATATAAAAAGTAAATTTTCTTTAATTGTTTGTATAACATGAAAAGTATGCACTTTCTTTATGCGAAGCTCATTGTATCTTTACACTGCTGGAACTTAGAGATGATTTAGAGATAAGGATGTAGCTCTCGTCTGTTTTCAAGATTTCAAAGATCTTGTCAAAATCTTTGAAGAGTAACAATGCGGCTGATCGGAGCCAGAAAGGTGAGCAAAAAGCATTTGCAAGAAATATAAAAAGATACAGTAGGTATGTGTAGTTTTAGGATTTTATATAAGATTCTGAGGTTATTAAAGAGGAATTTTTAATGTGTGGATAGTGAGTGAAAGACAGGAAATCAGCATAGGACATTATAAAGACAGCGCTGAATGACAAGATGTAAGCAGAGAGGCACAAACATGATTCAGGGCAGTTCTCAATAAGGGAACAACTGTTTCACACGTGTTCCTCTTGGGAAATGCTGCATCTCCATCGGAACACGAGCCACCAGATTTAAAAGTTATTTTTATCCAAGTGCTATTTGGAACAGAACGCCAAATGAGACTTTTATAGTGCAATTTTATGGTGTGGCTATCTATTGGCTGTGTGATGTGATCTAATTTTATTGGAGTTTCACACCATGTAATTTATTTTATAATGCCTTGTTTGGTTTTCCTGATGTGCCGGTCTTGTTTAACATCTGTTGTTGTAAATCCTGCAATGATAACAAAGGTATTTGATTGTGAGAGATTTTTAGCTGCTTTCTTGGCTGCTGGAAAAATTGCTTACACCAGTCAGGAGAGAAAAAACACTTTCAGTGAGCCACACTTTCAACGTTTTTTTTAAGAAAACTCAAACATTTCTCCACTGTAACATCCTTTTTATGTCAAAACCATGTTTATAACAAACGTATACATAGGTCCAGCTTTGAGACTGACGAACTGAGCATATGTTATGGCACCGTTAGCTTTTTAGATGTGTTAATGAGGAAAAACTGCACACCTCAACAATATCTTCAGTGTCCTGTGCAGCATTTTGGAAAACCGTGCTACAGTGTTGCAGGTATTTTTCATACAGACTGAGCGTTCGGCCATCAACCTGTTGCAGGGATGAATCCCCGAGCTCTGCCTTCTGCAGGTTAATCAAGAAGTCACTGTTGACTGGGCCACACTCAATGAGACTGAGTCTGGAAAAAAGAAGCAAAAATATACAACTCAGATTGTCCTCATGTAAATTTACGGTTATTGAACAATATTTTTTTATTTTCAGTATTTCTGTCAGGAGTGATGATGTGGTCATTAAAACTCACTGTATGTTAAAGTGTTGCAGGAGGACAGCCAGACTCTCACATGCGCCTTCAATTGCAAACTTACTGGCACAGTACACCTCATTAAAAGGAAGACCTGTGAGGGCATTAGAGTGTGTTATTTTGGAAATGTTAAGCATAAGCTAACAAAAATTGAAGTAACTTGACATTCGTAATCCCTTTCTTAGTTGATTGTCTCACCATGAAGCCCTCCGGTGCTGCCCGTGACCAGAATCCGGCCCTGACCTTGTGCTTTCATTCCTGACAAGAACACCTGCATGGTCTGGATGGTGCCAAGAAGGTTGACCTCCAGAACATGCCTCATTGAGTCTAAGGACTGAACCTCCAGGGGTCCCATCAAACCCACACCGGCGTTACACACTGTAAATGAAGAATACGAGGCAATTATGTGAAAATTGAAAGCAATCCAAACTGAAGGAGCTTAGACAGCCACGGGAACAAACCCAGAATGTCCACCCGTTTCTCCACAACTTTGTCTCGTGCTGTCAGGATGGATTGTCTATCAGTCACGTCCATTTGAAGTATTTCCAATGTATCCTGGTGCAGACCTTTTACACAGTCTAAAAGTCGTTCTTTCTTGGCCAGGTTCCTCATTGTGGCATACACTAAAGAGAATGCAACACTCATGTTTTTGTTTTAAACAAAATAACTGTGTAGAAAAGTGAGGGATTGGCAAAAACATGACCATCAAACCTGACAGAGTGACAAGTTATTTATTGTTATCCAGTAACAAAATGCCTGGCTCCATTTTGAGTTACTCTTGTGCAAAAGCCTCTTGAGATCATGACCGAAAGATGTCAGCTGTGGTTACCTTTGAACACTTTGCTGGTGTCAGAGGCCAGTCGAACAGCCAAGCTGAGTCCGATCCCAGATGAGCATCCTGTGATCAACACAACCTTCTTCTCCATTGACATGCTGGTGTCTTAAAAATGTCCTGGTTGAAAAGACAGAACTGCTGCAAAGTACAGACGATCAAAGTGAGTTAAGCAGTGTGATAGGGGCTGGTGAAAACCCTTCTCAGACCATCACAAGGCCACATGTTATCAACCACCTGGAGTTCTTTCATTAAATCTCATGTCCTTGTTATTTTGGCTTGTTTTGTTATTTGGAGGGAGATGTGTGGGAAACTGAACCTTGTTTTTTATGTGCCTTGCTAAAATTTCTGGCCACATCAATAACAATAACAAGAGTACGAGATTATAGTGGTCTGAACTCTAAATATTTAAAACAGCTGGATTAATACTGTCATAGTTTCAGTGTTTCCACTGTAGGCACCAGATGGCAGCATAAGTTCATAATGGCACTCTTATAGCAAATAAGCTATGTTTTATTGATAAAAAGACAATAATAGGTTTTCTCTTGACTCTGTAGTAAAGAGAAGATCTCTGGTTTGCAGATTACTTACCATTACCATTACTTTGTGATGAGTAATACAGGTTTAGCACAAGATTGTTTGACTATTGTTTTCATATCTGGTTTATAGAGCAGTTTTAAAAACATATTTAATGTATGACAGTTTCATACATTAACTGTATAGTGATAGCAATAGCAAATGCAAATTTAACACAATGAACTATACAACTTCTCTAGGTCATTGGAAGGAAGGTTACACTGAAAAAACTAACAAGAAACACTTAATCTAATGAATGACTTGGAGATCAAACCTTTTTACATTCAAACTGCTACCAGCAGCTCAGGAACAAACATATCCCTTATTGTTCTTAATTAATTTAATCAAGTATTTTTTTTTAAAAATCTATGTGCATATAGATGAGTTACCACTAGGTGGCCTCTTGTACAAACTAAAGATCTCTATTCTTTGTTGTTTTGCATGACTGTGACAGCAAATCCTTATTAAAAAAAAAGTTAAATAAAAAGCTTGTGCTTCGTGCAGAAAAAGCTTTTTTTCTTTTTAAGTTCAGACTAAGCTCGATATGTTTCCTGGTTCAGTGAACAGTTCCATTCTGGTCATTGTTACATGACAATGCCGCAGTAATTGTTTTGTTTTTTAAGAACAACTGCTGCTGCTCGGTAGCCACATTTGAAAAGAATTTCTTTTTCTGATGGGAGCAAACCGAGTAGGAATTTCCTGCCATTTTGTTGCGTTCCTCTCCTTGAGATGGCATCAGTTTGGCTGCTGTCCCGGAGTCTGCAGGACAGATAACAGTGAGCCTTGAGCCTCTCTGAAATTTCTGCAACTCCCTTGCATTGTTTTAAGCTTTTGAACTGACTGACCTCAGAGGGTTTTAGATGTTCTATGTCTTGCAAAATGGGAGAAGTGGGGGTGTCCAGTTGACCTGCAGAGGTCAATTGTTCTGGAATATGATGTTTCGTCTCTATAATTCATGTTAAAGTTGTACATAAGAAGATTGCATTATTGAAAAATGATGAAGATGAGTTGATAGATGAGTAAGGGAACAGAAAACAATTATCTGTTCAGCTCTGTGTAATATTCAGTCACTTTTACCTCTGCACACAATCAAGCCGGTCTCAGTCATTTGGCCTTAGATCCATTCTGACAGTCTGGTGAAAGCATGGGCAGTTTTGGAAGCTTTCTGCTGTACATGACCCACAGTGTCTCTGAGGCCCAATAATTAACGAGAGGTCCACTGGAAGTGCACAGTGACCCAGAAAAAACATTAAAATTACTCTCTGGCAAGACTAACCCACATCACAAGGGCAAGCAGACTTTTGAAAATCTTACAGCTATGAAATGAGAGCAGAAGAGAGAGGAAAGTTATTCCATTATCCCACTTGCACCGCCACATGTCTTTGTGGCATTTTTCAGAATACAAAGGAAAGAAAATGTGAGACTCATTTTAGACATTTGATGCAGAGAACCACCGCATTGAAACCACTTTGCAAACAGTTCAGCACTGGAACCAAAATGCTCTGCAGCAACATGAAATCTGTGCGTTTTTATGCTAATGTGGTGAAAGAACAGACACGTGAACGCATGCAGACACAGAATCAGATCTATACTGTAGTGGGGCAACAGATGCAGATGTGCTCAACAGGATGTCCCATGTGAAAGAACTGAGCAGAAGTGAAACAACTACAGACGTGCTGCGGTGAATGTGGTGAAATTAAATGTCACGCCATACCTGACAAATTTTGATGAACGTTTTTGGTTAATGATTCGTTTTTTTCCTGTGAACAAAATTACCTCATAAGACTTTAAATTTTAAATCCACCTTTTGAACCTCATAAGAAAAATGTTTCTGACGTAATTTTGTGGCAGTTGCTGGGATCCTGGTATGAGGATGGAGAGCAGCATTCTCATAACTGGAATGCTGAAAAGCAGCAAACATGTTAACAGTTGATCACATCAAGAATGGCATGAAGATGCTGGCTTTTACTGACCTAAAAATATTACATATTTTTAATTCTTTTCTGACAGCACAAATGGAAAATAGAAACAAAAAGTTCATGCTACAATAGAATGTCACTGATCAATTGCATTCCTTTCTGTTTGCATGACATGTTTTGTTACTGTAAAAATATGGCTGCCTGATAAGGTAGGGGTCATGTGTATATGTGCTTTCATCGTGGCGTCTATTTCTATGACAACAAAACAAGTCTGTATCTTAGCAAACATACCACTGAATGTGTTATGTGTGATATGTGGTAATAGCACCTTTACTTCTCGTTTACATTTTTCTCACAAAAACATGTCAGATAATTTTTTTAATTTAAAGAAGGACAACCTGAGAAAATAGATAAAAAATTGTTTTTTTTTAACAATGAAAGGAATGCTTGGATTTCTTTTGATAGAAAATAAAGGAAAACATTTTCTAATTTAAACACTAGAGAAAAGTGAAATGGTTCAAATTCAATACCCTATTTAGTGTGATTTATACAAGTTCGCTTGTAAATAAAGCAGATATTTATCAGCGTTTGACACAAAGAACCTTGCATTCTTGCTGTGGGACCACAATGTCTGAGGACACTTTCATTCCGCTCTAAAGCCATAGTTCACTCTTGTCCCTTCAGAATAAGATTTTTATACTTACTTCTGCAAAAAATGTTGATATATGAGCTCAATGTAGGTTTAAGGCGGTATGATAGACGTGAGCTTTGACGTCAGCTGCAACCCTGAGGGCCACTGGTTGACCTTTTGGTTTGGCAGTCACCCAGACATGTTTGTATATGAAGCCTCAGTGCTCCAGGAAATAGCAGGGGTTTTGTCATGGGAAATGTCCCTTGAATCCACTTCTTTCATCCTGTTACTTTGGACATCCAGTCCCTTCTCTCCTGGCCTTTAGGTATTCAAATCTGTCTGTCAGGGACCAGACTTACCCTGGGTTTAACCAAGAACTTTGATATCATTATCTCAGCTCATTCAGGAGTTTGGAAGAGACAATCAGTGCTTTTGCATTCCACTCGCAGTTCGCCCCACATAGAGAGGGGTTTTGTTTTGACGATGAGCACAAATATATCTGAGCTGTGTATCGAAAACTAGTACCATCTGCAGCTATTTTGAGATAAGATACCCCCAAAAATTTCATATTCAAACTTTGATATAATCAATGAGGATTTACTGTGTCATACCTGAGAAACTTTGGTTGCATAGAAGAAAGACAAGACGCTCAAATTTTCAGTAAAACACTATAAACATGCCTCTTAAAAATGCTGTCCCAAAATGCCTCCAAACGTCTTTCCATGTTTGTGTTTTTGTTTTGTGCTCCAGGTGCAGGCGGAGTATGCCAAGAACTTCAGGCACCAGGGCCACACCTGGGATGTGGTCAGGCAAAGTGCTGGATGGAATGCATCTGAGGTGACTGATTCATCCTGGAATTTACCTCTGAAGGCATAAAGAGGAGTCAGCATTAAAGTCAACAAGGCATTAGCATTGGTCTCACCGTCTATTGTATTTCTCACAGGGAGCTCTGTTTTTTGTTTTTATTTCCACCAAATGACTATGTCTGTGCATTTCTGTGTTCCTGGAGAAAGTGATGAATCAGTGGCACTCCTGTTCCTCCACCTGGTTACCTCTGTTTATATGTCGCCCTGAGAATGCGGTTACTAAGCGTCCAGACAAAACATGCGTTGTGTTCCCAAGCATGCCAGTAAGTGGACAAAAAATGTCCCTCTCAGACAAAACAGCACACATTATATATCAACTCATTTGCATGCTTCTATCACATATGCCTAATCCCCTTGTTTTCCAAAGCTATTTCCTGTGATGTCATATATTCAACATATCTACTTCCTCCCATTGCGCCAATTTATTTGGGGTTCCGTGACCCAGGTGTGCCATCTTTAGGTGTGGATTTTGAGGCTTAGTTCCCTATCAGTATTTGATAGTTTCCAGGATACGCTGCCTGTCTTGTTGGGTTGCATAATCCTTCTTTCTAAGAGAAGCTGTAGTAAAATTTAATGACTCTTCCTTCAGATAACTATGAGAACACATCACTGAAAGGTCAACGGCACAGTTGTGTAATCACTCCATCAACTTTCAGTGCCTGGGAACCAAGTTTTACATCCTTGTGGCATGCAAGCTTGCAAAATACCCATCACTATGAGCACCTTTTTCATCTCTCTTCTCTAATTGATGTATTTGATGGATCATATTTCCATTGTATGCTCTCGGCACAAGACCAGTGCGTCCCACACCCTCAACGGTTTACAGCTAATCCCTGCTATTATCTCAGCAAATACTTTTTTCACATGACTGAATAGGGAGAAATGCTGTAGGTCTTCATTTCTGGAATACTCTTTCTTGCTTATCATTGTTTCTGTTTTGTTTCTTTGCTTTTCCTATTAGCTAGGTTCCCTGTTGTTACCTGTGAAACAGAAATAGACATAGTTGTAAACAGAAACTGAGATAAATCTCTACCCTATATATCACATGTTGGTCTAACAGCTTATAGTAGTGTTTCAGAATAGCATCTGTTTGTTTTTCTGCTGCTCTTCCTGCTGTGGTTTATGACTATTTTAGGGAAGGCAAAGCTTTTCATTTAAAGGTTAAACTGCAAAATCAAAGGAAGAAGTTCTACAATGAAGCATATTATTCTTTAAGCATTTTTATGATGTGTTACATGAGTTCAAGTTAGTTTGATTCCCATTGAAAGGTTCTCCAGAAAATTATCATTAGCAAGAGTCTTACATTAACTTTTAATTATTTTATTTGAACTAACCAACCTTTTTAAAGTGTGTAGGATGACAACTGTCCAATTTTTATTTAAAAAAAGAATTGGATGCATATGTTTTAATTTATATAGAATTTTCTCTAACACCCATTAACACTTTTATGCATACAGACCCAAATGTATACACACCCTTCATTTGGTGTGCGATTAAATGTTCTTTAGAAAGATGTAGCAACTTTTTGTGGCTATTTATAATGTTCTATCATATTTGACCACTCTTCTTATCAGAATAAAAAAAGTGAATTTAAATTAGCTGGTTTCCTGTGGAGTGGCACAGTTGTAAGGTCTGTTGCCTTACAACAAATAATGATAGCCATCTCTCCGAAAATAATTGATGAGGACAAATATGGGATGTGCTTTGGTAACACATCTCGTTACAGATCTCTGACAAACAATGTGTCTATGCACAGATTAAAGGGCTTCTAAACTAATCAGAGGCAAGCTGGGCAATCAGCCCCAAAAAGAGACATCTGTGAAAAACAACACAAATTCCTCATTAAGTCTTTTAGGGTTTAGTGTCCGTAGTACGAGTTTATCTCTGTTGCTCCTTCTTTTAAGAGCCAGCACAACTTCTATGTCTTGAAATTTCAGGGAGTAAATATGGCAGCCGGCTGTCATGAAATGTCTGGTAACACATTTCAAGCATCTCTCAGGCTTGGGCCAGTTTGATTTTCATCTGATGTGTGAAACATGGGTATACTTGGAAATACTAACAGGACAATTATTCCAAACATATATTTAGGGTTGGGAACGAAAAATGAGGCTTATGTTAAGCGTCTGGATTGGCCCTGAACTCAATACTAATAAAAATTTACAGACTATGGTTAAAAGATTAGCCTGAGCCTGGAAACCTACAAATTTGTGGAGCGGACATAAAATCCTGGAAGAATTATACCTGAACAGAAGCTTGGTGGCTGCAAAACTGTGAGACAAATTAGAGATAATCCACAAAAAAATCAAACTTACACACTCAATTCATATTTTCAACAATTATCAAAATTGCATGTTGTACAGGAAAATCCTCTCCTGTGTGATTAGTACAAGTTTTATGCATTTAACTGTCTCTATATACCAGTGAAAAATGAGATAGGCGCTGCTTATGTTGTATAACACTGACTGAAGCTCTCCCAGTTAAAATTTACTGTCAAGATTGTTTTTTAGAGCGAATAAAGAATTAATTGGCCATAAAACATAGCATGCTTAACTAGAATATTTATGTATCTGTTGCTATCTTTAAAAATGAAAAGGGTGTTATATAAATTTTTCTATAGATAACAAGAGATAAAGATGATTTGCACATCATTCCCAAAGTCCATCTGGCTCTTATCACCTTCCAACATAATTTCCTTTACTAAAATGGCCGAGACGAGGAGTCTGGTCCCTGAAGTATGCCTGCGCTTACTGTAAATGGTATTACGTGCTTATCACACATCACTCTCCATTAAGTCGTGTCAGTAGTGGCGATGCTGCAGATCTAGGGGAGGTTTTCTCATGTCCACAACTTCCACTAATGGACTTCTGAGACGCTTCAGAAGTGATAAGAGGCAGAGTCAAAGGCTAAGGTACATTTCACCAATGATCAAATGGGTCACGATGACTTGCTGGTAAATATCTCATATTTCTCTGAAGTAGATGGCAGATGAATCTGTCAGACTGTCAGGACAGAGGTCAGAATGAAGCTGTGGGAAACGTGCTGTGCTGCATGATCCTCTATGAACGGCTGAAGTTCAAATCACCCTCCTTTATCTAGGGCAAATATTTTGTAGCCAATTTATCATACTTTATAATTATTACATAAAAATGTCCTCCACTATAATTTGGGCTTTGTGGGAGTCGTTTTCTGCGGCAGCAGCAGATATATGGTGTTCAGCAGCTGGAAAATGTAATTATGTGATCATCAGCTACTTCTGGTTAAACAAGATGGGTATTTTTCCATGACTTCTGCCACAAGGTGAAGCCCAAAGAAAGCTGTATGCGAGGCAGTTCTCAAGAAGTGCATGTAAAGAATTTCAAGGCATGACTGCCTTATACGGGCATCATTCAAAGCTGATTGTCCAGTTTGACAATGTGCAAGATTCCTGCTTAGTTTCTGTTTATCAGGTTGTTTTATTTTAAGAAGGTGGCTGGATTAGACTGTCTCAAAGCATGGGTGGTGCTAACACCCTTCATGCCATTACAATAAACTGAAAACTGCTCTGTCAGTTGGAATGATATTTGTTACTCACTTGAGAGATTCCCTTTAGTCCTTATGGAAAATGTTCCCACCTTGCCTTCCTAACCCTAAGTCTGTCATTATTTCTTCTGGCTAAGATATATTTTTACCCTCTGAAATGTTTTTTTCCAATCTTTTTAAATGACAAAAATAAACAAAAAGGAATTTGGCTTTGTTACTTACTCCATCTTTTTTGTTTATGCTGTTGGATCGCTAAGTTGTGTAGCTTTAACCAAACTTTGGGTCAGAAATTGTCAACAAGACAATAGCCTCATCATTCTTTATAAACCGCCATCTTGAAATAAACAACCTGATTAGACTGAACCTCGCCTACATGGTGAAATACGAAATAATAAGATCATAAAGTGATTGATAATAATATAAATATTAATAGATTGAGCTAGGGCTAGAGCTGGTTTTTGGTGTCTAATATATGTTTCTTTTGGTGACAAATTATAATGAACTGATATTAGTATAAATATCAGTTTTTTAATATATATTATGTTTTTTTAATATATTACCTATTTGTGGTTCAGTATTTGCCTATTTACATATTTTCCTTTAGAAATTTCCCCTTCGCAGTTGAAGATAATAGCTTTGAACACAGACACAACTGTAGCTACCCTAATGCACACCACATATATTTGACACCAACAATAACAACTTACACTTATTTATGAGAGGAACTGTATAATCAACAGACATCGTGTTACGTTTAACAACACAACATCACATGCAATGAGATCTTGTTATATTTGTATTAGGTAATCATAGATGTGTTGTTCTAAACCCAACAAACCCACATATGGTTCCAGCTGATACAAGCATTTAAACTCCACCTGTTAACAATGAGAAGGATTTATTTTCCTATTTTCCAACCAGGAGGCTGGTTTGGTGTTTCCAAAACAATCCGCCAAATGGAGTTTACACAAATACTTGTGGTTTTACAGCTATTAACCACACCTGATGAGATTTGCTGAAGTTTCAATCAAGATGTAGATTTAATAGTGTGAGGCATTTTTTTGAGTGTGTTTTGATAAGCATTTTTATAGTTTATAGTGCACAATTAGAGAACAACTGAGTCTAAGCTCAAAAGGTTAAAAATGTACTTTTTAAGCTTAATTTATTACTAATAAATCAGGCATAGTAACAGCTACAACAGTGCTGACAGTGAAAAAACATTCTTTAATGTCTTCACTTTACACGGGTACAAAAAGTTTGCAATTAGATCTAATAACTGCGGGGCTTTCCCAGATTTTTTTTATTGCGTGTTTTCAAGTGGAAATTACTTTTAACACCCCTTAAGCCTAGTCGGTTTTAATTATAAACTTTAAATAACTTCTATAAAAAAAAATTTTGTCATCTATACAAAAAATATTTAAAATGTTTCAGAAACTATGCCATGCTATACCTATATGTAAAACACCTATTTAGATACAAAAAACAAAATAAGACAAGCACTTAAAGCTTGCTGTTGTTAAATTAATACATTTTGGCTTAAATATGCATATTAAGTATAAATGTACTTATTCAAATAAGGGACGTTTTTGTCAATTAATGTTCTATTCATCATTATAAGCACAATTAAATAAAAAATGGTTTCTTGCTCTGTGATAATCTAAATTATGTACAAAAGTTTAAAATAAGAAATTGTCTTGAAGCAACCAGTTAAAAATAACCAAGGAAAACTGACAGTGTTGTTTTGTTTTGTTAGCTTCCTGACAGCTCATCTCTCTTCAGCGCTGCCTTTGGTTTAACAGGCATATGGCAGCGGATTCCTCCTGCCTGGCCCTGCGTCAGTAGGGGGATTCCTTGAGATCTTGCATCTGGGTGCTGCATTCTTGCTGTCCCCTGCACACGGCCATCGCAACGCTCACAAAACCCAACAATTAGACGGCTGCAGTCACAGACAGAGTTGTTTCCTGTCTTCCAGCTGGAGTGAGGGGTGTGAGAAACACGCTTTCTGAGATCAGAGTTATGGGCACAGAGGCGAAGGGTAGTGCAGAACCAAATACCCCCCGTCCCACAGTGACATGGGTCCCCTCTTCATCAGACTCTTTACTCAAAAGAGGAGGGGGACGGACAATGGACCAATTCAGAATCTGTTAACAAGAGAGGCCCTTTCTGTAACAAACAGTGAGCTATGAATGAAGATAAAGATGTGTGGGCTGTGTGATTAAACATGCATCTTCTGTTTAAACAGGATGAGATGAAACAGGTGGAAAGAATATTAACCCTGAAACCACACGTAAACCTTTGAAACTGATTAGGAAGATTATGCTAAAACCCAACAGATGGCAGTAGTCCTTGTCTTTTTTTTTTTTTTTTTTTTCGTGAGTTTCGAATTAGAAAAGGGGCTGTCAGAGGCAGGCGGCCCATCAAAGTGCAGGCACGCCCTTAGTGTAGCCATGGATGTTGGGCTGGAGGGCGGTTAAAGCAGTCTGAATTACTGCCAGAATCTTTTCAGCCTTGGGAAAAAGCAGCGGACCACTGGAAGTTGGACTCTTTCCAGGACATCATTTAAAAAGAGACCATTTAATGTTTACACTCTTTATTTCTTGCTTAAGTTTGCTTAAAGCAAAAAAAAAAAAAACAGAAAAAAGATCCCATTAATCAAACAGGCACATTAAAAAATACATTCAGAAGTCTAGATTCTCTTTGGGATACATTCTCAGACAACAAAATGTGTAAACTACAAAAGAAAAAGAAAACAGTTTAAATATTTTCTATCAATACTATTGAGAATAAAATTAATAAACAGGTTAATATGTTTTAATGGGATATGATAAAAGTCAAACTACACATCAGTTTATTTTGTTTTGAAGACTTTGCAGGGAGAGAATAAAAATGTGATTCCAAATAATTTACATTAATTTGATTGCTGTAAACTGCAAATGAAGCTTCCTTTTGTTTAGTTATCAGAGAAACAGAGAAATCATCACCAGGCAAGTAAAAAATTAAGTCCAGGTAAAAAGACAGATTTATAATTAATAATAATATATATCAGAGTACACACCTTTTCACTAATAACTAACAATCTCATTTTGTTGCATCTTGAAGTTTTTACAATCTTTGTTGAAACGTCATTAGTTCAGTTCTTTTATTTAGCTCCTGTTCACAACAAACTTTCAGGACAGAAAAGTGCATATCCAATTCATATTAAAATTATGTAAATACTAATTTAGTTTGAAATTTCAAATTCAATTCCGCCTAAACCGTTGTAGAACACAGTCAAGTTTAACATATGAAGTCAACTGGTGAGTTTTCTAAAAACGAAATCCCTCCTCTGGATTAATGACGACAACAACAAACAGGGAATTAAATTCAGTATAATCAAAGAAAACTCCACCTCTAAGATATTCACTGAAGTAACAACTCAGATCTGGTATCAATTAAACAACATGAATAGCTGATATACAATAATTTAAGGAATGATGATGTCTGTCTTCTATTTTTTTTAATATTCTTGTTTTATTTATAATCTGACGCTTCACTTCTGTCTCCTGTTGTTTTCATTCGTCTGTCTTTACTCACCACACTTTCTTTGAATTTACCCTTTAATCTCTCCTACATAATCATGAACTCTTCCAGGCTTCTGCTCTTTCTTTGATCAGCACTTCATCATGTGCAAGCTACTGATTGAAAATCCCATTTTTAAAGTGTCTGAAAGTTTATTTGCTTAAGACAAATCAAACTTTTCCCCACAAGCACAAGCAACTGCAACACCTACTGGACCTAAATGGAGGTTGTTTCAATTTGAACTTTTAGTTTTTCACCAAAAATAAATGTGCTTTCACAAATGTGGAACTTTGTCTTTAAAGATAAAAAAACAGGATAACGCTTGCATTTCAATGGAAAGTGTAACATATGCATTAACAAAGGGGTCAGCCACAATTGCCTGACCTTTGACTCGGACCTCCTCCTCTCATGTCGCTCTTCGTTAAACATCTGAATGTGCACCCCAGATTTACAGACAAAAGAAGAACGAAATTTAGACAAATGAGTGTGGATACAAGCATCACAAGCTTTTGATTGCACTAAACCTACCATTGAATGATTTCACCTTATAAAACACTTTTATTAGGTGTAATCATTTGTTTTCTGCCTTTTAGCTCACTTGCAGTTAATACACCCAGTCACCAAAACCACAAAACTCTAATGAGATGAATAAAAGGAGAGGAGGCAAAGCATGTCCCATGGTTTTCTTGGCTCAAAATTAAAGTACCATTTTCCTCCCACAGAGTTTTCAAATTTTCTTGCAATTGAAAATCAGAAACGTTCAGCGTGCGCAGCTATTCAGCTTCATTTACTCTAATGCCTCAAAGTAAAGCCATACGGCCCAGTTAAAGTCCAAACCTAAATCTTTAGCTTGACAAGAAAAATGTTTGCACATTGTCTTTTCTTTTCAGATTTAAGCAATAGGAAATGAGTTTAGGTAAAAAAAACAAAAAAACAGTACAGCTAGAAATCACCTGTTTTTATATTTATTACTTTAGATCATTTATAAGAAAATAAATAGTTTTTCCTTAAAGAACCAAATTTTATTCAGTGAGGATCTTAACAGGGGACAAAAATCAAATCATGCTTGTTGATCTGTCACCATGACTACGCAAACAAACACAGAGGCAGCACGGTTCACCAGGTAATCATTAGCACAAAAGCGACCTTTGACCCCTGCCGTGGCTCAGATGGCATTTGATCACATCTACCTGCTGTCAGCTGAGTCACTGACCCGTTTCGTCTATCCTCCAATTTTCCCTTTTGTGGAGGCGAGAAACCAAGTGGGGTTTTGGTAAAAAGAAAACAATGAATTCAAAGTAAAAGAAAAAAAAAGGCCCATATGGTTTGCTAACATAGTGTGTCTCCATCTGTCGTGTCCAGTAGCTGCATTGGGGGGAATGCTACACAACCGGAAGCAAACAGAACACAAGAAATAATCAGGAAATTCACTCATTAAGAGTCTGCCTCAAGTCACAACGCTGTAACATCATAAAATGACTCCCTGTGTAGCTGCTGTAAGCATCTTGTGTTTTATCCTCATGTCTTTGTGACAGTAACTCCAGCAGACGTGTTAAGAGTCACAGGAGATTTGGTCAGTCATCATCCCCTTTGTTATTTACCCTTTTCACAACTGGTCTCTCTTTATTACAAGGCACGCATGACCATATTTCTTAATCCTCACCCTGCAACTCTTTCTACTTCTCAAGCGCACTGCTCCAATTGAAAGACATTTTTTTTTCCATTTCTCTCCTGACTCAGACATTCCAAGCGGATTTCTCCGCTTCCAAGCGTCTCCTCTGTTTCCGTTTCTCATCTTACTCCTGGCAGCTGGCATGTCTTCTTTTATCGCCCCTGCACATTCGTGGTGATTACATTTTCCCTTTTTCGCACTGTATGATTTACTCCAACAATCTGCCTTTCAAAAAAAAAAAAGAAAAGTGCAAAGCAAGATGTAATCTGGTGTTCAAGCAACAAAACATATATCAAGCTTATGGTTGCTCATTTTTAACAACTCAGTAACAACAGTAATTTGTCTGCGCAATCAGCTCTTTGAGATAAGGCTGTGATGGATGACCACTAGCAGATAGTATGTTAATTTTTTTTGAAAAAATATTCCAAAATCCTTGCTTTACTACCTGCAGATGCTATCCAAATAATTCAAAATTAGGCTGCAAAGAAGCATGCACAGTGACCTAAAAAGGCTTAGTTGTCTTTTTTGCAGGATTTAATAAGACAATACCACAGCAGTTCGTAGAAGACTCTGAATAACAGCTGAGAAAACCCTTTCAGTTTCCAAGTTGGTCTGTCTGTGCGCTGTCTGGCCATGGCTAAGCTTGACTGAATCTGTTAATATCACACACCCACAACGGCCTTTAGGGTGGCGCAGCTTCCAAATGTGCATTGTAATGTTTTTGCACAAGCTGGACACTTCTGAGCTGGCATTGCAAAAATTTTCAGTAGAGCTTTAATTCTGATTTATTATGCATGCAATCACTCTCTTTATGGAGTATGAATTAAAAACAATAATCACAGAAGCAAGTGTGAGAAAAACTAGATATATGAACTCCTTCTGTGTGGGAGGTCACCCTACCAGGAAGAGAGGCAGGATGTGGCAAACGGCTTCTCTGCTGCATCTACCTGACTTCGGCTTTCATCTTCTCTGTTTCTCATTCCTCTCTTCCTGTGCTGTTTCTGCTGCTGCTGCTGCTGCTGCTGCTCATTTGCACCAGCCCACGCAGAGCACAGAATGTGCACCAGCAAAAGAAAATCATGTTTTGCAGCTTCTTGGAAAAAAATAAAAAAATAAAAATCAGTTTTGCTTCTAAAATTTCCACTAGTCTTTAAACTGACATTGTAAACAAAGATTACCCTGAACATTGAGTCAACGTTTTCCTCATTGGGTTTTTAAAAGTGATGAGATGAACTAAAAGAAGATGCACATGTTTGCACTGTGCAGAGTTTTGCTCTCAGGTATTCGAAAGTGTGCTACGTTCGAGATTTAATAGAGGATATCAAAATTTTGAAAACAATAATTAACTCTGTAGAAATCAGAGAAAGCTTACATTTAAGGCAAACAGAGCACCTTGTAAGTTCCCCATGAGATCCCTGTAGAGGAGTTTGTGCATATGTGTGTGTGTATGGCTGCATACTGAGGAAAACAGGCCTTGGTGTTTACATACAGTAACCAAATGATGTGATGGGTGGCTTTACGTTGAGGATTCTCAAAGAGGCCACACACGGCCTCCCCTTCAGCTCTGTTTGCTTAGTTCTCCTCAGCTCACAAGCAGGGCGATCTGCGCCGGAGCTATTCTGATGCCTTATTTTTATCGCTCCTTTGACTTTTTGACTGTGTTGCCAAAAGCATTAGGAGTTTGCCTGTTAATACTACTCGGGCGTTAGCCTCGCACGTCATCCCGCTGTCCTGCAGTGAATGACTTCTTGAGCATGTGTCTGGGCAACGGCTACTCGCTCTTTTATTAGCCACTGAAGTTGACCTAAAGATTCAGGTAGAAGGGGCAAAAATGACTGTTTTTGTCAACCTTAGTATAGTCTTGCACATTATAAAAGTGCATGCTCTTTCCATTCAGACTTTAGTCTCTAAATACTGAGGTCACTGTGAACAGATTAGTGATTACACCAGCATGTAAAGGAAGGCAAAAAGCTGTTACCTTGCAGCACAGATTACTTACAGAGTCAATGAAAGCATGACATCACACTTTCTGAATTTCATTACAGGCCGCTCTTGCCTTCAGCTTGAAAATATACAAACTACTCATTTACCTAAATTAGTGTCTCCCATTGCAGGGGCGCAAACAGTTAGTTACAGGCATCAGCTGCATGTTAATTACAAATTGCACAACTTACAACTGTGTTGCAACCCTGCATGAGGCTTCAGAGTACACTGGAAACACCTAGATCTAGGTGAGATTACAAAGTAGCCATTCAGAGACAGAAGCCTGTCATTAGGTGAGATCTTCTTTGTGCAAAAACAATGCTTTGCTGCTAAGAAGCGTAAACACAGAATTTAGACAGCCAGCAATCATTCCCGCTGTGGATTCGGTGTTCTGCAGATGTGGTCCTGAAGGCCTCACCAACTAGATACAAAGCTCTCCCTAAGAAAGCTTGATTCTTGCTCTCCTGAGAGGGAAGCTTTTATCAACAGCCATCAGGCTTTCTCATTCAAAAGTCAAACCAAACATGGAAAACAATCAAAAAGCGGTAAAAGGTACACAGAGATATTTTGAGAACGGAGAAGCATTTAACTTTCATTTTGTAAAACTGTCTCCACAAAACAACATATTTCAGATACTGGACATAACATGGGACACAACTTTATATATTTACAGAAACCTAATCATGCTGTATCATTGTCTAGAAATTTTTTTTCATTTATTCATTTGTGTTGGAAAAAAAGTGATTTAATTAAAGTTAATTCAAAAAATTACATTTCTTTTACAAATGTAACAAAATATATCAAGAAAAATGAGCATTTCACCTTAAGAAGGAGTTTTGACACCTTATTATATGGTCAGTGCTATCCTCTTCAATTCAAATAGCTTTATCTCGTTGTTTCTTTGTAGCTCTCTACCAGTTTCTGACTTCAACCTGAGGAAAGATTGACCCACTGCTCACTTTTATTTGTGGGATGTTCAAGTTTTTTTGCATAAACAATCCATTTCAGGTCACCATGCAGCATCCCAATGATATTTAGCTCTGCTATGTCACTCAGCCTAGGGCTTTCTTTTCTTCGCACTCGACCTCTCTTTGGTGGGCAGACAGGTATTTCTTTAATTGCTGTCATGTTACAATATTCATATTTTAGAGTGGCTGGTCAAACTCTGGACCTAAATTGGACTAAACTGTTGTGGCGTGTTCTTAAACAAGCCATCCAGTGTGGCTCAATGAAAAAAAAAATCTGCAAAGAAGAATGGGCCAAAATTCCTCCACTGCTATGTAAAAGTCTTACTACAAACATTTGATGGCAGATGATACCGCCGTAGTTGACTCAACCAGTTTATTTTTTAATTTTTTTAATTTACTTTGATATTCAATATTTGACATTGACAGTGTACAAAAAACAACACATAATGAGCTGAATTGGGTCAAGAAAAGTCTTGGGAGTTATCATATTAGGATATCTTGATAAAGCTGTGTAGGTCTTGTGGCGGCCTCATCAAAGAACAAGATTAAATATTTAACAGAACTGTGTCAAAATAGCAAAAGAGAAAAAGGCTTATGTAACAAGAGCTGGTCTTTCTGCTGACTGTGAAAAGTTAGCAGACTTTCTCTTGCTTGCGTCCAAGCAAGTGAAAGGACGCCTTTCAACAAGCAGACAAAAATCTGTCAGCGTCCCAGTGACACGTTTACCAAAGGGAGTGATGAAATCCCTAAAAGTTTATATTTAGCCCACAGGTCACTTTTTCCAACTTTAGCCGGAACCTTTTGTTTACTTGACAGTTTGTTACCTCTAAAATTGTCTTTAGCAGCTCTATGCATGTTTAGTCTGCACGACAAGATCAACTTCATGTATCTGATTGCAAAAAAAATAAAATAAACAATGTGCTATGTAAGGGACGATTTACAAATTACAAAAATGAGCCACATATTGTAACAAACTCAGTTTTGAATATGCTACCCCTTTTTCTGAGGGACCGATTGATGAAAACTGGACACAACTGGATGTTCTGAAAGAAACCCATCCAAACTGGCTTTGGAAAGGAAAAAAATTATCTGACATCAAAGTTCTGGAACATCCCCCTCTTTTTACAAATTTATAATGTATGCTTAAAGCTGAATCTGTGTAATTTCTGGTGGACCAGAGTAGTCCCAGCCAAAATAAAGCTTCAGTGAGCTACAAAGAGTGTTTAAATAGGAAGAGTTATCCAGACATGTCTGGAGATGTACGCAAGTATTTAAGCTTTTATTTATTTATAATCTTGACCCTGTGTGAATTCAAGAAAATGTACAATAAATTGTTTTTCTTAATTAAAGTTATATGCTAAATAATCATTCCATTCAAAGAACAGATGCTTGAATAAAAGTCAAATGTCAAAATTAATCTGACATTCACAACAATGATGGGCATGTAGATTTCTCACCACACCTGCAAATATTTTACGTTTATCAGGTTGACTGTACAACAACCTGAAACTCTAAATAAACAACTGATAGCAAGTTTTTCAACTGATAACATCATTAGTAAACTGCTCCTGTTGTGATCAGATTGTGAAAAGTAGCTGAGTGAAACTCCCTTACAATAATTCTACTCAAAGCTGGGACATAAATCATTTATCCCTCTATTAGTGACCTATTTAAACACCCTGCGAGCGCTTTAAGGACCAGACTAAAAATGTGAATTTATTGCTCAGGTCTTGTAAAAAGTCTGAACTACATTTTTGGACCCCCTTCACAACAACGCCTATTTGTTCCAAAGTTTTTTGCCGTTCTCAAGTCATGACTGAAGGTTTTCATATTTATGTTAGCTAAACTTCAGGCTGGCAGGCTAATTCGCTGGTATGTGTTTTTATTATTCCTCTGAGGTCAGGTAGAGCTCCTTTGCCAACATGGTTCCTCTGAACTCCAAGCTGGGTTTTAATGGAAGGCCCTGCATGAGAGAAAGGGTCAAGCCTACACAGTAGGCTCAATCAAACATAAGGTAGCAATTTGTGGAGGTGGAACAGACGTTGTGAGCTTTCTTTCTCTGGATGGTAAGGGTTTTGGTCTGGCCTGAAGTATCGCCACTCTCTCAATAGTTTGCTTTTTAATCAGCTGCTATTTATGGCAACAACATTAGCTTTAGTTTGATAAGATTGAACAAATCCTGCTCTGTCTGCGAGATAACAGCTATGTAGCGCATGTGACCAACCACTTGCTAAGCGCGCAGCGTCAGGCTGTATAACCAGCACAGAGAAACCTGTTATGCATGGATCTTGTCTTTATAAATCACTGTTCCCTTCTATATTTGGTGAGAACAAGAAATAACTTGTTCAACGGTGATAAATGTGATGGTTCTAGGCTTGTACCAGTATATCCAGTCGAATAAAGCAAGAAGCTTCCAATTGTTTCAAGCATGTAGTAGGGAAAAAAACATAGAAATAAAAAATAACAGATATTTGTTGCCCATAAGGTGTTGCAGCCCAGACATTGGTCAGTGAAGCATCTCTGTTTCATACTTGTCTCTTGAGGACTTGCAGCAATAAACACCAAGTCATCGTCACATCGTCACTCTTTGCGATCCATGAATACCAAGCACGCTTACTTGATTTGGTTATATGTGAAACTGTTATGTAAGCAACAACAGGAACATCCGAGCATTATGCTCACCTTTCCTAATCATACCAGAGCACATTAAGAAGTTGTTTGGTGGGATGCCATGAATTCTTCTTTGATGACATGCAGGTTCAATGAGCAGACAAACAACTCTCCCACAGATAAGAAAAATGCTACACGGGGAACTCCTGTACCTTCGGGTCATCTTTCAATCCATGATAGAATAGCATGTGGGAAAAAGAGTCTCACCTAAGATGATGTCAAACCAAAAGTAAACAGTGAGAAAAGAAAACACATACCAATGACAACACCCAAGAAATGTATTTTATGTTTGAGTGATATTTTTAGAATGTTTTTATCTTTATTATAGATAAAACCTGAGTGCTCAGCAAGGACTGGTGAGGTGAACACGTCGTATCTGCTGAAAAGCAGCACAAAAACATACTACCATTCAGGAAATTCAGGCAACAGTTCACAAGAACTACTTATTGAAAAAATGTTGCCTGGTTCAATGAGCCCTTGTTTCAGATGTAATATTAAGACTGTAAGGTCGTAATTTGATGTATGCAACACCTTGTGATGCAGGAAGTGGCACCATGTCACAAACCTCAAATCAACTGTAACTGTACTCCAATAACCTACAGAGTCACCAGATCTTGGCTCAATAAAGCAGCGTTAGGATATCGTGGTTGAACAGGAGATTCAGACTAGGGATGTCTGCAGCAAATGTACTATGCTGTCATGTAAGAACCACTGCTCAGAAGAGCAGTGTTTCAGATAACTAATCTATGCCACAGTGAATGTAGGCAAAAGTGAGTCACTTTTGAAAAGCTGTAAAAAAGGGACACTTTAATCTAGCTAAACTATTGACAAATTTAAACTGATATTATCTTCAGTTTAGTTTCAGTTTATGTAGCAAATGTAATAAACCAAACAGAAAAATAAGAGCCATACGTCAGTTTACCTGCATCAATAAACACCTTGCCTCCATTCGCCAGCTGACTCTAGTGTCCGCCCAGTTTAACTAGTCATTGGCTTTGCAATGCGGCGCGTCAGAAACAGGGGCTGGTTCCTAACGAGACGTTTATTTCCCAGTGTTATAGTAGCAGCCAGACTTAGTTCACAGACACAGTCAAACACTCATGTCAGCAGCATCTACTCGGTTGGGACACATTCAACCCGGCGTTTTCACACTTCTTTCTGTGACTCAAGCCCACTCGTTTTTTTTAATTATGCGAGTTAGTTGAGCTGAACCGAAAATCGTGTTTTTTTCCCTTCACGTTTGTTGTGGAAAGGAGAGCGTTTACTTCCAAGGAGCGACTTCAGTGCCAAACTCAGCAGCAATGAACAAGAACGGGATTGTGACCGAAATCCACACGAAGATAAGAAAAGAGCCGTTCTCTGCCATTTACGAGCTGGTGGGCAAAGAACTGGGCAGGTGAGTTGCTTTTGTTGCGTATTTTGAACACATCGGCGGCGAAAATCCGTCAGCCGACTCTCTGGCAGTGTATCCCCAGGGGTCAGAGTTTGCAACAACGCAACGCATCAATAATCGAAAATCATGTAAACATTTTAGATTTACTCTCTGCACGTGCTTGGAAAGCGCGTTAATTGGACATTTATTGTGCCGCATTCTGTCTCGTGAGGTAGCAGCGCTTGGCACCGGGGGCGCGCGCACTGCTAATGCGCTTTAGTGGATCTCGGCTTAACATTTCCGAACAGATTATTGTTATTATTGAATATTTTAGATGCCTTGTGAAGAAGAATTGAACTTAAAGGGTTTCACAAACTGAAATCCTCCTCCAGATTTCTTATGTCAGCGCTGCTGTCAACATTAGAAGGACACTAGCGTAATGTTTCCTACTTATGCGTTCGCTGCATCACTTTGAGTGTTTGACTCTTCCGCTGTTGTAGTATGCCCACGTTTGTGGTTGAATATTGTGGTTGTAAAAGTTTCAAATCTCTTGAACGGGGCATCGGATTTATGCTAAATAATTGTAATAAGCACGCCAAATAACAGTTTCATGCAGTAAGATAATCCCCAAAACACAAATTATTGATTGTAGTGCCGACTTAGGATAGGTTCTTGACAGTTTCCTCTTCCTGTTTCTATCAAGCTTGCATTAAATCTTTCAGGCTTAATGCAAGATTCATATTTGATTGCTTCAATTAGAATTTGTTTAATGTAGATCTGAAGAAAATGTGTAATTGTTTATTTCAATATCGTTGTGAGCAATATAACATTAGCAAAGGACTGCTTACATAGGGGGATATAAAATTTCAGACCCCTGTCATTCAATTTGAAAAAAAATATTTGATAGACTTATCCTGTTCTTTATGCCCACATCTCTTATCAAAATCCTAGACCCAGGTGTATTGACAGTTACTCTGCTAATAAAGAGATTTAAGAGGTAATTTGGCTAATCATAATTCATGTCACAATTTTCAGTGTTAGTATTGCAACTTCATGTTGTGTACCCTCCCTTCAGGCTGTTGGTACTCTGATTGCATGGTACCAGGTCAGTTTTGCTTTCAGACTGATAACTGTGACACCAGCCACTGCTGGCCTCAGGTTGCCCATGAGGTACAGATTAGAGAAACCTCTAAAACTCCTTCTGCTTCTCATGATTTCAACCGGACAACATCCTGAGATCAGGCCCCATAATCGCATTAGGTGAAGGAATGTATGCAGACGCACAGCAGGAAATCAAGTGTAAAGTCTGTACATTAATTTGTTCACCACATTAGAGACAGGCGGTGTTTGTTTCAATATTTCCACACTTGCCTTCCTTTAACCATGTCCAGTTAAAGAAACCATGAGGCTCAGTGGCTTTTCTTTCAAGCTTCATCATCATGCTTTAAATTATGAGATTGAGTCAAAACCAGGAACAGGAACTACTCTTCCGCATGGGAAACAGGCATCTACAAGCTGTAAGAGCTGTCATTTCACATCTGACATGAGTCAGTGACCTGCTGAGGGAGACAAAGCACAGACGCAACAGGAAGCTGATTTCTCAGTCAAATTACCTAAATCTCTCAAGTGGAAGAAGGGGAATTAGTTTTGTGTCACTGTAAAGCTGATGATGGATAACAATTGTTTTGAACAGATTCTGTTGGAAGATAAATCTAAAAGTTAATAGTTTCCTCTACATAATGGCAACTTTAAATGTCAGGGTTTAAAAATTCCTCATACGTTTGCAAAAAATTAAAATACAATGAGTGAAGCAAAGCTTCTGCTTGAAGTATCACCTAAATGTTCTGTCCTTCTGAAACATGAGTGTGAACATAGCCAGCTGGAAGATGGCCTTGTTTGGTGACCTCTGACCTGCTGTCAACCTTTGAAAAGGCCTCCTGTTGCTCTTTTATGTTTCCACTTGTCACTTCTTTTCACTCCATATGTAGTTCCCAGCCCACAGATCTGAACTTGGCTAATTAAGTGTAAAAAGGCTGTGACAGCTCTCGTCTTTTTCACGCCGAACGGAGACACATCACCATTCTGTGTGCCTGGTTAACTACACAAGAGATGAAGAGTTTGTGCCTCCCAGCAGCCCGGACAAGAGCCAAAACAGAGCTAAGCCAGAAGAGTTGCTGTTTTTGGTCAGGCGCATAGTGGTCTTCGGTTAAAACTGTGGGAATTTGTCTGAAATCATGCTGACGGGTGTTTTCATTTATATTCAGTCCTGCTCTTCAACTTTTCACATTCAACTCTGTTTTCTCAGAGACTCAGAGTTCTTCCTTGGACATTGATGTTTACAATGTAGTGTCCACTTTTTTGCATGCTTATAACACTCCAATAGACCTAGAGCAAATTACCTACTGTCTGACCAGGGTCTGGTGGGTGGTCCTGGTCTGGAGGCTTCTGTTTTTAGCTGACTGGTCAGCTTTTGTATGACTTGTCAAAGGAGAATCAGTGTCTCGCTAAGGGTCTGGGCGGAGGCATCAACACTAATCCATTTGTCTCCGCTGCTGTCAGCTGGGAAGAAAGGGAAGTGGACAAGGCCTTATTATCAGCGTGGGAGGGGACGGTGGGTAATTGTGTCAGTTTGACACTTGGTGGCAATTTTGCACACATCGGACATCCTGCCATAGCCCTGGATGACCCTTAGTACCTTCTTTGACTTCATGTGCTGAAGAAGTTATCTCAGAATTTATTTTATTATCATTCAGCTGGGCGTTTTCTATTTTTATTATTTGGATTTCCAGCAACTCGATTGTTGCATCTTTGTTGTACTTATACACTTATCAGGTCCTTGCCCACTTTCAGTAGCACTTGCCAAAAGTTTTAGGTTTATCTGCCTCTTGTCAGGCCCTTCTGAAGACTAAAGGCAAGGGAGGAGAATAAGAAAGTTCAACTGAACATCTGATTCCACCCTCTTAGCAGAGCATAACAGCATTCAGTGACAGTCTGTGCGTTCAAATGATGCTTCTTAACAGCCTTATCTTTGTGTCAGTCCATAAAAGTTCCTTTTGTCATGCATAAATTCATAACCTGCTTCATCAGAAACAATCACTCATTGTCATTTGTCTGTCTCTTCGCTAATCACTCCCTTCATATCTCCCCTTTTTGGTTCCCAGGGGAAAATTTGCTGTGGTGAAGAAATGCACTGAGAAGGCAACGGGAAAGCAGTATGCTGCCAAGTTTCTGCGAAAGAGACGAAAGGGAGCAGACTGCCGCATGGACATCTTCAACGAGATAGCAGTGCTGGAGCTGGCCAAGGCCAACCCATATGTGGTGGGACTGCACGAGGTCTACGAAACCAACTCCGAAATTATCCTGATTCTGGAATGGTAAGTCAGCACTTTTAAACTGTCTGAAAAATGCAGAAACACTACTTAAGTGTTTCTGTTTGCAAACAAAGTCGGCCCTCCTTGTTCTACTGCTGATGAGATGGATGCTATAGTAATTTTCTCAATAATTCATCACTTTGGAAAAGCTGCAATCTAATGATGCGGCTTTCCATCACTTAAGATCAGAAAATCTCTTAATCGTCAGCCAACAAAAGCATCCTTTGTCTGGTTGCTAACCCAGTTTCTAGTTGATGTGAAAGATTTTCTTTTTTTAGTTTATCTTTACGTCAGAGCACATTTTGTCATGCAACATCCTGTGCTTTGCTGGGGCATAGCTTCTGGGTTTTCTTGTGAATAGAGACATGTGTCTAATGTGCAGTCTTGAGTTATTGTTGCATATAGTCTACCTTATATGGAAATTCTCTGTGGTTATTCGCTCTTCCTGCTTCACTATATCAGGTTCTTGCTGTGGCAGATGACGGGAACTGTCACTTTAAACGCTAATGTTGCAAAAGTGCATTTAGAGTTCTGTGAGTAAATGACTTATTGAACCACAGATTGCTCATTTAAAATTTGCTGATCAGTGCTTAAGGCAGTGTTCTGCCCTCGACTACACATGGAACTAGCCAGACATTGTCACTAAAACAGAGGAATCCTATTGACTGTCTGGTTGTTGACTGTTATGATTGAATGATGTAAGACGTAAATGTCCCTTGGCTGCGATGATGACATTGTGCAATTAGAATTCGGAAAGGCTGCTTAGTGGACGAATTACCTCATTTGACTCATTAGAGATGGCTAACGTACCTTTTTACAGTACTGCTCAGTGACCAAACCGAAGACCTCACTGGTCATTCCCATCCCAGACTTGAAATGCTACTGCAGAACAAAAGCTGCTCTGTGGCAGCATTTCACTACTTGAATCAAGTGTGAAAGGGGAAGTAACACCACAGTTCAACTCCCCATGCCTGCAGAGAAAACATAACAGTAGGTCAGTCAGCATGGGTCCTCAGTTACCCTTGCTGCACACGAACAATAATACTCAGCAGCAGGGCTTTTAAATGTCAGACACTATCGCCTTCCTTGCACACGAGGCGTCAAACTTGCTGTAACACTAAAGGTGAAACCCATAAACCAGTTCGAAGCTGCATCTCTGAAGTGTCTAACCTCATTTTCAAGAATTGTAAACCATTTTCCATTTCCTGTGGCTTTAAATGTAAGCGTCAAGCGAGGCTCCCAAAAGTTGCACAGCCCCATGCTTGTTTAAGATGTCGTGCATGCACTCATGCGTACGTCACAGCCACAACCACATCCGTGCCAATGACAAATAAATGGCAAAGGCTGATTTCTGATAACCTGAAAATGCAAGCTTCGATGTGTCCGTTTCAAAGAAACCTGCAGCAAGATGATGACACATTTTACAGATTGTCACTTTGATGACAAATGAGTTCTCAAAAGTACTTTTAGCCACTAGATCTCCCAGTCATAGTGACGTAGCTTTTCATTTCCTTTACTTGTGCATATATCTAAAACTTTACCATGAGGTTTTGTTTTGTTTTTTTCAAATCACGCACACTTAAACTAATTATAGTAACTTACGGATGTAAAATATACATTGCTTCAGTCTCTTATTTCTTATTTCATGTTTCCGTTAAATGGTCTCCTGTTTTTTTTTTTTCTTAAATGTCAGTATGTGACATAACACCGACCTCACTGGACTTCAACTGAACCATTACCGACACAAAGTATTGTCCAGGAAAGTCATCCAACTGTTAGGTTATCCTTGGTGACACTGGTTGGCAGGGTGCTGACATAAATGAGTGCCCAAGCTCGGTGGTCTGCCAACATTGGCTTTGATGAAATGGCTTCTGCTGCAGATTATAGCAGAATTTGTTTTTTCTTAACAAAGACAATAACTTATTTTCCTCTGTCTCTTTACCTTATTACTGAAATTGACTTCAGGCCAGGTCTTTGTGCTTTTACACATTTTCCCACTGAGTTAGTCACTTTTGCTCCCAAAACAACATCAAATGCATTTAATACCTTTCTTGGAAAGAAGGAAAACAATGCGTTCTTGGTTAAAACATGTTGTCTCTGTTGAATTTAAGCAAAGCAGACTTTATTGAGATAGAAAATTCCTAGATGGTTCTCTGCTGACAGCTTTATGAAGGCAGTGAAGCACTTTGTCCTTTCAGGTGCTTAGCTGTTCAAACAGACTTTGGAAGTGCTGGCATTAAAAATTAACGTTGACAGATTTAAGTTTAGTTTTGGAAACTGTGACTCAGGAAGAAAAAAGGTTTTCTTCTTGCCACTTAAGTCAAAAATATTCAGTGAAATTCAAGCATGAAGACTGGAATTGCATCCAGTTGGTGTAGAAATTAAACAAATGTCAGAGTAAACAGTAGCTGTTTTGAGAACCTTCATTATTTATGGAGGTAGGATGCTTGTTGATACAGTTAAAATCAATAAACAGTTCATGAATGGCCATGATATGTTATTTTACAAAATTTGTTAAAAGTAGAGGCCTAGAAAGAGACAAGAAAATGATGGTTATGTAACATCGTGCCCAGGGCTTGCTCCCAAAGCTTTCCCTCTGAGGATGAAAAGTATGTGTGCCTTCTAAATCCCCAGCACATGGTTGTAGTTTCTTTTTTTTGGGAGGGGAGACCTTTCAGCTTGAGGCTCTGATTTGACTGATCTTGGGCATCTAACATAAATCCACCATGTCTCCACTCTACTTAACTGTGTTGCACAAGAACACAAAGAACCGTCAGGAATCGGACAATTTCTGCCTTGAAATTTTGAGTCCAAAATTATTTATTTAGCAAACAAGTCAGCAATTTTGCAGATTGAGGTTACCGTATCCTCTCTTTATGACTTCATACGGGTTTAACATAATTTCCTTTTGTATTCACCAATGTTCTAGGCTTTGATTAGTTTTGCATTGTTGGCCTCTGCTTCTTCCTCCTATTTTACTAAACTCAATAGCTATATATCAGGCTGTAATAGATCTAATCACAGCCTCTTACCGCATGTAACATTCTTATCTCAATCATTTTTTCTAAGAATAGGAAGATACAATCACAGGCAGGATGCCTAAAATGTTATTGATTTATGTTCAGCCCTCCTATATGTGTAGACGTGGACGAACTTTGATCTTTAAAACCAAAGTACAGTAATGGATACATCTTTTGTAGAAATATAGGTTTCTCTATGTTGCTGGTAACTAATGTGATTAATTTATTCTGATGTTTCCATCTTGTGCTGTCGCTGCAGTGCTGCAGGTGGGGAGATCTTTGACCAGTGCGTGGCTGATAACGACGAAGCCTTCACAGAGAAAGATGTGATACGACTAGCCAAGCAGATCCTGAATGGAGTCGCCTTCCTGCATCGAAACAATGTTGTCCATCTGGATCTGAAAGTAAGGACACAATTTCTAGGACACGGGAGGACAAATTATGCCCTTGAGGCGCACAGTGAGAAAGAGGGTTTTTCTGTTATGCAACCAGAGCTCATTCGGTGTGTAGTGACTGTGTTCCTTTGAGGAATAAGTTCAGTGGTCTCAACATAGCTATTATGTTTAGTTCAATGCGTTCAACCTTTTTTTGGTTTCTTACAAAACCACACATTCATTGAACTTTACCACTTACCCACCCCCAGAAATAGACTCAGTTGTATTCACACTTTGATTTTTCCAACCTCTAAACAAGCGTAGTGGTGTAGCCAAGAGGATCCCAATAGGCTCAGAGAATGATCTAAGATCAGAACAGCAACCTGTAAGCTAATGAACTACACCCTAATCTTGTCAGGAGTGTCTAGCCAGAATACCTTGAAATCATTCACACAGATAGCTGATGACGCCAGCTGTAAGAGCTCAAGCCACTTCAAGTGTGTATATATAGTCATTATGTAACAGAACTTTGCCTAATCTTTGTGTGTTTTCTCTCCAGCCCCAGAACATCTTGTTGACCAGTGCCAAACCCCTGGGGGATATTCGTATTGTGGACTTTGGCTTGTCCAGAAGAATGGACAAGATCGCAGAGGTCAGGGAGATTCTGGGTACCCCAGAATATGTGGGTGAGTTCTGGTTTCAGCTTTTAAATTCTCAGATTCGCATGAATCTTTTCACATAATTCATGACTAATTGGGCTTGTGCTTCTCATTTTCAGCACCAGAAATCCTGAACTATGAACCCATCAGCATTGCTACGGACATGTGGTATGGGCGCTACTTTGCTATTTATTTTAATACAATAGAATACATACATCACTGATTCAACATGAATACAATAATTAGAACATTGTCAGGCTTGCAAGTCAAAGAGGTAATACAGTCATTCAATTAGGGTTTGGTTTTTAATGCCATAGGCTATTAGCCTTCGAAGGCTGAAGGTTCTAAACCCCTGCCATACAACAACTTTATTTGGATACAAAATTAAATATCCATTAGATAATAGGTTGAAGAATACAATTTAATTATGATTTTTCTTTTCTTAGAAGGCTAAATGTTCAAGCTTAAAACTGCAAAAATCATTAGAATAATTATAAAATCCAATATGGCTGCCTTGTACATAAAACTTTGTAAAAATTGTCACAAGATAGTTTTACTTGTACTTTTAGCAGTTTGCTGTTTTGATGTTTCAAAATGTGGGAAAATAAGTTGGTATTACCAGTAGTGTTTAGTTTAGACATAATTTTGCAAATTCTTCTGTGTTTATCAACTTGGAGCAGGATCATGGTTAAGATCACGGCTTAAAGGAAGTCAGGCAGATTAGTCATTGTGAATTGTGTGAAACCATCTAAGAAGACACCTTTGCCCCATAACATCCTCCTTCTTCTTTCTTTTCCAGGAGTATTGGGGTCCTGATCTACGTCATGCTGACGGGCGAGTCTCCATTTCTGGGTGATGACAAGCAGGAGACATTCCTCAACATTTCCCAAGTCAATGTAGATTATTCGCAGGACACGTTTGAAGGGATTTCCTCCCTGGCAGTTGACTTTATCAAGTCCTTATTGGTGAAAACCCCCAGGTGAGGATTATATTTGGAAATGATTTTTTTTTTTTTATATGTATGAATGTGTTTTATTCCTTCCCTTTAGATATCCAGTACTGTTGGTCTGGCTTCCTTGAATTGAGAGTGTCAGATTTGCTCTACAGCAAAATAAGAATTGAAAATACTCCTTGGTTGTGCAATTGACTTAAAGATGAAGTTAATCGGATACTTTGAGCTAAATCAATAATCTCCTTCTATCTGCATCACCTTAAATGGATTGTCACACCAAGGAAGAGAGTCGCGTTCACAACCAGCAGAACTACATGCGTGTAGTCACGTGATTTACGTTACTGTGGCACAAAGTAATTTCCTCTTTCTGCAAATTCTAACTGCAAACTTGCTTCATTTACAGAAAAAAAATGTCATTTTATTGTTTTGGACACAAAATTAACAGCCTTGCAAGTCTGTTGAAAGAAAAGAAAAAGTTCTGATTAACCTCACTTCTACCCTAATTAAACTGCTCCAGCAAAGAGGCCTTCATTTGCAGCTATAATTTGTCTGTCTCACGGCCAAAGCCACAATCTCAAGTCAGTATCATTTAATTGCAACAGATTAGCGGTTGCAATAGGGGGGGGGAAATGCAAGTTTTTCTTATGATTTTGGGTCTTAATGAGACAAAGGGAACAACATTTTTTAGAGCTGAAAGTACTGTTTATGTGGTTTTGCGAAACCAGTGATGAAAAGGAACATACCCGACGTCTGAGAGAATTGATTGAATTCGGAAGACCCAGGCCATCAAATGATTATACAAACTGTTTGGGAATTTCCACTCATCCACAGTGTTATTGTGTTTGTGTGCACAGGAAGAGAGCCACGGCAGAAGAATGTCTCAATCACCCCTGGCTGAACCCCCACTCCCCCTCCCACCCGCACCTCCACGCGATGTCGGCCTCCTCGCTCGACGAGCCCGAGATGAGCCAGTCGGAATCGGAGCCCGAGAGCCCGGCTCCTTCCCCAGAGCTGGCCTTTGAATCATTCCTCATATGCCCGGTTCAGGGCGAGCTGAAGACGGGCCGCCACACCTTCTCCTTCAGCGAGCCTCCTTTCCGCACGCGGTCCGAAATAAAGCAGGAGCTGATATGCTGACCCAAGTTTCACTTGCGGTGAGAGACAAGATGGATCCAAACTGAACGGAGCAGAGGCTGAGGAGCCAGTGAGCCTGCAGCTTCAGGGGCCGTGCTCTGCAGCTGCTTTACGCCTGGCTGCCTTTACTGCTGTGATGTCTTTGAGCTGAGCTTTTTGTGGCTTCATACCTCTGCCTGTTTTTGTGTGACTGTGCTTTTGAACGGATTTGGAAAAACTGCGCAGCAGGAGAAGCATTTGAGGACAGACAAAGCAGGAAAAAAAGTGGGAGATGGCACACGAGGACCTTGTTGCACGACTGCACTGCTGCCTTAAGAGTGACAGAACTGAACTCGGCTGCACACTGTCCCCTGCACTGGTTTCTTTTTACCTATCCAGCCTGTTGGACTGGGTTGCAGTTCTTTCGTTCTTCGCGCATCAGAATAATTTATCTCTCTGTTGACTTGTAAATACTTTCTCTGTAATACTTTGAAGACGGTAAAGAACTGAAACCTGGTTCTATTTAAAAAAAAAAAAAAGGAAATGCAACAGAGGGCAGCACCTATGCTGAAGCCAGACATTAAATGTTGTTTTTTTTATGTTTATTTATGTTTGACTCATCTTGCCTCAGCCCCTTAATATTCAAGCCACATAAATGCTTGAGATTAAGGCTGCTATAGTAGCATTCTTATTTTTTAAGACAATCTTGAGCACTTTTTTATTTTGTTTGTTGAATTAAAGGCTCATGAAGCATAATCCACTGTTGCACAGTGTACTGTACAAATAAACTGTTTTTCATCCCTATGTTTATGCCACGTGACCTGAATATAATGTGCCATGTTTTTTGGGGGGGTTTTGTCAGCCACTCTTGTTAAATTCAGTTCAACCTTATATTTTGGGCTTTTGCACAGGTTGCACAAGATGTTTTGTACCCCCATGGAAGGTTGCTTCTAGATTCATGCTTTTTGTCCAAGAAAGAGGAAACCATAGAAGTCTGAGAGCCTCCGACTGATTATTTAATTTGTTATATATATAAAAAAAACTTAACACAATCTGTATTTGTATAAATATCTGATTCCTGCCTTCAGAGCTTTTGGGAGCAGAGAAATCAGAAAGCATTTCTCAAAACTAAGAAAGTACTAAAATGTATATTGTGAGCTATGAGAATTAATCTGAAAATGAAAAACAATTTTCTACCAGTTGTCAACGTTTAGCATCAATATTCCTTTTTCTACAGTTACTTAGATTCATTCCTGTTTTCCTTTTTGAATTTCAGAAAGGTTTGTACTTGTCCTTGTGGACATTATGTTAATATAAATACATGTTTGTTTATGGCATGCATTGCAAAATGTACTAAGAAAAAAAGAAAATACATGTGCTTTTGTATCAAACACTGTTGTCGTATACTTATTGAAATAGAACTACATTTAATTTTCAATTAACTAAAGAATTGAAGCACCTTATTTATATAGGACAGAGGTCATCAACCTTTACAATTCAGAGCCACGTTTTCCTCTTGCTTCTACTACATTACATTTATCTTGAGTTGTAAAAACTACTTGACCCCCTTTGATTAAACATAGCTTATCGATATATATATTTATACGTGTAATATAACATTTAATTGTTTTGCGGTTAAAGGCCAATACCTTTATTACTTTTTTTTTAACGTCTTGGAACAGTGAACTTTTGCATATATATTTCCTTGAATTAGACATTCTGCACAACTAGCATGTTGTGCATGTAATGTTGATGTCAAAAACATTACAACATTAAGAGAACTCTTTGTAGTGAGAATAGAACAGAATTGCATAGAGAGGCAATGGCCAGGCTAGGATAACTCTAAAATGTCTAATGCATTAGAAAAGTTGCTATTAGACTTTTTATTACTTTTATATCAAAATAATGCTCAGTACGCTCTGCATTAATTAGCCCAATGTATTGGGAACCACTCTGGAGAGACTAAAGAGACACGTGCACATCGACAGCTTCAGGTCACAGACCTGTTAGACAGTATAGGACTTTTTCTATAGTGCCAAAATAAGTGTACGCAGCACCGATGTCACCCATAGAGAAGAAAAAATAGAGGTGTAAATGCCTGTAACCTGATCAGAACAGATCTCTTATAAAAAGTCTCATATTTCTTGTTTCTGGGTTCTCTAACTTCCTCCCACAGTTCAAAATCATCACTGTTAAATTAATTGGTTACCCAAATAAGTCCTTAGTTACTTATGAGTGTGTGCATGCCTGGTTACGGGTCCTGTGTTGCCTTTTGATAATTTAGTGGCCTGACTAGGGTGCACCCTTGATTCTCGCCCAGTCAAGACAGGCAGACAACTGGTAGCTGTAGGGATCTCTAGTCGGGTAAAGTCTTAGTGCTAAGTCTGCAAAATTAGATGAAACACAAAAATACAAGCCGAGATCTGCACGTGCAGGAAAACATGCCATTACACATTTCACTAGATCACACATTATAACTGAGGGGGGGTTTATGTGAGAGCACACAAGCACCAGAGATATGCCATAAAATACCTCAGTTTGCCCTCCTTTGAAAATGAATAAAAATTATGATAAATAAGTAAGTAAACATCCTTTAAAAACTTACTCAGGCAATTGAAATCAAAGTCTGTACTGCATTTCAGTACATTTTCCAACAAACATAACTGTGTGAGGTTTGGACTAAGATGAGCTAAATCCTTCCTTGCTACTTTGGCATCACTGCTTGTGCTATCCATCCATCCATCCATTGTCTGTTCACCCTTGTCCCTAATGGGGTCGGGAGGGTTGCTGGTGCCCATCTCCAGCTACGTTCCAGGCGGGAGGCGGGGTACACCCTGGACAGGTCGCCAGTCTGTCGCAGGGCAACACAAAGACATACAGGACAAACAACCATTCACACACACACACACACACCTAGGGAGAATTTAGATAGACCAATTAACCTAACAGTCATGTTTTTGGACTGTGGGAGGAAGCCGGAGTACCCGGAGAGAACCCACGCATGCACAGGGAGAACATGCAAACTCCATGCAGAAAGACCCCGGCCGGGAATCGAACCCAGGACCTTCTTGCTGCAAGGCAACAGTGCTACCAACAGTGCTATCAGAAACAAAATGATGATAAATTCTTTGAAAAGGAAAGGGAAAAACTCAAATTTTCAGACTTTTTATCTAGCATCTAAATTTCTTGTTTCCATCTGTTGCTTCTATTTAATTGCAAAGGAAACATGCCTGGAAGAGGCTCCCAACACATAGGCCTATATTTATGAAGTGTTTAACAATCTTGACATGATTTTACAAGGAAACAAGAGAAAATCTTCCTACTGGAATGCACTTTTATAGCACCCGTGATTGTAAGCGTAAAGCACCTTTACATTTATTGGTACCTCCGGCAAAGCCGTGTTAAAAACTATCCAAAACATTTTAATTTCAGTAGCACAATCTTACACTGAGCATTTTAGAGAAGCAGCACCTTTAACTTGAGGGCTATTACAACAGAAGAAGAAATGTTCACATTAAAAATATGACACAACACAACAACTGGTGAATAAATGTTACTGAACCAGCTTCAGATTCTGCTTTCTTTTAAAGAATGATCTAAACATTCCAGTTTCCTGCATTTTTCAGACTCTCATCAGAAGAGCAAAAGCAAGAGAAAATGCCCTCTAGCAAGGTAGATGCATGTTGCAGTTTGTATCTCAAGATAAGGCTTGAGATACAGTTGAGGTTTGGTGAGTTAGTCACCAAAACTCAGTCTATGGTTACAAAATTTTAAAGAACAAGTCAAAACAACTATATCTGTGATCTTCAAGTCTAAGCGGAGAGTTAATCTTGCCACCTCACAGAGTGAAAGGAATGGTAAAAGAAGGAGAGAGACTAATCTAGGACTCTAGAAAACTGCATCTGATTTTTCTGGTGGAGAAAATTTCCTTAAGAAAGTGGAATTTCATTAAAGATTTTATACACATCTTCACCAATGGGGAGGATGCTGTAGATTCCGGTCTAATATTTGGCCTTTTGACAGCTTCAACTGAGTTAAAAAAAAGTCTTCTGGACAAAACTTTTAAAGGATCTTTGGTGTTCTTAAAGAAGCTTCTCCTCATTATGTACTTAGGATGCCTAAGCAGAAATTAAACAGCACCTTAAGTTCATAAAATATCCAAAGAGATTTGCATCAGCAAGCAGGAATTCAACCTTATTTTGATCTTAAACATGGGAAGCCCCAATAAATACAAAAACAGCAATAATTTGCCGCATGCTAGATGAACTAGTCATTGTTCTAGCATAGACTTTATTTCAAAGGGATAACTGATGTTCTAATCTTTTTTGTGTCTCAATTTGCCTTCCAGTGTGTGTTTGACTCTTACTGCTGAAAGACAAGGGAGATCTAAACCCCAAACACACAGCTCTGGTCGGCTTCGCTCGTAAAGCATCTGTTTTTCGAGTCAACATACCTATTTACAGAATCTGAGTATCACAGAGGGAAAAAAATGTGCTCTCTTGGGCCAGACTTCCATAAATATCCAACAGCTTCTCTGAACAGGAAATGCCAGCATCCTTTAAAGAGGAAGCAGCAGTAATACTTAGGTAGCAAAGTTTCTTTCTCTTTCATGTTTACTTGTGTCAGGCCAAACAATATCAGAGCCTGAATTCTTGCTTTAATGTGCTCTTCCTCCTGTTTTCAGCTCTGAGCTTCTTCTTCGGAGGTGCTGCAGCCAATAAGGAGAAAACCGAACTTCCTGCAGGGTCCTAATCTGGTGGCTCTTTGCTGGATGGGCTGCTTCCCCTGAAGAAAATCCTGCTGCTGCATGGAGCTGAGGAATGCCAGAAATGTTCATAACTGGCCTCCTTTCTTCTTCTTCTCTTTTTTTTAAAAAACTGTGTCCTTTATGCCTTCCTTCCCCCCGCATCTCTTCCATGTGAGGTTTTGTTTTCTCAGCAGCAGATGGTATTGTTTCCATTCTGCATCCACACACAAACAGATGCGGTTACAGAAGAGGCTCATTTATCCACTCTTTCTTAGAAAACTCGGATATAAGATGACCAATAGAAAATGATTTATAACAGATGTAGCCACAGTTTGTCTGATACTTGCATGTGCAGCAAAGTCTGGGTTTGTGATATATAAAAAAAAACTTGGCTCATGAAGATTCAACAAATCCCACGATGCATTTCAACCAGATATGCTGCTTTAGTCAGATTCTTTGGACTAAAATTAAAAGTATTTGTGTTGTTTTAAAGTGACACTGATGTGAGATACTGAAAAGTCCAGTGGGCTGTATTGGGTCAAGATAAAATTAATATATAAGGACTATTCCCTTATTATATAAAGTATTAAAAGTAAAGTTGTTTTGTTTTATTTCATTCTAACTGCACCTACTAGGTTTGATCTGGGTGAATCTCTTACATAACAGTTTCAGGTCAGGTATCATTATAACTGTAATCAAACATTTGTTTATGTAAATCTCTTTCCTTCGTCATAGTCAAATAATAAAACACATCTAGGTGGATGATAAGAAGGAGGAGTCACTTTAAAAGGCTTTAGGAATAAGAAAGAGCATTGCTAAAATTTTATTTTACATGCACTGTCACAAAGAATAAAGTAAACATGACTTAATTTTTTTTACTAAGTGTTAGGAATAGCTATGCACATCTGTTGTTATTTTTGGTATAGCTCTGCCTCATCTAATATTCTTTGTAACTTCCTCTATGTACACATGAGGACAAAATACGTTCCGGAATGTCAACTTGGTAGCAGATATGCGACGTTGTCAGCTCTGACCACATTTCAAATGGAAGTCAGTTTTCTCAGAAATCCGGTTATGATCCCACTTTATTTTTTATTACTGTAAAAAATTGTGAGCCCAGATCCATGTAGGCGTTTTTTTCCCCCCTAAGTCCTGGTTCAGGTCTTCGCCTTTCATCTGCCCTACTTGCTATCTCTCAAGCTTAGTCACATTATCTCTAGATCACTTTCTGTGCACCGGTTTTCTTAGTAACTTCCCTTTAATCTTGCATGATGGGAAATTCCTTTATACCCGTGTTCCTGCATGGTGACATTGTCACTATAGGGAGGATTTTAATAACAGAGTATTAAGAAAACAAGTGTGTTTTCTCTAACGATCCCTCCTTATTTTCTTTTCTATTATCTGCCTATAATAAATACATCATTAAATCACAAATGTAAATTTAAAAGATAGTGCGATTTCTACTAATTTATTCATTCACTACTACAATTCAGGGTGTAAAATGGTATTTCTACGAAGAAATTGTCAGTTTTTTATAAATATTAGTCAGCCAAGAAAACATATTTAAACTGTTAAGTCTTGGGCTACATTTCACTATTGTTAATGTAAAGGCTTCAACTCAGACTTTTGAAGCACTAAAAATAATTAGTATTACTGCAGCAATGTCAGAACTAAAGTGATGATGACAAGTCTCCGGCTCAAATTAAGGGTTATGTAATCTAGAAGAAAAAAGTCAAGACAAATGTTGAACAATAGGGCGTAGCTTAATGTTACGGATCAGCAATTCAAACAAGTGAAGGGTGTGTCGGGAACAAACCCGGCTGAGGAGACGGATCAAGTCAAACACATCATCATTTGTCATTTTCACATGAGGCATTGGCAGTCTTGTTCTCAGATGCATTCAAATCAGCAATGGCATAAGTACTTTCACACGTTCTGAACTTCAAAATGTTCTTTTTTGATAAACTCAGTGCAGCTAAAAAAGCCTGACATTATCATAGTTATTTTTTGACTATGAACGGCTGCTATAAACTGATAAGTAGAATAAATGTTTATTGCATATAGAAAGGAGAAAGATTTCATATTGCAGATATAAAGTTCTTTCCTTAAAGAGAAATGTGAAGAACAGAACAGAAATGTTGGAGGATTAAAAGTGTGTTAGTTTCATTTTTACCACCTATCTTTGCCGCATAGTTCAATCCCCAGGGTAAATAAGCTGTCTCCATTTATCACTGAAAGAAGAGACCACACAACTTGGCAAACCATTTGGATTTCTGTCTTAATAGATGGCAAGTCAAAGCCGTCATGCTCTGTTGCTTCATACAATCAGTACTAGATATATTTTTTTAAGAAACATCTTCTTCCAAAAGGTCCAGTTGTTCCAGAAAAGTGTATGTTACTTACATTACTTATCTGCTTCAAAAAGCAGCAACAAGGCAGGGTTTGAGTTATTTCTGTTCAGAATATCAGAATTCGCTAGATTTCTTACATAAATACTCTTGAAGTTTAGAGAAAGTCCAATGACTGTGTGCTGTTAGGGTTAACGGGTATGAGTTGATATGGGAGCCAGCAGAATCTTGGGATCAAAACATGGGAAAACAATCCAAACGTCACCTGACATTGTGTGCTGGACTCAAACTCTTCAAGTATTTCACAGAAACTAAGCCAACTGTGACGAATCAGACCCCGCTTGAAATTCTTCATGTTTAATTTCAGGAAGTTGACCAGGACAAAGGAGAGAGAACATTTCTTTCACGTGTCCCAGAAGTGCTTGCAAAAGAAAAACAGACGGGGAAGGAGAAACTTTCCAGCCGGGGCCGAACAGCCGTAACCGCTGGTAATGCCTTTCTTATGGCAGCGAGGGAGGCAGAATCCTTTGGTTAGACAGAGCTATTTATTCCCTCCTTGGAAACGGATGAAGAACAATAAAAGCATTCTAAACAAAGAGCAGCCCAACCTGATGCTACTGCCTGTTTTCCCTCCCATCTGCGTTGGCAGTGCTCCCTCAGCATGGGAGCACTTCTCGCACACAAGACATTCAGAAAACCACACAACTGGCCCGCTCAGCTCCAGGAGAACTTTTCAACTCAAAAGCTGGAAAAGAAACCAAACCATAACAAGAGATGCCGCTAAGTTATTCCACTGAAGGCTCATTTTCAGCTAAGAGAAAGAAATAATACCATTGCCAGTTCCGCTGTTTGGACCCGCCGGTTCCAGTCCACATGCATGCCCACTCATATTTGCTTAAACTCTAGCTATAAACACACTTGACCGAGGACCCACGGCGAACCTGAACTGGTAACAAACCCGGGAGGTGGTCCAGGTTTCAGGCTGAAAGGAATCGAAGTCTAGCGGTTTGGATCTTTGGGTCTCTTTCCCAACCCACAGCACTTTCTATGTTTACTACTATTGTGGATTAGGGAGTTTAGAGCGAAAACACACAAACTCAAGTACCTCCTTGTGAGAGATTGGACCTTATTGCCATTACACATGAAGCTTAAACGTCAAACAAATATTTTTTTTGTTGAAACCGGATAATCAATTACTTCCCTTAGAACATAACAAATATCACACAAACTAGATCTTCTCCACAGTCTCGACCCCTGAGACTTTATCAGATAAAAAATTTAGCATTTGCTGGCCAATTTTGATCATCTTCAGTATTTTATGAGTCAATTTACTGTCCTGAGAGAGCACCACACCTAATTGCTTGGATGACACAAAATGTTTAACTGCTAAATAAGATATGTGAACTTTACTGTCATTTATGCTATACACGTAGTTGAACAAAACTTTCTCCATGCTCAGTGTAAAAGATGCAAAAGACAGTGCACGCAAAAACGACATACAGGCATTGCCCACATTACAAATAATGCAAACTACTGTAGATGTAAAACCAGTGAATAAACTAAGTATATAAAAGAGCAAAGACTTTACAGAAAATAGTAGCATTATCAAAATAGTTAACAATCCATGTGAGGTTGAGACACTTAAACCCATGTGATTAGACGATCTGCGTATGAAACGTGTGTACAGAACATACAGTTATGTAAGAGAGTTTGGTATCCTGATGGCCTGGAGGAAGAAGATCCTGCTAAATCTGATTGTTCTGCCGTGCGCTTTTCCAGAGGGCAGAAGTTCAAACAACCCATCTGCAGGGTGTGTGAAATCTAGAGTCATTACTGTCTCAAATCATTTTTCAGCAACTTGAGCAGCTGCTTCATTATGAGCAACCTTTATCCGTGGCAAAGGTTGCTCATTCTCCTTGCACTTTCTCTTGTTTAGTTGTGCTCATTGTGATTTTATCTGGTAGACGGACACAACGCAGCTCACAGTTGTGCTCCAGCATAAATTGTTTTAAAATTAATATTTAAATTAATATCTGAAATGTGCGGTGCGCATTTCAGTTTTGCACATCTACACTGAAACATTCTCCAGGTCAGGTTTTTATATTACCACAGATGTCCAACTAAATTTAAGACTTTTGTGTCCCTGTTAAAGCAAAGCATGGCTCGTTTCTATCAGGCTCAGGAAGTTGGATGTAGATTTTAAAAAAAGTTATGTCTGCAAACTGGACTGCATATGCATATTTTTGTTTGCCACTTTACATAAAGTACAGATGTGTGGAGTGCACAACTAGCAGTTGCCTTCTCAACAGATTCTCGTACATTCACATAAGATCTCAAATTCATTGACATTTGTGGTTGTAAACTTGGAATATGAGGAAACGTTTAAAAGGCATAAATAAGTTGCAAGGAGTAGAAAAATATTTTAAACGAAGAAAAAATGCAAACATGACTTCCGCTGTTAGACATTGTCACTTCAGCGGAATAAGCTGACAGGAATATCTAAAAAAATCTTTTGTTGAAGGCATGAGCAGTTGAGCAGATCAGTCTGCTGTCACATCATTTTTATGCAGTTACCACTTGCCTTTTTTGGCTTCTTCTCTTTTCTTTTCGAGTTAAGCAAATCTTTTACACAGAAATGAAACTTATTTATTTGAAGAACAATCTTACCTAAACATGTGGTCGTAAAAATACCTTCTGTATAGTTTTACTTTTACTAGCTCTATTAAAGAAACACTATCTTCATTATATGTTAATGCAGATACTAATCAATATACACAAAGCAAAACTGGTTAGCTAATATTGTTAATTTTTTGAGTTAATGCTGTCCTTTAAACAGAATTGTCATGTGTTTATACTGTTTTAACTTCTTAATGAACTTATTTAAGTCATTTATTGGGATCTAAATTAATTAAAAGTACAAAAAGAAGAAGAAAAGAAAAACTCATAAATAAGTACAAAAGTGTTCTGTATTCATCACATATTCTCTAGACTAAAAAGTAAGGTTGGAAGAAAAAAATATTTTCACAGAAAGAACATCATACCCCTGGTGAAAGGTGACGGCAGCATCATGCTTTCTCCAGATGGAACTGAGGTTTTGGTCAAGGTGGATTAAGTTATGAATTCTTCTAAAAATCAATCAGTTTTTGCACAACACCTTCAAGTGTCTGTCAGAAAGCTTAAGGTTGTATTTTTTTACCGTCACTGTAAGAGTAAGCATACATTCAAGTCAACAAAAATAATTACTTTATAAGAGGCAGAAAGCGTTTTCGCAGAAGTACTTTACCACAATATGCACTCTTGTCCAACAGCATTGCTGCACCTTTTGTATTTTTGTTTCATGGTAACTATCTGGTTTTCAGTTAAATCGTCTAAGATAGTATGCTTAGTTTGTGCCTTTACATCATAGTACTGTTGACTTAGTGAGACAAGCTCAAAACGTCATTGCATAATCCAAACAAGCAGCTTAATTTGAGAAAGTTAGACTACTATTTTGTGGAAAATGAGAAATTGGAAAGTGAAAATAAATGTTTTATATATTCTAGGTTCTATTTTCCAACCAATACTTTTTCCAGACATTGAAAATCCTCTACAACTTTTTAAAACTAAGCAAAAAATCTGCCAAGGAATTAAGCCTTGAAAGAATAATGCAGTTCAAATTCAGGTGGTATAAAAATGGCTTCTTATAACACTAAACGTTTTCAGACAATATGTATAACTTAAGATAAATGCATAATATTTAGAAGTGGTGGTTCCTGTAAATTGCACACAGACACATTTACTTCCGTAAGAACAGAGGCAGAAGCTATATATCTGCTCTTAGTTCTTTTGCTTTGAAATCTGACCACATAAGAGAAATAACCATAGAAAGACAATCTGTCATCGCACAATGAAGTGCAAGATGTTCAAATCATGCCAGCAAAAACATACCGGGTTCATGGGACATTCAGTATTTTTTGGATTTTCCTGGCTGGAGAGACTCAGCATGTTGGTGTAGCTGCTTCTGGCTTATTGAAAAGCACAGACTCCCCTATCTTCTGCGCCTAGATCAAGAAAACACCAAAGCTCGAAGCCACAGAACAGCTGCAAAAGCATCCACTATCCCAAAGAAAAATCTACTATAAACTTAGAGAAAAACTGGACATTCCTGTACTTTGTCCTGCCAAGTTAAAGTGCACTCAGTAAGATAACGGGGCACAATAATAAAGCTCGTTGTTAATAGGATTTTGCCTTTGAAAGAGCAGATTTAAGGTGTCGGAAAGCATAAACATGGCAGAATATCTGGGGCTCTTATGCAAGCTCGCCCCCAGCCCTGGTTATACATGACACACTGGGAATTATCAATTAAATGAGCTTTTCTAAGAAAAAACTAAAAGATAAATACAGAGGTCTATTATTACCTTGGGCTGTTGTAAAGTAGAAGCCCCCTTCTGGAGACATGTGACTGGAGAACATGATGTTCCTCATTCCAGTGTGGCTGAAGATTTTAATAGTCAGGCCTCCCAAGATGCCAGGAGGAAGAAGTACTTTTTTTAGACTTTCTGATTGCTCCACTTTCACTTTTTAGTGGTTTGAATTATTTCCCAATTTTTATGGCCGATACTTCCACTTTGCTTTTATGTTACAAATGACAAAGTTATCCGTTGCGGTTAAGGACTTAGATAAACAAGATCCATATTAGCCTGTTTGTTTCTAACACTGAATCGGTGAGCAGGTGAATTTGTCAGCTGGTGCAGTGAGTGAACCATTCTGCACACACTGGATTTCAGTTTCTCTTTTCACCTCAACTCAATTATAAGAAATTGTTTTGATGCTGAATTGAATGGTTCCTGTAAAATTGAGTCAAATTCATAAAACAATATACACTGCTCAAAAAAATAAAGGGAACACTCAAATAACACATCCTAGATCTGAATCAAAGAAATATTCTCATTGAATACTTTGTTCTGTACAAAGTTCCATTTGCACAACAGCAGGTGAAATTGATTGTCAATCAGTGTTGCTTCCTAAGTGGACAGTTCGATATCACAGAAGTTTGATTTACTTGGAGTTATATTGTGTTGTTTAAGTGTTCCCTTTATTTTTTTGAGCAGTATACAATTATACATTTATTTCCTGCTCTGTAGGTACAACCTTTAAGTAATTTAAATATGTTAAATAAATAGGAGGACCTTTGGTTTAAACACAAACTACATACAAGGTAATTTTTTTTTATTACAACCAAAACATTGGGACAAAGATAATACATTTTTGGCAGAGCAGAAAATGTTGAACAGCGCCCCCAAGAGGAACAACACAGCAAGACCTAAAGCAAGTTTTTTATTGACATTAAAAACTACTTCTCGCTTATTTATATAAACTTCTAACTTTGTAAACTGACTTTACTTTGGTAGTTCAATAAAAAAATTAAACTCTTAATGCATAGATAACTATAAATTATTATTTCAGGCATTTATTTCTGCTTATATTTGATTATTATGACATACATCTAATGAAAACCCCAAATGTAGTAGTTCTCAAAATTGGAATATTACATAAGAATAAATAAATGTATAACCTTCGCAGTCATTAGGAAAAGTGTCCAACAGGCAGTCACTGACACCATACACTAGGAAGGTAAGCTACAAATGACCACTGATAAACGAGCTACCTTTTCAGAGTGAAGCATCCAAGCACACCCATGGAAAGCTGAGTGGAAGGAAAAACACTTGGCACAAAAAAAAAAGTAAAACCATAGCCTTGAGATGATAATGAAGTAAAGCCCATTCAGGAGTTTGAAGGTGATTTACAAAGTGTGAAGTAAAGTTCCAACTGTATCATTTACTTGTATTGAGCCACTTTTGGCCCAGATACAAAATCTCAAGTGTCTTAAGAATAAAAATATCTTGACTGTCCAACACAGGCTGAAATTTATCTTTATAAATAAAAGTACATTTTGCACTAGATTTAAAAATCAAGGTTAAAGAGTGTGAAGGAACAGCAGAAAGAATCCAAAATGCTTGAGATGATCTGAGTTGCAGTGCCATCTGCTGGTCAACTGTGATGAAAGCACAGGTCTGTTTAGTACATTCTACTGTTCCCTCTGCTGACAGAGGAACAGTGGAATGGAAACGCTGATTTAATTTTCTGTGGAGGATTTGGAAGAATTCAGAACTTCCAAGCTGCCGACACTATCAAAGCGCCTGCTTTAATGAACAGTACTTGATTAAACGTTACAACTGTAAGCCACATAGAAAACTTATGGAACAACTCAAAATTTTAAACGGTAACATTTATGACTTTAAGGAACAAATCAGACAAATAAGTCGCATTTAAAAAGTCTTATACTTGTGGTATTATTATTATTATTATTTAACAGCCTTTCACAATTTCAGCAGGTTTTGAAAGCAGGAAGTGGTCTGGCTAGCAGACATTCTGTTGCAACAGGATACTGACGTCTTGAGAAGTGACGACAAAAACAGCTTAAACCAGTTCTTCCCAATTTATTGACATAGTTATGGACAAGGTCAACCATTTCTAACAAACGACCTGAATATGTTCTGCTTGCTGCTTTAATCCCTTCTAAGGCTACAGAAATGTGTAATGAAATACTGCAGATTACTACAAAGGAACTGTGTGCAGATTATTGATCTCTTTCATGTATACCAACAGGAAAACACTAAGTGCTATGTTATATGCATTTGCCATCATTCAGAGTTTTGCAATTCTGTGTGATTTTTCTCTGCAATAACAAAAACTTCAAATACAACCACAGGAGACGACACAAGGACGAACATTTCTATCGCTGTCTAAACTTCAGCAGAGGGGATATCTAGTGTATCATGTTGAGGATTCCTCCAACAAAGAACAGCAGTGCAGGTTTTATAAAGAAAAAGACAATATAAATAATATTAAAGGAAATAAGACAGATTAAATAGAGCTACTATAGGATCACCAAGTCATGAGTCGTTACCAGAGTTGTTCTGGTAACGTGGAGATTTAATCACACGCACACACAAAAAAGTTCAACAACAACGAAAAACACTTTTGGACAACACACAAACTGAAGTTATGAGAGAACCAGGCGTAAAGAAAGCGGTTTCATTCTTCAAATCTTCCCTCTAAGATACTTTCAAAGGTGAACGGGAGAAATTTGAAGCCCTGACCTGCGTAGAATTTGTTCTGGAACTCCACCCTGAGGGAGGAAATAGGAGATACAGTTAAAAACCATTAAGCAAGAAGTGTTTCAGATAATAACCTTGTCAGGAATACAGTGATGATGGATAGCAGGCTGGGGTAAAGCTGAATGGAGCAGTCAAAGCCCGTGACCCCTGCTCCTGATTCCAGCCTGCAGTCACTCTTGTTTATATCATGAATCTGGTTCTGGAGCCAGAGACACCCAATACTCCTCACTTCAGGAAAATGATCAGGAGCTATTTTTAAACGTCCAGACTGAAACGACAGCTGGATGACCTTTTAGCTAAGGAGTCAGGAATACCCATCATTCCTAAGTCTGAGTGTTGTAAAAAAAAAAAAAAAAATAGATGAACAATTAAAACATTTTAAAGACATGGATCAGCTTTTCTGGGGAGCACAACATACACTCTTTGACTTCATATCTAACATCTAAATAGATTCAGGCTTTTTCTAAGGAACAAAATGTTATTTTTCTGTTTTGACCTCATTGTCTGGTAAGATAACCCAAACAAATTCCCTACAGCTCCAAGGGAAATTAATTCTGACACAGTGACGGGATTCCAAGAAATGATGTACCTGTACAAAACAATACCTTCTACTGCAGTAGTTCCATAAATAACTATTCAGATTCCCTGCCTAATGCTGTGCACTAACAATGTTTTTCTATCTGCGTTCCATTAGTAGTCACAACTTGGAAATTCTGATTTCTGAGTTGGAAAAAAAATCATCTGGAATGCCGCTCTGAGTTTGGACTTCACACTCAGAAAGCCGATATGGCAGCTTCTCACATCAACAACAATAAGATGTGGTGAAAACAGGTTTATTTTACAACACACACACTTGTAAAAGTGAATCTAAAAATTGGTGTTACATGAAACACCTGCATTTATAAACAAAACCAATAAAAAGTGGAAAAAGTGGAAGTGAAAAGTAAGAGTTACAAAAATAGCTACTTGGGCGCTGCCATATTGGAATCCTGTTAATTTGAAAGTTGTCAACTCGGTTTTATCTTCGAGTTCAAACTTCCGACAGAAATGGAACGCAGCTTTACTTATGAAATAATTTAGCTAGACTCATTATGAATTTGTCTCTGCAGAAGGAACACAGTAGCCACCAGGTGGAGCAATCGCTCTGAAATTAATTTACACTCAACATGAAAATGAAGGAGTCAAAAAATAAATGATTTATTAAATTACTTTAATAAATGATTAATGTCACAATGAAACAGAGAATATAAATATTGTAGTATTCATGAATGTCAAAGCATTCGCAGTATTAGGTAAATCGTTATACAAAACATGGATGGATAGAAAACTTACCAGTGCAGTCGAAGTGCATGCAGAAAGGCAGACAGTCCTTCCATAATGAGCAGAATGGCAACTGAGAGAACAGCAAAGAAGTAAAAGATAATGGCCAGAAGGATGAAACCGCCAAAGTTTCGAGATGAAAGGCCGAGGCGCATCACCATGGACCAAAGCACCTCTGACAGCTCTGTTCACGAAAGCATGCAAGACATTAACAAGTAAAAATAATTAAAAGAAGAAAACATGACTGTTTATGGGTTTAACAACATGTTTCTAAAAATGTGTGCGTGATGTTGTTCCTTACGTGCATGAGCGAGACTGAGGGCCCAGAGCCGCAGATAGGAAGCAGTGTTAGAGATGCAGCCAAGGCAGTACTCAATGGTGTGAATGGCCTGATGCACAGCCATATCTGCAAAGTTAAACTGTGAAAACACAGACAAACACGTCAGCAAGACAGTTAAAGCAGAATGTCTACAAGTCCTGAGGCCCACAAAAGAAAGAATCTGGCTCACTGCACGTGCATGATCGGTAGAGTAACAGGGGAGCTGTTGTTATAAATGAAGCAACCTCCAAATTAGTAAAGGAATTGTCCTCTTTGGACCCTGTGATCCCAAAGTATCAACTGCTCTACTGATGCGTCATGCACATCACCGAGACCTCAGGGAAGCATTGATCTACTGATGCCCCACGTCTGATGAAACACCTACAACGCACCGGCATACGCAAACATACCCACAACCAACAAACCTAAGCGCAAAAGCTGACGAGGCGAGTTGCAGTGAGAAAAGAGAACCAAGACATGCATGTTTTACAGGAAGTGAAAAAGGTGCAGCATTAACTCCGGTCCTACCTCTTCCTCCTCAGGGGCCTTGAAAGCAGGTAACAAAAGGGAACTCTTGGTTATTGAAAACACATCAAGAGACAAACATCAAGAAAAGAAGTAGAAGAAAACAGTTACACATTTGGGCATTTCAGCATCCTGCCCACACACAAACACGCAAAACTAGGTTATCTGTTTAAATTTAAATAGATAACTAGGCTATAAGAGCAGCAGGATGACTGAACAGCATGTCACAGAAAGTTGCACGCATAGATAAAATCACATAAGCATTAAGAAAAATGTGGAAAGAAGGAACAACAATCCACCCTTATCCATAATTGATCTTTAGTTTTACCACAGTGGAAGTGGAAACATGAGATGAGGTTTCAGCTATGGCTGAGTGGCTGAATTATTCAAACATGTGAGAGGATCATTTTACTGCCATCTGCTCTCTCAACAAACTGCTGAACTGCTGTTCCTTCTGCATTGTAAGCAATCCGTATCAAATCATTTCAAATACAAATATTAATTGTCGTCAGAGTGACATTTAACTTACCTCTGGTTCATCCTCAGACTGCTGTGCGAGCTGGTCATGTTGGATGATTTCTGCCTCGTCCTCGGTGGGACCGTTGCCCACTCGGACCCCTCCAAAGTTCTGTGTGCCCTGAAGAACAAGGCGTTAAAAAGGGATAAATTAGGGCTGAAGCTAATTATTATTAAGGATTAATCAAATAAAAAAAATGGGCAGATTTTACTGCAGATTTTTCATTCAAGTCTTTTTTATACAATATTAGAAACATTAAAAGATGCAAATACACAATTCAATTCATGGTTTTAAAAAAGAACACAAACATATTAATGGCTTGATAAAAATAACAGGATCCCTATGCCACTTGAAACATCTTTTGTTTGATCATTGTAAGAAAGGGATGCTTCTGTAGTGAAAAAATACTTATAACACATAAAAAAATATTACAGTGTAAGGGTGATTTGTTATTTAGAACCGATCAATATCTGGATAGACAAGGTTGCATGATAGGATTTTATTTTTAAAGAATTTGAACCTAAAGCTAAAACAAAGTATATACATTTGTACAGTTTTTTCTGAGTGTATTGTTCTTTCAACAAATGGTCTTTTTTGAGTCTGTTCATTCAAATTAACAATTACCACAATTAATCGTTTTAGCCCAAGGATAGATGATCCTCAACTCCAAGACAGTTTGATCTTACCAGATGTTTTTGCCACAAATACTGTCTCCGTAAAACCAGAGTTTTCACGACCAACATGCAGGGAACACATGCTAAGGCAATTATGACCAAGAATGATTGCAGCCCCATCTACAGAGACAACAGAGAAAACCAGAAGAAAAAATCAACTTCCTGTGCTTATCCCTAATCTAAAAATCATAAATTTTACATAGTAGGTCGAACCTGCCCCCTGTAGAGAGGTTTGGTACTGGGGTCATTGTAGCTGAAGAGAAACATGTTAATGAAGGAAATGAGGAGACTGGGAGCATCTCTGGAGGTGTGGGCGTCATAAGACACCCACTTATAGAAGATCAGAATGACCAAGTAGCCAAAGAGACTGGACATGAAGACAATCTCTGGGATGAATCCAAAGTAGATGTTCAGTGGCTTTTTGAAATACCTGCAGAAATGCACATCATTCCATCAGTTTGTTGTTTAATCCGATGAAACGGAAACCAAACAAACACATCAACTCACAGATGATTGAAGAGACTTAGAGTGACTCCAAAAAGCATGTGGATGACTCCTAGGACAACAGACATCTTCATCTTGAAGGAGTTCAAAAATGTCAACTTGTTGATAGAAATACTCCATATCTGAGAAAAATGCAAAGAAGAAATTGTTATAGAACCAAGTGTAGCACATTAAATTTAGCAATGATTAGAGATCCACCAATGAGGTGACAAAATGAGTTGCAGATTATTTGACAGACCAATAAAACAATAAAAAAAACAATCACATTATATTTATATTCTTGCGGATCAGAAAATGACATAAAAAATGATAAAAGGTATAAAATTCAGTAAGTTTGACATTGCATGTGGCTTATCAGGCAGGATGTGCAGAAACAGCTATTTAAGCATTTTTACAAGATGAAAAAAAGACTGGGAGCGGTATTGTAAACCTGATTTACATTACTATATACCTGTGCTGAAACCTATTTCCACTCTAAAACAGTAATGCTAATTATTTTGGAGCAGCAATATATTGTGATTTGAGAAAATGTCCCACATTGCTTCAGAGAATTGTACATTTAGGTCGTAGGAATCATGAAAATAATTCTCATTATTTAATATTAATAGTAATTTGTTCTTTTGGTTTATGCTGAAACAGATGTCTTAAAAACTGACAATTTGTGATGATTTCCAAATCCATTCAATACAGAAAAATACTTATTTTTTGTAGACATCTATGATATTTCCATTCAACTTCAAAAACGTACATCAAGTATATCATAATTATGCATTTATAGCCTAAAAATTGTGGTAATTCTTAGTTTTTCTGAATTCACTAAATCTGAAAACTTTCACATTTTGTCAGTTTCTGGTCTGCAAATTGAAGATCAGACAGAAGGGAAAACTTTGGCCGGTTAACTGGTGCATCTCAAATATGTAAACCTTGCTAAAGTAGGAAATGTTCATTTTAAAGGAGCAGCATTAAGAAAGATACAATAAAACAAACAAATAAAAGGAATATGTTAAATAAATCCTAAATTACTGGATCAATTCCAATGGGGTACGGCCCTTTAAAAACTCCCTCCACTGCAGGATCCAACTGCAAGGCCTTGTTGCCTTCAAGTGTGTCAGTTCTAAAGAAAAGAAAAGAAACACAGATCTGTTTAGTTTACTTCAACTGGAGCAAAAAACAGTGACACAACAGCAGCATAATAAATGTTTTCTTCGTTGTTCTAAAGAATTACAGTTTTGGCTCCTAGCATCAGCTGGTAAACAGTAAATGCACAGCAGTGATGTTACTTTTAATGCAATGCTGGATACATTCCTATCTGTGATACTTACGTCCAGTTGCCTCCTTTAAACATGGGTCTCACACTCCATCCAGAGCCGAAGATATTGAGGGACTTTGAGAAGCAGTCGTTGTAAATAATCCCAGTGTACATTGAGAATATTCCCATCAGCAGTATGATATAGCGTCCTGCAAACACCATGTTAAATATCTGCAACAAAAAAGTGTGAATGAGGAATCAGTTCAAGGAAAAAAACATGTATATGAGGATTTAAAACAAGCATGTTGACTCAAGTGATCAGGTTTTGTAAAATACTACAAATTCTCTGTGGCTCAGCAGACTGGGATTGATGAGGTGACGGTGAAACGATCCATACCTCGTTATCATTCTTCTGGGCCATCAGCCTGCTTTCTCTTATCACAAGGTAGAGAGCAGCGCAGGTCATGAGTGTCCCATGGCCGAAGTCACCAAACATGACAGCAAACAGGAAGGGGAAGGTAATAATGGTGTATGGCGCTGAAGACAAGAACGCAGGCATCAAACGAAGAGGACGGGGGTGATGGATGTGGTTGCACATGAAACGAGTGAAACATGTCAATGAGCATGTGCCAACAAGGTGAGCATGGATAACCAAAAATGACTGAGAGGACAGGAAGTGTGAGAAACCGTCAGAACCTGGGTTCATTTCACGGTAGCTGCCAATCCCATAAGCGTCCACAATGTTCTGGAATCCAGAGGTGAACTTGTTTGTCTTGTTATACGTGGGTGGGGTCTGTTTGGTTTGCATTCGATTGAGAATGGAAGGCACGGTGGAGCCACTCTTCTCCTAAGGAAAACAAAACCAAAGACAAACGCTTTCACTCAAGTTTAAAAATATACACCAGAACGCAGAAATCCCCCCAACCCTCAAGTTTACTCACTGTCCCCCTCCGCAGTGCAAACTGGATGGAGTCCATGTCAGACACAGGACACCACACTTCGGCAATCAGACACTTCTGCGTGACGTCAATGTTGCAGAGGTTGAGGGTGTGGTAGATGGCCTTCATCTTCCTCACCTTAATGAACCACACCCTGACGGTCTTGGCCGCAGCCTGCAGGACCCTCTGCCTGTGATCTTCAGTCTGGTTCAGAACCTTTATGAGCAGAAGCAGACATCTTCCACATGAGTGAATTGACTCTATCCGTATATTTATACATATGAGCTACAGGAAGCTTAAAAGACAAGTAAAGGTATACCACAGCTTGCTTTGTTGGAGCCCACAAATGAATATTGATTACTTTATCATAAAAAAGATTTTATTACAACTTTCTGTAACTACTGAATTTAAAGGAAACTTGTTATGTTAGGAAACATCCATTTGCATGAAGTGACTTTTTGTAAATTCACCTAGCTCATTTCTCCGAAGCATATGTCCATTGCAAAACAAAATTAACAAAAAACGAATTATTAAAATTTTTTCATATCGGGGTGAGGTGAGATGCTCAGACATCAGATCAAGATGAATTCTTGGTCCCTCCCTAGGGAAGATTTCCCCTTTTGCCCTGAAAAACTTGTACTTTGCTCTAAACAGGATAAAACATTAACATCGAGTTGTGTTTACAATTAACCAGCTGTCTCATCCACTGGATGTTTCCATAGTAGATAACAAAAATACCTTCATGTGTGCTGCTGTATGAATCACATTCAACACTAAGCCCTGATCAGCAAATAGCAGGACATTTAAGCACTGTGCGCACACCTGTTGTCGAGGCAATGTCTCATTCTGCAGACAGCACTCTAAATAACTTCTGCTCACATGTACTAAAAGAATATCAGTTCATCCACAAGGTTTCCCAGCAGGTGTTGAGCTTGTAACATCATGCTTTCCCAGCACGATGTTACACGTCATGCTGGAATTCTGTGTAATTCCATATTGTGATAATATTATTCTTAAAGTAAATTCTCAGAGAATCTGCTAAGACTTATATCAAAAGATACTGTAATGAATGTAACAAAAAAAGAGTGATCAGTAAATAAAAATGATAGATTGTCCTGGGCTACTATACTTCTGAGGAGCAACCTATACAACAAAATGTGCTTCCAGTGGACAAATTTAGAAGTTATCATTTAGTGCAAAGAAAGGGGGTTTAGTCATATCAGAGAGCTAGCTAGAATATAAACAAGTTTAAAATCTGAACAGAAATAGAAACAAAAACAGACAACTATAGCAAAAAAAGTCTGCTTTTTCACCATTTGCAGGTCATCAATGCGAGCATTCACTCCTGCAAGCATCTCTTTCCTCTCCTGGGAGGTTTCTGGACAGGGGTATAATGTTGCTCTGAATCTAAGGACGAATTAAAAAGCAAAAGAAAGCTATTAGTTATGAAAAGGTCATCCCTCACATTGTCACTCAGTAAGTGATGCTGAGTCACTTACCCCTCGCAGATTTTCTTAACTCTATTCTTCAGCTGGTCTCCCTGGAAAAATATGATGAAGACGGACTTGTGGACCTGGTCACCCTGAGAAAACATTGCTAGGTTAGAAATCAGAGTAAAAACTCTAAACATCTGACAAAACTGTTTATGAACAGCACTGACTGAGGTTGGGTCCTCTAGGGGGTCTTCTATATCTGCTTGCCGCAGAAACACGTTTCCTCTGCAAACTCTCCACAGCATCCTCTCAAATGTGGGAATACGTTCCCTGCCTATAACTCCAGCCACAAATCTGCAGCACACACATTGAGAAACAATGTTTTGTTTTATTTTTCTCCATTTGGTTTTTATTTACTTCTTTGCTTATGCTTAAAACAGCTATAAATGAATGGAATTTGCTATTTAGAGTGATTTTTTTGCCTTAGAGGATCATCCCTCCTGTCTGGAAAAGAGCTTACAAATGTAATGTGTGGAGGGTGTTTGCGATCCAAAAAGCACTAGCTGGAAATCCTCCAAATGAGACGGAGAAAACATCTTAATCCTTTTAAATTACACAAGTGTAGAAAACTGACTCACCCAAGTCTGAGAGGAGCTACTCGGGTTGGCTCATTGGGATCCAGGAGAATGGAGGACTCTTCAAGCAAACTGGGATCTTCCATCTGTCAAACAGAAAACAAACCACATTACACATTAAGTCATCACACTTACGCCCAGATCTGATTTAATGTGCACACATTTATTAAATCCCACTTTTATAAAAAACTTCCTGACCTTATTAAAAGAAACTTAATCAGAGGAGTTTCTATTCAATTAGCAGCTGACCATCTACTTGTTATGAGCTCTGATTTAGGTGAATGATTCATCTAAAGAAGCTGTAAAAGATCCCTCTGCGCTGTCAGCTGACACAGTTTTGCTTGAGAAGGCAGTGAAGTGGAAATAATGTTGGCCAAAGGTTGCTTAAGCACAGACAGGATCTGGCATTTAATACCACTGGGTTGACGCACCAAACAGCGCATTTACTATAATGACTGACTAGGCTAGATGCTGCAGTCATGTGAACAACTATGAAAGATTACGAGTGAAAACACCTTTTGTTAAAATCGAGTAGAAATAAGTGCAGCTTTGTGTTTTGATGAGCGCAATGCTGATAGCTGTGAAATGTGGTACAGACAAAAAACAGGAAATAAGTCAACTAGGGAACACAACTTATTAATATATTGATGTAGTTAAAATACTGTTGTCATCATATCTTAGTTTTTGAGTATTTGAGGTACCATATAAAACATGAGCAACTGAAGCTACGTGTAGATTTAATTTAGGGTGTTGCAATCTTCAACAGAAACAACTGCCAAATTCACAGTCATCTGTTTCTTAATAAAAACGCAATGTTGAAAACCAAGAAGCAGAAAACAACACTTCAAAGGTCTGTAAAAGAAATAAAACCGACCTCATTGAAAAACTGCTGAGTACGGTGCAAAATGTGCTTGAGTTCAGTCAATTCCAGGAAGTTCTTCTTCAGGGCCTCCTGGTTGGTGTTTATTTCCTTCAGCTCATTCTCGAGCTTCTCAAATGTAGCCTGTGAGGGACAATATAAAAAGAGAGAGTAAGGATCCAGACCTCCATTTGTAAGAACTCTGAAGTTCATATCTATATTTTGAGGGTAATTTTTCAACACTAAATAAAAAACTTGTACTAGTAATCAAAAGATCAATTATTCTGTTAACTGACTTAAGCATGATTTTAGTATTTTTCTATAACTCTTGCAATAAACTTACGAAACTCTTCTTGCACTCATTGTGTTCTAATAACCATCTTTATTGTTTTATGACTTCAGATAATGAAATGGATTGGACTCCAACCTTTATCACATGATTAATTGATTAATTGAAATACAAACATAAAAAACACATACTTGTTGAGTGAAAGCTTATAAAAACAGGAAAAAACAATTACCTCCAGATCAATCATGTCCCTTGGAAAAGGAACTTCAGGGTTTTCTCCTGTGTCCATTATCGGAATGTTGGCCTTCTTAATTTCTTTTTCAACAAATCCTGTCGAACAATTGTTAAAGCCAAAGAAGTAAACTTAAAAACAATGGAATCTCACACAAATCAGAAGCTTCAAAGCATGTCAAACAGTGTTTTAATGTTAAAAACTGACAGAATTAATTGCTTCTGAATTTCTAAAAAGTTTATTGTACAAGAAAAAAAGCTCACTCAGTTTGCGATCCATTTCCTCACATCGCCGCACTTCATTAACAAACTTTCTCTGGAAGACGTTTACATCAGGATTGAGCTTTAAAAAAAAGGAAGAAGAGCAGAGTTCAGTGACAAAACATACTTACTCAACTGATAATTTCTTACAACTGCCAGAGGGTCTTAGCCTGATAAGGTCTTAAGCTGTTGCAGAGGACTTTTCTGTTACACTCATCCTATATTCACAGACAACAGACTGCCTTGAGACTACTTGGGAAAGGGTTTTCACTTGCTTGGAACGAGGAGTCAGCTGTGAGCACATGACCCAAAGGGCATCCACCATCTAAACAGCACTACTAATGTAGCCAAATTTTATTCACCTAAACAAAGATGACTAGTATATTCTGCAACATTGAAAACTGCACTTTCAGATAGGAAAATCCAAAGACAAAAAGTATTGTGTACTTACATCACGGAACTGCACCATCCCAATCTCTCCCAGTTCACTGACACAGCAGTAGGCAGCTTCCGATTGAAGGAAGAGCTGGGCCAGGGTCATCTCTTCACTTCTAAAGAGTTCTCCCATGGTGTTGATGGCTGGGAGTGCCCAGCACTCTAAACTCAATCAAGATCTATGGAAAGAGAGGATTCATTATTACTGTGAATATTAACTGAAATGATTTAACAGATCAGCCATTCATAGCATTTCTGCACTCCATCTCTAATGGCAGAGGTCCATACACAGCTGAGTGTCACTTTTACACTGTTGTGCTGCACCCAAATCATATACCCATAACAACACCGCTGTTAGTGGGCATGTGACAAAAACATAGAAAAAGCTCAAAGAATCCGGTTGGAGTGAAATGGGTTAGCACTTACTGATTGGCTCTTGCTAAATTTATCGTTCCAGTTAACTTAGTAGATATTAACACGCTAGCATGCAGCAGCTTCTTACACAAAACCCACTTTAAATGTCAGGATTATTAGAATACCTTTGAGCTAAAATGCATAAGGACCACACAGTGCTAATCCGGGGATTACAATGAGTCAGCTGACTTGTTCAAGATTCAACAGCAGCTCCATCAACGCTTTAAAAACCCGTCAACTCTGTTTCTTTTTTATATAGTTACCTGGTTAATGCCTCGTTTTTTATTTACCCAATAAGTACTGAAAAATATTAGGACGTTGTCCCATTACCGTGGGTTAATTTGTCAACCCTCTGAATAGCCGTGACCCAACAGGTACTACCCAACAAACTAAATTGACATGACTCTTTTTCTTTTTTTTTTTTTACAGCGACTTCCACATAGAAAGCTATTTAACTAACATTAACAGAGTAAAGCAAAAGCCTATTTTATTAGCCATTAGCCACAGCTAAAATTGACAGCTCGACTTCTCTAGCCTTATCCGCCTTTGCTAAACCGAAAAGAAAACATCACTTTCACTCAGGCTAATGTTAACTTTGTTGTGTACTTCACTTAAGTAGCTACAACACTTTAAATATCAATTAAAACTAGCTAACTCTGATAAAAGCTATCGACTATTTAGCACACCTGTTGAGCAATATTTAGCAACTTTTGCCACCGTAGCACGTCAACACTACATTAGAGTAGGTTCAAAATGCTTATAGTCGGTATTCTTACTATTAAAGTGTGGACTGTATCCGTTCTCCTCTTTGCTCCCCCGTTCACTTTCCTCTCGGTTATTTGTAGAGGAGTGGTCCGAGGAAAGAAGGAGTAAACGCAGCTCCCCAAGGCGGAAGGATCTTCCTGGTAACGAGTATCGATTGATGCGCTCACACGTCACGTGACGTCTCCTAGCTTAGCCATAAGCTTTTATTTTGAAAAACATTACGGAAAATTACGCTGTGGCACACTTTGTTTTGAGTAGTTTATCACAAAGACATCTGTTGAGTAGAAAAAAAACATGGAGCAATTTCTGACTATTTTAGGAGAACTAGTGTTATAATCACAGTATCGTGTTTGGTCAGTAACAATATAAATGAGGTGCTACAAAAATACGGAAAAAAAACTCAAGGGCTTTAAAATCTCTCTATACTACTCTCTAGTGAACAGATCATGTAACTACAGTCATGCTTTAATATTTTATACCTTAAATTTGAATATTTACGTATTTTGAATGTTTCAGCTAAAAATTGTGAGGTCTTGACTATAATACCGATTTCCCTACTCTATGACTGTGACCTCCAAAATTTCGTAAAACTTCAAACACAGCATCTTTCAACTTATTTCTCATACCGACAAGTTGAAAAGCTTAAATACTGCACTTGATTTATTGCTAACACTTAATACCATATAGTGACACTGACATGACGGCGAATTTAATTTACAAATAATTGTCAGTTGTATAAGTTAGTTTACCTTATTTTGAAAGTACTTTCCGGAATTCACTAACTTGTTGGTCACTAACTTACATTTGATCAAAGTAGTATGAGTAAAGTAAGGATAGTATAAGTATATTTTGACCCCTAGGTGGTATAAAAGAGCCTATACTTTTAGAGAAAAAAGTTGTAATCATTTTTATTAAATACACTAAGCAACTGATTTTTCAAAAATATTTTTTCAAGCAACTATTTTTCCTGTTTGTAAAAATAAAGTATGACTATTGTTTAAAGCAACACTTTCAACATTCATGTTACTGTATCAAGCTCATCAATTATTTTGTCTGAGACATATTTGCAGATGGTTTTTTACTTGTATGATTCATGGTCACAAAACAATATGTTAATGCAGTTTCTCTCAGTTGCTTTGGTGCATTTCTCAGAGCAGAATTGAAATTCTCAAAACTACATGTTCAATCTTCAAATCATTGTGTCACTTGTGCTCATCAACAAAGCAATTTCTTATTCTTTTGAACAAGTTACAAATCTTTTTGTACATCAAGTGATTATGTACAATTCTCTGCTTTTCCCCAAACTTTTAATTGCTTATTTCATGTTGATCAAAATGTATTATATACAGTAGATGTCTGTTGAATTGTTGCACCCTCCACAACATTCAAAACACTTAACAATGAAACCTGACTGTCTTATCCATACACAATGAAACAAGGATTTGTCATTCTGAGGCACTGGCAAGTTTATTGATACAGATACTTAATTTTGTGAGATCAACTAAGGATTTTGAGAAAGAAGGTAATCAACAGTGTTTTGCTGTTTGTACGAATTGTTTTGAGAAATGCAATTATTGTTTGGCAAATGTCAAAAATGATTTGAGAAATGCACCAAGGCAACTGAGAAAAACTGTGAATGCACTAAATGTTACTGTAAGCTCACAACAATCCATTTTATATGAGATATTTATTTGCAGATGTGTTATATCCAGCTCTTGATCTCAAAATGATATGCTAAAACCACGCTGTGGTTAACACCAAACACACTATTTAAATGAAAGTGTACACAAACACTGAAGTAAACTGAATCCAGTTTAAAATGATAGACAGACAGATAGATAGATAGATAGACAGATGAACAGCTGTTGCTTTTGGAGCTTCATCAAGCTTGTTTTCATGTTCTAGATGTTTTCTGTGATGTTTCCATTAGAGAGCCTCACCTTGCCGTTTTATTTGGGAGTGTTATGCCAGTAAGAGGAGGGGGTCTACAGACATTCTGTTAGGCACAGAACGGGGTGGAGCTGCAGCAGTAGGCTGGTACTGGGTGGAGGCTGGGTGTATGAAGGGAAGTGTTTGGCTGGGTGGTTTTGCAGGGAGCAGAGGCATTTGAGTCAGGGCACACATGCTTCAGCTGTGAGAGGCCCCACTCCCCTTGGCTGGCTGACATCCCAGAGCAAAGGCAGAGAGAGGTAGAGAGGATTGTCTGAAAGTAATCTAAAGAGGCAAAAAAGTAAGTTAGGAAGTTGTCTAAAAGAAAGAAAAACAGAATAGGGCTTATCTGAATAGCTTGTTTATTTTGGTAAAGAGGTAGTATATTTAGTTGATAGGTATGGCAGACACAGGAGTCAAAAAGGAACATGTACCCCATGCTGATATACCCTATGATGATGAAGAGGTTGCTCTTGTTGGCGCTGCTACAGAGCCAGCAGTAGATGACGATGACCCAGCTGAAGAAGTGGACCTGGTGCTGGATGCTGGAGGCAAGAGTGAAGCTCAGATGAACGGGGTCATGGTTCTGTCTCTGCTAGACAAGATCATAGGTGTGGTAGACAAGATCCAGCAGACCCAGAATGGACTCGAGGCTCGGCAGGAGGCCATGGAGAAGTCTGTGTCAACCATCCAAGGGGAGCTGGCAAAGCTGTCCAAGAACCACGTCGACACTGCCAACACAGTCAATAAAATGCTGGACAAGGTGCGTAAGGTCAGCGTCAACGTCAAGACGGTGCGCAGTAACCTGGAAAAGCAGGCGGGCCAGATCAAGAAGCTGGAGAGCAACGAGCACGAGCTGCTCAAGAGACGGAACTTCAAAGTCCTCATCTACCAGGTGAAATGTGGAAAAGATGTCTTTTTATAAGTTTATAGCACACCTTTAGTCATAACAGATTCAAATGAATATCTTGAAATCGCTATTGACATAAGTAAAGCTTCACAGTAATGTATTAATCTACTACTTGGTACGTTGCATTCCCCACATCCTGAAGGGAGGTTTGGAAAAGATGTGTGAAATTCACCTGAAAGGCTGTCGCAGCAATCTACTAACCTCATCTCTGCAGAGAGAAAAGTCAAATTGTGGCATGAGTTGAGCCTTGTTAGTGGAAATGGAAAGAGGACGGGATGAAGGATGAAATGCCAAGGCTATGTAGATTCCATGACATATATCTCAGAATCACTCATTCCTAAAACTTCAGCAAGGCTGTGATGTTTACAAAGTAGTCAACAAAAGCTCTCCTGTCCTCAAAAGCTTCTGTGCAGCTTCTGTTCAGACTAAAACCTGTGACTTTCATGGAAAACTTGGGGCAGGTAGCAATTTTTTCCATTCCACAGGCATACATGATCACCCAATAAAATCTATATAAAGACTCCTGGTTGTAAATGAAAATACAAGCCCTATAAATACTGGCATGTGGAGCTATTTGAGACAGAACCAACGCCCCACTACTGAGGACAGAGTGGTGTTTGGAGTAATGAAAGGTGAAAATATGTTAAATGTTTTTATCTTGATGATGTCTTAAGATAAAGCTAAAATTTATGGCACATAATACTGTACTTGAGTTAATGATTGGACCTATGTAAGCAAAGACAGGTTCAGTTTTAAAGGTACAAAACAGAAGAAGTAGCTTCAAATTAGAAATAACTTGAACATGTGAGCCACAAAAAAAAAAAAATCAAAGAAGCAAGAAAAGAAGTGTCAGCTGTACTAGTCAAAGGACTATAGCTACCTCAGTGAGCAGTTCTTTTTTTTAGCTCGACATGCCGTCATGTCTGACACATGTTGAAGCTGCTCTGTAAAAAAAATCACTTGGATATACAGCAGTAATTTCCTATATAAACTCAGATGCTTCACTTGCTGGAAAAACGATGAGTTAATCTCAAATACATCTATAGCAAGGGATCTTATGGTGACAACCATAAGAGGGGTCTCGCATGTGTGGAGCTTACTTGGGGCTCTACATTGGCAGGCACAAACCCTTTGCACCGCAAGAGCAGGTTACACTGCTGGCATCCAGCAGAAATCCAATCATAGGCACTTCACCCCAATAAATTACTCAGTAAAGCAGGTGCCTCCTGCTGTTTTGGAGACTGTAAGGCTTTCAGCTATGTTGAAGTGGTTGCCCCTGGCTTCCGGCCTACTTTTTTTTAATTAAAAGGATGACTGTACTGTGTCCAGTTTATCTGACCAAGTGATAGATAGGTCACATATTGGCAGCAATGCAAATCAGCACTGGCTCTCAGCCAGTTTTCACCACTTTCCACTCACTCTGTTTGCATGTTGATGTGTTAGCGCGAGACAGGTTTAGAATTAGAAATACGGTAAAACTGATGTAAGGGTTGAAGTACAGCGTGTAGAGGTTAAGGCAAGACTCCATGGAATTGCTTTGCCACTTTCTGCGTGTGTGTGTTGGGTTTCACCTACAATGTCAAAGTCGTTCTCGCTCAGATTTCAGTAAAATAAGTGAAATATGTCGCTGTGTGCTACGAGTCATCTTGCTTTTCTTTGTTCAGCTGAGTGCAGGTGCTGTATTTTTGTATTGTGACACACTGCTGGATGTGCTCTCCGAGAATAGCCGCACAGTTGAGAGTTTCCGGGTTGGGAAACCTGGGATGGAAGCTTTATATTTGAACCTGATGGGACTCAACATTGCCAGGCAACCGCAGGGCATAGCAATAAAGACATAATTACCACATGCAAATTGCATATCACCATACATAAGAGGCTTTTAAATATTCCTCGCTTTGTGGGTGTCCTCACTGCACCGCAGTGCAAGGTTTTCCCCTCAGCATGAATCACATTTACACCGTCATCAGGGCACTGCTGGTAGCAGCCAACAGTGAGTCAATGGAGTCTTTGCTTCATATTCTTCTTGCATATTTTCCCTATGACCATTTTATTAATGACATGGCTGTGAATCGTGTTAAAGTGTATGTCACTTAAAATGATTTCTTTTCTCCCCTCATTTCCATGTATCTCATTTATAAGACCAAGTTTCTATTTCATGAGAGGCAAAAAAGAAACTCAAATAAATAGGAAATTGTAATTATGTGGGCAAAGTTTAGAATGTGAATTCATGTGCAAGTAATTTGGTTGTTGTTATGAAACGACTGTGAATACGGAATTTAAACATGAACTCATTGCAGCTGCTCAAAATTAGAGAATCAGTCAGAAGGAAGAACTGGAAGGGATCTTTAGCTGTTGTGGTGAGCTTGTTCATCAAATCAGCTAAAGAGACACAAATGTCTAAAACCTTTGATCTGTCACCCAGCTTAAGTTGTCTGTGGATGAAATCTGCCCAGGCAACAGCAGAAGCTGCTCCTGCTTTTTGACTGAGGTTATTAATGTAGTCTCAGCATTCTTGCCACAAATATTACATCTGACATTCAACCACCCAGGCTTAGTCACTGTCAACATTTAAACCCAGAACAGAAAATAGGCTTTTAATAATTTAGACTGGACATAACATAGATATTCTTCATAGTGTTATTTATGAAGTTGTGTTTTCTCCTCATTTAAAATTGCACTTATTATGGTAATTATCTGCATGTAGATTCTTGTTTAGTGTGAAATTGATGGTGAATGCTGGATTTCTCGAGCAAAAATAACACTGCTTTGAAAGCCGTTGCATGGGATTTGATCTGGATGTTTCAAAATTTTCTGAGTTTTTTAAAAATTTCAGTGTCCTGAATGTTGCAGCTCAGAAATATCAAATATATATGTGATATTCAGCTGCTATGATAATTTTGTAAGCCATATTCAAATGTTGAAGCAAGAACTTCAAAAAATAAATGTAATTAATGTTGTTCTAAGCTATCCTTGTCTTTACTGATAAAGATGTAGTCATTTTGGCATGCCAAATGCTTGGAGTGGCTGATATGCCAAGAGAGACCCACTCATTCATTTGTCTTGTACTTATTTGACCACCATATAGAGCTTGTATAGAGCGCTGAACCTTTGCATTGCCCAAATGGCAAAGTGATCATTAAATATGAAAAAGTTAATCTTATATCAAAGTCCACTGTTGGAAAAGGACAGAATAACAGGAGAAAATTTACAAAAGGAGAACTTCAAGCAGAAAACGCTCAGGTTAAGATTTGAGTCTGAGACCTTCTTGCTGCTAATCAACAATGCTAACCACTTTTTTTTTTAGATTTGAACCGTAGCAAACCGACCATAGTTTGTGACCCTGAAGGGTGTGTCAGTCTGACTAGGAGGTCAGCAGCACAGGAGTACCACAGGAAACTGTACTCTCACCATTTGCTTTAACACTGTAAACCTTAGACTTCCAGTTCAAATTTGAGACCTGTCAGCTCCAGAAATATCAGAATGACTTTAAAGTTTGCAGACTATGATGACGAACCAAAGGATCGCTTTGTGGAAATGTGTGGAAGCAATAATTTCATCCTGAACGTGAACACAACAAAGATTTCTACTATGGGTGAAGACGTTAAGGTGGTGGCATAAATAAGTTGGTATTTGTCTGGAAAAAAGAGCAAAGCAACCTTTGCTTCTTGTGGGAGTTTTTCAGACTCACTGCAAAACAGATTGATGCTGACGATTTTTGTTGTAAAGTCTTGTTTTTGAAGAAACTTTGAGTTTTTACTTTTTTTACATTTAGTTTTTCTTTAGTATTGTTAAGGTGTTTGTAATTGAGTTGAACTGAATTGGGCTGAATTGAGTTTCATTAGTTCTAAAGTGAGAAAGATATGTATTAGCAGCATTTAGTCTTTGACCTGGCATGAATGTCAGACACAAATATATGGTCTCATGCACAGAAAAAAAGTGATGATTTTCAAAATTCATGCAATTTAAACTTTAATGACTCGCTGAGTTTGATCAAAAACTTGTATGAATCAGTTCCATGAAACTCTACATGTGTCTTCATCTAGTTTATGCAATATAATCCACCAGTCTGTGACATGGTGAGACGGTATTCCTGCGTCTGGAATCAGGGTGTGTTTGGATGCTCCTCAAAAACGACGTTAGCTATGTGGTCATTCTATCAGGGAGTTAGAGGACTTCTCAGTTACAGACTACTCTAACAACTCTATGCAGAGCTCCAATCACAGCCAGAGAGTGCTCCCTGTACACCACTGCTCACTTCTCTGTCATAGATTTTCAACTTGCCCGTCTCTGTAACAGCATAGTTTCTCTTACTCCAGACGTAGAATTCCAACCATGGGAAGCCCTTTGGCCTCTTTACCGAATTGTTGTGTCCCTGCATAGACTGCATGTCAGCGCCTCTACAATGAAGTGTTTTCAATTACCTATCAGGTCATAGCAAGTAAAACCAAGTAACTTGAGTGAAAGGAAGTCAACAAGCAGCACAAAGATAGAGCTCTGATTCATTCTGCTGGCATCTCTGCACCCCCACTTCAGACGCCACTCCCCCTTATCGCTCCTACAATCGAGATGGCCTATTTTAATCCCAATCAGACGTCTAATCCAGAACTGATAGCATAGCTCTTCCAGTATTACCAACACACTCCCTGTCTCCATTTTCTGTCTATAGAGAGATTGCACTAAGACTAAATAACAATTGTTTCCCATGTTCATTCATTTTTAAGTTGAACCCAAAGTTGTACGACAAATCCCCAAAATGTCAACATCTCAAGTTACCAAGTTTTAGTGATGTAGAGCAGATAATTATTTCAGAACTTCACCTGTTTGTTTGTTTTTTTTGTTTTACATTTGCTTTGTGCAGTTAAACTAAAAGACAATCAATCAAATCTATTTAAAGGTAAAATGTAAAACAAGAAAAAAGTGTGTACAATGACAGACATATACTTAGTTTTATACAATTTTTGACCAACAGTTGATCTTGATGTCTGATATGTTATGTTGGCCACAACATACCAGTTATGGCCAATAGAAAAGAAATTACATCACAATTGAACAGATTTGGAGAACGTTAGGTAAAGATGACGTGAAGTTTTCAAAAAAACGTGTCTTTTTTTCAATTGAATTATACAACATATGACACAGTCAAAAAATTCATTTTGGGAATATTGTGTAAAGAGTCATTCTCTTCAATATTGTATTACTGAACATGGGAACAATAGTTTCTATAGTCAGAACTTTATCTGAGCTGGACTACTTCCTTGAGTCCTCTGGTTGTTTATGGTAATTCTAAATAATGCCGTCTGTGTACATATTAATTTAAAAAGAAATTTATGTTTACACTTAAATGATGTCTTAATTCATTTTATTTAATTTTAAGTAAGAAATAAATGTGTTTCTCTAAATGTAGCACTATCCTAATACCATGAAGATAATATCTGTTATGTTTGTGTTTCAATGTTATCTCTTATTTTAGCAGCGGAGAGCGACATCATGGAGCCAGAGTGTTGTTTCTTTTGGCTCATTTAAATGCAGGTTGCTGCTTGGGGGTTCCCTTTTTTCTTTTAACACATGTATATTTTGTTGATAACAAGAAGGAAATGAGTTCACCCTGAAGCAAAAACAACCCTTTCCCCTCCTTTTGTTTGGAATTCTTTCATATTTTAAAAAGTGCAGACCATTGTTTTTTCTCTAAAAGTTGTTCCATTAACGTCCCTGTGAAGCAAGCCTCATTTGCCACCGCATTGTTTTTCTTTTCTCTTTGCTTTTCCAAAGCAAAAATAACAAATCTGAGTAAGCAGTGATGTGGAACATTTCAAACACTTACCTGTCAGTCAGGGACCGTACAGCACAACAAAACAAGTGTAATTTGATAAAGTAGCTCAAAGTGCTGCCTGTAAGGGCTTTTGTGCCGTTGTTTGCCTGTGTTAAAGTGGGTGTTGGTGCAAATGGATTTACTGGTAATGTTATTTCATCTTATTCAATTCATTTAGTTACAGAAAATACAAAGAGAAATGACCCTAACTTTTAAGCATATTCCACAAATGTGGCTGAAGTCTTGATTTTGAGAAAGCAATTCCTGAAGTTTTATGTTATCTTGCTTTATCCATCCTGAAATATATTTGATGGGTTTCTGGATCTTTCTCCTGATTGGAAGTTGCAACAACTGACCAAAACGATTACCATATAAACCATATCTGTAACATAGCATTTGTGTATTGAATTGTGATAAATTGTGCAATGAAAATAGTAAAAAACCAAACAAAAAAATTTTGCTTCCTGACATGGCTCCATCCCAAATTTGTTCTGCAATTTGACTGATGCAGCATATTCATTTCATCAGCAAAATTTACTCAGCCAAAAATAATTAGCATTGTCTTAAACAATGCCAGAAGGAGGTCTTGAGTTACTCCTGGTAAATTTAAATTCCTTCTCATTTCTCCACACATCCCGTGGCATCAAACAGGATGTACCAACTGGAAGACAGATCAGGTCAACATCTAGTTTGAACAGTTGTAGCTGTCATCCAGCTACTTGGCCAGGGAACAAATATGTGTCCTCATACCACGTTTCAGCTCTGGGCAATGCTGCTGATACTCTCCAAGCTTATTCGGCACATTATTCCCATATGAATGAGAACATAATCAGAGTAAAACACTAGCTAAATGTTTTGACTTCTGAATATTTCTTTCTCAACAAAAGTTATTCAGAAATTATGTTTATTATTTAATCCAACTTTTCAGTTGAATAACATCTAAACTGACACCATATATATTGTTTTTAGCATTGATTATGTCAGCTAACAGAGGAAGACAAAAAAAGCAATCGAAAAAAATGTGTAATCTTGATCAATAAATAAATTGATATACAATGATCATTGCCCAAGAAAATGGTTTTGGATATTGATTTGAAGCAAAAAAGAGACAACAAACAATTTAAAGTGAACATGTTCATTGAATAAAAAAAATTATACATTTAGCATGTTAAAAAAAAAGTCTTGTTTCAAATTTTGTTCTTATTCTAGTCCTGAAATGTTTCAGATTATCAAACTAATTTTAATACCACAGATGACCTGGATAAAGTAAAAATGCCACAGAGATTTAATGTATGCACCACCAAAATCAGCCTGGCTTTTTGTAAAAAAAAAAAAAAAATAATAATAATAATAATAATAATAATAATAATAATAATAATAATAATAATAATAATAATAATAATTTAAAAAAACGTAATTAATCCCTAAATCTAAGTGGAGGGTTTTTGAGCGTTAATGGCCAAAGAGTCTCTTGCAGATTTTAAGTCTGGACCTTAAAGATTTGTTGAAATGTTCTTGGAGTGATTTTGAAATTGCTTTGTAACATATTTCTAGACATATAGATGTAAGTAATTTTGTTCCTGTTATTCTGAATTTTTCTTAGAGACGTAGATTTTTTTTTCATCTTCATAAATGTAATAAGTGAAACTGAACCAGAAAAAACTTGAGTAAAAGCAAAACTTTAGATGACCAAGCAGCAACTTTTCTAATAAATAGCTGTTTAATTGCTTTAAGTTAACAATTTGGTAATGAAAGCAACATGTTTTTGGTGAGAATCCACAGTCAGACTCACCTTTATGGTTTATTCCACTGCTTATGTGGCATATGAAGCTTTTGCTTTGTGCATCTCAGTACACCCGGGGATTTATAGTAGCCTTGGCATTAGGTTTTGCATGCTCTCAAATATTTTTGGAAGATTAATCTATTACTAATAAAAATAATAGCCATATTAGGTTCAGTGGGAGCAACATTTTGTTAGCTGAGTTAGGATTAGCCTTTAAACTATTTAGAAACAGTGACACGTTTGTCTTTTATAGTCAAGAAAAACCAATTAAATAAGTTACTATGCAACAAACCTACAATATGATGTTAGAGAAATGTTTTCCCTGCACACAAACACTTATATGTATGCCAGTAAGCACATGTACTTATGCATTTACACAGGTTAAGACTGAACTGTTGCTTTAAAAAATTGCAAAACAGGACTCTATTGTAAACAAAATGCCCTCAACTTCATTTAATTTCAATACAGATTTTTTTGCTGATGGTGGGGATCTATGAGTCATAGTAGATATTTCAGCTTTTCCACTGAAAATACTCTAGTTCCCTCACACACATTAACAATGGCTTGATTCAGAGCCTTGAGAGCAAAATTTTCAATGGGCGAAAATAACTTTCTGAAGTAGGGCTTTGGCTTAAGAGTACAGGAAACATTTATACTCCCTCTTCACTAAGTTATGGATAAAAAGAGAAAATGATACAACCACATGAATAATATTCTACATCCTTTTTATGTACATGAAAATTATTTAAATATAGATACTTACAGAATATGCATATTTATCACAACTCTTTTTTTAATCTTAGGTGAGCTAGTCTATAGGGAATACAAACATATAAACTAAGTTGAAGTAAGACTGAAAAAGATATAATTAAAAAGTCTACTTAATGTACCACTTTGTCAGTACAGATTGTACTATTGAAGAGAATGAAGTCATTATATAATACCTTCACATACTGTTTCCAGTGTTCTTGGCAGCTCACATTAACACAAGAATGGAAAACTCAATTTTACATCATTAAGTGTGAATAACTGTGCTGAGATTTCAGTGGTTTCAGAGTCAAGAACTGTGGAAAGCCCGAGCTATAGAAATCAAAGGGCTCCATTTGATGTTGGCTTTCTGGTAAATAAAACCTCTCACTTTGAATGAATCTGTATGCAAGCTGTGGTTTAGTCCAGCACCATTGGAACTAATTATATCTCAAAAACTTCATGCCCTAGAATTTGCATTTTGCTGTAAGTCATCTGACTCACCTTTGAAATACCTAAAGCAGTAGTAGGCGGGTGGCCAGTCCCCTATGAATTGCCTAAGGTTTATTTTGGACAGTGTAGGAGCCTTTAGAATTAATGACCAGAGTACATTAGCGGTTTTATTATAGCCTGCAAGCAGTCTCTGGACATCAAAGCGTCCTGATGCAGGTTCATGCAGAGATGTAACACGCGAACCTCCAACCCATGTCAAACTCTCCCTTGGCCTTCTCCCACTCTAAAGCGACATATCGGTCAGAGACATCACTCACTGTGAATGCTAGCAGCACAGCTGCAAGGAGTGGACAGGGTAAGACAGCTGCTCCAGTGACTCATTGAAGAGGCCTTTCATCACACTGCCTCTAAAGGAATAGTGTGTGTGTCTGTTTATCTTCCAGCCTGTTAAATGGTTGCATGGATGTAGGTGGATTAAGAGCATCTGTTAACAGTGTGCGGACTTATCTAAACAGTGAGTCTGACATTTTCCGACGCTTGTACCTTCAGTTTTAATTTAGCTTGATATTATTCTGATTTATTTATGATACAAACTGGAAAGTAATAAAAGGTTGGCATTGGCAGGGAGTGAAAGCTGAATCTAACTATAATTACCACTAATATGACAGTTTTAAGTTATCTCACTATAATTTTCTTTTAGTAGTTGTTTGAATGAGGCTTATGTCCATTAAATATATTTTTAGTTAACTTGTTTAAATATTTCTTAGATTAGTGTAGGTATTCACTACAACATCTGGATAAATAATCTTGGTAATGGAGACAGAAAGAAGCCAGCAGTTCATGGCACCGTTTCCGTTGTTGTCCATAGTGACAATGTATCATACTACGCCTTTAGCTGACACAGAATTTTACCCATCTGGTACAGAAAATAAAACAGCCTTTGGTTGTCATGAGAAGGTACGATAATGTTTTGCTTGTAAGAGCTTTCCTTAAACATTTACAAAATTAACATTTCCCCCAAAAGGAGAGCTCTCATCTCAGAGTGGTGGCCATTCTGCTTCGAATAGCATTTTTTATGTCTCCAAACCTATTTTCTATTCCTGAATCATTTAATGTTCTTCACAGATAGCCAAGTATATGCAACCGTTCAAAAACAGGATGCTTAAGATCAACTTTTCCATGAGGACCACTTAGTTACTCTTGTTGGAAAGAGCCATCAACAAGGGAGGTTTATGTTATTTAACAGAAGATTCTTAGTCCCCGCTCCCTTGGCGCCTGTCAGTGAATACATTCACACAGCAGGCAAACTTTTCCGCTGCTGTGAAGTATTAAATCTGTGGAGAGTGGAAGGTAACACAGGGACGTTAATGTATTTAACATATTCAGACAGAGGCTCTCAGTCGTGTGTTTTGTTATCAGGGCGGGAAACCCAAACAGGGTTCACTGATGTCATCACGATTTCCTTAGAGTTCAATGGACTGTAAACAGGAAAGTTTTTACCCACATTCCTAAGAGCCTCAAACTTCTTGCATATTTATTTCATATCTATCTGTAATGAAATATGTTTTAGTCACTTTTGAGAGATGCCCGTCTCATTTCAGCAACATCATTACTCAATGTTGTTCACAAATACATCCATAATATATCCATATTATTTATGATTTCTGTTCCAGCATTAAGTTCTTTGCATCCCAAATTTACTGGTCTATGAGAGGGTAAACTTGCACTACTATGTCATTATCAATAAAATGCTCTCAAAGCAACAAAATTATTGTTTATTGAAATGATTAGTGAGACAATTTAACATCCAGCAAATTTGCTAACGTGACAGGAGCATATATATATCTACATATACATCTATACAAATATACGTATAGAAATGTGCTATTTATGCAGCTCAGCTCAATCTTCAGTAGCCAGCATGGCCTGCATGATGAGGTGGTTACTATGGTTGCAGCATGCTGTGTTTATCTGTTGCTGTACTGCAGGGGATGGTGTTGTTCAGCTGGGGCGAGGGGTGGGCTGTCTGTAGGGACGAGCTATGCAGTGGCTGGTGGCCAGAGGAGGGTAGATGGAATCCAGAAAGCAGAAAAGGCCAGCTCAAAATAAACGCGCACACAGTGGGTCGGCCAGTGCCACCATATATACACCACCGGATATGAAGGCAATGTATGTTTTGTGGTTGTGTGGCAGTATTTAAACAGTGTAGAAAATTCTGACAGGTGCTTCTCTTTTACAAGTCCGACATAAGGCATATTATCTTTCTCTATCAATAGAAACAACATCACTTATGAGTTGCTGATCATCCATATCTTATATTTGTCAGTTGTTCTCTTCTGTCTGCTGGTGTTTAACTGCCACAATTTATTCCTGCTATCAAAATATTGAATTGAAAGATATTTCGATTGTGTAGGGGACCTTCACAAATAATCATCTCCTTTGTCAGAAGACATTTAGTCTGTTCACGTTTATGATAATGATTTAAGTTCTCAGTACACCCTTTCAAAAGTTACAATTCTGATTTTTGTACTGACATCACAGAACTAATAGAGAAAATAATCACCCTGACCTTTCCTTGGAGATCTGACAACAATGTAAGACCTGTAGTCCCTTTAGGAGTTTGTTAGCATGATAGGAGCGAAATCACATTCTTTAGTCCTGAAAGTCATGGTAAGTGGCTGCAAAAAGCTCATAGCCCACCTGTCACCTATTCAGCACTTGTTTCTTTCCTTGTGTCCTCAAGGATACCAGCATAACAGTTTATGAATAAAAAGATAAACTTTCTTTTCCTCTCTCGCTGTCTTGGTTAAAAGAAAAGCAAGGTGGGAGTCTCTGACTCTGTTAATCTCTCTTTATTAAATGCTTACTGTCTACACTCAACACAAATCAGTCCCTGTTCTTTTTTCCTTGATTTGCATATGAAGACTTATTCAACCAAGTGTGAATCTGCTGTGCTTTTGTGCTGCGGGTTTTAAATGAAACTGCGTACATTATAAGATGAAGTGATGAAATCAAAGTAGCCTTTGAATTATGAAACATTGATAGTTTGCATGTAAATGCAAATGGTTTTGTATTTTTTTGGCTATAAAATATATTTAGGATTTCTGTCATACACCTCTCCTAAAATGTGTCTTTCAAAAGACTTGGTTTAGGGTTCGAAGCAAAAATTATACCAAATGACAGGAAGTAATGTGGTTTTATGCAAGACGTTCTTGGCTTTCATTTCAGGTTGATCGCAGTAGCAGAAAACATGCTCTGGAGTTAAATATTACTTAACTTAAAAGTTAAGCAATATTTAATATATATGCCACAGTACAAATTATGCTTATTGGGTTGAAATCTTTGCAAATTTTATTAGAGATGTTCATTTTACACCACTAGGTGGCATTCTGCACCAGCTGCAGCTTTGCGTTGCATATTAAGATAATGAGTCACTCTGCAAACTACCATGCTCACATTTTCCATCTCAGTTTTGGTTCATCAGGGTAGGGGGGGGGGTTGTTTTTCTGAAGCAGGTAGCTTTCATTCCAGAATAAATCAAATAACATTGTTGTATTGTTTCCAAAAAAGTATATGCTATCATGTTGCAATCTGGTTTAATTCACACTCAGTTTCAGCAATTTAATAGATCCTTTTTCTGTTCTCCCTTCCTTTTTTTTTACTGTCAGGACCAAGTGAAGACACCAAAGGAATCCAAGCCCAGGACAGCAGAGACAGCTGAAAGCAAAGCAGTGGCAGACCTAGAGCAAATACCTGAGGATGGACAGGAAGGAGTTAAAGAAAATCTCAATTCTGATGAAGAAATTGAAGTTGAAGAAATTATCGAAGAGTCTCGTACAAAGCGTCTCCAACGCTCCACCAAGCAGCAAGTAGACAACATAAAGAAGGCCTTTTCCAAAGAAAAAATGGAGAAAACCAAACTAAAGACCAAGGAAAACTTGGAAAAGACCAAGCAAAGGACCCGCGAGAACCTGGAGAAGACGAGGCAGAAAACCCGTGACAATCTTGAGAAGACGAAGCACAACCTCGAGAAAAAGATCAACAAACTTGGAACCCGCATGACCCCCAACCAGGAGCGGAGGGCAAAGATGAAAAGCTCCAAAGATAAGTTCAAGAAATCCCTCACTCCTGATCATACAGAGTTTGCTCGCTCCAAGACAACCGTGTACCGCGTCCCCCCCTTTACTTTCCACGTGAAGAAGATCCGGGAAGGGGAGGAGGAGGTGGTGCAAAACACAGAGATGGTTGAGGTGACAGAGGGAGAGGCGCAGCCAGAGGGAGAGAACGGGCTGGGTATGCATGTGGAGTTGGAGGAAGGAGAGCTGGTGAATGTAGATGGCCCAGAGATGCAGAGTCTGGTAGAGATAACTGAGGACTCTCAGCTGGTCAGGGTGGAACCAGAGCATCTAAAGAAGGTTGGAAGTGAATAAAGGCGTCCAGAGGACAAGTAAAGAAAGAGAAGGAAACAATGTTGATGAATGAGTCTAATCGAAAGGACACTGTAATGATCTTAGAGACTTTACTGAGGTGATTACTGAATGACACCTCATTTGCTCTTTTGTCATTTTATTGTACCCAGCAGCAACAATGATTTCCATGTTTGCTCATATCTGTTATGCAAATAATAGATATGTATATATATAATAATGCTAGCTTTTGAAATAGATTGTTATGCTAGACATATGTGTATCAAGTGTTTCAAGTGTTTGATTTTCTTTTTTTTCTGTTTTTGGTTTGACTAACTGCCTGTCTGAAGCAAAGGCACAGTAAAAAAAAAAGTTTTAATACCTCATAATAAAAAAATGAAGTTAAGCCTTTCACCTGTTTGGCATGCAAGTTGTTATGAATGACCAGTGGTGGTTTTTGATATGGGTGATGTGACTTTGTACCCAGGTGCCAAACAGCTTTGGGGTAACCCGAGGCCAAAAAAATAAATAAATCATTTGACATTTGCACCCTGAACACGTTTTCTATTGTATATTTGTATACTTTTTCAGTAGGATTGGTAGTTTCTCTGAGGTGTAGAAACAAGAAATATTGGGGGGTTTGCTAATGTTGCTAAAATTAGAAACTGACCATTCTAATTTGGCACTAAATAAAAGTGCTATGGATGTGTTTTTAATGGACTCTGGATTGCATTTTACCATCTCCAATTAAAAATGACACATATAAAAATGACACACAGTCTATTTGTGAAAAGACAAAAGTCTTTCTTGGCAGTAGAACCATTCTATGTAAAGATCAGCACGACACTGTGTAGACTGGTTAATTCTGAACTGAATCATTCTACACTATTACAGATCTTTAAAGTTTTTGATTTGTAAAACATTTAGTCTTCAGTAAAAAAATTGGGAATAAATTAAGGTTTCTTATTTTTTAAAAACATAGTGTCCTTATATGGCTGGTGTCAGATCTTGATTCACTTTGCAGGAAGTAAATCGGAGAGAACCCATCAAAGTTGCTCTTTTCTTCAGTTCTGTTTGTAACATCTATGGACAGAGTTTCTGGGCACAGTCAAACTGTTGAGGCCTTAAGATCCCAAATTAATCCTAGGGTCAACATCTCCACACTGTTGGCTTCGTCAAACCCTGATCTACAGCTTTCACTGGATTGGTTTGTAGCCAAGGGCGAAGTGGCCGGGAGAATCAATAAGTCCAAGACCATAGTACAGAATGCATGATGAAACGGAGTATAACAGGGGAATAAGTGTTTAAATACTGAGAGAGTGAATACTGGAGTAACAAGCTGAGACTGATTAACTAACAGGCATGAGGGGAGAGAACAGATGGGATGCTGAGGAGAGAGATAGAGAAAGAGAGAGAGAGAGAGAGAGAGTGGCACAAGGGAACAAGGAGGAATAAAACACAAACAGGGCAACTGGGAAATCAAATATAACCTAGACAAAAACATAACCATACAAAATAAATAATAATAAACATAATCTAGCTATAATAGCTATGAACAGATTGAACTAAAGTGTAAGAGAAACAAGACTGATCTGATAATGATAAATAGTAACTAAGAGAAACACAGACAACAAATAATCAAAATCATATGACCCAAGATCCTGATAATTTTAGACTTTGAAGCAAATATTACTTATTTACTATTATCAAAGATAATTTGAGTAACTAAAACACTTTTCAAACAACCATTTCATTTATTAAAGCAACTGTCACAATTTGGTGGTGAGAGGTGGTGAGGCAGACGCAGCAGACCCAGGTAAGATGAGTAATGGAGGTTTTAATGTACACAACACAGTCCAACCAACGGGCAGCACGGCCGAGCAGAAGCCAGGGCTCGACGCCGGTAGCAACCGTTAAACCAACGGACAACACGAAGGACTCAGAACACACATTAGACAAGGACCCGACGAGGACGCAGACACACAGGTGGCACTAAATACACACGGGGTAATTAGGGAACGAGAAACACCTGGGAGTAATCGAGGGGAGAACAGGACAACATGGAGACATGGAGACACAGAGACACCGAAAACTTGAAATTAACACACAGAAAACACAGAACATGACAGCAACAAAGCTATCTAAATCAAACTGGCCCAGTATCAAAATGAAATTGCCACCCTAGTGAAACTGCAGATTAAATATTGACTCACTAAACACATTTTTGGAAAACTCAGTTCAATTTCACTAGCCGCACTCAAGACTGATTACTTCATGACCTGCATAATCCAAATACACTTAAACTTAACCTGTGTGGCTCCATAAAGTGGGCTAAAAGAGCTTAGTTGTTCCTAGTGCCTTAGTTACGGTTCAAGATTCTAAATTAAGAAACACTTGGCAAAAGTGCTGGCCATGAGAGAGGTTCAAGGTCAAAATCACAGCTTACATGGACACAAAGAATCATCACAAATTTACCGAAAATAAAATCTCGTTCAACAATTTTTGGAAAAATCTTATTATATTGCTATTATTATTAACAGTCTATTATTATTAGATCAAAATCACTCAAAGGAAAAAAATCCTTAAGTACGTGAATGATTTTTACCTCCACTCAGTGCAAGCCCACAACAAAGAAGTGAGAAGCAATATCTTTAGCTTTCACACACTGAGTAAGTTTGGAAAGATAATTTTTGAACCACCCTCACACCTGTTCTGTCAGACCCAACACCAATATATATTTATTTTTTGCTTTAACAGTACATGATCTACAGTGTCAAAAGCGTTAAAAGGTAAATGAAAAGGGCTGCACAGTTCTTGTTATTGTTTAATATGTCGAATGCAATAACTTATTGATATTGAGACTTGCTGTAGTTGTACTGTGTCCTTTTTTAAAGCTAGACTGGAAATGTGACATAATATTATAACTGATGAGATACATCTTCATATAAAATAATGTAATGAGAATGTGAGCAACAAAGAATGTGTTCTTTTAGAAGTGACTTAACTGGGGCAGAGTGCAGAAGCAGACTATTTACTAACACTTTTATAATAAATACCATGGATTGTTCAGCAAAGCAGAGAAATATATTATACGTCTCTAGTTTCTCAAACAGTGTTATTAAAACTGAACTGTGAAAAATTTTAAAAATGACCGTCAATAGATTTGCAATAAATTGTAAGAATTTTGGAACAATGGGACATTTTTTAAAAAAAACATTAATTTAATGTATCACCATACTATAAGCAAAACTGTTATTGTATTCAGCCATTGAGCAATGTGCTGTATTTGATTTTATGCCGTACGTTGTTGATAGACTGTTCAGAACTTGGTAGCATGTGTAATCATGATTATTTTCTGAGATTGTCTGAAACAATAAAAAAAAAAAATTGTAACTAGTACTGTATTACAAGCTCTACCGTGTGTCCTTGGTTCCTCTATGTAAGTAAAACACTTAAAGTGAAGTTTCCAATGTTTTGCAAAACTTATGTGGTCAAATATTTATGGTTTCATCCATTTGTGTGGTGTTTATTGTGCATGTAAGATGCATTTAGAAATGAACTCACAAAGGTTCTCTGATCCCACTTTTGCACGCAGAGAGAAAAACAGCTGTCTCCATGGTCATAATTTATCTCAGTACATTTGAATGTCCTCTTTCTGAAATTGATGACAGAAAGAAAATAGTCTGAAGAAACAAATTAGATTAATGACTAACTATGGATGTTAAAATTACCATCCTAAATTAAGCTGAATAAAATCAGCACATCATTGAGACTTATATAAGACATGCGACTGCAGTTAATGTCAGAACATTGCAACAATATCCCGCTGAAAATTTTTCAGACACCAACTGTAATAATGTGCAGATCCACTGAATAATGAAAAGAATGTCTGCTCAGATGGAAAAAGCTATCTGCTCATAAATCTTAAAATATAGCTGTCATCCTTTGACAGGAAAAAAGGGCAAAGTAGGATGAAAGGGTGCTGCTGTAATTGCAATATGCTCATGACTTGATGCCAATGGACAATGACAGTGTTCAACAACTGCCATATTAGATCATGAAAGGAAATCACACAAGGCACCAGACAGGAACACGAGGAGTGTTTCTATTTTCCCTCCTTGCAGACTTGTCTGACCTTGGTCTGTTGTAGATGCACATGCCCATGTGGCAAGAAGCATCATTGAAATAATCAATGGATGGGGAAATGCAATTAAGGAGAGTGCTCTCTAACCACTGAAATAAAGAACAGAGAGGACGCACACAATGGGTGCATGTTTGTGATATTTTATATGAGTAAACTAAGCGCTCAAAAGTGATATTGTTGTAAATTAGAAAAAGTAATCATACATAGTTGAGTGAATTTTGATTTTTTTTATTATTTTTTTTAGAGTTTTATACTTGATATTTGACTAAACAAGTCTTAAGTGACTTGACATTGGGACTGTGAAGATAGTATGCTTTTGACACAACTGATAAGATGGTCTGGCATAATTAGAGTCACTAACGCAGCAAAATGTGGACATTTATAGAGACAACATAGGGTGTGTGTTTTTGATGTGAGCTTGCTAGCTTCTATTGTGTTTAAATGCATTAAAAAACACCAATACAAAAAAGACCTTAATAATTACCAGCCTGCTCCTGTTTTTCTAAACACCGTTTAAGCTGTCAAATTGTCCAATTGTGTATCAGTTTAATTGTTTATTCAATCAGCGAACTGTTAAGACGTATTATCAATTCGATTAATTAATTTTTACTCTCTGAGGTCAATGGAGAAAAGCACTTTTGTTATTAGCCTCGATGACGACAGCATTGCCAGTAACTCAGATGACTTCCAGACTAGCTGTTCCGTTTAGTGACTCAGCCTCCCTCCGGAACAGCCGAATGTTTCGCCCTAAATATGGTCTCCAAGCCGGGAGGATGACTTTGACGGAAGAGCTCAGTTGAGACAGCAGTAAACATAGCAACCTCAACCTAACCGCTCCTAAGTCCCGCCTCTTTTCCCGCAAAAGCTGAATTCTTATTGGTTGTAACAAAAGTTGCTCACCACTATTGATCGTTCTGGCTGTCAGTAATGACGAAACTGTAATATGTTTGGCTGGAGTGATTGCAACCTGCTCGATGGGTTGGGCGCTTAGGAGTTGCGTCGGAGAAGAGTTTCTCGTGTTGGGGAGAGAAAAGCGATGGTTGTAATCTTTTTGTAAGCTCCAACTCTCGCTTATGACAGTTCGTTGTTTTTTTTTACATAGATATTCAACTGACTGCTATTGTCAGTTTACGTAGTTGAAAGTTAACGGTTTTCGTCGGGAAAACTTTCCATAGAAGTGACAACATCTGAGGTAAGAGACAGTAATTCGAGTTCTGCATTTTTTTCTTAACAAAGTAATTCGTTTTGGAAAGCTACATCTTCTTTTTAGTGCTTAAATCCCAGGCAATTAATAATCGATTGTTTATTTAGTTCTGTTACAACCCTGCTAAACTACTGCAGAGGAACTAGGTCATCAGATATTCGGTGTGGAGAAACCTCTGTATCCGCAGTGTTACATAAGTTATTAATGTGTTGCCCCAATCATTTCTGAGTGACAACTTGGCCTTTTAAACCCACCACTCTTAAAATCAAAACACCCAGCTTTACACGTGTTGTTTTATTTCCGATTTTTTCACACGTCTTTTGGATTGCCTACTTATCAACATCCATACTTTAATGGTTAGGCCTGAAAATGAAGTCCTCACCAAGAATGATATTTAGACCCAGTTAAGCTCAGCTCACTGTGCTGTTTGCCTTGATTTGCCACGCCCATTTACATCCCATCTATAGGCCACAATATCAAATATCATTTAGTCGTTTTTAATCTCTATACCTTCACACAGACTAAAGTCAAAGGGGAACGTTTTCTTTTTTATAAAAAATAATTCAAATATATAAGAAATGGATGTCTAAAAAATAAGACCTCTTTCATCTTCCGGGTGTTTATGTGAAAAAAGAAAACTTGGCATGGTTACTGTTGTCTTTTGTTCAAGGAAGTACTTCCTGGAATATCACTGATATGGTTTTAAGGAATCACATTGTGCTTTTACCGGTAAGAGGCAGGATGTTAACTGGTATTGGGCAACCAGACAAAAACAGCTGACTTTAGTTTTGCTGATTCATGTCGATTAACCAAAATAAAATTTTAAAATTGTCTGTGATATTGGTAATATGTTTGACCCTGTTCAGACTTATGGGGTTTTCATTCATGCATTATTTTGCCATTGAATTTTGTGTGCTTTCACCTTTTGACCCAGACTGTTCATATCTTAAAAATGCCTGGTAATAATGAAACGGTGACAGTTTTCTTCCTCTGTCTTTCTCACTGTTGACTGTAGGCTGAGTTATTTATCTTATTAGTCGACCCTTCACATATGTCTGTAGATTCCTAAGAGGGTTTAAAGAAACAATAACGATAATGACAACAGAAAAAAAATACAGTGTGTGAATCTTCTAATGCAAAGAGGTTAATCTGGAGTAAGAAATAAAAATCATACTCGGTGGGGATTCCGTTTGTAATTTCTGAAGGTTTAAGAACTTTCATTGTTTTTGTAATAAAATAAAGGTTCTTTGAAGTGATGCTGTCAGGGGTTTCACTTGCCCAAAATATCACATCATGTGTTGTGAAGCATCTTTTTATATTTGTGGGTGAAAGAGGAACAGAGGTCATGATTGGGAGCCAAGCAGTTTCCTTGGAGGAGAGAGCGAGAAAAAAACCCATGCATATCTGAGAACATCTGTTCTTGGAGGTCCTTTGATTCCAGGAAAACTAGTGAGAAACCTGCAAGTTATGCTTTCGTTGGTTATTCAGAGACAAGATGACAAACTAGATTAAAGCCTAAAGAACTGTAGAATCTAATTAACTTTTATTTCTCTAAAGGTGCAGATAATGATGGCTCTAACCCTGTTCCTTATAGAGATAATGTCAATGTACAATCACACCTAAATGATACCAATATCAATGTTTAGAATTATTGCACTAACATTACAACAGTGTCATCGGTGACTAAGGATCACAGCTTCAGTAATCTTGATCTCCCTAAGGCATACCCTGCTAAATCAGGTCATAAGACAAATTTGTCTAGTGCAACTGAAAAACATTTTTGTTTGTGAATCTTAATGTAACATTAAGCACCAATCAAACGTTTTTACTTTTATATTTGTTTTGTGTGCTATAAGAGACACCTCTTTGTTGTCCCTTGAATCTCTGGTGTTCCCCCAGGGAAAAGTGTGGCCTGTTTCTGGTGAAACAAGAAGCTCTGCTGAACCTGCTGAATAGATCGCATGTGTTGCACTCTTCTTTGTCTGCAGGTGCTTGACAATTAATGACACAATTTGGCTTAAGTTGCACTTTCGCCAATAGAAAGAAATTAAACCAGTTATGTAATATGACCCTTTATCAGGGAAAAGAAAACTGATTTTATAGTTTCAAGTCCATACAATGTGACGTTTTCTGACGGCTGAGAAAAGGAAGTGTGGTTTTACGTCGTTTCCAGAAAGTAGCGTTGGGGCAAATCCTTGGTCTAAGATCGTAAACTCTTCTGTGCTTGGAGAGCGAACAGCTGATTAAGACAGCCTATATTTCCTCTTGGAAGCTCTGCTTTTCAGAGCACAGGAAGTGACTGTGCTGAAAAGGAGGCCCCACGTCGGCCTGTCTACGTTTTCAGAGCAAACGCGGTATTTAGCCATTTCCTGTCGATAAATTGGAGAGGTGTTCTGTTGAAGCTGTGTGGCAGGTTTTGTTTCGAATTATGTTCTTGTTTCTCGTCAGGGAAGTGGTTGGCTTTGCCTGTCCAGTTTTATCATTGTTGCTCCTTTTTGTGTGTGTGAATTAGAAGCAGCGTGTGTCAGGATGGCCCAATGGAACCAGTTACAGCAGCTGGAGACCAGGTATCTGGAGCAACTCTACCACCTTTACAGCGACAGCTTCCCAATGGAGCTGCGGCAATTCCTGGCCCCATGGATTGAGAGTCAGGACTGGTGAGAAATTACTCAAATGTTTGGGTTTACTGTTATTTTTGGTTTTACTGATCAAACACATTACAGTAAAGTGCTTTTATAATGCTGTCACCTTTTACTAGATGTGATTTATTATTTCATTATAGCCTTTTTTGTCATTTTTAAAAAAAAAATAATCCAAACAAAATATATGAAATCTTTGTGTTTTGATGCTAATTATGTCTATAAAAACTGTTAATGTTTCATTGGAAGTGGTTGAGATGTGATCCTTTTTAGGAAGCATCTCCATGTCCTTATTTTTTATTTTTACATATTTTTTCCCCAACAAGGGCTTACGCTGCCAACAAAGAATCCCATGCCACGCTGGTGTTCCACAACCTGCTAGGAGAAATAGACCAGCAGTACAGCCGCTTCCTGCAGGAGAATAACGTACTCTACCAGCATAACCTGCGCAGGATTAAGCAACATCTGCAAAGTAAATATCTGGAGAAGCCGATGGAAATTGCCCGGATTGTTGCCCGCTGTTTGTGGGAGGAACAAAGACTGTTGCAGACTGCCACCTCAACTACACAGGTATACAACTCTTTACCCAACTTTAGATTTGATGGTTTTATATTAAAAGGAAGTCATAACGAATTCTAATGTCTGGCAGGATGGCCAAGCAGCCCATCCCACTGGAACAGTAGTGACAGAGAAGCAGCAAATCCTGGAGCACAATCTTCAAGACATCAGAAAGCGTGTGCAGGTGAGGGAGCTTTCACACTAGACATTGTCTTAAATGGTTTTCTTTAGCCCAAACTAAGCGAACTTGTCTGCTAGAACATGCGAGCCTCTGTTCACTTGGAATTGAATCGTGGAGAAAGCAAACATGCTTTCAAAGGGAAGAAGTGATGACGCTTGTGCATATGATTTATGGGCATATATATGAACAGAGCACTTTTACATAATTTCTCAATAGTACACTCCCTTGGTTATGGCAAGCAAATGTAACACTTTATTTTCCAAGGAAGATTGTTGAACAAAATGTCTACAAATAATTTATTTCATTAAAGGTTGACATTTCAGATGTGCTAAATGACATTTTTTCTAACCACAGAAACATTTCTGCTATCTGTAACATCATACTTGCTCAGACAATGAAGACACATTTTCCGTCTGTGTGTATCAGGTTTGCAGCTGAACCCGTCAACAGTCATTCTTTCTACTTTGAGTGAATATTGTGGGTAGTTGAAATTGAGCTTTTATTGGATGAAAATCTAACTTCAGACATCTCATTCTCATATTTCTCATTCTATAAGTTGAATGAGAAATAGTAAAAAGTGTTCTTTTATGATTAAATGTTAAAATGGTTTGCTGCCATTTTCACTTTCTGCTCACCCAAGGCAGGCAGGTTCTTGTTGTAGAACCAAGCGAGTATTTCTGTGTCACGGTCTAACCTGCTTGGTTCACTTTTACATCGCACTTTTGAAAATGAACCAAACTAATGAAGTGTGAAGTTGTTCAACATTCACCGTCCATTGGAACAGACTGTCGTTCAAATTGCTCCTATCTGCGTGAAAACACCCATATTTATTTCTTTTTTAAATAGTCATCAATAAAGCTGTCTTTACCTTTTTATGATTTGTCTATTAGAAAACAATCTTCTGTTTTTCTACAGGACATGGAACAGAAGATGAAGATGCTTGAAAACCTGCAGGATGATTTTGACTTTAACTACAAAACCTTGAAAAGCCAAGGAGGTATGTTTCTGAATGTCACTTTCAGCTTTAATAGAGCTGTTGATTGGTATGCATATATCTAGCCGTTTATCTGATGGACCATGTGTTTGCCGTGTCTTCAGAGTTGTCCCAGGACCTCAATGGAAATAGCCAGGCAGCTGCCACAAGGCAAAAGATGGCTCAGCTTGAGCAAATGCTTAGCGCCCTTGACCAGCTCAGGAGGGTAAGCAGAATTTAAATTAGGAATGTTTGCAGGGGTTGTCAAATTCAGCAATTACTAATCTGGATTACAGATTGTTGTTAGTATCTGTTTAAATCCTTGTTTAATGTGTGCTCTGTGGATTTTATAGCAAATCGTGACAGAGATGGGAGGCCTTTTGACAGCCATGGATTATGTGCAGAAGAATCTGACTGATGAGGAACTGGCAGACTGGAAGAGAAGACAGCAAATTGCCTGCATTGGAGGCCCACCCAACATTTGCCTCGATCGCCTTGAGACATGGTAACCAATTTTAATAAGACATGCAGTGTTATTCCTAGAAAAGTCCTCAGACATAAGTAAAATAAATCAGTCAAGCTAATTATGTTTAGATAGCAGCCTCAACCTCTTTATCCTAAAAATGTTAAGTGATGTATAGTGCATCTATCCGTATTTGCCCCACAAAACGTTTGAAGTCAACGAATTTCCTACTCAGGATCACATCCTTGGCTGAGTCCCAGCTCCAGATCCGTCAGCAGATTAAGAAACTCGAGGAACTTCAACAGAAAGTGTCCTACAAAGGAGACCCCATCATTCAGCATCGGCCAGCATTGGAGGAGAAGATTGTGGATCTGTTCAGAAACCTCATGAAGAGGTAGTTATTTTTCTTTTCTTTGTTATTGTGTGTTTGTTGGATAAATGGTGTTGCCTGGTTTTTATGAAACTTTCTTCGCTTTTTAGCGCCTTTGTGGTTGAAAGACAGCCTTGTATGCCCATGCATCCAGACAGACCCCTGGTCATCAAAACAGGAGTGCAGTTCACAACAAAAGTCAGGTAAGATTCTGTTCTCCATCAAAAACAAAACCCCATTTCTGTTCCATTATGTGTGTTGCCATTTTATAGATTGCTTATAAAGAAAATCATTCACCGCTCAAAATAATGATACTCTTCTCATCTCTTTTTTGCTTTGATTTTTCAAGGTTGCTTGTAAAGTTTCCTGAACTCAATTACCAGCTCAAGATTAAAGTTTGCATTGACAAGTGAGTTATTTCGGTTATTCATTGAACATTTATTTTCCCTTTATTGCATGCCACTATTTTATTGAAGGGCCGTTGCAAAAATAAAGGTTGTGCTATTTTATTTTTCAGAGAATCTGGGGATGTTGCTGCAATTAGAGGGTAAGCTTTAAAGAACACCACTTTAAACCTGAGCAGTTGAGATCTGAGTGTTCACTCTGCTACAGAGGACGCTTAGTTACCCGTTTTGGTTTGTTCCTATCAGATCTCGAAAGTTTAACATCCTCGGTACCAACACAAAAGTCATGAACATGGAGGAATCCAACAATGGCAGCCTTTCAGCAGAGTTTAAACACTTGGTAAGTTGAGAAGGCCAACTTCTCTTAACACTAGGATGGCTGATAATGGCTCATAATGTAATGAATACATTGGAAAATTATCTGCTGTGGAGAGCTGACATGCTGTGTTTTGCAGACCCTACGAGAACAGAGGTGTGGCAACGGTGGCCGGACCAACAGCGATGTAAGACTCATTTATCAAAATTACTCTCTGTGTTTTCTGTATTTAGCTGAAATAATTCAGATTTTGTTGGAATTTTTATTTTTTCACATATTGACAGATTTAAATAATCTTTTTTTTCTTAGGCATCCCTCATTGTAACAGAGGAACTCCATCTTATCACTTTTGAGACAGAAGTCTATCACCAGGGCCTAAAGATAGATCTGGAGGTGAGTAAATCAACTTTGTTTCAAAATCTTGAGTTAACAATAAGATTGAATGCCTGATCTGAAGTTCATTGCAAGAAAATTGAGTAATCTACAAAATCGTACCAGACCTTTTGTTCATACTTTTGTGATGGCTATTCGTGCAATTTGTTATAGTGACAGTTTTGTGAGTTGAGTTTAGGTGAAACATTCAGTTTTTGATTCCAGAAAATCACATAGAAAATCTAGAGTGGTGGAAATTAAAGACTAGTATAGTAGTGCCCTTAAGACTCAGATGATACTATTTCATGTTATTTTGTTTAGTGCACGTTTTCTTTCCTACTATTGGGAAAGAAAATCAGATTCTGTAGGCCTGTGGTGTTCCAAGTGAAAAGGCTGTCATGTCTTGGGAGTTGTGGGAATGTCATCATTTCCTCTACAATTCAGAAGATCTTGACCACGGCTAAGGCAGTGATGGGCAAAATTTAGGTTTTCTTTGACGCAGTTTACTATTTGACTCACAAATGTCTCTAGGACTTGATTGAAGTATTATAGAAGTAGGATAAAGAAAGACATTTACAGTCTTTAAAAAAACAACTTAAAAAATGGCTACATGATTACTGAGACTTCTAACTCAGAAAATGGTAATGGGGAAACCTGATAAAATCCAGATATTCTGTCTACATAAAAACATCTTAACTTTTGAAAGTACTTGCTCCTTTTTAGATCATACATTACTCCTGTTATTGTTCTCTTTGTGCCTCAAAATAAAATGACCTGGACTGGTACCAATATTATAATCTGTAACTAACTACAAGGGATAAACCTGGATTCAGTGCAAAGACAAAATCAGCTGTGTGGTCCACAGACGCATTGCAGAGCAGAGATACTAGATCTTCTAGTGTGTGTCTCATCTTAAAATAGGTTGATCAGCAGAAACTAATACAGAAAATAACATATTGAGGACGCTGCATAGTGAATGCATTAGGACTGCAGGAAGATTGCGACAGAGATCTCGCATATCTTATTACAACTCGGGTGAATCTTGCAGGTTTTAATCCAGTCCACTTTTGTTTGACAATCCCAGTTGAATTCTTTAACGGCACACCCCCTGTGATCTCAGGGGATCGACGTGCTTGACACAAAAGGTCAGAGTGATCCATAACAGAGGGTTTGTTGTTTTGCATGTTTAGTGTAGTGATAATCTGAGAAGAGCCATTATTATAAAATCTGTTTTCAGTTTGCCTGTGGATGAGAGATGCAAATGCAGGAAGTCTCTGTGGGGGGTAAAATGTTAGTGTGAAGGAAGGGACTTATTTCTGTCTATTATTCTGTAAATATTATAGGGGAATAAGCTTTAACAAGAGGGCAATTTAAATGACTTTTTTTTGTTTCCAAAATAAAACTGATCATAAAGCTGCCTGTATTTGCAGACTCATTCTCTGCCAGTGGTTGTCATTTCAAACATCTGCCAGATGCCCAATGCCTGGGCTTCCATCCTGTGGTACAACATGCTCACTAATCACCCAAAGGTGAGACAGCACCCTCTTGTGGAAAGGGTCTGATCTCTGCAGACAGCAAGCATTTGTAAAGCTGTTGCCTCCTTTGTTCTTCCACAGAACGTGAACTTCTTCACCAAGCCTCCGGTGGGTACCTGGGACCAGGTGGCTGAGGTGTTGAGCTGGCAGTTCTCTTCGACCACTAAGAGAGGCCTGACCATCGAGCAGCTGACCACGCTGGCTGAGAAATTACTTGGTAAAACAATAAGCCTAAAAAGTCTCTGAGAATCTTCAGTGTGCCTTAATACTTACACTATTTGTTTCTAATTTTTTTAATACAGGGCCTTGTGTAAACTATTCTGGATGCCAAATAACATGGGCCAAGTTCTGCAAGGTACAACATTTGACCACTATAAAAAGATCAGTCTGCCTTCTTCACATTGTTTCGCTTTGTATGAATAATTTTTTTCCTTCCTCTTGTACAGGAAAACATGGCTGGCAAGGGCTTCTCCTTTTGGGTGTGGCTGGACAATATCATTGACCTGGTGAAGAAGTACATCCTCGCTCTGTGGAACGAAGGGTGAGAAGTCACCCTTTGTTTAGACTCGAATCTCCTGGCTGTGTCTGAAACTGCTTGTTCACTTCCTGTTCTGGGGTGTAGAACCCATTTAGACATGCAATACTGTCTTAAAGTAGATTGAACTAGTTATTAGTTTGATATATTGTTTCTCTGCTTACAGATACATCATGGGTTTTATCAGCAAGGAGCGGGAGAGAGCCATTCTGAGTCCAAAGCCTCCTGGCACATTTCTTCTGCGCTTCAGCGAGAGTAGCAAAGAGGGCGGCATTACATTTACATGGGTAGAGAAAGACATTGGAGGTGAGTCATTTTAAAGCCCTGCTGTTCATATAATGTCTTTACGATGATCAGATTTTGTTGTCATAGTTTTTATTGTTTGTTGTTTGTAGGAAAGACCCAGATCCAGTCCGTAGAGCCTTACACCAAGCAGCAGCTCAGCAGCATGTCGTTTGCAGACATCATCATGAGTTACAAAATCATGGATGCCACCAATATCCTGGTGTCGCCACTTGTTTATCTCTATCCTGATATCCCCAAAGAGGAGGCTTTTGGGAAATACTGCAGGCCAGAGGCAGCTCATGAGCCCGAGCCAGCAGGAGACTCGACAAGCAGTAAGTCACCCCCATGTTCATTACATGCTTTTAATGCTGTTTGTTTGGAGCTTATGTGCTCAATATTCTCCGTAATGTATACTTTCTCTTTCAGCTATCCAGCCTTATTTGAAAACAAAGTTCATCTGTGTGACCCCGTAAGTATTCATCCCTATCTTTCGGCTGTAATATTCAGTGCCTCCCACCGAGTAGTGACAATACTCAATGTGGAGGTTTTCTTTTATGTCAAAAGTATTGATACCTGTTGAATCTTTTCACATTTTGTCACAGCTACAAACCTCAGACCCACACAAGTAGCACATAATTGTCAGATGAGGAAAAAGAAAACAGTATTTCAGTCTGCCTGAGGCAATACTTTGTTCATTAACGTCCCACTGCAGGTGTTTTGTTGTACGACGTTGTACAGCTTTGCTAAACTAGAAATTAAGTTTTTCTTAATTTATCTCTGCAAAATAGCTCATCATCAGTCAGACTGACTAGGAAATATAGGTATGGACTTTGAGTAGGCCATTTTTGCAAATTTGCTATGTTCTGAATCATTCTGTTGTAGCTGGTTGTGTTTTTACATTCACATTGTATCCAGCTGGAAGCTGAACCTTTGCCCTGGTCTTTTAGAGGCTCAAACAGATTTTGTTCCGTAATTGGCCTATATTTAGCTCTCTCCATTTTCCCATCAACTCTGACCAGGTTCCCTGTTGAAGATGTTAGAGATGGTGTTTTTATTGTTGTGTGCACAGAGTCTTTAGAGAACCTTCTTCCACATGTTTACCGCTCTCCTTTCCCCAGCCAGCCAGTTCAGACAAGCGGCCATGTCTTGTTAGGGTTGCTGCTATGCAACAGTCTTCCCGAGTTTGAAAGATGCAATGAATTTTCTGTAAAGTGTTTAAGGTTTGGGATTTTTCTTTTCAACTTCTCAACTTTCTTCCTGGCTGGTCTGCTGTATTTTTTTGGTCTTCATGATGGTGTTCGATCTCTAATGCTCTTTAACAAACTTCACTGTTACACACAGGTGGATTTTATATATTAAATGTATTAGTTCACTTTAGGCTATTGGTTGCAATGGATTTTTGTCAAGGACTCCTTCATTTAAAAAGTCCGAATACAAATTCATACCCTGCTTTTTGTATTTTTAGATTTAAAAAAACTTTTAAGACAATGTACTGTTTCAGTTATGTGCTACTTTGTGTTTGTCACAAAATCTCAATAACGTATATTGAAGTTTGTATTGGAAATGTGACACATTGTGTTAAAGTTCTAGGAGCATAAATACATTAGCAAGGTGTTGTAAATATTTACAGATTCAGGTTAGAAACCGTCAAAGAATGCCTGCCTGTAATGCAGCATCTGTGACTTCTTTTCTGATTTCATATAAAGTCACTTAACTGTTTGAGAAGGAAGGTGCGACACTTAAAACTTACAGCTGTAATGACAAAGTATTATTCTAATATTATAAATAAAAGCAAAGATCACACATTCTTAAATCAAGCAAATTTAATGGAGCTGCACATTTTGAATAGTAGTACACTACTGGAAATTATACACTTTAGAGTAAAAATAAGTGAGACTGGCAAATAAGGAGGACAAAAGCTGATGGCGATAAAGGCCTTAAGCCATGTTGTAGGTTTGATAGCTTGCCCGTGGGTTTTGAGGTTTTCTCAGTCAGATCCTGACCTGTCTCCGTAGGTGCCCCTCCGTGTTCATGGACTTGCAAGACAGTGAGCTGCTTGGGAACGGATTCCCAGGGTAGGCCTCATGGGGGGGGGAGGTCGCATGTAGAGATGTGTGTACATGACCTTTTTATTTGTTTGACAGATGTGCTTCAGATATCAGTCCATTGATCACATCTGCATAACTTCCGTTTTTATGTCCATCTCACAGACATCACAGTCCTCGTTTTGCACTAACGCAATTGATTATAGAACAGCATGTCCTTACCATTCATCAGTGCTTTTGTTCATTCTCAGCTGCTTTATCATTGCCCTCCTTTTAAAGCCAGTTACTGGTGAGTGTAATTGTTGGACAGAAGGATGTACCAATTCCAGATAGTTGTATTACGTTTAAAGATTATTCCACCATCATTTCTTTTTAATCAAGTGAGAAGGGGAGGCAAAAGAAGGAACTGAGGAAATAAACTGCGTTTAGCTTAGTCTGAAAAAAAATAATTATTTAAATTACTGAATACACACTGCTGCCTTTTACTAAAGAAATGTTTAAATTAAGTCATCCATTCAGTGTTTTTATTTTGTTTGTTTGTTTGTTTTTTCTTTTTGCATTTTGCTTTGCAATTCTTAATACAACAAGCAAGTGGAGTCCAAGTCAAGTTGAACATACGGACAGGCTACAAAATGTTTTTTTTCTTTAATTGAAATGCAAAAATATATATTTTTATATATATAATAACGTGTGTAGCCTGCTTAACAATAAGCTAAAGACGCAACACTTTATTGAATAAAAGTTGTCCGATTTGTGTAGGAAAGGAATCTGTAACTCATAGCTCTGCAACGTCTCGCATCAAAAGGAAAACATACAAGTCTCTACATTTTTGTAGTGAATTATTTTCTACTCCTTTGCTCTAGAAAAAAAAAATTCTCTTCTCAAAAATTGCTAGTATACAGTTCCCTTTTTTGTCAAAGGAAGCGGCTAAATTTAGCTATGTTTTTGAATGGGTGTGCCTAGTTTTTACTTTTTAAACTTTTATAAAAACATGGTTAATAAACAACAAGTACTTTATATTGAGCCTAATATTTTCCATTTTAAGCAGATGTTCAACTGTAGGTGAAAATCTCACCCTTAAAAAACAAAAACAAAAGGTCCATCTCCAGCCTGTTCTTCCAGCTGAAATTTGTATCATTCCAAATTATTCTCAGGATACTTCGGACCCAGCTGCTACTAGAAATGACATGTCTGCCTATTTATCTGCAGCTGAACACAGGAATTTTGTACACTGAGCTGCTTACTGACCCAAAAATCAGATTATTTACTATATTAATAATGGGTCGGTGATGTATGATGACTAATTTACTCATTAAAACTGTTCAGTTGTTGTAGGCTACTTGTGGTAAAGTGGGATGATGACAATGTAAGCATAATTAATCTAAAAATGGCACAGGCATGTTTGATAAGAATACGTTTTGCTTTGCACTGTTATGCAGTCTCTTTTTTTTCTATGTGTGTGTGTTTTTACAGCACAAACTCTGGAAACACCAGTGACCTGTTCCTCATGTCGCCTCACACTCTCGACTCCCTGGACTCCCTGATGCCCGGCGAAGCTGAAGCGAACCAAGGGCATTTGGGTGAGTTGCAATCTCCAAAACACATCTGTTTTGTTCTGACTGGGTTCTCCTCTGGTTTTACTATTGCAACTTAAGGCCAGCTTTATTTAATAAATACCGTTACAGCAGCATTAATTGCTTGTTTTTTTCCCTTTTTTTTTCCTAGATTCAATTACTCTGAACATGGATGTAGCATCTCCTATGTGAAAGAAAATATCACCGTCTTTGTTTTTTTTTTTTTTTCTCTTGTTGGGATTCGACCTTGTGTGAGGCTCAACGAATGATTTATCTCTCTCTCTGTGTAAACACAGTCTGCCTGTATAGATTTTCTTGTTTCCTGTGTAAAATTACTCGCCATCAACTTTAAAGATTTGTTTTTATTATTTTAAACTATGGTTAAAAAAAAAAAAACTGTCTATACATTTGGGTCATTCTTTGTGAACCTATTGTTTTTAGGCAACAATTTTCCTTCCTTGTTTTTGTTAAACTATCTAAAATAAACATGCAAACATAGGGAAATGTAGTTTTTTGAGAATACTGTCTTTTGACATTTTAACGGTTTTATGGTTTTGTGACTTGATAGATGTACGACATAAGTTTTGATATAAGCTGTATGATGCTTTTAAGTTGTGCTGAAAAAGGCTATTTTTTTTTACGTTTTTAAAATGACCCTACAGTGAGTTATAGCAAATTGGCTTCTCCTTGGCTACACCAGTTTTTTGTTTTTTTCTGACAAAATGAAATATTTCTGGTATTTCTTAGGGGGATCTCAGATTTTTATAATGGTGAAGAGGAAAGAAGGACGAAAAAATTTCTGCCAATTAGAGGTTATTTCTGTGAGCTTTTTTTCTCTGATATTGTTGTGTAAAATGTGTATTTTAAGTAGGGCACAGCTTTTCCACTAAAAATGCTGTAAGATGTGATCATGTTAATTGGGCTGGCATTTTAAAATCATTTTATTTTTGTTGTACTGATCAATCATGAAATGTATCATTTATTACCAATTAAATATGTTTCACACAATGCATATTGTGAGCTGTGTGATCATTTTCTTTCCTCCATATATGTTAAATTAGTTATTATTAAAAAAGAAACAGTGACTCAATTTTTTGGATTGTTTCTTTGTTTGCTTTTGTGTTGCTAAAATAGGGCCCTTTATTTTTCTGCTGTTTCGATGATCACGCTTAGTGCTGGGATCTTACAGATTATGTAAAAGTGTACAATATACTTTTACTGTCTTCCAGGCTTTATTTAAAGAATAAAGCTCACAGACACGTACGTATGTTTGAGGAGTTTTACTACAGAGTCAGAATTTGTTAATTTTCCACATGAAGTCTAATTGGCAAACATTTTAGTAACCAGTATCAGTTTTTGTCTTCCAAGCTTTTTGTGTAGTTTTTGATATTTACAAATATGAATTCCAATAACTACAGAGGTTTTTAGTATTAAAATGTTAAAAAAATAGGACAGAAATTTGCCAGTTTCAATCAAGAAAACCAGATGTTTAAAATGTGCAGAATGTCCGGCTGTTTATACTTGCAGTGCAGGCGTTCTTTTGCTGATGCACAGTACCATCGATTGTACTGTGCATCAGCAAAAGAACGCTATACCCATTTTAAAACATGCTGTTGGCAGCATTATCTTCTGGTCTTGCTGTTCTTTCGATGAAATTAATGGTCTTGTCAATGTTAAATTCTGAACTTTTTCCAAGTACCAGTTAACCCTGAGCCTTCAGCTGAAGGAGAGGAACACTTTTGTTCGAGTGTGAATTCAAATCACAGTCAAGATAACACCTGTGCACCTTCCCCCACATGTTACTGTCCTGCTGTATGTTAGTATGGTTGTTCTTGAAAGACATTATATATAGAGATGGTTCCTGTAGCAAAAAGTTTTAAAATGGGTATAGATTTACTGCCAAACTGTAAAAGTGTTTATTTGATCTTATTTGGTTCTGCATGAGCAAAAGTTCTCTAAGCATATTGACATCTGCAGCTGCATAAATGGTTATACTTGATGTATAAAAATATTTTAGGCTGACCTTCAATTTGGAATAAGCTGCATATTCATTGTACTGAAACTGCTTTACTCCTTGAAACTCTTGCTTCAGGCTGTGGCCTCTGAAGATCAAACACACAGTAACCCATATTAATGGCGCTTTAGGAATTCAATCACCTTTGAAATGAGCTGTCACTGTACTTCCTGCTTTCCCCTTGAGAGCTTCTCTCAAGCTTTGATGATAAATCTCATCCTTTCGGTGGACTTCCCTCATTGGAAACTCCCAGTTGTGTGTGTGTGTGTGTAAATGCACCACCTCTTTATCTGTATCTTTAGCACAGAAATTATGCGATCAACAGCTTCGGGCCTTCTGGTATACCCATGAGTCCCATTATGAAAACAGGAGCACTGAGGTGAAACTGGTAAACAAACAGGAAGCAGTCAGCTTCTGTAACACGGATCCTCTGCCTTTCTCTGCAGCACCACCTCGCTTCTGCTAATGCGCGTCTTGTTTTGGATATAGGAAGTAAAAACGGACTGCTGCGAGGAGGCGAGGGGGTGTTGAGATGCACAGCTATTACCGTCAGCAGCTGCTGACTCAGCTGCCTTAGGAAGCAACTGTCACCTTTCAGTTTTGGTCCGCAGCCAATCAAAGTGGAGAATGAGGCTGCAGCTGTGCTGGGGATTTATGTGTCTGACGGAGAGAGCATGACTGCTACTGAACAAGATCACTTTTAACTCAGAAGATGATGTAATTTTGATGACTTTTGTTACAGTCGATACAGTCAACAGAAACAAACTTTGGGCTTTTTTTAAGGCCAGGTTTGGAAAATCTTAAAGAAACAATTTCTGTACCATATGTCATTGTCATATGCAAGCTAAATCCAAAGTAGTTAAGGTCAATAATATGCCAAAATCAACCACCTAAATTTTCTCTCTAATGTTGACAGAAATGCATATTGTATATTAAGATTCCATTTAGATGGTAATAAATTTTATTATCTCAATTTAAAAGGTCTTTTAATTCTTAAGTTTCTTCAATTTTTGGTATTTTGGAGGATTTCTGTCGATGGTACTTTTTAATCTAGGCTTTCATTTGATTCCTTTGTTGAGGGTTTTGCTCAGTAAATTAATTTTTAGCTGCATAAAAGGTGGCAGCTTCAAATATAGCTGAAAATTTAGCTCTGTTGTTTGGGTTACCTGTAGTCATAAAAAGTATTTGTTGCTATTTCTTTTGATAGATCTCTAAACATGACTAATGATCATGCAGTTTATTACAAATGAAAAAAAAATATATATATAAGGGAGCTACCAAAAAGCTATGAGTTGAAAATGGCCAACTATTGAAGATCTGCCTGATTCAGTTTACTTTTTTCAGGTTTCATGCACACAATGAAAGCGGGATGAAGAATAAAAGAATTAAATCATGCTTCTAAAATAAACAGACTTGTTTATCCCTTAGCAAATATTAGTTGTAGCCTTCTGTCTTCTGTTTTCTGAGTATTGTAGTCCAATTAATTTTGTTCAAAAAATGTATTTTGTATCTTCTGTTTTTAAATTTTCTCTTCTGCTATGCCTGCCTCTAATTTGCCGAAAAACAATATTGATTAAAAAAACAAACACAGCTCCAGTTGATTACTCTTCCAACAGGACATTAATTGGTCCCTGTGGGTATTTACTAAAATAGAAAACTAATTAAAAACAACATAATTATATATTAATACATAGAAAGGCAGGAAACACGATTTAGTGATAAGCTTAAGGATAACACCAGGGGGCGCCGCCGTACACTATCTTGCAGGGATGAATGTTTTGAAAGTAGGCTACTGAATATATTTGTTATTTGTCTTTTAGTTTAGCACATTACAAAAGTTATAATTATAAAAAAATCTTATTTTATTATTACTATTATTATTATTATTATTACTATTATTATTATTATTATTATTATTAATATTAATATTAATAATTATTTATTTATTTTGTGGTGGTGCACCGTTTAATAACATAAGTTGTACAATTCCACATTTGAGTTCAATGTTTTGTAATGTGTTGTATAAGACTTGGTTTAAAACCTGCGCTCAAATAAAGCGCTTTTCAGCACGTCTTAGTTTTATTTCACCGCATTTAAAAAAAATTATTCATCTTATAATAAGTGACCATTTTAATACGTGCCGACCCGAGGTTAATAACTAACATCAGTCCGCCACTTCTCGAGAGTCAGTCATCAGCGATCCGTAGAAACCGTCAGACGTAGAGGAACCGCCGGAAGTGGGCGGTGTGTCTGACAGAGAGAGAGAAACAGAGAGCCGTGAACTGTACGGCGAACTGTTGGGAACTGACTAACGGAGAAATTCCTGCCGGAGGCTGATCACTTCGCTGTAGACTCTTCCCCTCATTTTATGAAAAAGGAAAACAACTTTCGTCGCTCCACAGAGGTGAGTGCTGCTGTTTTCCGAGTCCCGTTTTAAACGCGTTTTCTATGTTTTATTTGAGGAGGAGACAGACGTCCTCGCTTCGTGCCCCTCTTTTTTGACGCTCTTCGTTGCGAAATGATATTCTGACAGCGCTTTGTAAACAAACTGCGGGTGCGACAGCGCTTCTCCATCTGGAGACGCTGCGAAACAGCCTCCGTGCGTGTGGTACGGACTGTGTTTGGGTTTGTTTACGGAGTACTTTTGCTTCTCTGCTTGCTGAATCAACAGGCAGGTTCTCCTGAGAGCCGAATCCCACTAATATTCTCACAGGCTGACGGTGTGGCTGCGCAGTTTACTATCACTCTGTCATAGCTGACACGTTTTCTATCACATTGATGACTCTGTAATGTTTTAAAGAAACAATGCGAAGCTTTTGGGACTATATTGACTTGCTCATGGTAGCTGTATTATGTGTTTGTACTTTATTTTTTTAAATATTTATCCAAAAGTTTTCATTAACGGACAAGCCTTTCCACCCCAGCCTAACAGCTCCAACAGCTCAGCCTCCATTATAGGGGACGTCAGGTCTGAAGATGAAATATGAACATAAAGCTCCTCCATGTGTAGCGGACACACACACACAAAAAGTGGCGTCAAGGGCACGCTTCAAAAGTAACTTTATTTGTACCACCCTGTTGTATTAATAGGTTGCTTTTTAAAGTAATACTTCAGCTTAATTTATCCAAACTGAAAATAAAGTTTCAAATAAAGTTCCAATCTTGTATCACTTTGTGTATGAGCACCAATTAGCTAATATTTACTAATAAGCTATTGCATGCCAGTGTTGGGAAAGTTAGTGTTTCAAAACAGCTTAATTTCCCCTAAAGTTTATTTTTCTTGGAATTACTGTGAGGCAGTTCTCTCCAGAATAACTCAGTTATTCCCCTCCTCCACATGTTGCTGTATCACTGCCAAGCTAATTGGAAGAGGGTTACGCCACATTATTCTGTTTGAAGAAGATTCTTTCAGTTATTTAGAAATATTTAATGTTGCAAAAACATAGTTGGTCATGCCAGGCAACCAAATAGACCTCTGAACTCTGAAATGTGTTTTAAAGGTATGCTTCAGTTACATGTGAGCTGTCAGCAATTTGTCTGTAGAGCAGCAGAATGCCTAAATGATAGCCTGACTCAGTAACATGTGTGAATCTTTAAAGAACAGAGCTGAAAAATATATATATATATTGTGTAATGAGCACATTTACTTATGTTTTTAGTTATATTGGCCACTAAAAGAGGCTGCACAGTGGCGCAGTTGGTAGTACTGTTGCCTTGCAGCAAGAAGGTCCTGGGTTCGATTCCCGGCCGGGGTCTTTCTGCATGGAGTTTGCATGTTCTCCCTGTGCATGCGTGGGTTCTCTCCGGGTACTCCGGCTTCCTCCCACAGTCCAAAAACATGACTGTTAGGTTAATTGGTCTATCTAAATTCTCCCTAGGTGTGTGTGTGTGTGTGAATGGTTGTTTGTCCTGTATGTCTTTGTGTTGCCCTGCGACAGGCTGGCGACCTGTCCAGGGTGTACCCCGCCTCTCGCCCGGAACGTAGCTGGAGATGGGCACCAGCAACCCTCCCGACCCCATTAGGGACAAGGGTGAACAGACAATGGATGGATGGATGGATGGATGGCCACTAAAAGCGCAACTGATTCCTGTTTACTTGTCAGCACTGTATAAATATGTGTCCTGCTGAAGGACTCTTTGATGGGGGAAGCTGAAATTAAACCCACAGTCTTTCAACTGTAAGACAACTGATCTCAAAACGTCACTTCTGAGCCACCTTAACAATAACAGTAACCATCAGTAGTAATCATTTTTTATAAATATCGTTATTTTTAAAAAAATGTAACAAAAACTCTTGCCATTGTCACTGTGTAAATCATTTTACCTCTAACTGATATTGCGACACACACTCCTCCTTCTCTGTTTGCACTTTTTAATTGAAAATGTGGTGTGTGTAAAAATATGAAAGGATTTCTTGTAAAAGTCAAAACAGAACAAATTGTCAAAGCTGTTTAGTGCAATTGGTGAATGCAGACCTTGGCACTGGTGCCAGCTCACGTACATAATTTTAAATGTCACACTGGCTTTGAAGTTCACTGTCACTTACAAAAAAGAAGAAAAAAAAAACGTGCTCTGTGAGAGAGCATGTCCGCTTGTTTTATTTGAGAGAACCTCTCCCAGATTTGTAAATATTTTTTGTGGCTCTATGAATATGTTTTCCGGCATTGCTACAGACAGGATGCTTTGCGCACTCAGGTAGTAAAAAGTCATTAAAAATATTGCTTTCATTCTTTCAAGCCACTTTTCAATTATTGCCTTTTTAACAATGGGTTTTCTGCTGATTACACTAGTCAACACAGGGAGAATATGTTTTGGTTCATTTGATTTTGCTAAAAAAAAATTTAAAAATCGCATCAAGCACAGAGTTTTTTTCATTATGCACAATTGGGCTGCTACCTGTTTGATTTAATTGTGATCTGGACAAGTTGCAAATCACAGGAGGCATACAGAATTACTTTTTAAAAATTGCGCTTTTGTCCTTCTAGTTGTTTTAATTTACTCTTGCACTTAATGGACAATTTCACTAACTGTATTCTCTAGGAAAGGATGTTCTCTGCCTTCAGTAGCATTTAACCCTGTTGGCAAGCACTGCTTTCCCCTTTTGTTGCAGTACATAGTGCAATGGGATGTAGGGTTTTCATTGGTCTCCGCTCAAAAAAAAAAAAAAGGTTGATATGGGAACATAGCTTGTCTGACTGACCTGAGTTGACTGGCACATTTTGTCCCTGACAGCAAGATCCAGATGAAGAAGGAACAGCAGCAAAAAAGGACAAGGTGGTTGTTGCATGTGTTCACAGCATGGGATGTCTTTTAGTTTTTAAGTGCTTCTCACTTTTTCAACTTCTCTCTGCCAGACAAAAGTTGGAACAAGTCCTACTGGAAGTGGTTGAAAATTATTGTCACATTATGTAGCGATGTTCACTGTAACATGCTTGTTTATTTATTGAATATTTTGTGATGCCTCTGCTTGGGTCATACATTTGAATATTTTCCTACTACACTTTACTAAATCTGTGTATTTTAGGGCTGTGTGAATCACATCACAAATACACTTCTTTTTCCTTGCGATTATGAGTAACTTGAAGTTAGCAGATTAGAGCAGAGGTCTTGATCTGACTGAACTATGAGTCATGTGTCAGAATCATTAATGATTGGATCTGCTGCTTCCTGGCCCTCCAACCTGCTGTTTAAGAGGATAGACAGACTCACTCCCTAAAGGTCTCCTGTGGGAAGTTCAAGGGATATTATAAAACTCACTGGTAACAGAAAATATAAGACCAACAAGAATAAGACCTTTATGGACTGAAACAGAAAGGGAAACATACTTAAGGGGAAGTGATCAGGAAGCATGTGGTGCAATGCACACTAACCTCCTCCCCCTTTCAGTTGGGTTAATACTAATCCACTGGTCATGTGACCAAGAGCTTTCAGTCTGGTCTAGGCTAGGAGTGCTCTGATCCATCTGTCAAATAAGGTTGCTGATTGTTGGCATTCACTGTGTAAACTGCTGTCCAGTGACCCCTGCCCGACTCCGCATGAAACTCTGCTTTGATTTCCATTAGTCAAATAATTCTCCATAGTATCGTCACCTTGTATATAGGTTTAATACCCCCCCCCCCCCACACACACACCCACACACACACCTGTCTCAGTGTCTCCTCTTTAATTCGATGTTCGCCTTCTGTGACTACCTTTGCCTAATTTTCACCAAATTCCCTGCGGTGAACTGAGCATAGGTGGGGGTTGATGAGTAGGGAAGTTATCGTCCCTCAGACACTGTTGTTAAAATTACCATTGCTACAATTTCTTCTACCTTGCTTTGATTTACTCCTGTGTAAGGGGATGCTAAATAAAAGGCTGCTCTCATTAGACTCCAAGTAGATAGCATCTGAACTTGTAATGTTTCATGTTTACACACATCTCCTCTGTAGTTTTATAGAATCTTCATGTAGTCATTTTTTTCCCAAATACACTTAAGAGTGGTGGTTCTTCATATTTTTATTTCTAATGGTCCACCTTGTGGTTCCATAAAGAAATATCTTCACATGCACAGCTGATGAATCAAACGTATTAGAAATTGTCAGAAAATTCATAAGGAGCTATGATACAGGAGATGTTTTACTCTGGAAGGCCTCAGATATTTTTATTTAAATCTTTGACCTTATAAAAATAATATGTTAGGTCAATTTAAAGTTGATTCCCAACATAATAATTGTTCTAAACGTATTATTAGGGCAACACTGAACAACTTAGTGAATATTTTATTAAAGCCTAAGGCTGTGAGTCATCTCTCTGCATTAATTGTCTGAATGAGTGGCTTCATCGGTGCCCTGAAAGACATAATGTGGACGGTTTAATAAAAGCAAGAAAAAGGAGTGAGACTTGAAAAGGACAAAAAATACTCAGCTGTCAATGTTGTTGACAAGTGGTGCAATTATGGTTGCTGTGCTTGTAAAGACTCTTTTACAGTAAAATGGACAGAAGTACATCGTGATACTTGAAATTGTCACGTTTCAGTATCAAAAGGTGGTGAGTGTGTGCAGTTGCATCTTTTGCTCTCAAGATACAATGACACTGCAGGTCATTACTTGGTATAGGTGACCCACTAGCCTAGTTTTGAGTCAGTGTATTTATCATGCAAAGATGCACCAGAAAGTAAATCGATATTTTTATTAATTGGTTTGATATAGCACCAACAGCTTTGGTTCTACTATAAAACTTTAAATACTTTTAATAAATATGCATTAATCAGAGATTTGTTGGCAATTCAAACCTCTGGTGCTGACAGCAATTCTAGCTGATTCTCATTCACCTTAAAATTACATTTAACTGTGTTGAAAACAGTTTTTTTTAATTAATGCTGGAAGATGCAAAGTGTCATCGCTTATTCTATATTAACTGATGAGAGAGACAGTGTGTGTCAGAGAGCAGTCAAGATAAAGCTGTATTTTAGTACTTAAAAACAAAAAGAAATAACATCCAGTTGATAGCTGAAACTGTCTTTGGTAACTTTGAATAGTGATTAGCTCACTTTGCACCAATACTGAAAACAGTAAACTTTGACTGAGGCTTCTTCTTGCAATCACATCTTCCGCACTGAACAGTGTGGTCAAGGCAACCTGTCAACATTTACACCAGCTGCTCTACCATTGCATGTGGCAAATATTTTTTTTGTAAATAAGGAACAAGGGGTGTGGCGAGATTATAGAGGAAGTTTCTCCAAGCAGAACGTTGCAGTTTCATTTCTTTCTGAGAGTTTATGCTACTTTCTGTGATATGAAGTATATTATAGGTTTATAACACCTTAGTATTTAGCTCTATTTTTCTCTACCTTTTCCAACTGTCTCATTGTCATAATTATCTCCCAATCAATTCCTGGTGAGTTATTATCATATATCAGGCATGGGAAGTTGATGAAAACCTGGGGTAGTATCAATTTCTAATGTGAATATGACATGAATGAAAACCAAAATTGCCCTTGATGAAGTATACAGTAAACACCAGTGTCTGTGTTTTGCCAGCATGTACAGGGCTTATGCAGGGTATGATATTTCCAGTTTATAGAAAAATACAAGCATTAGTTAATTGCAATGAATTGCCTTCTGTAACTTTATTCTTTGTTGAAAAAAAATGACTGCAGGTGAGTGCTACACCTTAGTTAGTAACTTCTACACATTTTTATCAGTGCAACCACAAACTTCTGTGCATGTTATTTGTATTTTATGTGATGGGCAAGCACAAAGTGGCAGTGTAAGGAAAATAAGACATTTTAATTTGTTGTACTCCATACAGGGAGCCATGAAGGTGGCAGCATGATGCTATGGGGATGTTTTGGGTTTTTTTTAAGCAGGGACAGGAATGCTTTGGGAGTTGATGGGAAGTTGTAACTGTCAGACCTAAACATACAGCCAGAACTACATTGGACTGGTTTAGATTTAAGCATATTCATGTATAAAATGGCCCAGTCAAAGTGCAAACCTCATTCCAGTTGAGTCTATGCCTAGACTAGAAATATATTAAAGTTTGTGACTGCAAATTACACAATATGAATAGGTTTAAGGGGTATAACTACTTTTACAAGACCCTCTATGCCTAATCTCGCAGGTTAACTGTAGTGTGATGAAAATCGACTGGCCATGTCTATTTTTAAAGAGGTATATGTGGTGAAACTTTAAAGCCAATTTGTAATCCAGTCTTGCCATCCCCACCTTCATCCATTTTCACACCCAGCACTTGTCGCTTGAGTGAGGTTTCTACCCTGATAGCGTAATGTAACCTGAGGCGATGTCACTTCATCTACCAGCTCAGGTAGAGAGGGAGCAGGCAGCAAAGAAAACGCCAAAAGATGCTAATGCTTGGTTATCTCTCCAATTGCTGCTTGACTGTTTCTCATCACAAGGGGTCATTGTGCCGAATGTTATCATGCAGGTTCTGAAATGCACACTTATTGTCTGCACCGTCTAAAGAGCATCAAGAGAATTGGTGGTGGCTATAAGCTCAAGGGAAAACACAAATGAAGCAGCCATCAGCACGGGAGTTTTAAGCAAACAGCCAGGTCCCAGATAATTTTTTGTACATTGTTGTTGTAGTTATTATTTTATATGTTAGTTGCAAATAGTAAAAAGCAGGAAAACACATTATTTTTAGAAGCACAATGCCTTTGTTTTTCGTACAAGACAGATGGATCTAAAATAGTTTTCAGTGAGATTAGCATAGAGTTTCTGGTGTTTTAATTGATCAGGATGAGCGTCATCTCTTCCTGCTGCCTCTGCTGCATGGAAGCCTATTACAGGCTTACACCAAATGAGATAGAACCAATGAACAGATCTCCTGCAAAACAAATGCGCATTTGTTTTGTGTTAAATTGGAGGATGAACTAAACTGAAAATAAAACCAAATGCTCCTCAAAGAATATAAAAATTAAGTTTTAGCCCTTTTCTTAGTGTTCTTTAGATGATTTTTGCTTGTACTACATGATGGTTTGCAGGGTCAAAAAAAGTTAAAAATTTGAGTAGATTTTAAAAAAATCCTGTGATAAAATGCAATTAAGATTACATTAAAAAAAGTATATTTCCACTTATGGTGCTTTGATTTATTTGTCTTTGTTGTACGACAGATTAAACCTGATGGATTAAGGCTGAATGATATAAATACTGGCTTTGTCAAACTAATCCTCTCTTGCTCGCTCTCTCTCTCTCTCTCTCCCACCCTGTTATTATTTTGCAAATACATGTGAATGCAGCAGCATTCTCAGCAAATTTGTTTTATACACCGGAGAATTAGGGAAGTACATGTTCTTTCTAGCTTTTTTTGTTTGTAGAGACACTTGCACAGCATAATTCAAAGTCAGTGTTTGGATTTGTGGTGCTATTACCCAGTATTGATCTTGTGAGCTCATCTGTGCCTATTGCAGCTGGTGCCTAACGATATTCTCAGATGAACTGTGCATAATGGCAACCACAGACACACTCTTTTTGTAACTAAACAAATATAACAATACTTGTCTTTTCATAAAGAGCAACTTAATGGTATGATTGCAGTTTTAGAAGTCAATGTAATCAAGGTCTGTTCATTGTTTTTTTGGAATCCTGTCTCCAAGTTCAGGTATTTTACCAGCAAAAAATATAGATTCACTTCCCCTTTTTCCTTGTGGTACTTATCCAGTTGTGCATACAGTTTGTGTGTGTTCGTGTAAAAGTCTGTAAATGTTTACTCAGCTTCTAGTTTCAATCTGTGCAATAAAAAAATCCCTTCATCCATAATGGCGAAGTTTAAAAAAAAAAAATAGATTAACATTAATTAGATTAGCACAAGCTCTTTCTTCAAGCCTCTAGCAACACAAAAAACAACAAAATATTAAGGATTCTATTCTGTTTTACATCTTTGATTCGAACCTCATCTATGGTTGACTGTTTTTTAGCCTACAATCCCTTTAATTGTATCCCTTGTTCCTTCAAAACACTTTGAGTAAAAGTACATTTTTGGGGCTCCAGCCCCTCCAACTCTTTGACCCTGAATTGGCAAACAGGTATAGATAATGGATGGATGGATAAAATTATACATCTGATTTAAACATTTTCATGATTATGTGTTTGTATAGTCTATCCAAGTAATTCACTTAAAAAATGCACAATGATTATGTGAATTCTTACGAGTACAATATGGGAACATGAGTGGGCGAAGAGGCATGTTGACCTGCAGATAGAGTCAACCCCGTGATATGACTGATAAATGAATCATATCAGTCAATATCAATATTTATTGATTTGTCTTTTTTTGTTTGTTTAAATATCTGAAATACTGCCAAACTGGTGACGTGATCTTTCCTGTTTTATCTGAAGTTTCCTCTCGAGCTCTTGTATTAATTTTCTTTTTTCACTTCACGCCATTTATTTTTAACCGTCCTGTTATGTTGCGGGTCAAATTGACCCGTTTTAAAGTTAAAATTTTTTTTTTAAATAGTTGGAAGTATTTTTTTTGCATGAAACTTTTTTCCATTTGTCTTAATGGGTGCACTCTACATATAAATTGAAAATTTATTAATTTTACACATTTGCACCACACTCTGGTTTTACTTTTTACATAGATACAGTTCATCAATTTGACCCGGCAGTCAAGTTGAAGGGTAAAAAATATCAAAAAATGTTCTATTCTATATGTTTCCTTGCAACTATGAACCATATTTCACTACACACGCCACACCACACCATACATGAACATGTGCACGTATTCATGTATGGTGAATACGGGCTTGTTTGAAAGGGGCTCGAACAAGCCCCCTTTCTCATTATTCTCTTTACTTCACTTGGAAACTGCGAGAAAGCAAGTGTTCAAACAACTTTTGATGGGAACCTTTTCTGTTCCCGTGGGCAAACTCCACCCACACTGACTGGACACTCAGTGGAAGTGTGGGGGGGGGGAAACATAAATACTCTCTGCATGACTTATTTATCTTGATTTTAAATCAGCGGGTCAATTTGATCCTGAACAGTATGTGTGTCTCAAGTTCAATTATAAAGATCACCTATTGAAAAAAAAACCATCAAAATGTAATATAAAAAAATTTACAAAATATAAATTTCAAGGAAATTATAGTTCTTTTGTTTGTAGGGTTTTTTCAGTGGACATAAAATGTAAATTAAATTTTTATGTCTAAATGAGTAAATTAGTAAATTGTCGTCACTGATCCTGTATTTGTGAGAAATAATAAAACATCATTGCACAAATATTGATTGAAATGGTTAGTGTTGGAGTTATTGGAGTTATCATTTACAAAAATGTTTTGGAGGAATTTTTTGGTTTCTGACCCTATGGCATGATTAAACACTCCCTTGGGTCAAATTGACCCACAGACATTATTGCTGTACCTCAGAAACGAACATAACAGGAGGATTAAACAGTTATGAGGCATGGTGGCGAAATGTGAAACTGCTGCTAAGCAAGTTACTCAACGGAGTGTTTTTAGATTTCCAGTGTGTGAGTGAGTTAATCGATGCTACCAACCTTTATTAGCTGACCCTGAGAGGTGGAGAGGCTAAAGCCTTACCACTGCCTACATCCCCCAGAATGCCATACAGTTCTTGATCAGAGTTCTATGAAATTATTGAGCATTCTATTTGACATATTTTCTGTTGATATTGATCACATGTCCATCACAATATGTCCATCGAAATATAATTATTGATTGATTGCCCAACTCTACTCACAAAATAATGAAGTGTTTTAATCCAAATTTAAGTGACTGTGGAGAAAAATAGAAATTAGGTTGAGAAGGTAACACTGCCTGTCATACCTTCACACTTGGCTGCACCAGATTATCCCCATTCTGCTACTGTAATCGCTCAGTATGGCAGAGATGTGTTAGGTTTCTGTTGGTAAAGTTGAGCATTGTTCTGGTAAAAAAAAATCCTTGCTTTGTCTTTCAAAAGTAATCTAGTGTAAATGGACAAAATTGTTGTAATACTTTTTAATTGTTTTTCTTCTCTTGACAAGTGCCTCATTTGAGAACAGCCAACAAACACTGTATATTATCATTTACCAATAAAGCATTATTTAGGTTTCAATATGCAGATACTGTGGGTATATCAAGCTATTTTGATTTCTGAATATACAGTTTCTACTTACTGGAAGCTCAAGCCTTTCACTGTCACATTGTGACTGTGAGCCTGTCACTATTAAAATGGCAACCAACATAGCATTTGACATCTTTTACTCACCACTTTTATCTGACAGGTTTCATGAAAGCTGTGTGCAAGAATAGCCTGACTACATTTGTGCTACTGAATTATATGCTGCTTCAATAAGTTATAGTTGAAGTGCTCAGGTTCATTCCTGGCAGCAGGCATGTAGAGTTAGCAATTAACAGAAGCTTATGATCAGGAAATTGCACAAAATGCAACTTCTCAAAGCTGGTCTAAGAGCAGGTATTTATTTAGATCCAAGCTGGTATGTGATTCTGTGTCATTCCTGTAAGAGGTTCTTCACAGGTGTTGAGGCAGAGATATCTAAGGAAGTTGTTTTACACAGGGAGTCAGTAAAAAAATTATATATGCATTATATTGTTCTTAAAAATTGTATCAAAAGGAGTCTGCTGAGATGACTCAGGATTCTGATTCAGACTTCTCTTTCAAGGACCACCTTGAGATACTCCAGATAAGACACCAAAAACATTGACCTTCCTGAAGGCAAACTCCTTTCATGTAATCAGATGCTGCATGTGTTTTGTTGACTTTGGTGTACTTGGAATTTTGGTGTCATTGTAGAAAAACACTTTAAGTTGAAGTATGCTGTTTGACTTAGACAAAGTTATCACACCTAAACTCGACGTATTTCTCCAGTATCTTAGTATGTGTCTCCAGAATTTCTGAAACATGACCCTTGCCAGAACTCTCAGTGAATCTGGTGCTGCTGGAAAGCAGCTGACTTAGCTTCAAGCTTAATCCACATACACAATTTTGTGAAACCACAAGCTCTGTGTGTGGGTTTGCAAGCATTATCCTCTTACATTTGTCAGTGGAGCTAATTAGAAAAAGCTTCCTGTGATTGAGTAAATTCTTAAGATAAGATTTAGATCTTTCAGCAATATAATAATGCTGTTATTGAAGTTCTAAAGAACATTCATTTTTGAAGGACTCATAACGAGGGCCTTGCATTAGAGTGTGGCTGAATTAGAGATAAAATACCAATCCAAGTACACATTATTCAGAAAGTTCTTGGATTTATACGTTCATGGAGTGTTAGCTGTGCTGAGATGTATTGTTGTCAAAAAGGCAGCCATGGGACTATTTGTAGTCAGTTGATGCCAATAAACCTTTTATTGTTTTTTTAGGGTGAAATTTCCACTTAAGCAAGACCTTCAGAACTGATTCATTTCTTTTTTCTGAAAATAGAATATTTTCACAAGATCAAATATTTTTCTCTTATTAACCTATTTATTTGTTTTCCAAAGACAAATAGTTATTTATCCAAAAGCAGGCAGGGAAACTTGATTTATTGCTGAAACAACACAAAAACAATACTTGACCCAGAAAATTGCTCAACTCAATAAAATTTAAGATATTTTTGTTTTTAATACAGCAAACATCCAAAATATTTTTTTTGTTTAAGATGTGGAATGACTTACAGCCCGCTCTTTTCAGAGAAATCCGACTTTGTTTTGCTAAATGTGGGTTTAGTCTATTGTTGAGAAGGTAAACACAAAGTAATTACTGTGTTTTTAATAAAATAGTAACAGATCTTTAAACTTGATGATGTTGGCTCATGTAGTAAACGGTAAATGTCAAAACAATATACAAAAAAAACAAACTTTGAAGGTTAGATTCTCAATAGCAGAGATTTATACTTAAAAGTTAAATCGGGAGCAAAGCTCTAGAAGAGACAAACAACCAATACGTTTTTTTTTTCTGATTGGAAGTGATGGAGATAATAAAACTTTATAGAAGGAATATTAATTTATGACAATATTTTTTTAAAATGGTGTATCAAAAAGTATTTAAAGCAATCTCAGCAACTGTAACATGTTTATTATTGTACTACAATTAAATGCTTATAACTGCATGTTTCCACTTGTATTTTGACCATTTCTCTTTGATGATGAACTCTATCCTTTGAGATTGGAAGGCCTCCTTCCATCACCCTAATCTTTTCTTCCACAGATTATTTATCATGTCCAAGTCAGGATTTCGGCTAGGCCCCAACTAAAATGTTAATATTTCTTCCTGACAGAAGAGACATGTTGGTTACATTAAAGGAGAAGTTTGACCTAAATATGCCTGGTGTATGAATAATTCTGGGCTTAACTGTAGACTAAATACTAACTTCATGAGTAGTCCCAAGTGTTGCTTTAAAAACAATTAAATTATCTTAAATTAGTCACATATATTAGACAACATTTTTTTTATCAATACCTCTTTTGAAAATATGTTTATATTGATTATATTTACTTTGTGGGCAGCTTTATGTAGAGAGAACAAATAGATAAATACAGGGTATGTCACAGTACAGTGGTGCTCTGGGCCCTGTTTGTTTCGTGACAGATCCATATCTGTCACGAAATGGTGCCGGTGCTGTGGGGGCAAAGACCTCGGCGGGGTAAAGGTGCAGTTGACCTTTACTGACAGCACTGAGCTTGCCATGAAAGCGTTTGGGGGCTGAGGGGTGGGAGTATGCTGAGGGGAGCAGCCACGCAGTGGGGGATGGGTCCATGGGCTCTGCTGACGGGCTTAGATGGTGTGCTTGAGGAACTGCAAGTCTCTGACCCCCGACACATCACAAAAGACAGAGATCAAAGGTCAGAGCTCACACAAGCTGCGTGCATTGGTACAGATGGTGGACACGGCTCTTAAACAAGCGAACAGCGGGGTTATATCAAAACAGGCAACAAAACCTGTGGAGCGTTAAAGGTACGCATGTTAATACAGCTAGATCAGACTTTCATTCAGGTGCTACGTTTCACCGATGTCGTTAGACTAGTTTGAAGATGTTGAAACAATACATACCCCTTATTTGTTTTACCAGTAGCCCTCCCCCTTTCATACACAAACAGTCTGCTCATGAGTGCACACAAACCTCATGGCTCGCACAGAGAAAGTAGAAAGCCTACAAAAAAGGGCTATGTAATGATGAATTATTGTGCAAATAAAAAAAAATTTTATTAACCCATTAAAACTTTTTTTTTGTTTGTTTTGTACAAGTGTTTTACAATGGTTCCTATAAAAATTCATAGTGTTGGGCGCTGGTTTAGTTGCACATTTTTTTATTTGATGAAAAGCGTTTATTTGACTGCTGGAATGTGATCATTCCTCTCATTGTGGGACTCATGCAGTGCGTAGTCATCTCCTCCCATCTCCCTGCAGAACATGAAGGCAAAGTCCAAAGCAGGCAGGGGTATGCAGCAAGATCCTCTTACACATGAAGGGCAGTGACTTTTTGGATACTCAAAGCCAGTCAGACCGAGCTGTCTGGTAGTTCTACAGAAGTTGTGTTCAGTAAAAAAGAAATAGAAATGAAAAAGTTTTTTTTTTTTTTTCGTCAGAATTTTGTGGCCAATTTATGATATTTTTTTGTAAACCTTTTATCTGGCAATACCAGTTTTGGACAAATTCTGATTTCATTTTAATATCTGATATAATGTCAGGAGACATGAGAAAGCATTTACTTTGCTAGGCCATTTCTGTGAGCTGTCAAATGTAAATTGGAAATGAGATAACATCACGGTGTGTGTGTGTGGGTGTGTGGGTGTGTGTGTGTGTGTGTGTGAATGAGCAGTTGCTGTAAAATGAGGTTTTACTATTTTCAAACAATGACACAAAGGTTACAACCATTAGTGGAATTCACATGGCCACCATTACGCAAACAGTAATGTTTCTGGGTTTTACAGAGTTTCTAAAACTCTGTTGGATAGCTCACAGATAAAACAGAAGATCTTTGACTGTATTATGTTCACCTTTCTGTTACCTAATGAATTCCTGCTCTCTTCTGCCTAAATTAGCTGCAGATTCATCACACAAACACGGTGTATTTTGTAATAGCCTTTTACATTTCTGTGGGTACTTTGACGATACTTTTAAAACCTCATTGATTCTGAAAAGTCCTTTTCTCTCACCAAGAAAAGAACCCTCACCAACCCTCACCAAGAAAAGAATGCTGTTATCACCATAACCCTATAGATGGTGTGTTCGTTGACTTGAAAAGGATCCAGTTTTTGAGAGTTGTCAAGCTGAAAATGGACTGATTCCACACTCCGGCTGGTTTCCTGTTGTATCTCAATTGCAAAATCCAATCTTTGCTGTTTCTTTTACCACTTGCCCTGGATCAAAGACGTAGCTAGAAGAAAATCTGTGCCAGTGTTTGCTTGTGCAACATTGCAGTTTTAACACTCAGTTATGGATTGCTTTTCTACTGCAAACTGATGATGCAGATTGTGTAAACAAATTAGTGTTTGATGACTTATCTGTTAAAATATTGAAACACTAAGACAAAATACAGCACAAAAATACCTCTATTTGCCCATACCTAATCACTCAGTATGTGAAGAATGTCTTTCTTCACAAACTGAAATTCATTTAGCTGTTGAAAGTAAGTGGTATAACTTTTCTTTTGTACCTAATTTACATAGCTAGAGATCGCAAAGTTTTGTGTAAACAAAGTTTGATGGATATCTAGCAGGCTCTGTTTCATGCTTTTGTTAGCACAAAGTGACCAAAATAAGACTCCGCTCCTAAAGATGGACGATAGACATAATCAATCTTGAACTGTTTAAACAAATTCCTTTAAGTTATATGTGTTTATCTTAAAGTGACAGCAAACTATAGAGACCATATGACCTATAGAAACAGGTTTATCATTGAGGTGAAATGTAAAATCCAGGCCAAGGTTTTTTGGTGTTCCTACTAAAACCTTTAAGTGTAACATTAAAACGGTAAAATCCATAAAAGTAGGGAGTTAACAATTCTTCATGCTACTTTGGAAAAATTATACAAGTAATAAAACAGTACTATATACAAAGTGAATTAACAGAAAGGGGCGACCAGAATGAATTTATGTCAGCAGAACTGGAGAAAATCATTGACCACTGACAGAAAACAGCAGAATTCCTACTTAGATAAAAAAAATATATATTTTGTCAGATTTTGTGCATCTTGTCAGACATGTTTTTGTGTCCCCAGTCTTGCTTCTTGTGATTAGAGCGTTGCTACTTAAACTCCCAAAGCCGTAACCTCATGGCTTATATAGTTGAGCTTCTTTGTTTGGCTTTCTTCAGGAATATGTAAACAGAACTGTTGTGGGATTACAATCTCCTTGTATCTCATCAAGACCAAATATCCCCTCCTACAAATCATGTAGGAGTTTATGGGAACATTTTTAACAAAAAAAAATCAGACTTTCCATGCATCTTGTTTTTTTTTTCTGTTGAAACTGGTGACGATATGCTGAATGCTGTACATGTGCCAGCCACAAATTTGTTTCTGTATTCCATCTGGGGGCGCCTGGAAAAGTGACAGGTGGTAGAGAGGCCCTATAGGCCTCTCTATCTTTTTATTTGTTCTTCTTTTCTGGATACATAGGTTAACATGTATTTTCTCCTCCTTGCCCAGAAAAGATAACTAAATACAATATAAAGACATGAAGGCATTTGAAAGTGGGTTGTGTATGAGTAAAAGCAACACTACATTACTTTTTTAATGAAAAAAAAAACAACAACCAGGGTTTTAAAAGCAGGTTTTAAAAGTTTGTATTAGGACATTCGTATTCCCATGAGAGGAACAGGGCACTGTAGGATAATTGTAGGAAGTTGACTGAATATCGTTTATGACACTGCAGCAATACCAGATGTCCTGTTGGTACTGACTTGAACATCACACCCAGGTGGAGACACCAGAGGTTGCTGTGCTTGGCACTTGACGCTGTTCTTCACTGCACCACATGTCTGCTGCATTCATGATTTAGAAATGGTGGGTTTGAAACTGGCGGCGGTAACTTTTGGGACGAACTGCTGACAGTTGTCATTCAGTATCATTGTTTTCAATGCAGTGGTAGCTACTGAACATTACTTATGTTCAAAATAGATATTTTACAGTACTACGTGAAACAGTGCTACTGACAGAAAAGAGTGGTTTCAACAAGCAACATTTGATGTGAAACTGTATCTTAATCCTAAGCACTGTTAGATTAGGACAAGAACTTAAAGTACCCTCAGCTGACACATGAACAAGTGAACTTATTTATCTGAATCTACTGTTCAGGCTTTGTCTTCAATGCCTGGTGTATGTGGGTTAAGCCTCTTGCCTCTAGTTCATTATTTTGGAAAGCTCTTTTTCATTTTCAGCATTAAGCATTATGCTCTCTAGATTTTACCATCCCAGAGTTTGTTGCTAAAATGAAAGGGTTATGAGCGGTTAATTCCAACATATGTTGTCAAGAGCTTGTATTTTCATTGATAGAAGTGAGTGAAGGACAGATATTCAGGCAAGATGTTTTTGAAGTCAACTAATGAACATATTTCATGTTTATATGTTTGTGATACCTTGGTCGTGTCTGAAATATATATTTTTTTCTTTTGGCTTCCCATTTCCATTTAAAATGTATTCAAATTGGGGAAAAACTAACCGAGTTGCTTTCATTGGTACTAAAAAAATGAAATTGCAATTAATCATTTCAAATTATTAATGCCTTTAAGCTTCGACTTTGGTAAAGTTTCGTATATGCATTAGCTCTGGAGTCTTGTGCAGTGATTGTGCATAATTCATAACTCTTTTGAATATCCTTTTGAATGTCAGAAATCTTATGAGGAGCAACTTGCTATGGCTAGCTTGTGAAGAAATTATTGTAGTTCTTTTCACTTCTGGATTATAGTTCTGATGATGCTTACTGGAACAAGCAGGATTTGAGAATTGCATGCTACTATTATGATTAGCATATTTTGCACTGGTAAAACTATTTTGTGACAATCTCTTTGCTTTTTACCGATCATATTACTCTGTGCTATGAAAAATTATTTTTACAGGCCATCGGCTAAAGTTACAGCAGCTGATATTGGTTTCCACATAGCAGCTCTTTTTAAATAACATATTTCGGCTGTTTTTTTTTTTGCTTTCTATCATTTTTGCACATCCCATTCTTCACATGTTTCACACTTATTCTCTGTGTCATTCCACTTCAATACACATAACTTCATTTATCACATAGTGTTATGGAGAGCTGTTTTATTCATAAATAATTAAATACTGCTGTTAAGAAATTATTAGTAAACACTCCATCAAATAAAAAATGTCCCCAGAAATAAAAACAAAGTAAATAGAGGAAGAATGATTTTTAAAGAGGTGCTAATCTGGTACTCTTTTAAAGTTTACCCTCTCTCTTTCTCTCCTGTTCTTTGCTTTCTTTCTTAATGTTTTATTTTTTCTAAAGCAGCTTTACATATTTCAGGGACTTTTATTTTTAACATTATTTTTATTTCTTGTTCAACAATATAGTAGCTTGCTTGGTTGAATAACTGAATGTAGTGTGAAGCACGCTGAGGTCCTCTGGTCTTGATAAAGCGCTGTATAAGCACATGCCAGTTACCGTCAAATATAGCCGAGATGTACATGTTTAATATATATTTTTATTAATATTTATCAGATTGCTATATATATTCTCATCAGCTGCATAAGTAGTGCATTCCGGATCTAAAGATTTGGCTTTTCAACCCTTATAGTAGTTGTAGAAAAAGAAAGAAAAATACCGTAGTTGAATTCATCAGAGGAATGGGAATGCATGCTGTAATGTTTCTGCAAAAGTTGGCATAACTAACAATGCTGACCTTCCTGTCTTCATTTTGCTGGAGGGAATGATTTAAGGGTAAACATGCAGAAATGGACGGTTGGCTGAAGTTCTTCAATAAACATCTCGCGCTATTTGCCTGTGTGGAAGGTCAAAGCCTGGGCTTTTAACTGCTTGTTTTTACCAGATGACTGTTCGCTGATGGCTCATTAGATCACACTGCAGGACAGTGACAACTGGTTGGCTGGTCCCCTCTGCTGTCTGTCTGTCTCGGCTCAGTTGTTTTCTGGCTGCAGGGTTCTGCTTCAAAAGTGGCTCTCCTTCAACAAGCTGGTTTTTCTGCTGCCCCCTTACGTTGTGGGGCTTGGTCCACATTTATCTCTCCCTCTAGGTCAGATATTATGTAATGTCATCCACTGGCTCTGTGTTTGAGACCAGCATGCATGCATAATATGCATGCAAGAAATATGAATATATTTTAAAGCACAAATACAGAAATGTGACAGGGGGCATAAGCCTCATCATCAGGAGAAGACAAATGAAGCTTTATCCGTTGTCATTGTGGTGAATAAATTCAGAATTACTTTTTAGCTGTTCAGGTCATTTGAGGTAGATTATTATGTTAATGCATAATTCACATAGCATGAATTCATGATGTGTTGCATGTACAGTGAATCTAAAAAGTGTACCCAAGAGCTTTTGGCTGACATTATTTCAATGTTTCCAGAAATTGACGTCTTTACAGTGCCATTTTAAATATAGTATATTATACTGTGAAATCTTTAGATTGCTTCAACTTATTGTAACGTTTTAATGGATCTGCAAAAAAATGAAAGTACTTTAACCAACATTTGTTCAAAGAAACCAGAATTTACAACTGTGCAATAAATGTCACATTGAAAGTGTAAAAGATTTATAAATGACTTATCCTAACTTAGTTTACATCTTTTAGAAACCTGTGGAGTAAATTATCATGAAATGCACAAAGTACATAAGCGAATTAGCTTATGCTGTAATCTGGTACAATTAATGAAATGCTAGCATTTATGTTTGACCTGTACAATGTCCCTTTTCATATTAAGTTATCTGTCAGCTACTGTACTGTTAATTTTCTTGGAATAGCAACTATTAGATAGTTAAAAAATAAGTGACTATAAAAGTTATGCAGAATGGTTAAAGCTATTTTCAAATTTTAATTTCTAGAAAACATAACCTGAAACTATTTGAATACCGTAAAAGTTTTATTTACTTATTGTTATTTTCATTTGTTTTTACTAATGTTGATTTGTAGTTGAGAAACTGGATCTTGGAGCTGAGCCCTGACAGTTTGCTTCACCTGCTCTCCATCTGTTGTTTTATAGTAAACAAATGCACACAAACAAGCTCAGTAATTGGCTGTTATTTCAGGAATTCTACTCACTACAAGACATTTAGCTGAAAATAACATCCTATTTTCAGACAGTAAACTTCTTATTGACTATTTTTATTTTGAGATTTTATAACCTTACTGAGATTAAGTCTTTACAAAGTATTTTTTCTCACTTTTTATATCTGATCTCTCTGTTCAGATATACTGTACAATGAGTACGAGTTAAGAGACCGAAACAGCACTGATGATTCAAAAATACTTGTTAGGTGATGGGTTCAGGGACTTAAAGATAAATAAAAACCCATCAGCTCATAACTTAAATGGTATTCATTTTATGTGAAATACAAAATGACTGCTTGTTGCTTTCATAATTTCATTTATTCATTTTCTCAGATGATAGACCTTATTTAGAAATATTTAGAGGGACATTTAGAGTTTTACATAACTCAGTGAGTCTAAACTAATTATAACAATTAAGTGAGAAATTATGCAGCGTTTATTTCTGAAAGATGTTTCCCTAACATAGTATTTTGCTCTCATATCCCTCCATTCATTACTAGCTCTTATGTGACCTCATGAAATCAAAAACGTTTTTCCAGCAGTACTCTTCAGAAGACACTTCAAAGCTAAACATATAGTTAACTCTCAGGCATGATTCATATTTATTTTCGTTTTTTTACTATTAATCACTTTGGGGTTAACATTCCTCATTGTCAGTGCAAGGGTTTTATCATCAAAGTGCAGATGCTTCAAGGACACAAACTGTTCATGCAAATGAAAGAAAAAAAATCATATACTTGTTGGACTGCATGTCTTTGGTTTCTATAGAGGATCACATGTACTGTACATTTGGAACAATAGAAAACTGACTTCTTTCTTTCTTTCTTTCTTTCTCTCTTTCCTTCTTTCTGGCATACTAGGTAAACTAAGCATTGATAAAATAAGAGGAGAAATATGCTCTACAAGTCTTGGAGATGTGCATTGAAAGACCCATTGTGTGGTTACCAACCCACATGGGGAGTGGTTGAAGATTTGCCTTAATTAGATTGGTTGTGGCTTTAAATGTATCTTTATCTCTTGGTAGGTTGGGCTTTCTCTATTTGGGTTACTACCAGGCTTTTCATGAATTATATAATTTTGATTTAATTGGTTAAGACATATGCATCCAAATGCCTCAATATAATAAAGTTTTCAAATTTGGTTTGCTGCTTCTCCAGCGCTACAGGGCAAATCAGTATGGGGACTCTTTATATTAGACACACATGTGGATCAAAAGCGCATGATTGCAAGAGTTGCTATACATGGTGGTATCTGTCCCACTTGGCAGCACAACAAATTTCTTCAAACGTCCAGAAACATAAACACGAAGTATGACTGGAATTTTAAAATATATGCTAAAAATAAAATTTAATTACATGTGTTCGATCTTGCAGCAGACTAGTGCACTAATGTACCCACTTTTGATTTGTCAAAATCCTCCACGTTTACTTATTATGTATGATGCATACTTGAATTCATTAGTTTTTTACTTTTAATTTTATTTTAGGCTTTACTCTATTTGTCAGGACTATTTGAGGCGTCAGATATCTGAACCATGGTTGTCATCAGACAACAAAAAAACAAAAAAAGCAACTAAGACTGAGTTGTATTTAATAGATAGCTCTTTAAAGTAAAATGATATTACTTTTGGATTTGTTCAGATTCAGGAAATTTGAGTAAATTAGTTTTATCTACTCTGTAAACTTCATCAAGTTTGAAACATTTTGCTTGAGAATGACAAATAATGTAAAAATGGAGTAAGTTTTTTGTTAATTTTATATAAATTTTGTTAATTTATATAAAAAACATTCATATATATATATGAATATGAAAATATATATATACTGTATATATATATATATATATATATATATATTTATTTATTTACTGGATAACATCTACTGCATTGTTCTTTAATGTCTTTTTTTCTGATTCTAAAGTGAAATGATCTCCTAGGTTTACATTTAATTTATATCGTCAATACAAAGAAAATCACTGCTTTGGCAACTTAAAGTCCTTAGCTAACAAGGAAAAACATCTCATGGCCCACATGACATACTTTGATTAAGAAGCTACAAGATTTTCTTTTAGGATGACATTTTCTGTATTTTTGTCAAGAAGTGGCTGTCACTATGCTGTCCTTTTTCTTTTGGCTCTTTTTCTAATGTTCCATTTAGAAAAGTTTTTAACTGCGTGACAAGCAAGTCAGATGAAATTTATGCACATGTTTTATTTATAAATAGGTTAATCTTAGTCAGGATTTTTTCTTCTGAATGTAGAGCTGGAAGTTGAGTAGTGTTTTGAGCAATGTCTGCAATCTTAGACTTTTTTTTTTTCCGCCGGCCGTTTGATATTTTCTTTCCATGTTCAGACATTATGTACACAATAACCTGCACAGGGCTTTGATCGTTTGAGTGACGGGGGCATATTACATCTGTCAGACATGATGCTTTGCTTTTATTTGCTCTTGCTCATAATCATAGCCAGTCGAAAATGTCCTCAGGCGCCCAGTTAGCACTGCAGGAAACAAGCTACCTGGGGCCATACTTTTCTCCTTAAAGAATTACATCTTGTCCGACACAGTGTGGTGCATCTTTGTGCAATGGAGAAGGAGATACACAAAGCAAACATAGTCTCTCTTCAGAATATAACTTTTTCTGTTTGATAGTAATATGTTGTATTTTGTTGTCTGACTTGCTGGATCCATTAGCCAACCAATGATTTTGTGTTTTATTTATTTTTCTAGTTTTTTAATCTATTTATTTCAAAATAGAACTGCAACTCTACAACTCTCTCATATTGAATTCAACTTTAGAAGTCCTTTCTAAAGAAGTCATTTCTGTTTCTTTTTCCAACTTCGAAAAAGAAAGAAAAAAAAGCTCAGTGCGAGATATTAACATCTTTTTAAAAAAAGAAATGCAGAGCAGAAATTAATATTATGTATGATATGTGACTTATAAACAATGCTATTTTTTCTAATTTTGTCCTGTTGTATTCCTATTTCTGTTATAATAGTGTTTACTGAAGTGATTTTTGTTTAAAAACCGCTGATCAAGTGAGGTAATTAGTCATAAAATAAACAAGGACACTTCCAAATAACTGGAAACATTTTGTTTTTCACCAAAACATGGCTGCAGGAACACATTGGAGATAGAGAAGTAAGAATAAAGGAGAGTTTTTTTCATCCATCTGACTTTCCATTTTCTCAATAACTACAAATGTATTTCACTGTTGATGTTCTGACACTAAATTATGGGAGTTTATCATCTTGGAAATTGTTCATCCTGTATTGCACGGTGATAAATTTTGTAGCAGTTCTCTATTTAAACTACTCACAAAGCGCTATTATTGTTTATTTTTGGCACATAAGTGTCCCTATATATTGACATATTACTTTATTTACAGAATTGTATTCTTTAATCACAATTTAACTCTATAGCCTTATGCTTATTATACTGTGAGATTGTTATAATACCTTTAGTGCACTATATATTTAATGAGATTATTTTTAATTATAAGAATAAACACACAATATATAAAGACAATGTGGACAGTATATTTTTACTTGATTTACTTTACTTGGTGTAGGTTGAACAATTTGAGTAACTGTGTTTTTAGCTTGGTGTGAGGTTATTTTGTTTTGTACAAAAATAACCTCATTTTGCTAATGTGACGGTGTGATGGTGACAGTATTCAGCTCTGTTTCTTGTTTAGCCTGATGCACGGAGAAATCCCAGCAAAAGCTGACACAGAGGCTGAAAGAAAGAGCCTGCAGGATAGAGATGCTTTGCTCTTAATGTGATTTAGCCATCAGATCTGTTCCTTGTTTTTAGTGTTCACTTAGTCTTGTGAGACATATTTAATTAAAGTTTTTCCGCATTTAAATGCGATACAAAAACAACATGGGCCATGTATCATCAAGATAGACATGAATTTACATGAGCATCATTTGCTGACACGTGCACACGCACACATTATTGAGCTAATGAGTGATCCTCCTCATGTTGACAGCGTGATGGGATGTGTGGTTAGAGCATAGCAACATAACCTCCAGGCAGGTTGGACGGCACAAAGATCCTCTTGTAGTCATCTGTCCCTTCCTTAGACCTTGTGGCACAAATGGTTGTCATGTGTTCTGTGTGACACCAAGTCTACCATGTCCTTTTCCAGTGAATTCTCAGTCATCGTTATTGGATCATCAGTAGAACATTGTTAACGGTTTTATAATAGTCTTAGTTTTAAACGTCATTATGTTGTTTGATCACATATTTTTTGTACTCTTTAGTTCAACTGCAGAAACATTTGTGGTATTATGAGGCATACATGGTCTCTTAAATCCCCATCAGCATATTATGTATCTGCACTTTGTTTCCATGGAATAAGAAGATATAATGCCACAAAAAATAACACTCCTGCATCGTCTTTTGCCGCATTTGACACCATATCATATATGGCATTTAAGTCATGATAAACCAAATACCCACCAAATACTAACTAGCATCATAGTTTTCACAATATATATTTCACTGTAAATATATGCAACCTCAGCAGAATGATGCAGCTTGATCACTCACTTTGTAATTACTGTGAATTCCACATCATCGATTCCAGTATACATGCTCTGTTCAAGCCTGGAGCACACCAAAAGCAACACACTTACTTCCAATACTTAATGGTTCACAAAATTCACAATCCCCATTTTTCTAAACATAGCATGCATGGCAAGATATAAAACTAAACTAAAACAAACTGGCTTAGGAATGCCAAGCAAACCTCGACAAAGAATTTTTAAAGGTCCAGATCTGGGTAGCAAATAACACCCTAACTTGCACAAGAGGAAGGTAGTCATCATCATTCTCAAGATGAAGTTTCCTAGATGCAGCCCTCCAGCCAAAATGAATAATTGAGGACGTAGAGACGTTGTCAGACAGGTATCCTATAACCAACCGGTAACTATGAGATTTTTATAATTGCTTCATAAAAATGTGAGACCAGAACAGAGTGAAAACATACAAAAGGTTCTTACAAAACTAACCTTTGCCTATAGTGTGATAGAAATTGTGATATTGAGCTCAGCATTGAATAATTATTATCCCTATTGTCAGTCATGGTGTTTAATGGTCTGTAACAGGAAGCCTTTTCAGGAAATCATGGATGGTGAAAACTACAGAGCATAGGGTAAGGGAGAGGTGACGCTGAAAGCACTTGAGTTAGATTTACAGCGCAGTCTTGCACAAATGACAAATTTTGTACATGCATCCCAGTAAATCAGAAACATGTAAGTAAGAAGATAAAGAAAGTTGCCTGCATCTTAATACTTCAATGTCATTACTTTATGAATGTCATGTCTAATAAGACCTAATTTTATGTCTACAAGCGGACACTTAAACTGTACATGTGAGTACGTAAAAAGCATTTCTCATTGAAAGTCCTTGGTGAGCTTTTTCTTATAGTTGTGTCGTTAATCAATCAAAATGTTATACTGTAAACTACTTATAGATTTATGTGACGTCCTTTTTTGTACACATGGCAAGATTGCTTTCAATGGGTGGGTGGCACTTCAGTTTCCTAACAGGAAGTGCTTGTGCTGATGAATGGCAGTTTTCCTCAGAGGAAAGAGTGGGTGACACAAGTTTGTGTTTATTTAAAAATCAAAGTCAGGTAAATGAAGGCACCGAGATATCCTGTGACCCCGAAACCTGTCGGCTGGGCTTTAAAATACACGTGTTACACACTGCTAATCCTGTGCTCTCATTGTGGGAAGCTTAAAAAGGGACAGCATAGACATAGATGACAATTCAAGGACAGTTGGTCATGTTTCCTGAATGGATAGTTGTGATTGCTTGCATTTTAGCACATCAGAATATAACCAGAGTAAGGCAGGGACCTGCTGTGTTATGAGTATTTGTTGCAGAGCAAGCCACTGAATTGCTCTAAACTATGTACAATGGTTCTCAAAGGTGCACACACAACTTGTTAAAAGTTCAAGTTTCTGAGATGTATAAAAATGAAACCATAGTAAAACATTTAAAATCTTTTCAACCTTTAACATATGACACATTCCCTCAAAAATCCAAATGGAAAAACAAATTGTTTTATCGGGGAAAATATTAAAAAGCTGTGGTGACCTGGTTGTATAAGGGTCTACCCCCTTTTAACTATTACTTTGTTAGAGCTCTTTTTGGATCAAAATATTTGCCTGCTCTCCCTTGCAAAGATTCAGGAAATTATGATTTATATTGTCTGCATCAGGTTTCCTCTAACATTAGTTCTGGAGTTTGGGCAAGCTATTATAAAATGTTACTTTCATCCACTGATGGCATCCTGTGGTTGTTTTTGATGAATGCTTGGATTCACTGTGGTTCATAGAAATGAAAACCCTCTTATCTTCAGCCTGATATCTGAAAGTTTCTGGTCAAAATTGTTCATATTTTCATCTGTCCTTACAAACCCCCTAGTAGGACTGCACAATATATCATAGATACATTATCATTGCTCAGTTGTCAGTTTGCTCAATATGCAAAACACTCTTTGGATTGCAATAATTGTTGCCTAATATATTTTAAGAGTTATGAAGTTTTAAGTTTTCACGCTAATGCATTATTTTGTAAGCAGTATAGAGTCTCATGGCAGCAAAAACTCACACCAGACATAAATGACATTGCCAATAATGCTAAAGGTCACATAGAGTAGGAAACACACATTCAAAAGAAAGAAAAGAAAATTGGAATATGTCCTCACGGCACTACTTACCAACACTGTTGCAATTGCAAGACTTTCTAATGTCATGGAGGCCTTTTTTCATCTGAAGAAAACCAACCTCAGATCAAAATACTACCACTGTTTCGCTGTGATCCAAAGTGGTGTTTTTTTTAATCAACATATATTTTGAAATTGTGTTCCAAAAATGTCTGCAGCTTCTTTAAGTATTACTGACAACTTCCCGACTGCTTCATTGACTTGTTTGAGTCTCATTTTTTCATCAGTTTAGAATAAAAGTACAGTTCATACAACATCACTATTCTACTGTTTTTGCTTCTATTACTTTTTTTTTGTCCCCCTCCACACTAACACCTTTTTACTTTATGTTAAGTTAATCACACTTAGTATAATTCATGCTAGGAGTAAAGACTGAATCATGAAATTGGATCAAAGAGTGCATTAAACAGTGCATTTCTAAAGAAAAAGTGCATACTTATGCAGTCAGACTATTGCAGCTCTCTAAAAAAATTTTCTTCATCAAAGAGAATGTTTTGTTTTCACTTTATTTTTGTAGAACGTAACCCTATCAAAGCTGGAGAACATATTTAATGATTTATTATCCAATTTTTTACACCACAGAAACCAGGATATTACAGAGATTTTGAGATGCACTTTAATTTCTGTCAGCTGACTGCTTCTAGTGTAGCCAGTTCTTTAACTTAGAACAGACAGCTGACGCATTAAAACCCTGATTCGTTTTGGTATTTGACCTCTTTTCTACAGTTATATCTCTGTATCAGCCTTCAATAACTCACACTTGAAGGCTATCTTATCTACAAAGGTCACCTGACTTTAGAAAACCCTCTGCAATCAGAAGAAGTCTGAATTTAGTAAGCAGTCATTTGTTTTATGTCTTTGAGTCGGTACAACAAGCCTCTGCAGCTGCTTGAGAATGGATTTTAGATTAGTTTGTTTTTCACTCTTGCATAATCCAAGTTGGGATTCAACTCTCTTACTTTGTCATCCAGTGAGTCCCTTGCTCATAAATAAGGCCTGGTTTTGCATATTGGCTCCAAGAAAATTCAAATAAGTTGTTCCTTGCATCACTGCCAGTATTGTAAGGATGGAATGAGGAATATTGGCTTTAACTTGAAGTCCATAAATATAACACTTTGCACAAGCGAAAGAGGGGTGTGGGGGGGGGTGAAGTTGAGTTGAATTTCTTTTGATTTTCTTTTGTTTGTCATTTCGTGAAGTGAGTAAAATGAGCTCCGTGTGTTATGAGGATAATGGATAGGTGCAGCAGCAGCATATGTTGTTGGTGTGTGAGAGATGAGGAGAAAAATGATAGCAGAATGAAGGGAAAAAGTTACTGGCAGAACCGTGTGCAGGTAATTCTTACTGGACAACGAGAAATATGTTTCAGTGTGAGAATGTGTTTGAAGTAGCTGTCAAGGTTAATTTCATTCTTTTACAAAAGGAAGGCTGTAAAAGATAAAAGAGATTGTTGGAGTTCTTTTATGGGCCAGCCAAAGTAAAAGGTGAGGTAATCTTATTTGTATGTCTGCTTTTAACTTTTCTAGATTTGCGTCGAACTTGGTGGGCATCTGTAGGGGGCCTGAAAAAGGTGCAGTGATGAATTTAAGTGTTTTAAATAAGAACTGCTCATGTTTTGATTGAAGGTCTTTTTTTCACTTTTTGAAATATATTTCCTGCAAGTAGTGCCTTATTGAAGCATTGGTAAATTACCCAGCACAGTACTTTTATAACATGTACACAACACCATATCATGTAATTGTTGTTTAAGAGTCATGTAAGATTAAAAAAACAGTGCAATCAAAAACAATAAGGACCTCCTTGACATAAATACTGAAGCTTAAACTTGTCACTAATGAGGTTATAGCAGGACTTTTGTCTTCATTTCTGACATATCCATTTCCCATCTCCTACTCCTCTAAGACAGTGGAATGATGAAGTGAATCATTTGCTCTGATAATAACTTTGTCGTTTGTCAGTAGATCAGGAGGCATTTTTCACTCATTAAGCACCATTGCTCTTGAAAACTGAGCTAATTGTCCTTTTAGTGTCGTTACGGGAAGATAAACACATTAGCAATCATCAATTTCAGGCTCACTAATTGCTTTAACTGCCTCAGTAAACCTTTTTCTGCTGCTTTTTGATGCAGCTCTAGAAATAAGTGATCGTGAGTGCTATGGCCTGAGAAGAATATGCTTTTAACTGTCTTTATTGATCAGTTTACGCAAATGAATCTATTATTATTCAAGGTAAAGTTTGAAAGAAACTTTTATCTTAATGCAATTGATAATTGTTTCCCTTTCCCCTCTAATGTATCTATGGTTATGATATAGGCCACCACTAATGTTCTCCATTGGTATACAACAAGCTAACTTTTGGAAATTCACACTAAGGCATGACTTCTGCCAGACTTCTGCAATTAATAAATAACATGAACAGAACCTGCCTGACAACCTGAAGGTGAACGATCATCAACACTGTAGAATGTAACTCCGTCTGAAGACAACAGATGAACAAAGCTTTTGACATCTACTGAATCAGCCTCAGAGAGGTTTCACTCCAATGAACCACAATGAGAGCCATTATCCACAAACTTACAAAAACATGCAACAGTGGTGAACGTTTCCCAGGAGTGCTCAGTCTGTCAAAATTAATCCAAGACCACATTAACGTCTCTTCCAGGATGTTATAAAAGTAAGAAGAACATCTTAAAAGAAGATCTCTGAGGACCTAACTTGGCTTAGTTAAAGTCAGTGTTCATGGTTGAATATTAACTAAGACACTGGGCATAAATTCCATCTTTAGGGTGAAGCTTCAAGGTCACCATCAACGACCAAAGAGAACACAAAGACCCATCTAGCATGGGCCAAAAGTACCTAATAGTGTATTTTTCTGGGACTGCTTTATTATAAGATCTGCATGGCGTGCCGTTACTAATACATCAATTCAATTTGACTTTTAACCCATTACCTTGCTAGATTATGAAAAAAGACAATGATATAGAGCAGTGACTCTACTTCTGATTTTCTGAGTTAACTAAATGAAGGTTGTAGTGTGGCTTCGCATTAACATTTTGTGTGGCCTTAAACTGTTCATGCTAAAAAAAAAAAAAAAAAGATATCCTGCAATGTGGGTGAAAGAAAATATTTCTGCAAAAACATCTTGTTAGTCATGATCACAAATGTTTGATGGCAGTTGTTGCTGCCAAGGATGGCAAATCTGTTATTGAGAAAACAATAATTGGAAAAAAAAATTGTTTCCCTTGCTAAATTGAGTCACTATATGTCTAAAAATTTCCCTATAATAGGAATAATTTAAATGTGACACAAAAGCAAAAACAGAGGGGGTTGAATACTTTTTGATGACCCCGCATTACCAGACTGGAAATAGTTCAACTTACATTAAATACTGCTTACTTTTTTATTGTCATAAGATGCATTTTAGACCTTACAAATTTTTGAGACAAGTGTGATTTTATAGAAACAATATTGTTTTATCCGAAGTGCCATTTTCACAGTAACAGAGTTAACTGAAATGGGGTCACAGATGTGGTTAAAAGAACAAATCCAAAGGACCAGACAGAAAAATAAAGATGCTCATATATTTGTCTTGGGTTTTCTATCAGCATATGGTTTCCTGATGTTCTGTCTCTATGGAGTCCAGGCAGGAATGAGAGCTGGCTGAGTCATGATGACCCCAAATTTCAAAGTCCGATTCTATTTTTTGTCTTTCATAAGAGACTCGACTTTCTGTCTGGTTGTAGTTTAGATAACGCAGCTCCCTCAAATCATTATGGCTTTTTGTGTGTGACACAAGTTCAGTTGTTGCAGCAATAAAATTCAGACAAGTTGGTGTAGCTAGAAAACCTAAACCTGATGATAATGCCTTAAGGTCTGTCAAAACATATTTCTAAAGAGAAAATGAAGATTCCAGTTGACATTTTAATTGAAATTTTGTGTTTTAGACATCCATATGCATGGATAAACATTTTGCTTTGTGATGAAAAATATGTCCAGCAGGATGCCTGCCCATGCCTCTAGCTGTGTGTCTGCCTTACACAGATGAACTGTTGCTATTAATTCGGTGTACTCTCTTCATTTTTTTTCACACCTTCCATAATTATCAGTCGCCATTAAGAGTTCTCCATTAAGGAAAATAACTTTTTTGTGACCTTTCCTCTTAGCCACTGGCCAGTCATGACCTATGGTAACATATTAAGCTTCTGTAAATTTCTTCCTGTTCAAAGAAGTGATTTATTTCCACTGTCACGGCGTGCCTGCTCTGAAGAGGAATTACTCAATAGGAATTAGTGCTATTAAAAAAAAAGGTTTGGCAGTATTTTTTTTCAAATGAGTATGGGTTAGGGTTACAGCTTTTTATATTAAGGCATGCAAGGTTATCTCCAGAAAGTTTTCAATAGTCATAGTTCATCTTGGAGTTGCGCGTTGAAAATGAAAGTCAACACAGGAGTTTTATGACGTTGATGTCACATGTAGGAGGGTGAAGGCCATAGGTATGTGTGTGTGATTTAACACAGGCCTGTAAAGGACACAAAAAATGACATAATTTGAGTGACTCAATAAATAAATAAATCTGGCAGCTCATTAAAGCTCACCTAAAGATGTAGACATCATTTGTTGGGGTGCACCACCACATAACCCCATCAAACCCTCCATGGGTGGAGACAAGATGCAATACAAGACATTATTAACTTGCAATACAACATTAGTAAGGTCATGGGAAATCATATTATTTTTGTGTAATGCAGTTCACACATTTATCTACTTTGTATGAAACTACTCCAAAAAATAAATATAAATTTACAGAAATTTTTAAAATAAACTACACCTTTTAGAGCAATTATGAAATAGTTTCTTGTGAATCCATAAATATTTGAAGTAATTGTAATCATTCTTGAGTTCCACATATAAGCACATTAAAGTTCTCTAGTAATTGCTCAGAATTACTTTGTTTCATTCTTTTAAAATAAGACAGTTTTCAGTCCCCATCTCTAACATCGTTGTGGCTTTTGCTGTTTTCCCACAAATGTCTTTTTAATTGCTGCATCTTTTGAATTCCTGTATAATAACACTTCGATGAATTTGCCTGATGAAGCGTTAGTTTTTTGAAAATAATTTATGCTTTTCAGAATTATTTTTAGCTTATTGTCAAGACATGGAGAACTGAAATAAAGAGAAATCCATTTACTGGACTTTTCCTTTCACCCTTTTCTTAACCTCCCCAGGCCTTTTGTTGAAGTCCTCTTCCCTGTGAAAAATAGAGAGCTTCCTCAGAAGCACCCAAGGTTGACTCACTTCCTCCATTTGGTCTCTCTATCTCTTCTGTCTTTCTTTCTCTAGTTGTCTGTCTCTTTCACTCTCTCACTTTCTGTCTGTCTCAGGTTAGTGGCGCTCCACTTTAGAGTTTCCTGCTGCTACATGGTAGCGGAAACCTGAAGGTAAGGTTTTTTTTCCCCTCTAGATCCATGCCATATTGCAGAAGTTATCTTGTACTAGTGAGAAGGAAAAAAAATAGGGACGCTGCATGTCTCGTGTTCATTTCAAGGTATTTGGAAATCGTGGAAATAGTGAAGCTTTTGCTGGGAAAGATGTTACTTTCCTGTTAGAGGTGAGAATGGAAGTGTTTGTGGTGAGCAGCCCCAGTAGCCTACACCTTTAACAGCTGTTAGTGTCAGGCAGACTTGTAAAGCAGCACAACAAAACCTTTTAGCTTCAACTCCCTGCAGTTCTTTGTGGGCATATGTGTGTGATGCAAGGATGGTGCAGAAACAAAGCTACACACAGTGGGTGTCACAGAAAGAGCTGGTAGAAAGGTTTTCTGCTCTTCCTGTTGGGTTCTTCCTCCAATCAGCTGATAGCTCATGTGCCGATGCTCGCTGCTGATTCCCTTGCAGATAAAATGTCTATGTCGCACATTTGAATTTCACTTATTTTGTCTTTTTGGGATCGAGTAATTGTTTTATCATTTGGTTTTCATTCATTTGAACAATTGAGAGAGATAAAAGACTTTACGGTTAACAGGAACAACTCTATAGTGAAATGAAAGAGTATTTGCTCTCTCACAGATTTGTTTTCACAGTCACAGGTTTCAGACTGGCAAACACATTTTATGATCAGACAAAGATAACCTGAGTAAACGTAAAATACAGTTGATAGTTATTTCACTTATTATAGAAATACAAAAGTGAATTATGTTGCTCCTTACGTCACTATAGAGGAACTGTGTAAGGTTTCCAAAAACCTCAATTGGTTTTCAAACATCTCAGTCAAGTTATATGTCCTTGGAGTCATTTTGGTACATCAGACATTTCTAGGAAAGGATCACTACTGTCCTAAAATCTTAGAAATAGCCAAGTAAAGCTTTTTGGACTCATGTGTGACTTTGTATCTCAACTGTTCTTGAATTTCTTTAGATTAGGTGCATAGTGTGTTGCTTTTTTAAAGCTTATAGCCATTCCTCATGTCGTTTGACTTTTCTGCTTCATTAGTGCCGTTAAAAAAAAAGCATAAACCAACCAACTACTATGCATTTCATAAAAAATACCTATTAAGAGGCGAGCTTCACATAGAAATCCTGAATACTGCAGCAGCGCAAACATCTCTGGTCTCTAGAAATTAACCTTTAATAAAAGTCTTTCATTATTATATTCAAGGTGATACAAATGCTAAGATTTGAGCAATGCTAGAGATAGCACCTAAGGATGTGCAGTGACCTCTAAGCCTGTTGGTGCCCATGATAAGGATGTGGAAAAAGACTTGAAATAAATGTGCTTGTTGTAATGCATTTATCTTAGATTGAAGAATGTAGATAAAAACAACAGTAAGTGAGGCATACTAAAAATAAAAATGTGCTAAAAATAAAAGTTGAAATCATGTATTCATCTTTAAGAAATGTTGATTTTAAACAATCATCCACCCCCTTTTAATAGTTTCTATGAAATAAATGCAGCTAAAGTTGCACATATCTGAAGCAATTATGAAAAACTAATAATATTGGAGACCAGGACACACCAGGCGAGAGGACGAGCCAAGTTTAAATTCAGGAGGTTGAAACTCCAAAGCTCACTGTTACAGAACTGCAGCAAAGCATGCCTTCTTAGGGTCACCAGATCTCCATAACAGCCATCTATTTTAAGCCTTTTGTGCACATCTTTACCAGGGTTATCAATAATTGTGGAGGGTGCTTTGAATTGCCCTTAGTAGAAATTGATTAGCACATGTAATAGGCCCAGCTGCTATTTGAGGGGTAAATTGCGACACGGCATACATCTTTCAAAAGGTCACATGAGATGAAGAACAGAGTTTTGAGTTTTATGTTAAATTAATTTATTTTCCAACTGGCTAAACTCATTCGACATATGACAGAAAGTCATGTGTTGAAGTCATGAGATGTTCTTTACAGAACAAAGTTGTTTTGTTATCGGCAGTACAGCAGCTTTTTTCATTCATTATTAGCAACCATGTGCAACATTTTTCGTAACTGAATCTCTTGATTATTGACTTATTTGAGTCCTTAAAAAGAATTGTGTTTAAAGAAGAAGAAAGTTGCAAAAACTACCAAGGGGTGTAAAAATGGAAGTTAAGATTTCGGAAATAAGCTGCTGAGAAACAAAAGTGAAAGATACGTGCGAGAGACACAGGATCATATCACTGGGGAGGGTGAACTTCCCTTTTTGTTTGGTTGTTGTGTTGTAGTAAAGAAGCTATGTGTAGGTCTTTTTGTGTGAATTAGGCATGCACAGATACACAAAAGATGCACACGTTGTCAAGCAGAACCACTGACACCACAAACACCTACAAATACACTCATGCACACACAAACATGACAAATGTACACCACAAACTTCCCGCATACTCATTTCTCTTTGCCTTTTACTGACAGTGACTGAGCCACTTTTGAGAAAGCTGAGTGGGTGTGTTGACTGGAAACAAGTGGCATTGACCCAACATAAAAGCTTTTAACCTAAGGATAACTGAAGAACATGTTTAAGCCTTGGTCAGAGTGAAAGTAGGCATCCCTCAGAGTTATCAGGAGCTTGCTGCTATGGTTTAAGATGGAAAAACAAAACAAATTTGAGGACGTTTTTGCTCCTCAGGAAGTTTTGTCATTCGCGTTGCGATTTTAGTCAAATCTCCATGAATACAGTTTTTGAGATTCTTCTTCATTTTTAAGTCTAGGTTCTTTTAACATTTTTATGTGCAAACCAGAGAATTACTATCTCTAGTTTGGAGATAGTTGCCAATCTGGCATGGTCTCGGTCCCACTTCATGCAACCAGTCAAAGGCTTCACTAGTTGCATCAGGTGTTCTTCAGATGGAACACCTTAAATGTGTGGTAATTTGTTGCTTGTTAAAAACATAGCTGAATCAAATGAATTCTCAAAGTGTCAAAAAGGAGTAAACAAAAAGAAAGCAAAGACCCTGAACTGGATTGACATACAATTGAAATTGTACTTCAAAAGGTTAAAATTAAAGGCACGGTGACAAAACCTCTTGGAAGTGGCAGACAAATACAGTAATCATCTGATGTCACCAGATTTCTGGGAGGCAAGTGGTCAAGAATCGTCAGTTGACTGGAAAAGACTTGATAGCAGCTTTCCTTTTGCATACTAAGGGTCATATTTAGACCAATAACATGACAGTGACCTCCAGGCACTTACTTTTGATTTCTGAAGAAGTCTTTGACTAAAGGGAAGAAGTTGTGCTAGACTCTCTCATGTCCATCATTGTTACTGACTTAAAAAAAAAAACCCAGTCATAATTTATTTTTACCCGTCAATTTTTAAAATGATAATGACGTGCCATCACACATCAAGCAGATGAATATATATGTTTTTCTCCACAGAAACAAGAACCACTAACTGTGACCTTAGTAGGCTATACATAAAAACAATCAAATCAAATGATTGCACTTAAATCTTAAATGATTCGCCTGTTGCGGCCTGAGATTTAAGTCTCAAACTTTCCTCCTGGTCTGCATGGACCTATGTGTAATCAAATGTCTCCGAATCTTGATGTTGATCTGGAGCAGAGGTTCCTAACCTGGGTTCTATTGAACCCTACGGGTACGATGAGTCGGTCTTAGGGGTTCGGCGGAGCCTCTGCCACGGAGGCAAAGACACACTTATGTAAAGTCGTGATGACATGCCCCGCTTGGCCATCACTTGCTGCAGAGGATCACGTTACATTGCTTGACCAATCAGTGCTGCGGGGAATTTAGTGCGCACAGTCAACGGCTGTCATAGCTGTACGCCATGTGGTTTCTTTCTTAATATTTTAATCCTTACTAAATATGTCGAGCAATAAAACAAGAAAAGGAACAGGCTTTGCTGTGAGTGACATGAGAGTAGCACTTGCCAAGGTGAAGCCACGCCTATCTGAACTGGTCTCCCAAAAACAACAGCAGGAGTCACACTGATTTGCAGACATGTAATTTGGGCAATGCTTTATTCTGGCCCCAAAAAAGTATTTTGTGGATTCAAAATGATCCATCCATCCATCCATTGTCTGTTCACCCTTGTCCCTAATGGGGTCGGGAGGGTTGCTGGTGCCTATCTCCAGCTACGTTCCAGGCGGGAGGCGGGGTACACCCTGGACAGGTCGCCAGTCTGTCGCAGGGCGGATTCAAAATGATAAAAAACGAATTATTTTTTTAAATTTTGAATTGAAGTTATTAAAAAATGTTAAATTCTACAAAAAAATCCAAATTTATTTTTAATTAGTAATATAGTAAAAAAACAAAAAAAATTTGTGGGGGCTGAAATTCTTTTATGGGGCCGAAATATTTTTGGGGGGCCAGAATAAAGTAATACCGTAATTTGTTGCGAGTTCATTGTTTTGTTCTTTGAACAAGGTGATGTTCATGCACGGCTCATTGTTGTATTTTGCCATTTTCAGCAGGTTAAAGAGTGAGGAAATAATTTGTTTAGAACAACAAAGTTTAAAGTTCTGTGACAGTTACGCTAAAGATAAAGTTTAACTGAGCGTGGGAGCAGCCATGCTTGAAATAAGAGAAATAAGCTCATGCACTACAACCCTGTACTTTTCTGAATGTATCCTGTGGATTTGAATGATGAAACTCAAAAAGCACAATTATTATTATTATTTTCCTCTCAGAACTGGGGAACAGGAACAGCATGTATCAACACCAAGCAATGTGTTGATGATGTTTACTGCTGCTTGCCCTTTTTATGCTGTATCTTGAAGTCATAGGTACATATAATTATAAGCTTATAATTCAAAAACTGGGTTACAGTTAAATCAGTGACTTTGTCCATAGTTTGCACTCCACAGGTGGTGCCTCTTGTGCATCCCTCCAGAATTATATTGGTTAGTAGACAATGTCTCATCTGAACAACAGATCACAGACACAGTATGGAAATTGTAGCTGCAGTTTCAGATTGTGGAGCGCAGTGAATGAATTAAGTTTTAGCGCACCATTCTAAAAATGCTTCATAAAGAGAAAAAAATATTTATGACTACAAGTTGCAGAACCAGCCAAACTATGAAAAAGGCATGACATACAATTACAATAATATTGTACATTAAAGACCAGCGATCTGTTTAAAGACTAAGACAAATGTAAGCAAATTTAAATGAAATACTATGTCAGACATTGTTGGAATGAACTTTAAAATATTATTTAACTTTCATAGAAAAGTTGCACTGAATAATAATATTTTCAGTCATGTTTTGAAGGGGCCAACAGTTTCTGCACATCTCAGGTTTTCAGGGAGCTGGTTCCAAACCAGTGGAGTATGGTTTGGAACCAAACTAAAAGCCTCTGCTTTTATTTTTTTTTTAGGAACACTGAATCAGTAGGTCCCTAAAAGCCTTGGCAAATCTAAATGTATTTAGGCCAAAAGACTATTCAGTGTCATTTACCTCATCAAAAAGATTTAAAGTTTTATATTTTAACTTGACATCTTGTAAAGCTAGCTGTATAGACTTATAGTGTATCATTTTAAAGCCTTACTGAGTTCTAAGTTACGTGTTGTGGTCAAAAGCATGACTGCAAAGCATTGCAAATTTCTGTATGTTTTTTTTGTTTGTTTCAGAAAACAAATAGGTTGCATTAATGTACAGACATACCACTCTTTATCAAAAAAAAGTATCAAAGTAAGTAGAAATCCAACATTGGTTGCTTATTATGCCGACTTCTTCAGGAGTCATTCACTGTTATCTTTGCAAATTGTCAAACACAATTAGACAGTGTTTATACAATCTGCTTTGTTTGACCTCAGCTTTGAGCTTTGTCATTGACTGTGCTAATTAGCTGATTCCTTTGCAGCTTCAGGGTGTTGATGATGGCAGTGTGGATCCAGGCCCAGCAGCTTCAGGGAGATGCTCTTCACCAGATGCAGTCACTGTACGGCCAGCACTTCCCCATTGAAGTGCGTCATTATCTATCCCAGTGGATAGAGAGCCAGCTCTGGTGAGTTTTGTTTCCGTTCAAGGCTTCAGGAGTCCTTCTGCCATTGGTACATGCGCATGAATTTCACATTTCTTTTGTGTGCATGTGTGTGTGTTGTCAGGGATGCTATAGACCTGGAGAACCCACAGGAGGAGTTCAAGGCTAAACGCCTCTTGGACAGTCTGATACAAGAGCTGCAAAACAAGGCTGAGCACCAGGTTGGAGAAGATGGTTTCCTTCTTAAAATCAAACTGGGTCACTACGCTAACCAACTCAAGGTAATTTTAGGTTTTATTTTTGTTTATCTATTGAGTCACTCCTATTTTTTATGCTTTAAAAGAACCCAGAGTTTTTATATATTTTGGTGTCAAATATCCTCTGGGTTTTCTGGAGGTCTTATCAAAGGTTGTTGTTTTTCTTAATATTGCACTACTTCACAATTTTGCTTGTGCTTGTTAAGTCAATTACCCCTGACATGTAAACCATTTAGGCATAAAAAAGACTCTTAAACTAAATTAATGATCCAGTATTTGTGTCTACACATTAACATGCAACTTACCAAAGGAGAGGTTTTAAGTTGGGTTTTATTGTGACTCACATAAAATAGTGTTTTGGCATCAACACGATTCTGCAAGAAGTGTGAGCTGAAAACATGACATCAAATAATGATCAGCTGAAGGATAATGTGCCTTACAGATCTTCTGTGATGTCTTTGCTAATTTTTTTCCCTTATTTTTTTTTTTTCAAAATGTTTCAGTTCTGATCATCTTCTTTTGACATTTTTAGACTTGTAAGTTCTTTTTCCTCTGCTTGTGCTCTTTCTGAAAGAAATGCTGTTCCTAAACACTATTTTCAAAAATTCGAGGAAAGTTCATTGAAGCAAGTTTAACAAGCACAATAAAAAAAAGACTGAATAGAACTTTTATGCAGACGTGTACATAATAATAAATGCTAATATTAGCCATGGAAGCTGAGTGAGGTTTCATAACAACAAATAAACTGTACTAATATAGTTATACTGTCTACAGAGACAGTTAACAAAAGCCTTAGACGCTGAAGACCGCTGATTCTGCCTTGTTGTACCATAATGGATCAGACAACAAATTTGTCACACTTTCAGCATAACTTTCATCCTCATCATCATCATCATCATCATCTTGACTTTCATCAGTACAAATCAGCCTATACAGGTCTTATAATTCAAAAATAGGAAAGATGGGCAAAGTTTTAGGTTGCTAGTTGTTTATTTTATTTAGCTGGATGTATAGATGTCTTTTTCTAAATGCTTTTTCATAACTTAGATGTTTTCGTTCACATGAAAGAGGTCATATGAAGTGAGCCAGTTGAAGCAGTACAATAGCAACTAATGAACTAATAATAATAATAATAATAAGTTATTATTAATAATAATATACCATTATTATTATTATTATTATCATTATTATTATTATTGATATATTATTATTATTGTTATTATTATTATTATTATTATTATTATTATTATTTTAATTTTAAAATTGTTTTAGTTAATGAAAATATATGTGATCTCCTGTGAGTAAAAAAAATGAAGTCAACAAGGTGCCAGGTTATGTTTTCAGCAAAATATTAGAGTTGCTTACATTGAAACAGGATAGATGTTTAGAAGGCACAAGTGTTCAGCTCCGTTTCCTTTCTCGTAGTGTTTCTTAGAAAGAGCACACAACACAGTGAGTGTTTTGAGAACAGGTTGTATCCGCATGGAGGAAAACAAGAGAACAGCCCAAGTCAGCTACGGTAACCAACCAACACTGCTATTTATGATCAAACTCCCTGCTCACAGAAATATTCCTGTGATTAGCTTCTTCCCAAGCCTGAAATCTGGCATGGAAATACAGATGGAATAACTTATTAACCGTGACGCTGTGCTCATATTTAATACAGTAGATTTTAGTCTGTTTACTTTTAGATGTTTATTTTAAGTTAAAAAAAATGCAATTTCACAAATTATTCATCACCATGAAAGTATCACAGTATTCTCTTATCTTTATGGAAAGTTGTGATTTCCGTCACTGAGGTGTGCTAATTGATTTTAGCATGTCTCCAGCATTCACTCCAGATCTTAACAAGCTTCTCTGACTATACTAAATTGGTCTTAACATGGTTCATGCTCTCCTTTTCTTTCAGAGCACGTATGACCGCTGTCCTCTGGAGCTGGTTCGGTGTATCAAACACATCCTCTACACAGAGCAGAGGCTCATCAGAGAGGCTACAAATGTAAGTTTGATGCAGGTGGCATTTGCAGTATGTCGCCTGCACACACACACACACGCCAACACACATCCATCCAATGATAATGCCAAATCCTGGATCAAGTCTAACATTACTAAGTGAAGCCTAAATTACATAATGGTGCAGAAATTGGGTAATTGGAAAACGGCTCTCTTTTTCTGTTGTTTGTCCACCAAATGTTAGCCCGTTTATTACGTTGTTGTAAAAGTGATTCATTAGCACATTAGGGTCTTTTCAATTTTATAGCTGACTCCATTTTAATGCCATATGAACTGCTGCTTTTTCAGTTTACACAATGGCCCTGAGTTCTAAAACCCTGAAACCAGCAGTGCGTGAAACATCTGACTCCCACTAAGTCCTGTTCTGAATTGATTTTCAGTCACAACATGTTTTTTTCTATTTGCGAAATTGACTTTGACCGAATTAATTTCATGCTGTTTAGCCTGAACCTTCATGGCACCATGGTGCACTCATAGTCTACCAGTGAGCCCACATCCATTTTTTTTTTTTCCATGTCGGTTTTCTGTGTCTCCACAGTATTTGCTTTTAGTCGCTGGGGAGTTTGTCGTCAAATACACTAACAGCAACATAAAGCAGCCAGCATCCCACCCTGAGGCCTCTAAAATAACAGTTCACCAGTGGCTACCCATTTGTATTAGCAATCCAAATAAACGATCCAGTCTTCCACGTGGACATATGTTTGTCTTTCTCATTCCTCCATCTCTACGTTTTTCACATTTTATTTAGTCAAGCTCTCCGGTGGGTGGGATGATGGACAGCATGTCTCAGAAGTACCAGCAGATCAACCAAGTCTTTGAGGAGCTTCGCCTGCTCACACAAGATACTGAGAATGACCTTCGCAAGCTCCAGCACAACCAGGAGTACTTTATCATCCAGTACCAAGAAAGCCTTCGCATTCAGGGTGAGACCGGAGGGCATGCATGTCAATCTTGCTGTTGCTCTAAATTAATTATTTGACTTACTAACATTTGCAATGAGCAGCTACAGGGTGGGTAATTAGTAAAGAAATCTATAAAGGTGAAACATGTTTAGGTGGCGTGGTGTGTGGCTTTTATAAACATTTGGTTAATTGAAGTGCGTCCTGTTTTGGTCAGTTTGGATTACTAAAATTGGTTCTGTTTGCTGAATGCCAGAATGCATTTGTTCAAAATCAGCAGCAGTGTGCATACACAGAGATTCCTATGCATTTAAACAAGATGGAAAAACCCAGATGATGATGTCACGTTTTAGTAAGCAACTGTCGCACTAGTGGCCTTCATTTCAAAATAACCAGACAGGAAACGGGAAAAGAGAGAAGAGAGGTAGACATGTAGCAAAGGTCCTCAGCTCTGAAATGGAAACCATCGACTGCTTCAGCAAAGACTAATAGCCTCCATATGTGGGGCACCTGATCTACTGCTGCACCAAGTCCAGTTAAAGCAAGTCCTGTACCAACATGGTTTGAAAGGCCGCTCAGGTAACAAAGAAGCCATTACCCCAGAAGCAGTATACGAATTCAGTTTGCAGAAGCTCTTTAACTTTCAGTCACATTTCCTCTTGTCTGATAAAAGTGAAGTTTGTTATCAATAATAACCATTTTTATAGAAGGAAAATTGATGATGTTTGCTGCCTGAGAATAGTGTCTCAACTATGAAGGACTGTTGGGCACTTTGATAATCAGATAAAATAATTAGCAAATAATTGAATTAAATAGAATGCATGCATGTCAGTAAAAATATATATATTATTAATTTAACCTTTTTGTAAATAGATCTACTTTCCATAATTCTAAATTGATAAAGATTGGAAACATTTAGGTTTTTTAATGCCAGACAGTGAGGGGGATAAAAAAAAGTTTTCATAACATATTTCATAACAGCTTTTTCTTTTTTCTTCTTCTACAAGAGTCAGCACACAATGGAAGTTTTTAAAGTCTGTACTACCCTAAAGGGATTTCTTTTGAGTTAACTATTATGGGCCAGAGGGTAAAACATATTCATTATTTGCACAAGTTAAAGACTTTCTACCTCCTCTGTTTTGATCAGTCTTTAACTTGTCCACACCCTCTACAGCTCAGCTGTCCAGCCTTGCCACTCTGCCCCCTTCTGACCGGCAGCTAAGGGAGCCTGCCCTTCTCAGCAAGAGAGCTACTGTGGAGGCATGGCTGACAAGAGAAGCCAACACACTACAGAAATACCGCCTGGTGAGAAACCTCAGTAAAAACACTTCATGTTGTTTGTTTTGGTAACACATTTGTAAAGCATGTGATTTTGATTATTTTTTTTTTGCAAATGCTACTAAATTTTAGTGCTCACAGTCCATCGCTATGATCACTAAAATTGTATTGTGATAGTTTGCACTTGTTTTGACCGTTTTCTCTGCAGGACCTGGCAGAGAAGCACCAGAAAACACTGCAGCTGTTGCGAAAGCAGCAGACAATCATTCTGGATGACGAGTTGATCCAGTGGAAGAGACGGCAACAGCTGGCAGGCAATGGGGGCCCGCCGGAGGGGGGCTTGGACATCCTTCAGTCCTGGTGGGGTTTTTTTCCATCTCCTGCTGAGAACACAGCCACTAGAACTCCTCACACAGCATGAAATTATGAGTTTATTAGGCTCCAGCAGGCTTCTTGTGGGTTTATCTGAAGCTTTTAATAAGAGAAATGCATACGTATACACAGACTGCTATTTCCTACTCATTGCCTTTGGAATCTTTGATATTCTTATTGTTTACTTACTCTTTATTTTATGCTGAAAAAGCTTTCTATATACCTTAAGCTCATTTTATGAAGCAGAATTTAAGCACATATTTCGGTTGTGATTTAAAAAATATTAATAGACGTATTTCTAATGTGCGGATTTTTTGTGTGCATGTTTTTATGTCAGGTGTGAGAAGCTCGCTGAGACTATTTGGCAAAACAGGCAGCAGATTCGGAGGGCAGAGCACCTTAGGCAACAGCTGCCCATTCCAGGACCTATCGAAGAGCTACTCAATGAACTCAACAGCACTATCACGGATATCATCTCAGCTTTGGTCACCAGGTATGTGCGCTTTTAAACTTCCTCTAAGTATTTGCCCCCATACAAATTTCTTCTGTGATTGGTTTTCTGTAATTTTAGCATTCTGACAACAAACAAAGATAAGATGAGTAAATACAACAGGTGGATTTTAATTATTTAAATGACTAAGTGGCCCCATCTGATGAAGTTGTTCCTTCCTGAAACTAATAGCCAGTAGTTTCTCCCTAGGCGGCCATCAAGTCTTTGCCTTTATTTTGTTGTGTTGGAATTTTGGCCCACTCTTCTTTGCAGATTTTTTTTTTATTTACCCACATTTGAAGTAGTTTTTTTTAGTTATTCTTGGATGGAATTGCATAAACTCCGTGATCTTGATTTTAAGGTCACACACTGAAATGGTGTGACATTTTTTTCTCAACAGAATTAAATTACGCTAAGTTGTCCAGATTGCATATCAGTCACAGACCTCTACCACCAAAATATTTGTATGTAACTGGACACACACCTTCAATATGTTTTTCTCATGTCTTGTCAGTCCACAATTAGTTTGTGGAATCATAGAAAAGTCTTGGGGATCATTTAGGGATTTTATTTGATTTTTTGCAAATGTGAGAGAAGTCCTTGTGGTTTCGTTTTGATCACCAGAGGTTTTGGCCTTAGAATTTTCTCATGGAAGCCAAAGTTTCCCCAGTTTTGTTTTGTTAATGTCAGATCCTAAACACCGGCCTTAGCTGATTAAACTGCTTTAGATGTTGTTCTGGGTCTTTTATGACCTCCTGGATAAGTCATCAGTGAACTCTTGAAACCAGTCCTTGGACAGCCACTCCAAGGAATATCTGTCACTGTCCCATGGTTTTTCCATTTTGTGGAAAATTACTTTCACTGTTGTCTGCTAGAGCAGGAAATATTCTTTTCCCTCTTTCCACCTTTTTGTTTTTCGTCTGTTGTTGAATTTATTTAGCTTGGATATTTGCCTTTTTGATGTCTCTCTTTATTTAGCCTACTTCATGTAATCAAGCAGGTTCTGTTTAATTGATTTCCTGACTCTGCCAGGCTGTGGCTACCAAAAGTTAAATCCAGCTTTGAAATGTTTTAGCAAAGGAGGTTATTATATTTTTACTCACGGCCAGGTCGGTTTGGACTGGAAATCATCATTTAAAATCTTCTTTTTCTACTTGGACATGTCTGCTTCTTTGTCTGACATAAAAACTGGTTTAATGGCCTGACATATTTAAGTGTCACAAAAATAGCAAAAAACAGAAGTAATCTGTAATAAGGAAAGCAGCTTTTCACAACACTGTAAATGTTTTTTTCTTATCATTATACATCGTACTTGAACAGTGTTGTTGCAGTCTGAAAGAGTCATCACTGGTCCATTAGAGTAGCTTGAGATAGAGGATGGAAGATGAACCCACCTAAAGAGGTCTACTGAGACATGAAGCAGACATTGTGAAAGAAAGGGCACATGCAACTTGTTTCAATCCATTATTGTAGTCCCCAAAGGCCCATCTGCCAGGATGCTTTTCGCCTTTCACCATATCTGAGCAGGAGTGCGCTAAAGTTTTTGACAGCACCCTCTCACGCTGCCTCATAAGATAGTCCCCACAGGTACTGATAACACACAGAGAAGTCGTGTCATTGTCACAGCAATTTATGACAGGCTACAGACAAGCCTGTGACCAGACAGTAATGCATTGTTTCTTGGGCAACATCCTCTTTAGAGTCTCTTAAAGTCTTCTGAGGTTTCACACTGTCAAAAGGAGAGAACTGTGTTCCCAATGCCACTCACCTCAGCTGCACATCAGAAGCCTTTGAGTCTCATAACAACATAATAATTTTACTCACACTCCCTCTGGGCCTGCAGGATTATGCTGTTGGTTGTATTGTATTCTGTCTGCCTTTTTGCTTTACGTGTTTGTGTGTTACTACATAAATGAATAATGTTGACAGAAATATTTCAAAAGAATATTTCAACCGAAGCGGTATTTTTAGCGTGACCTACCTTTAATTCGCATTGTTGTGCCCACGGTCATTTAAAGGTTTAAACCTGCTTAAAGCAAACTACAATTGTGTTTTATTATTAAACCAGAGATATTAAGATTTGCCTGCATGACTGAATGAAAGGAGGAGGATTTTAAAAAACTTATTTAAACAAAACTTGTATAGAATGAAGATATGCAGGTGGCCATGGATAAACTTTATTATTAAAATTACATAGATAATTGAAATTGGGATTCAAATGAATAATTACAGCTGCTGTGGAAGACATTTTTAAAGAGGCAGTGTTACATAAAATTGACTTATTTCTTTACATCATATTATTCCGTTATTCCGCCATCAAAAACATACCTGGAATGTTGCTTTGATTCATTCATGCATGTTTGAAGAATCCTGTGACATCCATTCAAGGTGCTTAAATACTTGGGGGAACCGAGCGCAGCCTTTTCCTTGACAGTTTCCAATTAGAGTTTTTGCCTCACAGACAACTCTCCACTCAGCTCCTTCAAACTAGTCAGCAGCAATTAGCAAACACTTGGTGGAGCTGCGCATCAGATGAGTTCATTATATGAGCTACTTTTCAGTGCAACACTGGTAAAAACATTGTTAAAAACTTAATGGAGAAGCATTGCTGGGATGAAGTGCTGAAGACAAAGTGTCAGAAAGAGCAGGAGCTTCTTAAAAAGACGGAGGCCGGGGCGTGCCGTGGTGGCGTAGGGGATAGCGCGACCCATGTTGGCGACCTTGAGTCCTCGACTCGGCTGTCGCAGGTTCGACTCCCGGACATATTTGCCACATGTCTTCCCCCTTTCCTGCCAGCCTATTTTCCTATAAGGGACACTAGAGCTCACAAAAGACCCCCTGGAGGGGTAAAGAAAACAAGACAGAGGCCCAATTTCAAGGTGTTATGTTGTAAAGTCAAATTCTTTTTAGTCATGTTTGATATAGAGAGCATTTTTATCTCAATTGAAGGTAACATAGTTACTTGATTGTGCTATAAAATGGCACTATATGCCTGAAAAATATATAATACTGATGCCCTTAAAAGGCAAAAGAAAAAAATAACAAGATCAAACATTCATAGTTTTTGAACATCCAACTAAGTAGTCAAAAATATGCAGAATTCATTGTGTTGGAAGCAGAAATATGTTCTAAACTCTATAAAATTTCATTTTAACATGGTGTATAATACATGGCTGTATTACAGGTGACCACATAAATAAACACCGGTTAGTTCTGCTTTTACCTCCTTGTGTGACCTTCTATTCTGTGTTTACAGCACCTTCATCATTGAGAAACAGCCACCCCAGGTTCTGAAGACCCAAACCAAGTTTGCTGCCACAGTACGCCTCCTAGTGGGAGGGAAACTGAACGTTCACATGAACCCTCCACAGGTCAAAGCAACCATAATTAGCGAGCAGCAAGCCAAGGCATTGCTGAAAAATGAAAACACAAGGAAGTAAGTTTACAGCGCTCTTTTTCTCTGGCAATGCAAATTTAAAAACATAAAAAACATTGCTGTGTGTTATTTATTTGGTAATTATAAATCAGAGATAACACAGATCACATGTGGGGTTTCTCGAGGCTATGCAAGACGTTTCCCACAGAGATCAATAAATGAGAGCTTGTTGAGAACGATATTTCTGTTGAAGCCTCTTTTCACAGCTTAGCATTGAGACATACCTGGAACCTGAACAGTCGCTCAGAGGAATCTGTGGTGTAGATACAGAATCCATTTTTAACCTCTTTCACAGTCTCACTCCACATTCATCCTAACTTAAAGAAATCCTCCACATCACCTGGTCAGCTTGGCAGCTAGTGGCAAAAATGGGGAATCCATTAAACAGTTGAATCATCATCTGGTCTGTATCATCTGTTGTAAACAACATGCTCAAAGACGTTTGTTCACTGGTCCAAAGTAGATAAGATGGTCTTGGTGATAGCTACATATTCCAATTATACAGGAAAAACGTCATTCTAAGAAGCCAGAGGGGTGGAAGATTAGAAGCAATGCAATTCTTAGCACACGAGTCCATCAGATTCGACAGAAGAGTCAATTTACTCACTAATTGTCTTTTTGTTCCAGTGAGAGCAGTGGAGAAATTCTTAACAATAACTGTGTGATGGAGTACCACCAGACTACAGGCACTCTCAGCGCTCACTTCAGAAACATGGTGAGTGGGGGAGTTTTTTCTTGTATACAGTGCATCCGGGTATCATTCACAACGCTGTGGTTGTAATTTATTTGTTGTTACCACAGCTTACTACTTGTGATAAATTCTGTTGATTGGACTTGATCTGGAAAACACACACCTTTCTATGTAAGGTCCCACAGCTGATGGTGCATGACAAAACACAAACACAAAGCATGAGATCGAAGGAATTGTTTGGTAAACCTCTGAGATTCTATTGTCTTCAAATCTGGTTTTGTGCTGCTTTGAAGGTCACCAGAAAGTGAAAGCATGTTATTCTGCATCTCAAGGAGTTTAATTCTACCCTGCCATTGAATTCCAAAAATGAATGTTATTTCTTTTAGACATGTTGAATCATAGAATTAAAGTAGAGAAACTAATATATTGATGAAAGATATGCAAAACAGATCCATTTATTTACACAGCTCCTAACCTTCTCAGGTCAGTGTCAGGACACACGGCTGCCCCACCCTTAACCCACACACCCTACGGTGCCGTGCCCTAACATGTGAAAACAGTTTTCGTGGAACCAGGTGGATGTACAAAATACTAGGTAGTTCGGTCTATATTGAGAAATGCTAAAAATAATCTTGTGTTTACATTTTTTTTTATTTACCTTAAATATTCAAAGATACAACTCAACCATATTTGGTGGCTAGAATTTGGAGTAGTCATCATGACTTTGTCAGTCTCTCACTTGCCCGCTAAGTAAGATTGAAAGATGTCTTAAATGTTTTCCACTTATGAACAACTTTTTAACGGTAAATCTGGATCAACTTTTTAATTGATTTCAAAATGTCCACATGTCTCACGCGGCTCTACATGTGTAACTTTAATTTGGACTAAAAATCCCTCGGTCTGAACAAAATCCAATTTCAAAGTCTCAAATTTGACATGGTAAGGTTTGAAAAGTGAAGTGGATCAAGAGAAAAATCATCTAAACAACTTGCATTCCAGGAGCTATGAAAAGGCAGGGAGCAGAAAACTTCAATGATAAAGATTCTCATTTGAATGCTATGTAATTCTAACGGCGATAGAGAGTATGATACAGCAGAAAAGTGACACTAATGAGTGAATGTCACTGGTGTATTTATGTGCAGGAGATGAAACTGGAAGCACTGGAATTAAATCCAAAACTCAAGTTAAAAGTTATCAAATAAACACCCAAATGGAGAATCGCTTGAGACAGAATAAACTGAGGAAGGTGGGACTCCAGTGTGGACAGCAGGACGAGACTCTATGCTTTTCTTTTCTTTTCTCTTCTTTTTTTGTGAAGTTGCTTCTAAAAACTGCTGGAAAGTTCAAGGAAGCAGTCTGTGTTTGTGTTGGGAAAAAATAGCTGTGAAAAAATAGCTTTTAAAATATGGAGTCCAAAAAGATTTCCAAGAATACAGGGCTTGCTTTCATACTATTCAAATACCAGGATGTCATTTGATGAGCTGAAAGCTGAATTTGAACTTGGTCTGAAATATTGTACATCCAACCTCACTCTTCACCTTTGGAAAAATTATATAAATAATAATAAAAACAGTTTTCTATTAGCACAATCATCTGGACATTCACAGAAGAGGCTGAATTCCTGGAAAAGAAAACCTTTAAACTGACATTTCTGACAAACTCTGGGAAAAAGCTTCTGCCACAATGCAATACCAAATCAATAAAGAACACATCAAATGTAATGCAATATATGAAGGGTGGATGCATGCTTGTTAAACATGCAGAGCTTCATAGATACTAAATAAATATCACACTGGACTTATGCATGCTTTACGTGGAAAGTAAATGAATACTATTGAATTGTTGGTGGCGATGTAAAAATAAGTAATTTACTTGGGCTGGTAAAATAACTGTATGAACATGCATGATTTCAAAACATATTACATTGAATCCTCAACCATTAATATTATTTTTGTGTACTGAAAAGTGTATAATCATGAGAATCCGTGAACCTCCTCAGATTCATGGATGAATTGTGAATCTGTGGATAAAGTGGATCTTAATATATCTTCCCATTGAAAGAATAACATTATTTGGAATGGTAAAACTCATGTTTGTGAATAAAAGAGGAAATATTATTGACAGCAGAAGAAGGTGGATAATGTGGATGGACATTGTAGTTTTCATCCTTGAGAAAATCTTACTAGCTTTGGTTTGTGAAAATGATTTTCTTTCAGTTGGATTTTTATTTTATCTTATATGATATACTTTCCCATATGTAGGGTATCTAATTTATTCAGGCTAGCAATGTTTTGTAATTAATATTTAATTGTTTTTTTTTTATTATTCTGACACTTACAAAAGTACAAATCAGAATCACTTTACTGTGATTGCCAGTAAACAAGTTCACAGGCTAGGAAATTGATTTGATATGATGGTGAAAAAAATGTAAAAAGAATATGAATATGAAAAATATACAATATATAAACAGGTGCAGAGTAGCAGGTGGATGAGGTGTGTTATGCCAGAGTCTTGTTCAACAGTCTAATGGTTGAGGGAAAGAAACTGATCTTGTGAGGGGAAGTTCTGGTCCAAATGGGCTGCAGTTTCCTATCTGAAATATATATTGTGGTGGGAAAAAACAAAATGTTCCCAGATTGATAGGCTGCAACCAATGCTTCTTGAAGATCTTGGCTGTGGTTAATCCCCATTGCTCTTTATTGATTATTTATATTTAAAGGTAATTTAGCATGGCCCCACTGTTTATACTGTGCATAAACATATTTATCTTTTTTGTAGTCTTTGAAAAGGATCAAACGATCGGACAGACGTGGAGCAGAGTCAGTCACAGAAGAGAAGTTCACCATCCTGTTTGAGTCTCAGTTTAGTGTTGGAAGTAATGAACTTGTCTTTCAAGTTAAGGTGAGGTCATACACAGACAAAAGTCAACAATAGAGTTACATTAACTTTTATAGGAAAAGACTGGAATCAGTTGTTTTTTGTAATTGTGGAAATCTGTTTATCCTCAAAAAAATCTAAGCTCCTGCTAAAACATACGCTTTGCATATGTTTCTATGTATTTTTGCTGTATGTGCACAATCTTGGTTGCATTTATGTGCCAACTGGATGTTATTGTTTTTTTTTTCTCTGAACAGACATTATCACTTCCTGTTGTGGTGATAGTTCATGGTAGTCAAGACAATAATGCCACAGCAACTGTATTGTGGGACAATGCGTTTGCAGAGGCAGTAAGTAAAATGTTTGTGTGGAATTGTGTGTCTGCTTTCCAAATTTTCTGTAGATGTGGTTGCATTTTTGAAATTCTTGTGCATTTTTAACTCATCCAAAACATCTAGATGAAAAGAAGACTAAACTCTATTTTTTTTGGCTTTCATTTGTGTCTTGTTATAATCTTTTCTCCTTGAAGGAAACAATAGTTCAAAGTTATAAAATTAACACCCAAATGAAACAGCTGACAAATCTCACAACCCTGAAAATGGTAGTAATACATTTTTTAAAAACTAAATAGTTAAGTCATAAAATAAAAAGTTGAGACATTGTTTCTGCATTGAGGACCAGTAGAGTTTAAACATACATGTACTCTACAATAATAGATAAATTTATTTTAGTCAGGCCTGTGATAACCAATGTGAAAGCTTGTTTTCAAGAATATTTTGTGGAGATATACAAATGTAAGAATACAATTTTCTGTTTACGAGGCACATGTACAGTCCTTGACACTTTAATAGAAAGTAAGTTGTAAAAGCAGTTTCTTTTTAAACATTTACCACCTAAGTAAATACTAAGGTTATAAAGTGGCACATTAATGTAACAGAGCTTGGTGTTTAACTTTTTAATAAAGGCAGTAAAAGTTGGGTAAAATTTTTTTCTTTCCTTTTGGTCATAACATCTTTCCCACATATAGTTGTGTACACATCCTGTTAATAAAAATTCAGCTTTAGTCTTATTTGCTTGCATTGCTGCTGGTAGTTAGCTTGTATATGATGATAGAATTTAACAATTCCTTTCAATTTCAGATTTAGCTTATTTGCTAAGTTTGTGCACAAATTCAAGGAATTTGACTTTGTTTCCTCTTCATATTTGCATCTGAAATATGGTGAAGTTACTTTTGGGTTTGAAGTCTTTTCAAAATCTCTGTTTTGGCTTTAGAGACAAACAAGTTCTTGATCTTTACTGTTTTATGTCTAGTTTATTCTTGGCTTTATTGGAATTTTCCTCATTAAGATTCTTTTTTTGAGTTGTTGCTGTTTAAGCAAACTTCAATGTACTTGAGCAATTTCTTTTTCACAGTTTGTGCTGATTACTTCTATATTTACCTTGTAAATGCCTGGTAGCACTAAAGCAACCAATATGCAAACATTTGAACCTTGAACCCAAATACATAGTATATGTAGTTGTGAAATTAGGCATCGAGTCATTAATGCACAATTCATAATGTCATAAACAAAAAGCTGCTTATGTGAATGCATGTTCATTTTTGTCAGCGAGGTCACCGAAAGTTTTTTACATTTTGTTCCATCAGGGTCGAGTGCCTTTTCTCGTGCCAGATAAGGTGCTTTGGCCTCAGCTGTGTGAAGCCATCAACATGAAGTACAAGGCAGAGGTGCAGAGCAACAGAGGGCTATCTGAGGAGAACCTGGTCTTCCTGGCTCAGAAAGCTTTCAGCAGCTCCAGCAACAATCCTGATGACTACCGGAGCATGACGATGACCTGGTCACAGTTTAACAGGGTTAGCACCAGTCCGCTTACCTCGTGATGCTCTGAGCAAACATGCAGCTTTCAAAAATAGTGTTCAGTTTATCTGTTATCATCAGAGTTTTATCACTTTATTTAGATTTGTTTTTGTTTTAAAGCTCTCAACTCATAGTACATAATGTGTTTCAACCACAAGCTTTGCTCTCTTGGTAGCTTTTGTTGTCAGTAAGAGATTCATACACAGAAATATTTCCTGTTTCATTTGTGGCATCCTCACTGCTCTTTTCTGTGGTCAGCTTGAGTGAGAATTCTTCATTGGCAGTCAAGTCTTCATCTTAATTGTCTTGTTTGTCCACATAGAACAATGCCGGAGGCTCCATTTACTGGCTTAAAACAGTAAATGGGTTGAAAATGGAACTCCATTCACCATACACTATCTTTCTCATTGGCTGATCAAACCATTATGCGTCAGCCCTTTAGAAAAAAGTGCATCAAGGTCATACACGAACACAGCTATATCCATTCGCACATACACAGTGGAAATTATGTATTGGTGGTGGGACTCAATTAAAAATTTTAACTCAAGTTAATTAATTGCAATTAACATTTTAATTGAAAATTATACATCTACAAAAAGCAACATTTTCAATTTAAAAACACCTTTAGCTGCTAAATCGTTGAATAAATAGAAAGGTGAGCTCAACAACATATTTTTTGTTTTTGAGCAATTATTTACATAATTCAACCATAAAAAAGTGCTATTGTGCCCATTCAGCTTTCAAGTATTTCAGAAACTTCTTTGAGAAAATACTTCTTTAGAAATGTGGGGACGCCTCTCCTTGAGATAACTTTTTTTAGCCTTGACAGGCTGACTCCTTTTTGCACAATACACACGCAACAGCAGTTTTTTCCAGGGGCCCATAATATTGGTTTATGAAGCCCCAATGAGCCAAGAGAAGCAATTTTGTTGTCCATTGCTGCTGTTTGCGGACGTGCCTTGTGCGTCAGATTAATTAAACACGCAAATACAAAGATTTTGGCTGGAACAATTTTCAACAAAAAAAAAAAAAATATATATATATATATATATATATAAATATATACAGTATATAATGTGTTAAAATTTTTAATGCTTTAAAATCTGTGTAATATGTATTCATCAAAAATTACTTGTTAAAGTCTTGTCCCTATTTCATCTTCATTTAAGTGAACTGAGCTGATTTAGAGAAATGTGGGAAAAAAAAAAAAAAGATCAGTCAAACTAAATCCTGCATGGCTTTCAGGAGATTTGTGCCCCCAACATATTTTCTGTCCACAGGAAAGCCTTCCAGGAAGGAACTTCACATTTTGGCAGTGGTTCGATGGTGTGATGGAACTTACAAAGAAGCATCTCAAGCCTCACTGGAATGATGGGTAAGGAAGCTGTAGATTCAGTTTTAGTGTTTAGCTGTAAATTGTGGCTGATCAGACACATTAAATAAAACACTACATGAACTTCATTCATTTCATTTTGAATGTTTTATTTCACTTTCTAAGGCACTAGATGTTTTCATACATTTTGTTTTTATGTTTCCCATGGCAACTAGCAAAACAAAAATGAGCTAAATCAGAAATTATTTCTTTGTATTTGTATACAACATTCTCTCTGTAGAGCAATTCTGGGCTTTGTGAACAAGCAGCAGGCTCAAGATATGCTGATGTCCAAACCCAATGGTACCTTTCTTCTGCGCTTCAGTGACTCTGAGATCGGAGGTATAACAATTGCGTGGGTGGCAGAAAATCCCAACAAAGCAGGTAGGATGTGCTGGATGTCACATTTGAAACTTGCTTTAGCTTTAGGAAATGCAAATGAGTCGGACAATGTGTGCATCCCTTTCAGAAATGTTATTCTTTGCACAGCTTTGAAGCTAGTGAAGTGTCAACCGCAAGAAAAAACAAGAAAGCAACTTGGTATCTCAAGTTATTTGTATTGACCTCTTCAGTAAGACATAAGTCTTCCTTAACATTTGTCATTTCTCATAACTTGTGTTGTTTATTGTGGTTTTCTTTGAATCATTTCTAAAGGACCCTTTGTAGCCACATTGCTCTATTCCTGTTAAACATAAATTTTTATTTAAGAGATGTTCTTTTGTTTTACAGTTTGTTTTGTTTTAGGTGGAATGTTTGGAGTATTTATGTTCAGTCATTGTCTTACACTGCCCAGCATGCTGTGTGTGTTCACAGTTCTGAATTTTGTCAGAGCAATCACTGCTCTGTAATGCCACCCTGGATCCAAGAGGGTCATCGAATAGTTTTAAAGTTCTCTAAAGCAATCCCCCTGCAAGACTGAATAATTTGCAAATAAGCAAAAATGAAATAGAGGTGTGATCTTGCCATTCAGGAAATGGCTTCTTCATTTGGGAAAAAAAAGTGCCTTTAATCCAGCTGTGTAGGGGATTTGTGTCTTGACTGACCCCACTTTCCAAAAATCTAGACATCTGGTGTCTTTTCCAGGGCTGTGGCCAAATCATGGGTTTGGCTGCAGCAGCAAAGACATCTCTGAGGCCCCAGCTTTCCAGAATAGTCAATATCAATTATAAAGTTCAGGGGCTGTTTGAAGAAATGGACACCACCCTTCAAAAGACTTGTGACCTTAAGATGAAGGTGAAGTCTTTTGATACCCCCCCCACACACGCACACACACACACACACACCAAGCTTAAATTGAATGTTAGTAACTTTCCAGGAAGGACCCAAAGTTTTACTGGCTTCTCTTGTGGTTTTGTCTGAAAGCGTATTTCGTGCAGCAGGCAGCACGAAGATCCTTCGTTGGAGTCGTCAAGACACTGCTTGGAAAGTCTCACTTGACTTCAAAAAGATGAGATGGTGGCTTTGTCCCCTTAATCTTTTTTTAATGTCGAGTACTGACATTAAAAAGTCAGTGCGTGGGGTCAATAGCTGAATGACTTTCAGCTATTGAAAGTCATTCAGTTTTGTTCATTCAGCTCAAATGTTGGAAGATGTGTGAGTGTCTCAAAGTTTATTTATTTATTTATTTCATTATTCATTTAATCAACCAATGGCTGTTTCTGATAACCTACAAACTGGTCCCTGTTGGCAAAGTCCTAATTGGTCTGATAGGTTGTTGCAGCACAGATGGTCTCATGGTAATACAGCTTCCTGACTTCACTATGTTTAGACATATATATACAGGTGATGGAACATATTTTGCCTAAAATGCAATAACATAATTTGAACCAGGTGAAGCAAAAACTATGTCACTAGAGGATTTCTGGGTAGAGCACATTTACAAAGAAGTCAATCAGTAATCAGACCTGGATGTGACTGGTGAAATTAAGCCAAGAAAAATGTAGTTATTTGTTCTCTCACAATTTAACAATAGCATCATGTAGGATGCAGTTGGCTGGGTCCCTGGCTCCCTGTATGACCGGCGTCAGAGTCTGGTCCGCATTGCCGGCAGTAAGTCGGGCTCGTTTCCAGTGAGAGTTGGACTCCGCCAGGGCTGCCCTTTGTCACCGATTCTGTTCATTACTTTCATGGACAGAATTTCTAGGTGCAGTCAAGGTGTGGAGAGGATCCGTTTTGGTGGCCTTAGGCTCTCATCTCTGCTTTTTGCAGACGATGTGGTCCTATTGGCTTCGTCAGATCGTGATCTGCAGCTCTCACTGGAGCGGTTCGCAGCTGAGTGTGAAGCGGCCAGGATGGGGATCAGTGCCTCCAAATCCAAGGCCATGGTCTTGAGCCGGAAAAGGGTAGAGTGTGTTCTCCGGGTTGGGGGGGGGGTGTCCTGCCCCAAGTGGAGGAGTTCAAGTATCTCGGGATCTTGTTCAAGAATGAGGGAAGAAGGGAGCGGGAGATCGACAGGCGGATTGGCGCAGCGTCTGCCGTGAAGCGGGCGCTGTACCGGTCCGTCGTGGTGAAGAGAGATCTGAATCAAAAAGCGAAGCTCTCGATTTACCGGTCGATCTACGTTCCCACCCTCATCTATGGTCATGAGCTTTGGGTCATGACCGAAAGAACGACATTGCTGATACAAGAGGCCGAAATGGGTTTTCTCCGTAGGGTGTCTGGGCTCTCCCTTAGAGATAGGGTGAGAAGCTCAGTCATCCAGGAGAGAGTCAGAGTAGAGCCGCTGCTCCTTCACATCGAGAGGAGCCAGTTGAGGTGGCTCGGGTATCTGCTCAGGATGCCTCCTGGACGCCTCCCTGGTGAGGTGTTCCGGGCACTTCCCACCGGGAAGAGACCCCGGGGAAGACCCAGGACACGCTGGAGGGACTATGTTTCTCGACTGGCCTGGGAACGCCTTGGGATTCCCCCGGAGGAGCTGGAACTAGTGGCTGGGGAGAGGGAAGTCTGGGCCTCCTTTCTGAAGCTGCTACCCCCACGACCTGACCCCAGGAAGAAAATGGATGGATGGATGGATGGATGGATGGATGGATGGATGGATGGATGGATGGATGGATGGACGGACGGACGGACGGACGGATGGATGGATGGCATCATATAGGATGCAGTTGGTTGGGATTGTTTTTTTGTTTTTTGTTTGATAAGTGCAGTTTGTATTTTTATTCTTGTATGCTTAGGTTAGCTTCCTATAATAAAATTTGCTTGATATGTTCTTTCTTTTTAACCTGTCTGTAAATAAACAACTGCTACTTTACCCAATGATAACATTTAGTTTCTGTTCTGATACCGTCTCATCATCTGAAATTTTCTCCTTGAAAGAAATGGGAGAGTGTGATTGCTGTTATTGATAGTTGATTCTGTGTGTTTAGGTGAGCGGATGGTTTGGAATCTGATGCCCTACACAACTAAAGACTTCTCCATTCGCTCTCTGGCCGACCGAATTAGTGATCTCAATCACCTCCTATTCCTCTATCCTGACAGACCCAAGGATGAGGTGTTTGCCAAATATTACACACCACCCCTCTGTAAGAAACTCTGTTCAAATGAGCTCCAAAATTGCTGAAGCAAAAAGAAGATGTATTTTTTGCTAAAAATTAAATTTGTTTTTACAATTTTCCCAAATTTATTTATAGCTAAAGCGGTGGATGGTTACGTGAAACCACAAATCAGACAAGTAGTGCCTGAGTAAGTATTTCCTGCCTGTACTTTTCCTCTTATTCCTCCATTTCTGTTTTGCCTCCCTACTCTTCCTTCTCTGCCATCCACTTGCCTGTTATTATTCTAAAGCAGCATTTAGAGTTAATCATCCAGGGCCGGACCTTGAATTCAGGTTAGCCATTAGTTAGCTGTTACAGTTGGAGGAGGCCAATTAAAGATGGCGGGGGTTCCTGCATGAGCTTGTCTTCCACTCATCATATGAGTTAGGCTTGTTAGTTATGAAGCTTCACCGCCTGCCTATCTCCATGGTAGGTTTCGCAGTGCTTCAGAAAATGGACCCAAGGATATAGAAAAGCACAGGAAGCACGCTGAGAATAGTTGCTTAGGAAACCGCCGAATCAATTCTCATCAATCTTTTGTTCCAGATTTACAGTTTAATTCATTTTTTATTTTTTATTGGGGGCCGGTGTTTCTTTTGCAGCTTTGCTACAGCTAATCCAGACCCAGTCAGTGGAAATCCAACATATATGGATCAGGGTGCCTCTCCAGCACCTGTTAATCACTCTCACACTTATGCGATGTACCCTGCTATGTAAGTTAACAAGACCCTCAAAAATATCATCTCCTTTGTGTGGATTTTGTTGCCTTGACCAGGCGTGAATGGTCTCTGCTTCCCTTGACAGGGCTGACCCCGTGTTGGACGGAGACGGCGACTTTGACCTCGATGACACCATGGACGTGGCGAGGCATGTGGAGGAGCTTCTGCGAAGGCCTGTGGAGAGTCAGTGGGGTGGCCAGCAGTCTTGACCCTTGACCTCGTGACATGCAATGCAACCAAGCAAGCCCTGCCCTAACTCCTGCCCCACCTGTTGTTAACATGGTTTAATTCCATTCATCTCTTTTTTTTTTCAATGCCGCTATAATGTAAAATTGTTAATAATGGCTGTCTGTTTCCTTTTCCTTTCAGTGTAAGAACATTCATGTTTGTGATTTCCTATAGTTTATTTGTGTCTCATACGTGTTTGTAAAACAGACTAGATTAAACCAACCTACAATGTTACAGTGTTGTGAAAAACAAAGGAAGAAATATTGTCCATGGAAATTGTGCATGTATTTTCAATTGATCTTAAATTCATTTTGAAAAATATGCTACTGTATGATGTTATTTCAGAAGTTGAATGTTTTTTTTGTTTTGTTTCATTTTATATTATCTGCTTTGTAAAATTGTTATTGTTCTGTTAGTGACACTGATCTTGCCCTTTGACAAAAGAGAAACTTTAAAGAGGAGTTTTGCCTTCGCTCCTGGAAAAATTATTTATTGCTTGTCAGTTATTCAGATGTCTATACACTAACGTATGGCAGAGTTGGTCTCTCTGCGCTCTGCCCCTGACTGCACACACATCAGAACACGGTTCTCGCTCGCAAGCTTAAGATTTATTTGTGTCCGATTTGTTCACCAGCTGCAAAGGAAAGGAGCTCATGCACCTCCCTTGCTCTCACAGGGCTATATGTCTTCTCTTTATACACAGAAATGCAAATCTAAGCATTTACCTAGCGCTGCAAGTTTGTCCTCTCAGGTCCCACTGCTCCCCTCATCGATGCTACCTCGCATTGGTCTCCTGACAGTTGCTCGTATTGGTTCCTTTACTGTTTCTGCACACCCTGTCTCCAGTAGGTACAGTCAGTGAATTTTGTGTTCTAGTAGTTTCCTTTAATGTTTGTGAAGAAGATCCCTCGCTGCAAAGGGGCAAACTTTTGGCTGTTTTATGCTTGAAACCACTCTCGTGAAGATGTCTGGAGTCATGAAGTGTCTTGCGTCTGATTGGTTATGCCTAAATATTCTGCGTTTTCTGCATCCTCATTCATTTATTTTGTGTAACTGCATCATGACACTGTGGCATGTGCATGTCTCTTTGTGAAAACTTGAACAAGCAATCAGCAAGTGTTGCAAAGCAAAAAATGAAGGCTTTAAAGGTTTGCCAGACTGAAGGACTGCTGCCAGATTCAGAACCTGCAGGACGTCACTTTGCTTCTATGTTTGACTTTCGTCCTCAGAATCAGACTAATTATTGTTGTGCATCCCCCTGTTTGTTTCACATAGATCAGAATTAAGACAGTGTTGCAACCTCAGGAATAAATTGTTGCGGAACCAGTGTTTAAGCCAAAAAGAAAACATTGTATACAAAAGATAATACATTTATTTTATATATTATATTGTTTCTGTGGCACTCCACAGTTGAATGTAACCACTTTTGATCAGACTAAAGATTCACATACAGTTTGTGGAAATTTACGTAGAACCAGAAGTACTCACTTACAAACAATACAGAGCAGTCAAAAATAAATATGTATTTTTTATTAGCTTCTTGATCACTATATTTAATGTTTTCCATGATTTAATTTCTTTTTATTTTACTTGTCCTTTTTTGAAGAAGAAGAAGAAGAAATCTCAAGCCACAGGTGACTTTTTGACAGAACCCCATTGCCATCCTTTTCATCCTTTTTAAGATTTGTTTGACTGTAGACCGTTCATGTTTCAGTGAGATAGATGGCGCTGTGTTGTTTGACGTATATGTACTATGTTTGTTGTTTGAGTTTATCACTTGGAGACTGTTCAAAGAGCCACAGCTGTTGAGTTGAGAAGAATAAAATAAAGTTTTATAAATAAATTTGTTTAGATTTTTTTTTTTCCAAAACCCTTTTTCTTTAAAAAAAAAATAAAAAAATAGATAATTTAATAGGGTACGTTTCAGGTGCAAAATTGGGACACTTTGTTACCCCAACAATCCAATTCTCAGTTTAGAGTCACAAATTGTTCTGTTTTTCTTTTTTTATTATTTTATACATTTTTATTATTATTATTTTAGTTGTGCATGGAGAAAAACCAAACTGATACACTGAGTGGAAGGCCACACAGAAAGGTCCAGATATCCAATTAAGTATTTCCTTCCTGTAATGCAACTCTGTTAACTGTAAAATCCAATTAGATTTTTTTTTTTTTTTACCGGTTAATTACCGCAGTGAAGTTAGTTTCAAGTTGGATATTCGATATTCGAGCTCCGCGGAGTAAGCGGCGTTTAGCTCAAGGTTGATCCGATTTATGAACGTTACTGTCGGCCAGCGGTTTTCTATCGCTCCCGGCCGCAGCGCCCGAAGGTTCACTTAGGGACTATCAACAAATTACCGAACCAAACATTCCTATCAAAGAAATGTTAATAAATGCCTTGAATTGTAACCAACTAACTAATTGTCATTGCTAATTCATGCTTTTACATGAGCCAAAATAGCATCTATAAAATTTTAAAGTCATATACAATATTTTCAATAATTTTTAATATTAAATAATATAATGTTTTCTTCAATAGCTTCCAGGTCATGTGACCTAATGACTCTAAATCACTTTGAAACAATTACAATAGTCTCTATAGATGAGGCACAGACATTTGATTTCCATTTTTAGCCATTTTCCATTTTTTATTAATTTTTTTTGTCAAAAATGAGGGTTTTTCTTCAATAGCTTCCAGGTCATGTGACCTACTGACTCAAAATCACTTTGAAATAATTATAATAGTCTCTATAGATAAGGCACAGTCATTTGTTTTCCATTTTTGATTAATTTTCCATTTTTTATTAATTTTTTACGTCAAAATTGAGGGTTTTTATTCAATAGCTTCCAGGTCATGTGACCTAATGACTCAAAATCACTTTGAAATAATTACAATAGTCTCTATAGATAAGGCACAGACATTTGATTTCCATTTTTGATTAATTTTCCATTTTTTATTAATTTGTTTTGTCAAAATTGAGGGTTTTTATTCAATAGCTTCCAGGTCATGTGACCTAATGGCTCAAAATCACTTTGAAATAATTACAATAGTCTCTATAGATGAGGCACAGACATTTGATTTCCATTTTTAGCCATTTTCCATTTTTTATTAATTTTTCTTGTCAAAAATGAGGGTTTTTCTTCAATAGCTTCCAGGTCATGTGACCTAATGACTCAAAATCACTTTGAAATAATTACAATAGTCTCTATAGATAAGGCACAGTCATTTGTTTTCCATTTTTGATTAATTTTCCATTTTTTATTAGTTTTTCTTGTCAAAATTGAGGGTTTTTATTCAATAGCTTCCAGGTCATGTGACCTAATGACTCAAAATCACTTTGAAATAATTACAATAGTCTCTATAGATGAGGCACAGTCATTTGTTTTCCATTTTTAGCCATTTTCCATTTTTTATTAATTTTTTTTGTCAAAAATGAGGGTTTTTATTCAATAGCTTCCAGGTCATGTGACCTAATGACGCAAAATCACTTTGAAATAATTATAATAGTCTCTATAGATGAGGCACAGTCATTTGTTTTCCATTTTTGATTAATTTTCCATTTTTTATTAATTTTTTACGTCAAAATTGACTAAAATTTACTTTTAGTAAGAAGAACATCCCTAAACCATTTGACAGCGAAATCTCTTTTATTGTGAAACGGCTTGGTTCGGTGACACACCGTAAAAAAGAATGGAGATTCAGACCAGCAAAATACTTAAAAAGAGGTAAGATAGCCAAAGCTGTAGCAGATTGTGTCAGTAAATACTACTATTCAAAGTTGAGGCAGACACCAATCCAAGAAATCACAGCGGGGAACATTACGAAAAGCCTCACTAAAGATGTTTTAAGAAAAATTTCATCAGAATTAAAGAAGAGTACAAGACTCCATGATGACATAATGCTTGAGCTCGTGTTAACACAAAAACTGATTAAAGAAACAAGCATTAATTCAAACTCCAAGGGATATTTCCAACAACTTCACATTGACCCTTTTGCAGTGCATTTACAAACAGACACTGGATTACAGATATTGGCCCACCATCTAAGAAATTCATCACCTGTTACCCCCCACCTTGATGCCACAGGGAGTGTTGTACAAAAAATACCTGGTCAGGAAAAAAAAATTCTGTATTATGCTATGGTTTTGCCAGGGATGGGCAAGGACAAACCTCCTTTGCCCATAACTGAGCTACTGACCAACAGCCATACTGTTCCTTCCATTTCACACTGGTTGATGGAATTCAACAGAAAACTGACCCACACTACCAAAATCAAAATAGCACAGATAGAAACTGACTACAGCTGGGCTCTCATTAATAGTGTGCTACTAGCCTTTAACAAGGAGGATATTTCACAGTACCTACATAGAGCGTTTGAGATTGTGCATGAACATAAAGTTGTAATGAAAAACTTCACAGTATTGCACTTGTGCTCTGCCCATATTATGAAGGCTGTTACACAAGCTTTTGGGAAAAAGACCCGTGATCGAGGCTTAAAAGAGTATGCAAGCTATTGTTTTGCATCCCTTTTAAACTGCAATAACCTCCAACTTGCCATGGAGGTGTTTTACAACATGTGTGTACTATTTGATGCAAAACATTGCAACCCCTTAGTACAAACAAGTCAAGCATACCTCAACAGCTGTATCTCCAACAACAAGTCAGAGAAAGATGAAGATGGCCAGCATACAGCAGAAGCACAACACAGCAAAAGTGACAAAAGCAACAGCATTATTGCTAACTCACCATTTACAAAGACTTTCCAAGTTTTACGGGACCAAGCTCAGGTTGACATTCTGTCCGAGGAATCAGAGATCACAGAAAATCATTACTGCTGTCCTGGTATAGTTGATGTGCTTGTGAAGAACTACATGGGAATCATCCCACTGTGGAGCGGAATGTTACTTGGCGACTTAACACGGTACAAAACACCCACATCTGCTGCAACAAATAAAACAAGCAAATCAAGAGAAACAAACTGCCATGTGGAGCTGTGGTTTGGCTTGGTAAAAAAGAACATCTTGGCCAAAAAAAAGTACCTCAGACCAGCAGACTTCATCACAAAATTGTATACATCTTTACAAGGTCGGTATGTTGAACATGTTATGCAGCATGGTCTGCCAGACAAACTTCTGGACAAAACTGTCAGAGTTTTGACTAAACCGGCGGATGATCCCAAAGAAAAATGGAACAAGAGGGAAAGTTCTGCTGGTCAGACAAAGACCAAATCCAAGTATTTCAATCCCCCAAAGACATTACCCAATCCCAGAACTTCCAAAGGCACAAACAAACAAATCACCAAAGCTGATGATGATGATAATAATAAAGAATCACAGGTAAGGTTTCACCTACCTTTGAGGCTCTGTTGCAGTTCCACATAAAGAATTAGTTTGTTAAAAACAATGAAATTATCTGATAAAATTTTTTTGTAATATTCATTTCTGAAATTTCATTAGAAGTAAACAAGTAATAATAGCCTGCATTTCACAATTTCATAATGTGGTTAACATGGGATAACATAATTGACATCTATGTATTGCAGTCTGGTATAGATTTTGTCTTTATTATGGCTGGCTGTTAGCATAAAGTATTATTTAAATTTTGTAAAATATACATTTTTATTGTATTACTTTCAAATGTTTTGATTTTTTTTTCTTTGTATATCTGATTTGCAGTTAACCTTGCTTTGGAAAAAGAGTGACACAGAAGTTGTAGTAGCAGTTGTTCCGTCACAGATTAAAGGTCGGAGCATTGTGATTCATCATTCTGACTTGTGCACTCTTCGACCATATCAGTGGTTGACAGGGGAGGTATGTGTTTGTTTCAGTCATTTATAAAACATCTTCATTTTCAATATTAATACAAACCAATTTTGAGATTTGTATGAGAAGACTTTTGGATGCATGTTTAATATGTGGAAATGCTGATATTCCTTGTGCAGATCATTGAAAGCCTTCTGCATGTGGCTGCCCATGCATTGGGAGTCATGGACACCTTCTACATCCTGAATCACTACTCAGCTGGTGTGATTTTGTTCGGGGACAGAACTGAGCTTCCTAGACAAAGTTTACCAAAGGTAATGGATTTCTTTGTTGCTATATTATGTCATTATAAGATGAATGAACAGAACTTTCACAGTTACACATCATTTACACAGAGCTACAAAATTGACAACAAAATTACTTCTAACATGAAATCATATGTAATGTGTTTTTGGCAAATATGTGTGCTTGTTGATAAAAAGAAGAACAAGATTTAGTTTTTTGAAAAGGTTTGAATTAAAAGCTGGGTTGGTTTTAAAAGAGTCTTCTGAAAGAATTGCCATGTTTTACTGACTACTTGGCTGTTTTAAACATTGAAACACTTGACAAAATTAATGTAATTGTTCACTGCCATGCAAGTTCCAAATATAAGTGTCATATATATGGTTATCCATGCAAATGAAGAGCTGAACATGGCAGTAAGGCTGGACAACTTCTTTAGAAAACATTACATAATTAATTCCACATTTTAAAAAAAATTCTGTACTAGACACTACATATAGGATTTCAGAGTAATGTAAATGTCAATCATTTAATAAAGTAGAAGTAAGAATCTTGATCTAGTTGCACCCACATTAATCTTGGCTAAGTAATTTCATTTGATATCTTGTATGTGTCCTACTAACTAACATCAACATCACTGCAAGCTTTACACCATCCCACAGCAGCCTGTACAGGACAATATTTAACACCTTAATTCTTGTAAAACAGTGTATTGATTATTTTATCATTTTTAAAACACCTTGTCATTGAAAAGAAAAATTTTAAGTAAAAGTAAATACTGACATGTGGGAAAAGATTAATTGCGAGACATGTGCTTAAAGTTTTTCTTTATGTTAACATTTAAATTTTGAACATTTTTAAATGCCATTTCAGGTAAACTTTGACAACTATGAAGCAGTTCTGTCATTTGTCCTTGTGAACAACAATCACTGGAAGTTGCTGGTTTGTAATTTTTTGTCTATAATAAATATTTTTTCATTTTATGGTTTGGATAGAGCATGACATATTCACATTAGTTTTAATGAAATTTTTCTTTGTTATGCCCCTTTCCTTTGTTGATCTGTTTTAGTACATCAATGCAGAAGCCAGAACTGTGTTCCTAATAGATCCTGCACAAGTATCATCTGAGCTTGTGGACTCCCAAAAGGCAGCTAAAAGAATACAGTAAATAAAGCTCTAATAAATTTTTAAAATGTATTAAAAATTAATAAATTTGCAAAGTGACCACATAGAGATTGAGTTAAAAATCTTAATGTATGTGACATTCAGATTTAAGAATACATTATGGAAATATATTATCCTTAATATTTTTTACAAATATATTGTGTAAAAAATATTTACATTAATTTAAATATTTATGTAAATATTAATTTCAATAAACTTAACATTGTTGTTGTTAATAGAAACTGATAAGAGGAAAGCGTGAGTTGTCTTATGAGTGTAATTACAGAATACAATTGCTCTTACACAAATCATTTTGTTTGTTATCCAGAGAATACTTCAAAATGAGAAGGACATGCCATGGAAAAACAGACTGGGTTGGGATCCAATGGAAAGGGGGGACAATGCGCCACCCTATTCAACAAGACGGAAGCAGCTGTGGAGTTATTGTAGTCAAAGTAAATTAACGAGTTCATGTTTTTTGTTATACAAGTGTGGACACTGTGTAATTATTATAGAGAAAAGTTGTCTATCATCAAATACAGTCTCTATGGTTAGTTAAAATGGGCTTTCGGAATTGTGGAAAGAGTGTGTATTCACTTGGAGGAATACAGACTCCCCCAACAGTAGCCCATAACTGGGGTCAGTGCAACATGCCACACAGTATTTGTAATTACACTTCTTCCATCATCTTCTAAATGTTGAAACATTTAGATGTTTCACTACAGGTATCTGTACTAACAAACATACCTGTTTTAGTATGTGTGGATACACTATATATGTCCACATGAATGTTTAAGTCTGATGCATTATAATGCAATAAAAAAAGTCTTTAAAAACTTTTTTTTTTCTTTAGATGGCAAAAGCTTGGATGGAAGCCTTCCCTCTGATGCCAGATGTAGATTTTGACACAACAAAAAAGGCAATGAAAAGTGAAAGAAGAACTCTCGCTCTTCAAATCCTTGATGCATCAGGTATACCATATGTGCATGTCTTTCATTTCGACTTACAATACATAAACATACACACATATATATTTTAGAATCTCCCCATCTCTTTCATTACTGAACCAGTCTCGACTGGTGAATTTAAGGTTTTTTATTTTATTTGATTAAGATCAACCACCATCATCAAAGTCACCACAATAACCTCAATAAATGTGAAAACTAAAACATATACAAACATTGGAATACAAAACATGAACTTACAATAAAGATAACAAAACTAAACAGATCTCGCTGCTTTCGCTGGGGAACACTAAGTTTTGATTTCTTTGTGACACCAACAGTGCCAATCCAAACAGACAAAAATACCTAAACGATATGCAACCTTGATAATTTAGAGAAGTTACTTTACAAATGTATTTTAAGTAATCTCCAAGTATTAATAATTTTAAATGAATTTTCTGAAATAATTTGCTATTTTGTTTTATACATATATATATAGATATAGATATAGATATAGATATAGATATATATATATATATATATATATAAATATATATATATATATATCTTGTTTGAATATGCTGTATATTATGCTGTATATTTCTTCTTGATTACAGTATTCGATGACCACTGTTGGTGTGCGATGTGCGCTGCATACAAAGCCCCGGGGTCTGGCCCTGGAATGACAGACTGGGTGAGAAATCAAGAGTTGTCAATGTAAATTTCAGAAGTAGACACAGGAAATAACTCTTGGGAGCCATGAAATGTTTTATATAACAAATGACAAGCAAGTAAACACCAAACTGTGTGACAGGAGATGAGTAAGTTCAGTACTGCTAAACATGTATATTTTCTTGTATTTGTGAACAGATCCAGTGTGACAACTGTGACCGATGGTACCATGCCCTGTGCATGAATATGAAGAGCACAGAATTTCAAAAGAAAAAAAAAGGCAGTTGGAAATGTGTATTGTGTAGTTAATCTTGAAACTAGAAACTGTGTTCATTATTGTTCGAAATACTTTTTGAAAATATCTGTGGAAAATGAAAATGTAATATGTTTGTTTGGCATTGATGCTATGTGTGATGTATAAAGTGTACTTGAATGATTTCAAAGAGATTTGAAGTCATTTTATGACGTAATCTGAAAGCTATTAAGCAACAATCTTAAACTTTAAGGAAAATATTCCTAAGAATTATAAAATAAAAACATAAAACATAAATGACTGTGCCTCATCTATAGAGACTATTGTAATTATTTCAAAGTGATTTTGAGCCATTAGGTCACATGACCTGGAAGCTATTGAAGAAAAACCCTCATTTTTGACAAGAAAAATTAATAAAAAATGGAAAATTAATCAAAAATGGAAAACAAATGTCTGTGCCTTATCTATAGAGACTATTGTAATTATTTCAAAGTGATTTTGAGCCATTAGGTCACATGACCTGGAAGCTATTGAATAAAAACCCTCATTTTTGACAAGAAAAATTAATAAAAAATGGAAAATTAATCAAAAATGGAAAACAAATGACTGTGCCTTATCTATAGAGACTATTGTAATTATTTCAAAGTGATTTTGAGCCATTAGGTCACATGACCTGGAAGCTATTGAATAAAAACCCTCAATTTTGACAAAAAAAATTAATAAAAAATGGAAAATTAATCAAAAATGGAAAACAAATGACTGTGCCTTATCTATAGAGACTATTATAATTATTTCAAAGTGATTTTGAGCCATTAGGTCACATGACCTGGAAGCTATTTAAGAAAAACCCTCAATTTTGACGTAAAAAATTAATAAAAAATGGAAAATGGCTAAAAATGGAAATCAAATGTCTGTGCCTCATCTATAGAGACTATTGTAATTATTTCAAAGTGATTTTGAGTCATTAGGTCACATGACCTGGAAGCTATTGAAGAAAAACCCTCATTTTTGACGTAAAAAATTAATAAAAAATGGAAAATGGCTAAAAATGGAAATCAAATGTCTGTGCCTCATCTATAGAGACTATTGTAATTATTTCAAAGTGATTTTGAGTCATTAGGTCACATGACCTGGAAGCTATTGAAGAAAAACCCTCATTTTTGACAAAAAAAATTAATAAAAAATGGAAAATGGCTAAAAATGGAAATCAAATGTCTGTGCCTTATCTATAGAGACTATTGTAATTGTTTCAAAGTGATTTTGAGCCATTAGGTCACATGACCTGGAAGCTATTGAATAAAAACCCTCATTTTTGACAAAAGAAATTAATAAAAAATGGAAAATGGCTAAAAATGGAAAACAAATGACTGTGCCTTATCTATAGAGACTATTATAATTATTTCAAAGTGATTTAGAGTCAGTAGGTCACATGACCTGGAAGCTATTGAATAAAAACCCTCATTTTTGACAAAAAAAATTAATAAAAAATGGAAAATGGCTAAAAATGGAAATCAAATGTCTGTGCCTTATCTATAGAGACTATTATAATTATTTCAAAGTGATTTTGAGCCATTAGGTCACATGACCTGGAAGCTATTGAATAAAAACCCTCAATTTTGACGTAAAAAATTAATAAAAAATGGAAAATTAATCAAAAATGGAAAACAAATGACTGTGCCTTATCTATAGAGACTATTATAATTATTTCAAAGTGATTTTGAGTCATTAGGTCACATGACCTGGAAGCTATTGAATAAAAACCCTCATTTTTGACAAAAAAAATTAATAAAATATGGAAAATGGCTAAAAATGGAAATCAAATGTCTGTGCCTCATCTATAGAGACTATTGTAATTGTTTCAAAGTGATTTTGAGCCATTAGGTCACATGACCTGGAAGCTATTGAAGAAAACATTATATTATTTAATATTAAAATTATTGAAAATATTGTATATGACTTTAAAATTTTATAGATGCTATTTTGGCTCATGTAAAAGCATGAATTAGCAATGACAATTAGTTAGTTGGTTACAATTCAAGGCATTTATTAACATTTCTTTGATAGGAATGTTTGGTTCGGTAATTTGTTGATAGTCCCTAAGTGAACCTTCGGGCGCTGCGGCCGGGAGCGATAGAAAACCGCTGGCCGACAGTAACGTTCATAAATCGGATCAACCTTGAGCTAAACGCCGCTTACTCCGCGGAGCTCGAATATCGAATATCCAACTTGAAACTAACTTCACTGCGGTCCGGTACCGCGACAAATCATTCGCAAACCAGAAAAACATCATGGGTATAACTGCTTATTAGGTTCTTAAAAACTGTAATCAAATTAATATAAGGAACATATTGAGTCTACTTGTGTTTATTGTGCACTGCAGCTTTTATTACGATTAATAAATCATCTTATAATAAAAATAAGGAGGTTGGTATTAACCCATGAATTAGCGAGTATAATCCATGTTGTCATTTTTTCCTTGCTCAAAGTAATTGCCTTCTTTTGCCTTTAAACTCACCCAGGACACCAAATTGGAGTCATGAAATGGACAGGAAAAAATTCAGTGTTAGGGTTTCTACACTGGCTACCAGCTACTTTCACCTTAAATTCTGGGCTAACCTTTTGTGCTTTGAATGGTCAAGCTTAACATGACGCTCCGCCCACATGCGGAAGTAGAGCAAACCTCCAACAAATAAACAGTTGTAATGGCACAGGTAGAAAAACTCAATGCTTTACCTGAAACATTTTTGCCTTAGCCAACACTGAGGCAAAGACGACAGGCAGAAATATTATCCAACGAGTCGCACGTCGGGTCTGTAAGGTTACTTGCGAGAAACAACGGAGAAATCAACGTTAAAGCCCAAGTCTTTCTCAGCCGAGGGGCACAAAGTCTCATTGGATGTGATGAGAAAATTTTGTCGGGAGCATTTTGCACGTGCAAAAGTGAGTAAGTAATAACTTAAGAGCTTTGCAAATTTGTCTTCAGGAAAAAGCTCAAAAGTAAACCTTAGCATAAAAAGGCGCTTAAATGTAAATGCAGCAGTTACTACAGTATGTTTTCATGCTGCCATAGAGCATTGATTTTACAAACATAAAATCAAGCATACTTCACTTATTGATCTTTGATCTGACTACCAATGAGTGTTATGACAAAAAATTGGATGCTTACTACCAGTTACCTTTAGATGGACATGTGGTAGTTGCCGTCGATCACAGTTTCATTCGATTGGATGTGAAGTCGGCTGCAGGCCCTGATGAATTTCTTGCATTTCTCCAGACTCCATTTGAGTTTTGGAAATTGCTTTCCGCCCTTTATACACTCTGGTAACGGCTGCCAGGATTACATGTTTTCCACTAACAACTTTGGACCATGATTTTCTATGATTTTCCTCAAAATCTTTATGACAGCAGTGCTTCAGCAAGACAACATCGTCGGTGGTTCAGCTCCTCTGTGATAGGTGTTATATATATATATATATATATATATATATATATATATATATATAAAACACTATGACATCCAGGCCTTGACACTTCTGCCTCCATGTGACAGTTTTTATGTGGCTCTCCTCCAAATAACTCAAATTCAGACGATGTTTGTTTTGATTCTAAACAAACATAGATGCCACTCAATAATTTGAGTGTGTCTTAGAGATCAAAAGTTAAACAGTAGCAAGAGGCTGCTTTAGGTCCTGTGATGACACTGTAGAGTTTTTGGAAACTTTTTAGCATTTTTTAAATTTGATTTGAGACATTATGTAAATTGATTAGTATTTTTAAAACGATTAAATATCCATGCCCTGCGACAGACTGGCGACCTGTCCAGGGTGTACCCCGCCTCCCGCCTGGAACGTAGCTGGAGGTAGGCACCAGCAACCCTCCCGACCCCATTAGGGACAAGGGTGAACAGAAAATGGATGGATGGATGGATGGATGGATTAAATATCCATATGTTCAAATATTTTCACCTGGTTATCGGAAGCATCTAACGCTCAATAAGTTTGTTTCTGCCATCTGGTGGAAAAAAAGAAGCACTACACTTGTTTTTATGCGTCTGAGCTGAAGTCTAAATACCAATTAAGTTCCTTATGTCATGCCTGTGAAAGATAAGAGAATCTAATTTACAATCAAATTCAATAAAATGTAACCGGTTCGTCATTAAACGATTTTCTTTATCAGTTTTGAAAGGTGGGGGATTTCACTACTTGCATCAACACCATGAAACCTAATTATTTCTTTTGGATATATTGTATTGCATTCCAGTCTTATCTTCAGACTTTATAAGTTATGTACAGCCCACCATGTCAGAGGCTGAAATCGTGTGTTTGTTAGTGATGGTAATGAAAGAGGAGATGGCTCCTATACAGAATTAAAGTCAAGTTACAGTAGAAGTTCCTTGTTTGTACTATAAACTGATGCACAGAGAATGTTTTCCACAACATAAAATCTACCAATTTGCGCAGAAAACTTACAACAGGGTTTCAACTTCAAGCTGGAACCAAGAAATAGTTCTAGTATTTAAAAAGTGTTTAAAATGTGTGCATTTTCCTCTGTTTTACAGAGATTCAAAAAGAAAAAAAACTCCTAATATTACATAAAATAAAACTAAAACTGCACAAGGATTTAAATAATGACATGATAATTACAAAATAATTTGTAAGCAACCATATTTATGAATTGATTTAGCATTAAGGTTGAGTAGCTGATGAAAATATCACTGACTCGTGTTCATGTAATTGATATCATCATTACCAGATGACCATCATATAATCATCTGATGTTAAATCCTGTAATTGCCCCCATTTTGTGATTGGCTCACCCTGACTGGCTTTAGAGAAAAGCTCAATTGCTTTTCTAGTTCCTGTTAACCTCTAGATGTCAGTAAAGTCCATTAAATAAGCTGTTACTCTGCATCAACAGTTCAGTTTGACTCAGTATATACTGAATACATTTAAATTTCTGTATTTAATGGCATCTGGATTGCTTGGATCATATTCCTATGAATGAACTGTTTTGTGTTTTGTTTGTTTGTTTGTTTTGCCTCACTATCACTCACTGATGTTGCTAGATAAGCATTGTTACTGTTTACTGCCACTGGCTTCTGGAAAAAAAACAGATACATGTAGCTGTCATGTTCTCCACAGTCTGATCTCAGTAAATAACAACACTTGATATAAATTATTGTGAGTTTAAATGAGCCACTTCTGGCGTACAGTTTGAGGACAGCCAAGCATTGCCAACATATTGACACAAACAATTTAACCTTTTGAGATGATCAGGCCCAGATGTTTCAAATCTTTGCTACCAATGGGACACTGTAATATGACCTCTAACTGCATTTAAAGTTTATTGTAATGATTTATCTATAATCATCTTAGGTAATCGATTTAGAACACTGGTGCACCTTCTCACTTCTGTTACTGGAATTTCAGTGTGCAAATTTATTTGGGTGATGGAGAAAGCCTTAGATTTTATTCCAACAACTGCATTTACATACGAAACAGTCATTTACATATCCGTTATAAATGATTTTAGTCATGGTTTCAGTTCCTTTTAATCTGAAGAATAACAGGGCCAGGAAGTATGCTGACAAAGCTTAAAAAGACACACCCTATTCTCCGCAGTGATGAGAAGCAGCAACTTCCGTTTTAGATATCATCTTTGAAATGTAAAATAGGCGCCTACCTATGTGTCTTGGTCTTGTGGTTTTATTGCTGCAATCAGTATCAACGCAAACATGAAAGCTCCTACTACATTCAGTTCTGAGGATCAACTGGAAAACACATGACTTTTTGTAAGCAGCAATAAAAATACAATTCTGAATCATAAGCAGTTGAGGACCATCTATTTTTAATCATAAGCAGTTGAGAACTATCTATTTTGTCCTCTGAACCTTCTGCATCCACTCGCACAGGGTTCCGCAAACTTTAGATCCGTATTTTGATTGGTGAGATATGAGGAAGGACATATCTGGCCTCAAACATGTCCTCCCAATGGATACATTGATCAGAAGCCAACAGAATTTGTAGCGGGATGGAGGTTGCCTAACTGTATGCAGCCATGTTTGACATCCTGCCACAGGAAACAGCAGCAAACCTCAATGGAAAAAAAGCAGGTGTTATTTTCAAAACAACATTTCAGACTTGCTTATGCAGCATATAGTTTTACTATCTATACTATACTAAAAAAATTATAACATGTTTACTTCCTTCCATTCTTTCCAGTCCAGCTGACACTAAAGGATAATCCAGTGTAACATATCCAGTATCTGTGGTTGGATCAATCAAATGTACATTTTAAAAGGATTACTGATCGCACTCTGTGGACTCGTGAACTATGAGTTTGAGGCCCGTTTCATCAGTGGCCTTTCTACATTAGAGTGAGGCAGCTGGGTCGAATGAGGAGGCTTTTAAAAGCAGAAGTTTTGCTAAATTATTTCTGATTATGCATAATACATGACTCTGGGAGAGCATGAAGGAAAGTAGAGGCAAGCAGAGAGCGAATGAGGGGAAAGAAAGGAGCATAAAAACGCTCCAATCTCCACGTCCATGAAAACAAAGCCTCGGTAGTACATCCTTATGAGTCCTTTTCTTCTTAAATTCTTTGCAATAACATTCATTCTCTAATTTTGTTCACTTTCCCCGACCCTCTTTCATCACCCTTTCTGTACATGAGAAGGAGATGGACTGCACGGGTCCTCTCATGTCTTTAGGATATCATTACCCAATCGCTGGATGTACAGACATCTCAATGAATTTCACAAGGTGTGAAATTAATCAAAAGCATCCTTCAATATATTTTTGTCCTCTTAATTTTGGCTATAATTGCTTATAGCTTAGGAAAAGCCAAAATGTCTACATTCATTGAAAGTGGTACGAAGACTGTCAGTATGTGACTCTGTTGAGGTGTTAAGGAAGATCTTTCATGTCGTTGGCTTTCGTGTCTCATTTGCTTGTTGACAAAAAAGTGCTGAATTTGCTGTCCGATCAGCATTCTGATGCCACAGTCAGTAAACTATTGGTACTGGTGGCGCGTTTCCAGATTTAGCTGGAAAAGGAAATCAACTTCTCCTTCAAGCTTATTTGAAAATGGAAGCATGAAGAATCTCCTAACAAATATTAAGGGATGATTTTGAGTTACCACCAGAAGACATGGCCCGTAAAAAAGCAACTAAAAACTCTGGAGTCTTTGCTCCAAAAGGAAGACCGTGGACCACTGAGCAAAAGTACTGTTATTTTTCTCCTCAGTCCAGGTTGGATAGATCTGATGTTATCATTGGCTCAACTTTCCAATAACAGGTCAGGTTAGCACTCTGTGAACAGTCAGCTTCTTTAGCAATGACCCTCTGTGATTAGCTCTCTTTAGTCCACCCTGTGAAATCATCCATGTAGATCATATAGAGAAATGACAGTCATGGAGCTCATGTTCTGCTGCTCTGGACTCTGCCCAAGCATGCTGATTGTGATTTGATTTGCACTCTTGGGTTATAAATGGAGTCTCATCTCAGTTTACTGCTCAAGTCACATCTGATGATGCAACATTAAATGCCTTACACGCCGCTGTTGGGATCTTTGCTAGACTGACTACAGAAACGGAGGCAGATGCTTAGAAAATGTCTCCAGAAATGGGCCATACAATGATGTGTGACATCAGTCTTTCTAATCTCTAAATGTAAACAAAAAGGACTGACAAGGCAAGGTTTACTTCTGCTATAGGTTTTGCTAATTGCTTTGCAATCGATGCATAAGAAGAATGGAAGTGAGGAGATGGAACAGCATCTATGCATCTTTGATGAAGACTGAGGAATAATAGATGAGTAGAAACGAGTAGATGTTAGTTTCCTTAGTTTATTAAGTGAACAAACCAAATGAACCATGTGGATGCTTTATATAGAAAGTCATATATATTTCACTTGTGTCTACATAACTTTTAATCATATGTAACTGAGATGTTACATAGGTTGTTTTTGCCTGTACGTACATAGAAAACTCTGTTGCTTCTATTTAGTAATGATTCATAAAATGCCACAAAATAAATGGTTTATTGCAGGATCACTTTCTCAAAGTGATGAATTCAGAAAAAAAAATTATTTGAGTAACTTCATTCATTAGAGAAAAGAATAGAAAAGGAAGGCCTAGTCAGAGTCTAGACTTGCATCTGATTGAGAGGCTGTGGCTTGAAATTCAACAGGCTGGTTATGCTTGAAAAATGTCCAGTGTAGCTGAATTGAAGCAATTCTGCAGAGAGGAGTGATTCAAAACTCCTCCACAGTGATGTAAAAACGGAATTGCTCATCATCAAAAATTATTGACTGCACTTGTTCCCACCAAAGAGTACAACTGGTGGTCAGGTTTAGAGGGCAATTACTTTTTCACATGGGGCCAGATTGATTGCAGTATTTTATTGTCTTAATAAAAGATCATTTGAAAGCTGCTTTTTGGTCCACATTTTTAAATAATACTAATAAAAAAAATATTAGAGTTAACATTTTTCCGAACTGTAAACCACGGAGATTTTTGCAAAGGAACAACAAATAGTGAAAGAATAATGTAAGATTCGTTTTATTTCTAGTAAGTCGGGAAATGTTTCCGGAAGTATTACAAAGTTGGTGGGGTAATAAAGCCAAAATGTAAAAAAGCAAAAAATAAAGACATTAAACTTAATCTACAAATTCATGAGGCATTGTTATACTCCCTCTTGTGGACAAAAGACAATACTCCAAAAAATCTGAGTTTTGTGATTGACTGGGGAAAATTATATAACTTTACAAAACAAAAATACTGAAGTTTGTAGGAAAAAAATGACAATTGTTTGTTCTGATTTCCCCGAAACAATCCCGTTTATAGCAAATACAGAAGAGATTACGCGCGCGCGCCGGTATCAAACTGTGATTGCGCGCGCCTCGCCTGCTGCTTGCATTTAATTGTGGGCATTCTTGCACGCGCCTGCATGGGCACGAGTCAGCGCGCCTACTGCGATTGCGCTTTTTGAACAGTGTTGAATTTGTCCCGTGGATGCATATGAGAGGGGAAGCTCTCCCCCTGTTTTTTTTTTTTTTTTCTTTTTTGCAAGCGCTGCAAAAGTGTTTCAGAACGCTAGACGGCACACGAGCCGACACAAGAGGACGTGGGTGAGGGAAACCGGTTTTTGAGGAAAGGAGGACGAAAGTGCAAGGTGACAAACCAAAGAACGGCATCTTCATACAAACAGTCTGTCAAGATTTGATCTGTTTTTTTATTCTTTCTGGAGCGCACGTCCCCCTGGGATCCAGAAGCGGAGGAGGTCTCTCTCTCTCCCCCCCTCTTTCTCTCGCTCCCTGTCTGTTATTATTCCAGCAGAACAGTTGATCCTGAGCAGCCCGGCTCCAGACGCTGCTGCGCGCTGCCCCGGACGACAGCTAATCGACCGCGCTCGAAGAGAATGGGTTGTTTTTACACTGAGGGGGACGGGGCTCTGCTCTAAGTCCGGCAGATCATGTCAGGGGTACACGCTTCAGACACAGGACATTTTTTTGATCCTGCCATCAGCGCACCGCCAGCTCAGGGCGCGACCAACGCAGCGGGGATCGGTGGCGACGGGGCCGCGCTGCCTCCGACCGCTTCTCGGACGTACTTGGAGGTGTCGAGCGCTGCCCAAGGCTATGGGGCCGAAGGAGTGTACACCAATGGACGGTACAGGGACCACAGCGGCTCACGGATCGGGAGTGGCAGCCGTGATAATTCCGCGGAGAGAAGTCAGGGAGGTGGAAACACACCTTGTGGTATAATGAAGGTTAGTGATAAAAGCTCATCTTCTTCACTGTCAGAGATTTCCAAGGTTACACGAAGGAAATCTGTTCCAAAGCAGCAAAGCAAGTCTGACATAACAGTAACCATTCCCAGATATTCGTGCCTAGTTTGTCGGCGTTTTGGTGAGCTTGTTTAGATGCAACAAGAAAAATGGTCAATTACGGTGCTTTACGTTCAGCAACTTTCTCCAGAAGTTTATCATAGAGGAGAATGCATGAATAATTCCCAGAGCCCCAAACGAATTACATGTAAATACTTCCACTGAACTTTTCTTTTAATATTTTTGAATTGTGCTGCATAGTGTCAAAATCATGTACATTTAGTATCTCGTCACTCATGTTCTTTTTGCAGAAGCAAGACCAAAACAGGAAGTTTAAATAAAGTTGGAATGTTTTTTTTTTCCCATCTATAAATGATCTAGAATAAAGAATAAATATGTTGAGCGATTTAGTCTACGGGCAATCTAAGTGTTTAATTGAGTGAGCTTCAAAACATCTGACTCTTAGCTGCTGCGATTTACAGAATCGGAATCTGTCTTTTCAAACGTTTTACTGAATAGAGCAGCGACTCCCAACTCTGGAGCAGATGATCTTTCTCCTTTTATCCCTGTCAGTAATAGATGATTATATTATTTTTAATGGCAGCCCTGCCCTAATTAGTGCTTTCATTACTGGAGGTTAATTAACTGGTCTCCCGCAAACCACTGGCAAGACACCATCTTTTTTATATATATAGTTTAAGCTCATATTATATGCTCTGCCCTGACTGTGTGCAGAATTTTGCCATATCAGCTGTAGTTTACATGGCAACTGACAGAACATGTTTTCTTTTTTTTTCTGTGACCAGAATCTGCACTCCTTATAAACCATTATATGTTCATGCTAGAATAATTAAACCAGCCGTAGATGAACCTAATGTGGTGCAGGACATTTTCATATTATGTAATGTTGCAGCCACATATTGTTGGGATTTTATGTGATAGACCAGCATAGATTAGTGAATTATTGTGAAGGCTAAAGAAAATGATAGATGCTTTTAATGTATTTTTTTTTCGGGGGGAGGGAAACAATATGAAAACTGTGGAGTGCTTATGTTTCTAAGTTCCTCTTATTTTTATACCTATTAATAAAATTCAGTGCAACATGTTGCCTTTCAAAGTCACTAAATTCATAAACATCAGTCGTAAAACAATATTCAGTAGGACACATCTGCAAAATCCAGGTTGTCAATCTAATATTTGGTGCTGTGGAGCTGCAGCAATCCTCAGCTGAAGTGAGAATATTTCTATACATGGCATTAGTTCTGCACTCCACAAATCCAGAGTTACAGAAAAAAAGTTCTGTTTAAAGTTTTCCACAAGCCATATAAAGGTCATAGAGAAAAACATGAAAGAAAGTACATGGAAAAGGCAATATATTATGAAAAATATACCACTGCACATCATCCTGAACCCACTCCCCCCCCCCCCCTAAATGATACATGGTGTTGGCATTATGATGCTGTGGGGATGCTTATATACTGTAGGTATAGAGAGATAACCCTAGATCTAGATCAACAATGAACTTGTTTGGAATAAAACATATCCATGCCCAGCCAAAGTCCAGTTCAAACTTTTGTTGAGAATCCACGTGAAAACTGGTGTTCACAAAAGCTCTTCGTCCAACGTGACGGAGCTTTTGCTATTTTGCAAAGAAAAGAAGGGAAAAAAACCCAAACCTTTAAATGTAGAAAGCAATTACTTTAAGAGTTGTTGTTGTAATTGTGGCAAAAATTGACTCAGTACACACATAGTACTGAGTTTAAACATTTTATTGTTCAAAATTCTCAAGGTAGCCTTGTTCTTCTAATTCACAATTATTAATTACTTTTGCTGGATTCTATCAATACTTTAACAATTGGGGTTCACTGTACTTTTCACTGGGGTTCACTATTTTCTCATTTTAATCATTTAATGCTGCTTTTATTACATTGCTAAGTGCTTAAATAATAATATAAAGGTAGCCTTAACAGACCACATTAATTGCTACAACATTCAACTGTTGGATTAGGTAAAAATAGAGTTTGTAAAAGGTGCTTTTTTGACTGCTTAATTTTGATCATTGTCATCAGGTTGACCTGGATCTGTCTGGGCACTTGGAACAATGCGGTAAACATTAGCTTTAACAGGAACCTGCTGATTGAGCATCGGACTCTCAATCTTTCAGTGGAAAAGCTTCATGCATAGTTTCAGCACACCTACTCGCATTTCAGTCACACATTGCGTGTGTGTTTGAGTTGCAGTTCAAAAGGTGAAGGGGCTTCGGTTCCATGGGAATAGCAGTCATAGTAGCGCATTACCTCATTAATTTGGCCCTCGACATGCAAATGTTGGAAGAGAAGAGTTTGCCTGTCTGTCTCTTTAGCGGGCACCCAGCTTTGTCTTCTTGTAATTTCTTCATCAGGGTGATGGTGTCATGTCAGAGAGACTTTTAAGTGGCTAAAGGCGAGGATTTGTGATGCACACTTGTTATGTAACGCTGAACTGAGGATAACTGTGAGTTTGGTTCCTTTATGGTTTCAGGTATCAGCCGAGTAGGAGAAGGAGGAGCTTGATGGTTAATTTACCAATAATCTTTCCTGTCTTCTTTGTTGTTGCTGTAGAGTTAGAAACTGAAATAGGTCAGCATATAAATCTGTAAAAAAAAAAAAATTCACTTAAATGAGTCAGAGAGGAGAGACAAATGTGTAACAGCACTGTTATTGTTAAATGTAAATGAAGTTGTGCTGTTTAAAAAAAAAACACAAAAAAAACGGGTTGATTCTGAATCTGTTTAATTTATACACCAACCAGTGGTGGGCGATAGGTATGTAACAAGGTCTATCTCACAAGATTTAGCAAATATTAAAACATCACAAAGTGCTATCACATTGTTGTCAGCATGTGAAGTAAATGGAAGCTGTTATTATGAAGGTAGATTTGGGGAGCTTCTTTTCTCAAACAGGGTGTATCAGTTCGCACATCCATCTATCTGTCTTCTTGTGCTTTTTATGAGATTACGGGATTGTGGGGATAGCAGACCCAGCTCATACTGGGAATCCCTAAACTCTTCCTTGCCAGATGGATTCTTCATTGTGTTCTTACTCTGACCTGATAGCAGGGATGGGCAATTATCTTACCGTCTTACTCAAGGAACTTTTGGAACTTTTGGTTCCATGAGTGTCAATAAATATAGAAAAAATATAACTGAATGCAATTGTTGATTTTTTAAAAGTTACTTTGCACTGTTTAATAAATGTACATATGTAGGTGATATGTTTTATGGTTGATAAGGACCCAAGCATACGGACTGATTGTGGCAAAGAGCAAAGTAGTTTAGTAATAAAACAACAAGAAGAACTTACAATGAAAAAGCTACAGGAAGAAGATGATAACCACAGCAGAGTTATGAGAGGAAAAAATACAGGAAGGAAGCAAGTGAAATCAAGAAAAGACACTAAAGATAAACAAAACGGCACAATCAAAACACAAGAATAAGTAAGAAGCTAAACTCAACAAATAAGACACGACCTAAGAAGAATGAGCTGATAAAGAAAACTCCGGATGACAATAATAAAGAAGGAAAACAAACACATATGAAAAGTAAAACACAAAACACCATTGGTTCATGACAGTAGGTTATTTCATAATGGGAGTGTTTTAGTTTTAATTCAGTATTTGTGTTTGTGGGCACTTTTCAAATTAGTTTGCTGATTGGAACCCTTGAAGTTTGTCAAAAACAGAAAATAAATGTGTAAGGGGGAAATACTTGTTTTATGCAGATGCCATCACTTGTGGCATCTGTTGAATATTTCATTAGTTAGTGTGAATCTTTAAAGCTTCTCTGAAGAGGGGACAAGAATGTTGCAGCAGGAAATCTGTGCAAATGTGGCATTGTAGAAATCTCTCACTTTGCTTTGACTAATTTTGCTTCTAGCCATTGATTCCTTGATGTGTGATTTCAGTGATCACCCTGAGGATACCTCACAAACCTGAAAGTAAACAATCACTCACTAAATGTATCAGAGTATCATCTGAGATGCTTTGCAGACATTACAGCTCAGAGCCCCACATTAGTGATATAATTAGGATACATATAACAAAACTCTGGGTGAAATGCCTGTCTTTGCTATGGGATTTCAAAAGGCATAAGCAATTCCCACATCTCCTGCAGCAGCAGGCTGCACTCAACGCTTGGATATTTTTGGAGAAACAGAGAACTGCACTGCGCAGAATAAGAGACAGCAGAAGATGTGAAATGGTGATTACAGACATCTAGGGCTGCTGAATCATCGCTCCCTGCCTTGGATGGTTTCCACAAAGCAGCAAAAGACAAACATCTGAAATAGACCTCTTTATGCGAATTCACAGCTTAGCACCAAACAATTTTTGTTTCAGCAAAGGTCACTCATCCACAAGACACACAAAGCTCACAAAGCCCTGATTGTATTTGACGAGCAGGAGTAATTAACGCCTCAGTGTTGTGAAGTTAAGCTGTGAGAATGAGGGATTTAACGTGAATTATTTTGATTCTGCTGTGAGTTTTTGTGCAGGTTGGTTATACTATTGGTGAACATGTTTGATATTCAATCTGCTGGTGTTTAGACCAAAGGATAGAGAAGTGAAGCATTCACCAGGCTTGATTGTTCCAGTTTTATTGACCACATTGAGAGGTTTATTACACAAAAAAACAATATAGCTTGATACAAAAAAGTCACCTTCCAATGTGAAAGTGTCCTCCAGACAAACAAATGTCTTTCAAACAGGAATTATTTACCCCTGCGTGCGGTGATCCTTTTTTGCTTCAGTTATTCGTAGGGAACCCGTGCAACAGCAGAGGAAAAATGCCTGAGTTTATGTTATTTGTCTGTATGTCAGAGGAATAACTCTGGGTGAAATCATGTGAACAGGACATTGATCTGGTCAGAAGATGCATTAGAGTCTGGTGGAATGGTCCTAGCCCTTCAAGGCGGCTAGTGTGAGGATGAGTAATGCTCGTATTTGTCAGGCTGATGTCACCCAGGAACAGGAGACTGTTGGAAGGGTGGGATAATACATCTGCTCCACCTGGTTTTGCTCCTGCATGTTCCTTACTGCCTAAATATGGCACTTTTTCCTTGATCACATTTGTTGTCATGTCAGTCTTCAGTGAGGCAGAACAAGAAAGAAATAGTACACAAATACGGGAGATGGTGATGAAACCATGTGCAATAGTCAAATAAAATATATGAAAAAAGTTTCACTTGCTGATAATCCTTTTGACAATTTTATGTTTTGTAATAAAAGTTGGTGTCTTTCGCGCAGGGTGAGGATTTAAATTGAGTTATTTTGCTGTTCATGAGCTGACAATTAACAGGCATTCTGTTATGTTGCCGTGTTAATTCTGGTGTTTACTGGATGTCAGGGGATGGAGCTCTGCTTCCCTACGTTTCTTTCATTACACGTCGTAATTAAAAAGGGAAGACAATGATGGTCGCAGGTAAATCCCGCACGAGTATTTGTAACAGCCTTGCTTTATTTACTCAGCCAGTCAATGTGCTCGGTTTGCCAAAGGGAGTCTCCGTTCTGTCTTCATGTTCACACAGTTTCATTCATCTGTTCCTCCTCGTGCTGCCTGGGGCTGTCTGATGGACTTATCTTTGTGCCGGAGATCAGAACGGGGAGAAAATGATTAATTCCCCACAGGGTGGGCGCACGTGTGCACCAGCACTTACAAAATGGGGAATTTTGCAGGGCTCCTTGCAAAGTGCTACATCAGCTTTTATCACCTAAACAGGTGGAAATTGGAAAAACAAATTACACTATTCGCCTTTGCAACCTTGCGCTGAGGCAAGAAACTAGCAAACTTGTGACAGAAAATACGAGCAGAGTTTTGCAGGAGGAAGGACCTCCGTGAGAGCATTTGCATGGAGACAAAGTAGATTCATTGATGTCTTATCAGTCAGATTGTATGGTAAACCTATGTTTATATATTCCTATGGTAATATCATGTGCAAACAAGTCAAACTTTCACGAATTCTTAATTAAAAAATCTAGATTTTTATAAATGAGTTGATAGCCTGGTGCGTCACCAAATATAGCAATCATAGAGAAGAATAAGTATGTTTTTTGACAAGTTAGCATACTTATACAAATGTGGCAGCAGATAGAAATGACATCGATGTAGGTTTAAGGGCCTTCAATGGAGTTCTTCTTAAAATTTCAGGCTGATGTCGAGAAAATAAACTGATGCATTTGAGGAAAAATTTTCATTAGTATGACTTTCTTTCGTTCCTTTCCTTTTGTGTAGGACTATAATTTTTTTCACTTGCATTGCCGACTAATTTCAAAAGGAACAGCAGGTACTGGAGGTCATTTCAAGCAAAGGTATATAGTCAGCAACTCTGCTATTTGTTGAGCAGGAGTTTTCAGGTGCTTATTTCACAGAACATCATACCATTTTGCTTTTCTGCTCTTTGTAGCATAACATTGAGTACATACCAAGCTAATGTATTTTCATTTAGTCAGCTTAGCTTCTCCAGCGTTGTGCATATGAGGCAGCTACAGACATGCCACATGTAATTTCTACAATGCAGTCTTACTGCATTGTATGACTTTATCAGAGTAAAAGATGGTGAACCTTTAGTTTTCAACCGTTCTATTAAACCACAGGAATGGTTTGATGGAAAACATAATGATTCAATTTCTTTTAATGAATAAGACAATATCATACCGCATTATGCATTACTGAAAAATGTTGCAGCACTAGTTTGCCTTTTCTCGTACGTGACTAAATTTCTTTCTAAAATTAACTTCTTGTTCTACTTTGTTTGCATCGTTTTTGTTGGATTTGCTTTGCCCCAATGTGTTAAAAATGATTCTTAGACTGATTGACGTTCTCAAATTTCTTTAGATGTAAACATACTGTTTCTTGTTTTCAACCTTAATTTAATCAGGTAAGCTATTAGGAGCAGGTTCCTATCTTGACAGTTATATAATATATCATATAATTTATTGGTTGTTGCCATGGCTGCAGAACAATTTAAAACATACAAGCATCTGACTTTATCAATAAGTCACTCCTAAACTGAGACACTCATAGAATTGAAACACCAAATGTTACTAAATGTATCTTACATTTGTAACTGAAACCTTTCTCTCTCCATCAAGATTTAAGTCATATTTTTACTGTACAAATACTTATTACACCTCACCCCAAAGCTTTTACAGCTGGATCAGTGGCCTTCAGTCTGGTTTGCTCTAAAGATGTTGGGCAGCCTGTGTCTTCTGCCGCTGTGTCCTCTCTGAAGCTGGCTGTGAGCTGGTGTGTCCTGCCCCGGGGTGTCTATTTGCAGGTTACAGTGCAAGGACAGACATGTGATTCAAGCACTCCATGAAACACTCACACATGTACACGCCTGCAAATACTCAGTAACCCACTGTGTCTCACTCTGCATATTTACTTATGCATACACCTTATTTGACCTTATTTGCTTAATTAGATTATCATTTATGTGTCTGCACGCGCTGTATTTGCATCTCTGTTTTGCATGTGTTCACTGACGATAGGAAAAAGAGGACCGGGCATTTGCTGTAATCCAAGTTTTCTGCCTATGCTGATCTTCTGATCTGACAATGCTCAGATGTTGAGAGTGGATCAGTTTGTAGAATCAGGTAATACTGCAGAGTTCAAAGGAAAGATGAGAATGAAGAAATATTGAATTTTAAAATATATTTCGATCAAATTGTATCTGCGGTATGGTTTTTTCCAATCCGGGGCAATGTGAGCAGTTTAATCACTGGCCAATGCTCAAAATAGTAATACAGTAGACACTAATTTAATTCAATTTGTAGTATCTAGTAACCTTATGTTACCTCCACAACAAGATCTTGAAAGTATAAAAGACAAAAAAACTTAAAATATATTCTGACAAAGATATAGTTAGCAGCAAAACACTAAAATAACCAGTTGATGTTTTTGGGAATCCTAAAGAGCCTACTTTTATCCGATGATCTATATGTGGCCACTATCAAACAATCTCTTTTTCAATCATTGTTTTCTGTATATAAGATTGAAGATGGAAGAGGAATTTACAAAAAGCATTCTCACAATTAGATCAATAGATAAGTTTCCTGTGTCCATCGGTGATTTGGTAGTGAGACTGTAATCCAAGAGTGCCATAATGAAAGATGAGAAAGCAACTACCTTAGTTTTAGCTGCTGATAAAATCAAGGACAGGTTTCTCCATTCAAGGCAGTGATTTAGTTTGGCATACAAGTTTAGATCACAAACTGGAAGGGTGATCTAAAAATATTTCTTAAAATATTTATTGACTTTACCTTCAATTCTAACTTTTCACAGTAATAAAATCTTCTTAGCAATTACTCTGTGCAACTGCAAAAGCGTTACCAAATAGATAGTAAATATTAATGATCCTTTCAACCATTTGAAAGCTAATGATTTGACTCAAAACTGCAGTGTAAAAATATATTTATTTAGTTAATAGATCAAATGTTTAGTTAAGAAGATCTCTATTTTACATATATTATTAATGCTGTTGCATAATGTCAGATCTCAAGCCAGTGCAGGCCATTCAGAGTAATTACAAAGTCAGAGCACATTGCAGCACAGTAAAAGAAAGGTACATGTCCTCATGAGTCTCCTTGATTCAGGAGGAAGGTAAATGACTTTTAATCCGTCTGCAACCCCAATCTATTTTCTCCAGTGTCTTAGTTTGTGCTATGATGACCTGAGATGAGTGCATGTGGAGACATGAATGGAGGTAACTGTGAAGTTATGATTGATTGTATTAAAAGGTCAGCAACACATTCAACAGGGAAGTCGGTTGGGTAATCAAAGAGAATTAAGGTCAGTGTGTAGCTTTATTTGGGTCTGGATGATCAAGTGTTTCTATGTGAGCAAGGTCATTGATAAATTACAAATATTCAGATCTATTGCTATTCCAATAGGTCAACTAAAGAAAATGGGATTGTTAACTCAGTTTTGCAATACCTAACATTTACATACATAGTGAGCTGAAGATGTTGAAATTGGGCGCCGAAGGTCTGAGCCAGTCATATTGTAATCTGAAACAATAATTTTTGATGAGCAAACCTCCACTCTAAAACTCAGTTAATGAAAAACTTTAAAACAATTATCTTTTTTCCACAAGATAACTCAAGGAAGGAAACTGCAAAAACTACAACTTTAATATTCTGGAGTCTCTTGCAATAAAAAAAATGGTGTTGCTGAGGCAATCTGTGTGACTTCAGTTTCATCATTTAGGCTTTCAGATGTTCATGTGCATACCAGATGTTTGTGATGGTGTGGAGGAAAGAGGGACATTAATACTCATTCAAAGGGTAGTGGTAAACCACACCAGACAAAGAACATGACAGATCAAATAATGAGCAAAAGAAGTGTGAGGAGGTCTGCTGTTTCTCCAGTACGGATAATTTATCTTTCAGTTCTTTTCTTCTTCCTCTTTTCTTCTGAGTAGAAAGTGTACAAACCTTTGCTTCATTGCCTTCTGTGAGAGGGTAGTAAAAACTAAAGCTCTGAGTGGAACATTGTGCTTTAGCTGAGCTAGAAACAATATGGAAAGCGACACATTCATTTTGTCGTGGCCCATCTGACTTGCATTCATGGATGCGGAGATAAGTTCAGACCAGAACTTGTACAGAAGGAAACTGACCTGAGAGTTGCCTCTACTCTTTGAGAAAGACTTTATGAGGCGGTTGCCTTATCCCCTAGACTTACATTTTACAAATTAGCATTTATTTTGATTTTCCTCACAGTCAAAATGCCTTGTTGGGTGTGCATTAATGGAATAACTTACTCTGTTAAATACTGCACACTAATGGAGGGTATAGCATGGAAGACTGATGGAGGGTAGGCAGAGTTGAATTTAGAGAAGAGTTGAAGGGAGGTGAAACAGAGGAATCGAAAGGGCACTTTTGTGTTCTACAGCAGTATGCCATTAGCACCTCAGGCTGGTATTAAACCCAACCAACAGGGAGTGAAATTTTTTCCTTGCAGTCAAGAGACAAAGGGATGCAAAGTGAGAGCCACAGAATGAAGATGTAAAGCCAACAATTTGACATTGTTAGAGTTTCTTTCTGATCTGATCACAGTTGGAAATTTGTCACACCTGCCTCTAAGTTTGAGTTCATGTGATTTCCCCTTTTGTGATTAAAGCTGACAAGGATTCAATTCTCTGAGCTCTAACGATTTGAATGTTAAATCAAATGCTGCACACTAATGGAGGGTATAGCATGGAAGAGTGATGGAGGGTAGGCAGAGTTTGAGACACCATCTTTTAGCTTTTAAGCAGCAATTTTACTTACTCACTAATGACCAGGAGAGAAGACAGCTTCTTACCATCCAAGCAGATCTGTTGCAGTATTTAATATCTTTGCTCTGACCCTCAAAAAAGTTATATATACATTTATATATAGATATACTCTACAGACAAAAAGGACCAGCTGACACTACAGCAATACAGATAATGATGGGTATATATCCCCTCAAGATGTATGTATGCGCTACCAATTTGTCAAGGAGCTGCAACAGTCTCGACTGAAATCTCAGTTGAAAAGGATGTGGATATGAGTAAGACAGGAAGCATGAAAACATCCTGTTGCTTACGTAATGATACACATGTGAACTGTAAACAGATATATGCATCGGTGAAAACAGACAGTGTTTGATGTCACTGTTTTCATGTTTTCTCTCAATATGAGGGGAATTGGGGTTTGCTTAAGATAAAACAGTACTGTTAAAATAATATTTGCCTCTTAAAAGGATTTCTTGTTTTGCTTTTGTGCTTTTCTTTGCTGAATACTTTTAATTCACTCATATTATAGAGTTTTATTGTATGAGTGGCTTGTTTAAGGTTTCAAAACAGTTTTTTTTGTCAGATTTAAGTGTGAAATTCGACTAAGACAATCTAAAACCTTTAGTTTAGTCCTATAAGTGGACTTGCTTTTGTGGTTTGGACCATTGTCCTGATTGAGCCTTAAGCTTACTCACAAATTGACGGGTGGACATCCTCCTTGAGGATTTCCTGGTAGATAGCAGAAATAAAGGTTTCATTAGCTGCAGTAAGTCATTTATGTCTTCAAGCAGCAAATCAGGCCCACACTGTCATTACCATCGCCATCTTTAAACCTCAAATGTCCAGAAAGTATTTTCCCAAAAGTCTTCTTTTTGCTCTGTAGCGGTTTTCACCTGGGATCTCTGCCATGGATATAATTATTGCCCACTCAATTTTTTATTGTGTGACTATCAAATTTTGATCACTGGGGTCAGTTAAGGGGAATGAAGTCAGCAGACTTTGTTCTGGGATCTTTTTGTGACCTCCTGGTTCTGCTGTGCATACATTCCTGATTGTCATTTAATAAGGAGTTTTTTTTAGATTGGGACATGATCCAACTTCATGTTAAGCCAGTTCTATATAAGTGATTTATTAACTCTGTTGATCAAGAAGTATTCAGACTTGGGTGTGCCTTGCCAGACCCAAAAAGACAAAAAGTTACCACACATACCTTTTCACAAAAATGTGTGTGAACCCAACATAAGGACTGACAATATTTGATGATAAATTTAGCCATAGGAGAAGATTAATAATTAAATGTGCTAAAAGTGTGACAGTAATCTGATTGCGTTTTTTTCCAACCTGTTTTTGCTTTTCCACCTTTTACACATCACTGACATGAAATAGGAAATAAGCACATTTTGAATGTAGTTTTTTTTTTTTTTCAAACTATGTCTTGCACTCTGAAGGATCCCCCCTTTTTCAACGTGCTGCTTTATGTGCCTTCAGTCGTTGAATGCTTTTTGATGGATCATGCAGTGCCAGAATTCTGGTTTCTAAAAGACATATCGAAGTAAGAGGCTCCTTAATCGGCTGTTTCTGTCAGATGTCCCGATTTGAAGTAAGAAGCTCTACCACTCAGCATTTTAAGACCTGCTCAGTGACATTTATAAGAAATCCTATAGAGCAGCTCTTCAAATCCATTTTTAACCAGCTTCTTTGAACTTTTTTACTTACTATACTACACCATGCAAATATTCTGTTTTACTGTCAATTCAGAGTCTACATTGACAATCCCAAACAGCGGCGTTTTTCATTTTTTTAAATGAGTGGTTGGGCTCGTCGCCCAGTGTGACACACTATCAGGGGCGGCTCAAAGAGAGAAATTATCTGTGATTTGCACCCTGGTTGTTTTTTCTGTGTTTTGTTTTACTTCACAATGCAACCACTGTAAGACAATATGATATCTAGCTAAGATGATACGCTAGCTAATCCATGCAGACTCATGGTGGCTATCTAAAGCTGTCATTGGGTGATAGAATACCAGAGTGAACCTTTTCATGCATGGGTTTTTAAGCGATTTCAGCTGGATTTTGTCATCTTTAGTTCAAATCCATAAATCTTGAAATGGACATTCTTATACTTAGCAAATTTTGTTAGACCACAGTATTTGAGTAGAAACCTTTGTACTATTTGTGCAAACACAAAAAGTGTAATTTATTGCCTCGGCTAACTGAACTAAATTATTCTGTACTGATATTGGTTTACTTTTTAAAACACGTTTATTCATAAAAATATTGTGAAAACAATAGGATGCCAATTGATTCTAACATTGTGAGATGTAAAGGTATTACATCGGTGGTAGAAGGAGGGACCGGTTCATGGCACTGTTCATGTTAGAAACACTCTGAGAAGGAATCCAAGCAATTTACACGGCCATCAAAAGCAGAGAACATTTTCAAAGAAAGCTAAATTACATACCTTTAAAAAAAAAAAAGATTCAGTTCAGCTCCCACTTCAAGTTTATCGCAGTGTATCTTTTTTTTTTTATTTCTTCTTTAGCTGCTATCACCAAATCAGTCTTCACTTCTGAGAGGTGTAGAAATATTCAAGGAAAGTGCTGCAGACAAGACAAACAGAGCAGACAGGGGATGTCAGTCTTCCCCATCACTCCAGATAATTAGTATTCACACTGTATTCACAAACAGCTCATGCTGGGATTGATAAAAGTCCCTTCAGCTCTCCATATGTGCGAGTGTGAAAGCGTTGCAAACAGGTGTACGATTCTCCTGCTGCCTGTCTTTTTGTTTATGTTGCTTGTGGTTGTGTGTGGCAAGAATACAGTGTGTATGTTTGTGTGTTATTAACACTGTGAAAGATGGTGATGTTTCTTCACGCATACCTACCACTTACAAACCACAGTCCAGGATCCCACAGTCCCATAATAAGTGTGTTTGTGTGTGTGAACATGGGGCATTGTCAAAACACTTCTAGGAACCTTCACAATGACACCTATTAGATTGGATAGTAAAAGGTACTTATTAGGATACCGTTTACAGAATTTAAACCAGGTGAAGCTAAGATTATGCCACTTGAGGAGTTCTTGGCCTAAAATATTTACAGACAAAGAATGTTTTTTATTTTAAATGGAAAATGTATGTTTCTTATGCAGTTTTGGCATAATTGCTGCTCTGAGTATGCTGTTCTCTCAGCAAATTGCCTTTTTTGAGTCTGTATCCTCCAATTTACTATTAATTGATTGAGTCTGTATCCTCCAATTTACTATTAATTGATTGAGTCTGTATCCTCCAATTTACTATTAATTGATTGCTAAATTAGTTGACGATTACTTCAATCATCAATTAATCACAATCAATTGTTTCAGCTCCTATTCTAGATTATTATATTGTGGTGTAAAAGATCATATTGATAATTCAAAAATGAAAAAAAAAACAGCTTAGAGAGAGGTAGTGAAAAATGCTGGTTGTAGTGATGCTCATGCAGAGGAAACTATCTCAAGAGGCAGCAAGTTAAAAAGCTTGCAGCAAGTATGTGGCGTTTACAAGACAGAAGAATTCACTGGATGGTAAGAAAGACAAATGGGGAGAAGGAGAGGAAGAACTTAGAATAGGATGGCTGACATGATGATCTGCTAAATCTCAAGGCTGGCCAGGTACCAGTAGATCAGCAGATTACAACAGAGCAATCTGATTTGAACCTGGTTTATCAACAATGATGCAGGAGGCACCGGGGTGGAACATAGGTGAACTGCACATCCCTGTTGGGACTTCAGACCGCAAGCACAATCGTGCCGTCAGCCACACAAGAACGTGCACGGTTTGCTAATGTTGCTAAATGTCTTCCTTTCTGCATCGAAGTTTGTCCTTGTAGGAGAATGTGAGCGAGTACCGCTTCAGCTGCTCAGCCCCTCCCACCCTTATTCCAACAGACTGGAGACGGATTGAGGAGGAAAGGCAAGAGGATTGCATTTCCCGGAGTCAATGCTGCATAGGTGATATAGAAGCCTGGTAGTGAGCAGTAACTCATAGCAATGACTGGGCATCTCTGCAGACCCTCCCTGCACTTCAGCTATTGATTTTAGAGTGACAGGAGTTGTGATTGGACACCTAGATGTGCCAGTGCCACTTGTGTGACAATGATATATGTTGGAGTTGTTGTGTTTGTTGGCTGTTTGCAAGCTTGTGTCAAGTCAATCGCTACATCCTTTATTGATGGAGCTGTTCACTAAAAATACATAGAATCTGAGGCATCCGCAGTAGAAATGTGTTATTTACCCACTTGGGACCATCATGTTAAATATACTGTCTACCTTAAGTCCATAAACAATGGTTTGTGTACATATCTACACTCCTTAACCTAGAAACCAAGTTAGTTCCAGTGACTATCATTATAACCAAATATTTTTCATTAACTGTGGTCAAATATTTTGCCCATTTATACATATTAATCAAATCTTTTACCTTCAAATCAAAGGGGAAAGAGTTTGTAGAGCTTGAAGCACCAGGGTCAACAGAGCAGTTTATGGTTCTTGTAGTCTGTGAAAATGATATAAAAGAGTGAGGTGAATGTAGTTGAGTTATCAGTTTCTCATCAACCACGGTTATAAGCTCCTATTTTTAATAAACTGCAATCCTCAAATGATATCATCATAGGATCCACTTGATAAAAGGGCATTTACAACATAAAAAGTATCAATAAAAAGGATACAAATGGATGTTTATTTGAAGTCTTATGTAGTTGAAAAAAATCTAATGATTTCAAAGTACAGAAAAAAATATTGTTTAAGTGTTTTATCACTTGTAAAAGTGAAGCAAGGGATTTATATGCATGTTATAATGCATATAAATCAATATTAGTTTCTGAAGCAAAATAAGGAAACCTTTTAAAAATAACTTTTAAACTGTGTTAAATCTGTCACTAAACTCACATTTCTGTATAAATGTTTTTATTGTTCTGATGAAACATACTAATCTTAAATGTAGTTTTCATCAACTCTAAGCAAAAAATCATATTTTGCATAAATAAAGGCATTGAAATGTCAATATATACATATTGTATCTATATACTTTGTGAACTGAGTTAATAATAATTATTTTTTGAGTATGACTGTAAATCTATTGGTTGGTCCAAAATGGCTGAAAAATATTTTCTGCATTGAACGTAAACAATAATATAATAATAACATTTTTATGAGAGCTTCTGTTTATTTGTAAAATGTGTTTTAATGCCTCAAGGTTTAATGGCACAATTTTGTCAGCAGCATTTGATCCAATTTTATCCCACAGTTTAAAGATTGTTGGTGCAGGAGACACGAAGTCTATAGCCAAGCCTCCATTGTTCTCCTTGGGTCTTATCAATTCCCATCCAAAATTAGATTTATTCCTTCAAGGGAAGCTGGTAGTGCTCATGACTAGTGATTTTCCACTTCAGTCATCCATCAAAACGCATTCCATTCTAATAATTTGCATCTCTTCCAGCATCTCTATCAGACTTTTATCTGTTTTCCCTTATTAACAATGTTACATTTTCACACTTAGCTATAAAAGTCTTACATTTGAAGAGACAACTCTCTCGATGTACACTGCTGTGAAAACGCATTTCCACTCTTTTTTTTTTGTCACTCTCACATGTTTTAAATCATTAAGCAAATCTAAATATCAGACAAAACCATAGTTATATTTGTGGTTTTAAAATGAAAATTGTACGAATTAATGGAAAAAAACTAATCCGAACTCCAAGGTATCTGCAGGCTTGCAAAATCGTAGGCTAAAAGATCTTAGTGACTTACACATTCTGCCCTAATCTAAAAAAATTCAAGATGAAATGGGTCCGGAAAGGATTTAAAAACCATTTCTGAGGTTTTAGGACTCCAGTCCCGCATTGAGATTCATTGTCTATACAACAAGAAAACATATACAGTGCCAATTTTTACGAGTAGTAATAACAAAATTTAAGAATTCAGCGACGACTCAGGAGAAAGACAATGTAATACAGGCCTCACTCTTCTCACTGTGATTGTCTGGGGCTTCTGTGAGAAAAACCTAAAGGATCCTTTGATGACCTGAATTATTTAGGCATGATAAAAAATGAAATGAATTGAATTTGATTATTGAATAGTGCACTGAAATGTAAGTTAATTCTTTTCACAGCACTGCAATGCATGATATTAATAATGCATAACTAGAGTTACAGACTAAAATAGTTGTAATTTTTCATAAACCCACAAAATCAAGGCTTATAAACATTTTGAAAATCACTTTAATAAAGTACAGGGGATGAATTGGTAAAACCTTCTTAATCCCACAAATAACGCTGATATGGGTGGAATCATTATTCAGACCGTGTGATTTTGTTTCATCCTTTTCCTGTTACAAATTAACAACTTTGTCTTGGTTTGGAGCATGACGGAAAGTGAAAGAGGATGTCTTGCTGGGGAACCTTTTTGTCTTCTCCTTAAAAAGCAGAAGCTGAAAGCTGAGACATCAGCTTGAAAAAAGTGGTGAGTTGACTGTACTTTTCTTGTGCATGTTTGTTTCTCAGAAAAAAACAATGTAAGACGTTGTGGTGGTTGTGCCTCGAGTTTCTTTTCCTTCTTTGATTCTTTTGTGTCGGAGGAATAACGGTTGTTTGTTCGGGATGATGGTGGGACTCAGACAAACAGACCCAAATGCAAAAGAAATACAAAAAAAGAGTTTTTGAGCCAGGCATGCTGGTGTTGCTTGTATTTTGCGCTTCATGCTGACTCAACACTTTAGAAGAATGGGGAGAAAAAAGAGAAACGGAAAAACTGCACCCATGGCTTCTTAAAAGTTGTATCTGCAAACCAAAATAAATCCCAACAAAGAAAGACAACAGAAGGAACGGTAAATGCACCAACTGCTTCTTAACATGTACAACCCAAGCGAGTTTTCTGCCATTGGAAACCATCAGAAATTAGTCATAGTTTTGATATTTCTCCTCTTTCACACTCACACCAACCTTCGTATTGATTCATACAACTTTAGCTGTTTTGGTGAAGCTATATCTGCTAGCGGTACACAGATTGATGTCCTTCAAACCACCTCCGCATAGCTCAGGGACAAGATGTACTAGAGGCTCGGCCACTGGTGCACAGCAGCTCTATAGTGTAATACCCAATATTAGTGAACTTGGTTTCTCTTTCAGCCACAACAACATTTAAATGACCGCTTAATGGTGTCATCGTGAACTAATGTTTTTTTCTGGAAGCACAATCAATGCTTACACGTTACTTAGTCCTCTGAACATTTTACATATGTTTTGAAATAAAAATAAGCAGGATGTGCTGCAAACGTGCTTCTCGGGATCATCTTAATGTGGCTGCATGTTTCCATATGTCCAGGCTCCCCATGTCCTTTTATGTTGGATCAAAGTGATTCCCTCTTCTGCTAGCTCCTGAATCTGCTGACCTTCTTTGAGAGAAAATTAACAAATGAAAGACACTGCAGAGCTGCCAGGCAACCAGGCCAAGCTATTACCATCTATTTTTGCATTTCTGTCCACATTTTACATTAATGAATGAAATGGAAATTTGAATGAACATGTGAATTCACCCCAGCATTTTGGATGAATGATAAGTGGGCTAATTTAGATTTAGTTGTCAAGATGTACAGTAATGTTGCAGTTAGTAGCATTTCTATCTCAAGACACCATTAAAATGCGAACGAATGTGATAGTTATCAAGCTGTGAATCATAAGAACATAATGGAACTACAATAAGAAAACATCACATTAAAGAATTAACTTAATTCTTGCCCCATATTGGAGTCTGTTCAGGTTAAAGTAATTAGGGAATGTTGTTCTCCTGGTACTGTCATTCAGATAAAGTTTTTTTTAGGTTATTCAGAAATTTGCTCTCATTGTAATCTTAAAGCAGCTGAAAACGATGGCAAAATTCTTCTCCTTTAACTGCAAAACTTACTTCCATAATTATTGTAGTCAGTATTGAAATCACAGTTGTATAAAACACTCCCTCATTGAGTTAATAAGGTAATTGGACAATAGTAAATGGTCTTGAAATTAATCTGCTTGCCTTAGTGTTGAATCTGGGCTCAAAATCCCTGACTAAGTATTAAATAAATGTAGGGTATATTTTAATAAAATAACACAAATAAAACAATATCTGGAAACAAAATCTTTTTATTAATTCATTATCTAAATAACCAAATAAAAATATCAAAAAACGAACTAAAGTACAATGTAAATATAATCTAAGAAAGCTAATAATTGGTACATCTAAGATTAAATAAGACAAAGTTTATTTAACCAAGTAAAATTGCTCAGATTTTATTACATCTATCTATATTAATATTAGCAAAATAAAAGCAGCAAATAAAAGCCACTTTTTCTATTAGTTGTACATTTATAACTACAAGCTTAATTTCCTGTAATTTGCATCTCATTTATTGTGTTGCTTAGTGATGCAGAGATCTTCACGTACCAAATCTTGCATATCAAGAGATTTTGATCCAACCTAGGTTTTCCTACAAAAATTATCTGTTTCATCCTTTTTTTTTGTTTGCTACATGCTCTCAGCTGCTGCTGGTCATTTTTTTTACCGTTTGGAGTTTCACACCACTTAAGTTTTGGTGGTACATGCCTGAGTTTTCCTAAGTATGAAACAGTGACGTTCTCTTTGGAACGTTTTATACTGACGGTCCTTTAACTCATGGATGACACCACTGCCTCTCCTCCTCCTTCTCGTCTACCTCCCCTGCCTTTCCTTTCTCTCATTTCATCATTTAACAGGCAACCACAGCGACTTTACTAATGTCATTGACATTTTGTTAACTCACACCTGTATGCTCCAGACCAGCAAGCTTCCAAAGCTACAGCTTTTATAGAGGTGGCCAAACATGCTGATGATGAATTACTCAAGTGCATTTGATTAGAAGCACTTGGCTGCAAATTCCACTTCTAAATCTTATAGAAGCTGCAAGTCTGTACTTAATTATTTTCATGTCTGTATGTATTAGAGTGGCTGGTGTTCTGCTAATAGAGCAATCATTGATGTTTAAATGTCCTTCCTTCTGACAGCTCCTTCCTAATAAAAGAGGTCGTAAAGGGTTTTTGGACACCTTATTGCTTTAGGTGTGCTATGATGAAGAAAAACACTGAAACACATGTAAGAAGCACATTACAAATGTTGGCATGAAATAATGAATGCGGCTTGGAGTTTAAACGCTTTCAGAGACGTCAACAGTTAAAAAAAACTCTCATAAAAATGCTTACCATGTAGTTATCAAGTTTTTGTCATTATAGGCCACCTGCATGGTGTATTATGTGAGAATGTTCTTCTGTTTCAGACTTACTCCTTGACTAATTGTGTTAAAAAACACTGCAGAGCTTCCTTCATTTGTTATTCGTCACGGGTGGGTTTGTGTATCCGATCAACAGTCCAATTAAGCAAAGAAGAAAGGTCACAGTCAATGAACGTTGAGTTACTCATTCAGAGAGACATTTTTTGTTAAATGTAATTAGGATTTAAATAGGGTCAACTCTGTTTTGACCACACTGGAAAGTTGTCGATAATAAATCAAATGACTGTGTGATGAGGATGGGCCAGAGAAAACTGATGAGATTGCAGGTTTTCATGCTGCATTCTGGAAATAAATTAACTCCAAATCTATGATGAAATGTTTGCAGAGTAATTACCACACACCAATGTGGTAGGAAAAAAATAAACAAAACATTTTGCTGCAGGTTTTACTTTAAAATGAGCAAATCTCTTGCCCCTTTTCCCTATTCCCTCACTGATGGCAATCAAATATCGGATTAATCCACTAGCTGCAATTTTCTATCTCGCGTATGTTTGATGAGATTAGTTGCAGAGCACTTGCATTATAACACCTTCTGTCCTTCAGCTGCCCTCACCATGCAGAGCGAGAGGAGAACACAAGAGCAAAGAAACACAGGTAGAGAGCATCCACTGTGACCAAGCAGTAAAAGTTTCACTAGTTCATTATTACCTCGCTGCAGTGTTACGGCATTGTTAAATCTGTCCTGCGCTCTTGAATCTGCCCATTGAGGAAGTGCAGACCTGGCGTTGCTGTTTGTGCTTAATGAACGTAGTAAATCAGGCAGGAACCTCACAGATGCAGCACATTAAATCACAATAAGCTCTTTGTACAGGAAGTGGGGAAAAAAGAACCTTCCTTGTGTATGGGTCAGTGTTTGAACAGGTTATTGTAAACAGTGGATTGGATGAAGGGAATAGAAAAACAAGTAAAACACTGTAAAAACTACCTGTTAGCTTAGGACTAACATTCAGACAACTTGTTGAAATCTTTAAAAAGTTAATATGAAGGCAACATGATAAATATGTGTGATGGAGATCAGGGGTTCCATTCCTAATAAATGATTATTGATATTGTATTGTGTTTAATTTGGACGAAACATTTTGTTTCAGTTATTTATTTCAGGTGCATTGTGGCATTTAGTTGAACATTCCTTTTGGGGTAGAGAGACTGGCCATCTTTCCTGTTCAGGGAGAAAGTGGGGGGAAATGTCAGTTTCTTCCTGATTTTTATTGGTTTAATTTGAGTTTGCTAATTATTTAAGTACTTTCAAGGTGTGCCTCCTTGGCAGGGTGGAGCTGCAAAGGGAGCTCCAGGTGCTCCTGAACGCTCCTGGAGCATACCATTTTCAATTAAGAGGGGTAATACTCTGAGGAGTTATATTAAGTTAAATTTAATCTTTGATTGACCTTAGATTAGTTTAGTTCTAATTATTTGCATGCATGCAAAATATTTATTGGTACCATTTATTGTTTTGTGTTAGGTTTGTGTAAATTATTTCTTGTTTTGTTTTGTCACCCCTTTACCTGGTATGAGTGTTGGAATTGCCCAAAGTATAAAAGCCAGCTTCTTTGTCTCACTGTGGAAATGGGTGTCAGTTCAAATGTGACTGGCAGCTTCAAATAAATCGATCTCGACTACATTTTGTTGCCTTGCCTCTTTCCCTGAACGCAGAGCCTCCACCGGTCAAAGTGACAATATGAAAGGAAAGGAATAGTCTTTTTCCGTGTGGCTCCCATTTGTGCTAAGCACAGCTGGAAAAGGTTAATCTTTTCAGGGAAATTGAAGCAAAATCACCCAAACTATTTGCACTGTGAATCTATTAACTTTCCCTGAACAGGAATAAAAACTAGGTATTCTGAAAGCTGTTTTAAAGTGGACTTTGTCACTGCAAACACATTTTTAAAATTAATTAAGGTTTGTTTTGTGTTTTTCTCTGCGACTGTTTTTCACCCTGAAGCCCTTGACGATTATTTCGACCCTGCTTCCATTTCTGTGCCACACTCAAACACCCACACTCTCCAGCCTGGTTTTTCACTGCTGCCACTCTGCAACTGGATTTTACTTTTTTCTCTTTCTCTTTAAAGGACATACAATACCATTTTAGGTATTTTTCCCTCTACTTTTAAGTGGCTACCTCTCAAGTGTCCTGTCTTTGTATGGATTAGCAACATTGTGACCTTTATTTCGTATGAAATTTTCAGTTTCGCATCCCATTTGTAGGTTTTTCAACTACATGAATAGTTAGAAACTATTCATGTAGTTTTTAACTATTCATTGACCAAATTAAATTTGGTCAAAAAATGAACCTTTGAGGTGATAAAGAAACTCCTTACGCTTAAGGGATGCTGTTAAGTGTTGCCTTCCAGGCAGCTTTCAGACAGCAGGCCTCATTGCTCACCACACAAAGCAGTGATGATGAGGACTGGGGTAAAAGCTGGAAAGATCCTCCTTTAGAGACTGATGTGTTTTTGACGCCGGAAACTACTGCCGTTTTAGCTGCTGTCTCGAGGCTTTCAAGACTCTTAATGTTTCACAAGCAGATAAAGGATCAACTACATGGAATATGTGTTTATAATTTCTGCATATTAAGATGTGGACAGAAGTTTTTTTGACTGATTAGCACATTTAGGTCTTCATGACAGAGAGACATCTGGAGAGAATGTGGAAGAGAAATTCACCAGATCCTTATAAAAACTCTCTAAATGGCTTCTTTACATAAGACTGGAACATGGCAATATGTTGATTGTTTTCAGCCTACCGAACCCCACATGCAATTGTAATATTACTTTTTATTATTTGGATAGAGCATGCTAGGCAGCAAAGGATTATTTTGTCCTAGAAGGAGGAAAATTGGCAAACGCTGAGATTTTAGCTAGTTTAGGGACAAAGTTGTGATAGGTTGAGGTCAAAGCATCTCCAAAACTGCTGATCTTATGTTGTCTGCTGTGGTCACTATTTGTCAATAGTAGCCTAATAAAAGAACAGTGGGAACATGTGAGTTTCGTCATTTAAGTTCACAAAATTGTTCTTCTTGATTTTCTAACAGAAATGATTAGCAGATATTATGTTGTTTCCATCTTACATTAATGCGTTTTCCAAGCCACTCTGTCAAACTAGAGCCATAAAGCCTCCAAACTATCCACTAGTGACATTCATTCTTTTAGAAAATGTTTAAAATTGATGTGAATTTCAAATGACGTGGTTGTGACTGGTTCTTATAAATGTGTGTTGCTTTTGACTCTATCATTCTGCCTTGCTATTCATTTTATAATCTCATAGGGGGGTGACCTGCTAAGACTCTGGGATCTTCTTCACCTCTCCTGTACAGATGCTTTTTTATCTATCTTATGTTTTTTGCATTGTTTGTAGGTGCACATAAAATATTCTATTCTCTTCTAAGTCTTACATGGAGAGGCTGATAGTGGGATGCTGCATTTCTAATGCATTGCCTAGGGGTGTTTGTGTTTGTCGCACCATTTTTAAGAAGAGAACAAAGGCAGGTTTATGCAACCAGAAAATTTTGATTGCGTCATGATTGTGTTACCAGATTTGAGTACTGGTAAATATCATGTGTTTTTTTTTTATTATTATTAGAAAGCTGCTGTTGTGACTGAATAACAATTAATGGGAATTTCCTTGCCGAAGAAACTTCCTCATGAGGATTGTGCAAGTAGGGCCTCAGAAGATAACCAAAGCCAGGGGCTAAATAACAGGCTTGTTATTTAGCCGCCAGCTAAATTCTGATGCCTGAGTCATCCTTCTAACAAATAGATTTTGGTCTTCTTTTTGACAAAGTCCTCATATTGCTGTTGCTTAATCAAAGTTTGGCTCTTTCCCTGGAAATTCTTTTCTTCACAGAATAAACTAGCTTCTAAAAATAGAAAGCCCGATTCTCCCTGCTTATCGGCCCGTACACAATAATTTACTTGTGTCTTTCCAGTGAAAGACCACCCCAGTTTTTACTCTCATGTCTTGCTTCAGTTGTTCCATTGTTTGTATTGGACCACTAATTTGGTGCTAAATGGATTCTCCTCGCTGCAATCCTGCCAGTCCGGCTTTCCCGGGCAAACACAAAGGTCACCTTCATCCACAGCTCTTCTATGAAGTGGCCGCATTGAACCTTCCTGCTCCCATTCCATCCCATTCATTTCAAACATTTTAAACTTTGTTCAGTATCTTATGTCAGTGATTACCATGGTTAGTCTAGCCAGTTGCACAAAAACAGCAGGTCTTTGCTTTAGTTCTGAGATTTTCCACTTTGTGGAACAAGCCCAGCGTGTTCCATGACAGACCGCGGCTGAAATCACAAAAAGGATAACACAGAGTAACTTTGTTATGTGGTTCTGCCTTGCTGTTATCTATGCTGTCTCACATTTTTTCAGCCAGAACGAATTTATGTCAGTGAAAATACAATTCATTGCAAATGGCATTTTACATTGGTTTACTCTGACTTTATTTAAAAGGGGTGATATTATGCATTTTCCAGACACATAGTGCTATTTAATAGCACAATCAAGTCAATGTTACCTTCAGTTATCAGAATGCTGCATATATTAAAAACATTAAAAAAATGATTGAACCTCCTATCCTTCCCCTTCAGAATTACATCACCACAATGTTTTTCAATGCTATCCATTGATGTCGTTTACAGCTGTTCTTGAGAGCGCTGTAGTTTGTATGATAAGCTTTCACCAGGCGTTTGTTCATTGCTACTGCCACCAGTCAGGTGGAGCTGTGTAGGAGAAGGGTAGTCTTTGAGACAGGAGCTCAGCTGAGGACTGAAGCTCCAAGGCGGAGCTTTGAGGAGATAGGTGGTGCATTGCAGGAGAAAGCGTTAACACACCCCAGCATGGCTGTCACTGGAGATTCAAGCATGTCTCAAACATGCTTGAACGAGTGAAAGGAACACTCTGGATATGTATTTGATCTGAGAATAACATTAATATGTAACGCTATAAAGCTCAAATATCTACCTTCAAGCAGCATTCTAGAACTGAAAATATCTACTCTCTGCAACAAGATCCTCATAGAAGAGTGTTGTTGACTGGCATGTTCTTCCGGATTTCTTTAATGATCAGATCAATTTGCCAGTCACTAGCCATAGCCAGTCAAGCTAGAACTTCTCCCCCTATGCTGGGAGGTGTCCAAAGTCAGTCTTCAAGCTGGTATTCTGCCTGTTTTAGTTCACCTCCTGGTTCTGTACCCTGTAGTAACTACATGCTCAGCATGTCAATGTTTTGCAGTGGCCTGTTAACAATTTATCATTTGATGCAGGTGTGTTGAACCAGGGAGAGAACTGAAACATGCAGGACACCAGGCCTTGAGGACTGAGTTTGGACACCCCTCCTCAATACATATCCCAATTAACAGGCTTATTCGGGACATGTATAGATTTCCTACATTGTCTTAAAAGATTTGTAAAATTTTGGAAATTAATATAAGTAATTTCCAGATCTTGATAAGTATGGAAGAAATGTCAATGAAATACTAAAAAATATGTTTACAGACTTTAATCAACATCAACTTTCCTCTGCCCATCTGTCCGATCATCCATCCAGTCCTGCAAGTGCTGCAGCAAGAAAGGTCTTCCTCTGAAATAGATATAGCCATAATTGTATGCAAGTTAGAGGCAGCTGCCTGAGCAACATGCAGAAACAATACTAACTACCACAGATTTTTTTTGCTGCACTGTTCTTCAAGTCTGGGTGAATTTATTGTCAGCTGAGCAACATAACATTCCTGCCCCCATCTCTCAGAAACTATGGTGTTTGGAATGAGCATTTTGACTGGATTTACTATGGCTATTTTAACCGAAAATGAAATCTCGCATCTGAGTCCATTTTTTCAAACAGAAATGCTTAGTGATGACTGTAAGTGCCTACTGTGAAGTGTGTTCTGGTAATATCTTCCAAACTTTCCTCTCTGCTGGCTGCTGCTACTCTACCTCTATTCATACTCTATCGTTTCTAGGAAGCCCTATTCTCTAGCTCAGAAATGGCCATCAAACTCAGCTATCCAAATATTCAAAAATTCACAAAACTTTTCAACCTTGACATATGAAAATAAAGAAGTGGTTGATGTTATTATGTGTCTGAGACATTTGCAACAATAAAGGGACACGTCTGACTCGATTCAGCATGAATTCCTTTTTTGTAAACACCAGCAAAAGTCAGGCAGCCAAAAGAGAGAACGACAAATTCCTTTTTTAGAAGCCTTTTATTGTTAGGGTTTGTTAGTTAGAGTTGCAATTGTGGTCAGTAAATTTGTAGATCTTCTACTGAATAGAGAGTCTCCTGTCCCATGGGCAGCACTTGGTATGAAACCAAGACCACCGCCTGCACCATGAGGTAAACCGCTTTCCTCAGGTTGTAGCTTTAGAGAGACATGAATTGGAAGTAATAGGATGAAACATTTATTTCTTCTAGATGCAATAGCTTCTTTAGGGAAGTACATGTGATCTGATTGTGGTTTAGTGATATTTTTGGATTGACCTGCAATGCCTTGTAAAAGCTATTTCTGGAGGACCTGTGGCAAACAACGTTTCCCATCTGGCACAATAAAAGGATGGTGATGCTCTTGTTCTCCTCCTAAGCAGTCTCAATTTACCCTTAGCTATTTTATTTTGTAGCATCTGAGCAAAAGAAAGAAAATACAGTTTAGTTTTCAAATGTTTATTTATAAGAAGTACTGAAAACTGTTAAAAGCATCAAGGATTAGTTGAACATATTGGCCTAAATGTGTTGCAATTTTCTAATTACTTAAAAAAATGCTGTTTGTTATACACCAAAACTCATAATTATTTTCAAAATGTACATCTTTTGTTATTTTTTTCACCCATGAAGGTTGCCATTTTTTCCACTGATGAGTTGATGATGCATAATGGTCCATTCTGTACTGGAATCTACAGAGTACACACAGGAAGGTTAACTTTACCCGAGTAGTTGATTTTGACTGGTTTAATTTTAAATAATGCCACTGTGTCACTATTGGCTGTAATAAAAAAAAAAGAAAATTGAGGCGAATCTGGATAATTTCCAGCCGGAGTGGAACACAACTTCCAAAGGGCCTTATCTGCGGCCTTATCTGCACCCTGGACATTTCTCCAGAGCACTCATTTGTACCAGTAAAACTAATGAAGGCTCTAACAGGTGATTGTCACCTAAACAGCTAAAAATAAATGCCGTGCTGAGACAGACACAGCTGGACTCTCTACTAACAGGAGCTGTACTGCCTGCGTACTGACATCACTGATCCGACCAGACCCATGGAAGTCCGGTGTCGGTGGTAACAAAGTCCAGTGTCACTGTTACTACCACACCGGACTCTAAGCAGCGCTATAGACTCTGGGAGAAATGTCAAAGACAAGGAGCGCTACTGGAGCTACTACTGGAAATGCTAATGGAGCTAGAACAGCAGTAGTGAATGTGAAACCTCTATGACACCAGAGGAAGTTTAGACCCTAAACAGTTGTTGCTGAACCTGACACAGAGCTATAGAAGTACTTACTGGATCACACAATCAGACCAAAGGTACTTGTCATTCACTGTTTCATTTACGAAGCTGAAGGCAGCAGCAGCAGCAAAACACCAGCTCCAGGGCGTGCTGTGGTGGCGTAGGAGTTGGCGCGACCCATGTTTGGAGGCCTAGAGTCCTCGACGCGGCCGTCGCACGTTCAATTCCCGGACCCGGCAACATTTACCACATGTCTTCCCCCCTTTTTTACATCTAAAATAAATATTTTCCAAATAAGGTTTATTTTCATAACTAATCGTGGATCTCTTTAATGGTTTCCCTCTCACTTGATTACTTTGTTCTACTTTCTGTTTGTTTATCAAAAAATATTCTGATAAAATACATTGAAGGACTTGTGAAGAATGTGACAATATCATTATAAAATAATAATTACTGTAATGCTTTCCTAACTTTGACCACTTTAAAGTTGTATTTCAAGTATTTATACTTAATATTAATATGTTATGATCAATATTAAGTATTGTAGGGTGCACTATTGAGCTTCATGCTACATATTTTTCATAGTTTAATTTTAGACATGGTTGAACCTGAATGAATTGACAGTTTATGCATTGTTATTCAGATAGTTGCACTGAAAGATGAAATCAAAAACAACAGAACATAAAAGATGCATAAAAAGGTTCGTTATGCTGCAGATTGAGGATAACTGGGTTCAGATTTTTGGGGTTTTTTTCCCCCTGGCTCTGGAACAGTCCATGAAACTCTTTGCCAGCAGACAGAAGGAGCCAAGCCGAGCATCAAGCTCATAGAGATTATTTATAGAGTTGAGTGGGCTTCACGGATGCAGGCATGAGATGTGTCAGAAAGAAAACGCATCATTGATCAAAGCGTGCTCAGAGACATAGTCCTATTTCCACCAAACGCACCGACGGTGGTTTGGGAGCAAACAATAGCCTTTACCAAAGCCTCCACGTCCGCTGAGTCGCTGCGTTATAGTAAGCTCGCCTGCTTTCCTGCCCACACAGAGTCTCCTGCGCCTCCACAGGTGACTGGACTTCACTGAACTCTCACCAATTTTAGCCTCCATCTCCTCTTTCACTACTCCACCATCTAAATAGACTCTCGGCTCTAGATGTTTAAAATATACACATGGTGGGTGTTTGAACAGTGATCGTGCTGCACAATCTAGTCAGGTGTGTTCTTCTACAATATTACTCAGGTCTAGCAATAATGCAGTGTTTTGTATGTGGGCGTGTGCGCGTGTGTGGGGGTGTGCATGAGGGGGTGCGGAAGAAAAAACAGAACCTTGTAGGCTTTGAATTAGAAATGCACCACAGAGGAGATACAGAAAAGAACACAGAATTGCTATCAAGGACAAGCTGTGTGTGCATGTGTGTCTTTCACTTGCAGCTTGTGAACCTTACAAGGCACATCTTTCAGAGGACATTGCAGGATGTTTCTCTGCCTTCATTTCCACCTCCCCATGTCCCACTCAGGGAGTAGATAAGTGGGAAGAAGGTGAGGTGTAGGAGAGGATTGTAGCAGAGGTGTGCTGCAGCACTAGTAGTTGTAGCAGAAGTGGAGGGGGGGTACCTCTCTCTCTCTGTCTCTCTCTACCAGTCGCTGCAATGCAGATGGCCGTCAAGGTTATCCCGTTGTGGGCAACAGTCACAAGCTGTCACATGCTTCAGCTTGTGCTTCAGTCACAAGCTGAAGCATTGAGGATGTTTGGCCTGGTTTTCAAAAAATATATATTTATAATTTAGGACTCTCAGGGAAAATAACAGCCAGAAATGTTTGAATTGTGCAAAATTTGTCTTGATGCTTTGCTGTCTTTACACTGCTCAGTTATTCTTATGTAATTTACAGAGTTGCCTGAAATATTTTGGCGTCTTTCCATTTGAAGCAACCTTGGAATGTGAGGTGAAGGGTAAACGCCATGAGCTAGCGTGACTCTGGTGTGTCGGGACGGTATTTGTTGTTAATCAGCCTCTTGCTCATCCTCGGTTTCCTCTGTCTGGGTGAGATAAACATGTCAGTCTGAGCCAAACTGCAGCACTGAGTTCCCCAGACTCTGCATAGTATATTCCAATCAGTGTTTAAGTTAAAGTTAATGACACAGTGGTCACATTTGATAGCTTAGCACTTGAAGGCCGTAACATTATAGTCAGATCCAGTTAAGAGGAAAATAGTGATCTTTGATGACCATACTTCCTCATTCTATGTCTGTCTGTGTTCATATATCCCAAATGATTCCTCTGGCTTCTCTTTTTTACTGCACCTGAGGCTCTTGCAGGCAATTCATTGTGAGCAGGTTTGAAACAGCTGCCTCTGTCAGATAATATAAAGGAAGTGATGGATCATTTCTCTCAGGGTGGATGCATTCAGGAATGTCACTTGTATCACTACTAATTGCTCCCTAGTATTAATTCAGTTTTGTTTTAATTGGTGCTGATTAAAAACATTGTAAGTGAGGAAACCCAAACATGTATTTTACTTTTTAAGCAAATTAAAGAACAAAAAGTGTACTAAAAATGTTTAGTCTGATTTAACAGTTGCTAGGATGGAAAAAAGAGTTATGTTTATACAGAATATGTAAACATCCAGTCTCAACTGTGTAAAAACAGAGCAAGCAAAAAATAAAGTATAGAATGACAAGAAATATGCAAAGCCAACAAGAGTCAGTTGTTAATAGCCTAGTTTTAACCATTATCCTTTCAATGAGCATCAGAAAACACATTTTAAAGTCCCCCCTCTCCCATATTATCCACTTCTCCAGCACCGCTAACATTTGTGCCAGTGGCAGAAAACAGTTTTTAGGAAATGAAAAGAACAGAATGAGAAAAAAATCCTTTGAGGAGAGACACTCAATTTAATTAAAGCAACATTGACCCCAGAGGGTGTTTGAGGGTATTAAACAAATTTATGGGCTACCCAACATGTCAGGGAGTCCTGTAGCAATATCTTTTGAGGATTTGACCTGCTTCTCTCAGTTTATATGCACTAAGCTGCTGTCAGATTATAACCCCAACAAGTTCATTGACTTTTAGGATTTTATTGTTAACAGGAAGACTGTGTTGTACGTGACTTTCAAATAATTGGTTAGAGAGATAAAATCATCTGTTTAAGTAGATTATTCCGTTTACTCAAATTAAATTAAATTCAATCTTTTTCAGAGTATTATTTATATTTGCTGACAATGTTTTGCTCCAATCAAATTTTCTCTGGTTTTCCATTTTTTTCCCCCCTGAAGCACGAAGTGGGGTTAATTCTATCATTTTCTCATACATACTAGATTTGAGTTAGGGTCTTAAACCTTTAAGCCCTCCATGGATTTTTTCCCCAGGGAATAAAATAGTATGATAACGCACACAGAAATGTTTCTAGTATTATTTCATGTAAAGTTTCTTGCAGAAGTATTTATACCTCTTGCACTTTCCCACATGTTGTCACATTAAATCCTCAGCCTTCAGTGAATGTTTTGTGCTGTTTTGTAGTAAAGACAAAGGAGCAAATAACTGCGAGGAGGAAGGAAGTAGATGCATCAATTCTTACCTTGGAAGTCTAGAAATCAATTTTTGAGTCCTACCACATATTCTCAATTGTCTTTATGTCTGCTCTTTGACTAGGCCATTCTAAAACATGTATATATCCTGGATTTGGAACGATACGCAGCAATTTTTTTCTGCCACTTCAAAAATTTTGGACATACAGTACAGTAGATCGAAAAAGTTCACTTTTGGTTCCAGTTGATCAGAGCACCTCCACAAGCCGCAAACTCTTAACTAATTCTGCTAATTTACTTCTACTCTACCGTACTTCGTGTAGCTTCCCTTTTAAAAATGGCTTTTGTGGTCACTTTTCCATAAAGGTTTGCACGTAGAGTACACAACTAACAGTCTTCCTGAGGACAGATTCTACTCAGATGTTTTAGTAATGAAACATCTGAGCTGTGGATGCCCAAAAACACCATCCAAATTGTGAAGTTTGGAAGAGGCATGATCATGCTATCAGGAGCTTTTGCATCAGGAAGGACTTAGCATGAAGTATTCTGGGAGCATTTTTGTGCACCCTTTGTGGAATTAGAAACATCATTTCTCATGATCACTCAAAGAGAGCAGGAACTGAGAATAACAATAGGCTTGTTGCATAGTTGCATGAGGAAGAGGACAGCAGCTGATTAATAAACCAGGGAGCACATCCTAAATAAATGTTACTGCAAGTAATTCATTTTGCAAAAAATGTTATTTTGCTGTTATGACTCTTATGATTCCTTTCAAAGCATACCCACAGGTTTTCAGTAAACCTGAGTGCATTAGTAATGAAGCATTTTGCAGGAAAAAATAGGCCTCTGACTGTTGCAAAGGTATTGAAAGCATGAGGAAAGCACCTGTAGAGAATCAGGGTAGTGTGACAGAACCCCGCACATGACTATGTGCATTCAGATTGGCCTTGGTATGATCTATAAACAGAATTTACATATGTTAAACCTAGTGTACTAAGTGCTTTCTAAATGTGAATTGAAATAGACTCTGCATTTAGGCAGGATAAAAGCACTTTGTCTTTTTTTTCCATGGTTCAACAGCTCGATAGCATTGACCTCTTCTCTCTCTGTGGGCCAGTAATTAGTCAGATTGTTAGATGCTCTTTGGCTTGTCCAATGTTCTCTGGAGAATTTCCATGTATTATTTGAGCGTGTAAGGGGGCTTTACATTTGAGGCAAAACAAAAGTCGCCCACAATGGATGAAAATATAAATCCAATTTGAGCCATGGGACAAACACAATTGTCTCTGTTCACTCTTATTTCAGCCATCTCACGTTCCCTTTCAAAACCCCTGTTTTGCTAATTCACACATTATGTTCACGTTTTACCAAAATCACACAAAGATGGTGCAGTGAGTTGCAGGATGTGTGGCTGTGACTACTGCTGTGAGAATTCAGGCAATCGCCCACATGAGGGATTACTGAGACAAATCTTGACAGGCCTGACTTCTCTCAGCTTCTTACGCTCATCACCTGCTTCCTTTATTTTTCACATTCTTTCCTATATTCAAAGCTGAGATATTTTTATTGGTTCAACTAAAAACAATGCAATGCATCTTAGGTTAATTTTATTTGTTCCGTATTTCCGTCTGGCTTGACAACCTCAGGATCTCATTTTTGCAGATGATGTGGTTGTATCAGCTTTTTAGGCCTTCATCATGCAGTGGTGTGGTTTCCAGTTGAGTGTGAAGCAGCCAGAATGACAGTCAGTCCCTCTAAGTATGAAGCCGTGGCTCTCCACTGCCAAAAGATGGATTTGTTGGGTGGGGGTTTATATCTGCCACAAGAGGAGAAGTTTTATTATTTCGGTGTCTTGTTCACAAGCAATAGTAGGTTTTAACGGACAGACAAAACTGATGTAGTGATGTAAGAATTGCTTCAAAAAGCAAAACACTCAATTTACCGGTCCATCTATGGTCCGAATCTCTCCTATGATCATTAGATGTGGCTCATGACCGAAAGACCGAGCAGCCAATATGAGGAAAGAGAGGGATTACTGGATTTCCCCCCTGGACCTTTTCTTTCTATTTGTCCATCCATCCATGGCTTGTTGTTTCAGTGACCATAAAAACCAAGCTGAAATTTTATATTCTGACCTGCCGACCACCCATCAAGGGTCTACCTCTGATTTTTTTCAAAACATTGCTTTGTTTTATAGCCATTTATAATTTCCAGGTTCCAGGAAAACATCTCATCTCAGGTCATTCTTTGCTTATCAATTTATTTTAATTTCTCTCCCCTCACATGCTCATTGCACCTGTCTCTGTATTGTTTTTTCTACTTTTCCCAGTTTTTTCCGTGTGGGCCTGTTCTGTTCATGTGTTGTTTTAGTGAGCCGAGTCTATTAGAGGCTGAATGATGTCCACCTCAAGCTCTGTGTGGCAGGATCCAAATGTCACTCTCAATAAATGTATTAGACGTGGGAAGGAGTGGGCAGTGTGGCGTTTTGGTGGGATGAGGAGCTGCGGAGGGGGATGCTCTGCTAATAACCTCTAAAATACCTTATTCAAGTTAAATAGGGTTAGGTGAGTTATGAAATGGTTTGAGGTACAAGCAAGTTTATAAATGTTTACAAAATGAATTATCTAGAAAGGAATAGAAAATTAAAAGAAACAAATGCAACACACTCTTCTGGAGAAGACACTTTCAGTCAGTTTAATTGTACCCAATAGAAATGTTAGCAACAGATGCATAGACTGGTGAGGCTATTTGCATGTTAAGAAATACTTGTGTTGAAAATTTGCCAGTAATTTTGGGATTCTTTTAGGGTAAGTTATGTTTGCTGATGATGATAACAGATTGTGCATGTCTTTAATGTATTGCATAAAGTGGAGAAGGGGAGAACTAAACAAATGTCAGACTTGAACGACCTGACAGATCACCTGCGAGCTCCATCTGTTGATGATGTAAACGTAGGGTACTCTGCTAACAGCTGCTTGGAAATCATATTGTTTGTGCTGAAATATAAATCCATGTGTATCAGAAAGGTGCTGTTTGGTATTTTTCATATTAATTTAAATAAAAAGGAACTGATGTTTTTTCTTGTGTTGTGAGAGGTTGTAACATAAAGATCCAATTTAGAATTTGTTCTCTGTTTTGTGCACTACTTAGTGATACTTGGAGCTGAGGGAAAAAAATTATAGCTAAATAAATAATGAGTCAATAAGAATACTACTAATATAGAGAGTTTTCATTGAGTTTACCTTAACTAAAAAGAAAGAAAAACATCAAAGGAATTCCCTCGAAACTTCTAGACCAGGATTAAGGGATTATAGGTGAACATTAGTAAATTAAAATATTACTAAAATACATTTATTTCAGTAATTAATTTTAAAAAAGTGAAAGCTGCATAGCTAGTGATATATTGGAAGTCTTTTTTTTCTTTTATTTGTTAATTAAAGCTCAGAGATAATAAAATCTTACAATTTAATTTCTCTGAATAAGCCTCATGGCTGTGGTCATCCTTGTTGCTGGTGTGCCTTTTATTCCTCCACAATGTGACATTTTTCCTTCACCTTCAACGTTCCCTTTGCACATTTGGATAGAGAATATGTAAACGATCTGCTTCTTTAGCAATTACCTTTTGTAGCCCACTCCCCCTGTGGAGGATGCTAATGACAGTATAATAGACAGTTTTAAGGTGAGAATTATTATCTGTGATTGTGTAAGCAGAGTTTTTATATTAAAATAATTTTCATTGATCTTGCAGTTTTGATAATTTAATGACTATTACATCATAATCACCAAAACTAACCAAAAAATTTACAAAATACATAATATTTTGAATAAATTGTTGTTATTAGGAAGCAAATTGTGAACATTATGTTTTATTTACAATAGTTTGATAGACTACTCTTAATCTGGGTCTATTTTTGCAAAGAACCCAAAAGCAGGTACTACTTACTTCCTACTTACTATTTATTCATTTATCTCATGTTATATTGTTAATCTCATCAATATTATCATCTTTTCCTAATCTCCTGCAGCCTAGTTAGCATGTACATGTTTGCATTTGATTAGCTTGTGTCTGTCAGAGTGCACAGATCTGTGGAGACAGCGACCCTGTGATTCTCAAACACACATATGGCCAAACAGACCTCACATGCTGTTACTCCTGTCTTGGAGAGCATGTCATTACGAAAGCAGTGCGCCGCGCTGTCTTCACTCCCCATTACATGAGCCCCCCTGTTGTCTTGTTCAGCATTTCTCATTGCACACACACAAATGACACAGTAGCTCTGTGGGTGAGAGAAAGCAAGCCGTGGCTGACTGCTTTCGGCAGAGCTGTTTTAGAGCTGAGCTATGATAGGAGGCAAGCAGCGTGCAGCCGGCACAGCCGTGATGAGGAGGTGGGATTGTTTGAGATTTTCTGGAATGGTGGCAAAAGTGGGCCTCAGTTGTGAAGGGTGCAGTATGTTCAGAGTCCCACAGGAAAGTGTTGAGGGGAGAGTTTTGTCGCCTGTGCATTGAAAACCGTCTTTATTAGCTGAGAACTTTGATTATTCAAACATGGTTGCCAATTTATGTTCTCTTTATGGCTTTCAGCTGTTACTCGGCAGTGCTGTATTTTTTTAGTATGTGTTGTAAAGGTGATGGTCTTTATGTGCTTGTAAGAGCCATAGGCAGCAAAGGGAAGCAAAGCATACAGGTGATATCACCATGAGAGCAAGGATGGCACGTTGCACCCATGTTACCTCTAAGAAAGGCAAGAGTTTTTGTTTTGCTATACTTTATTCAGCTGGGAAAGGACAAAATCAGCGAGCTGTTGCTGTTGCTATACATGAGAGCTTAGAGCTTGTTGAATTAATTGCCTCCCAGGTGTCAAGTTTCACATGTCACCTTATGGTGCCAGGTGTCAGGTTGTGACAAAAGTCACTGGGAAAAATAAAAGGGGATATAAAAAAGGGATGATTTTTGGGAAGCTGTGCGTTTGCCTTGTGCCCACCCCCCAGCATGCTGACCTCTGCATCAGGAAGTGATTGACCCCGCCAAGAGATGCCACTGACCCCATGGGGAGGAGAATGGGGGAGGTGTGAGTGATTGCGAAAATACCCCAACATCACTGCAGGAACAGAAACAACACAGAGTCTAAAACATACGACCGTAAATTAAAATGTGACATGTTTACGGGATAAAGTAGCTGAAAAATGTTACAAGTAGACATGAATGATGCGCATATATGTTCACACATACATGCAGGCGAAGGAACACAGAGGATAGGTCAGAGACAAATTTGAAGACAGGCAAAAAGCAGGGTGAGGTTATAAAACAATATTACAAACTTTGAACACCTCCTGGAGCTCTGAAAATGGAAAGAATATGGCAGAACCGCAAACCCATTAAGGCATAGCTTTCACCTAAGGTGAACCAGCAAAGAGACCAGCTAAGAGGCCGAGACCCACAGCGTGGTGGAAGAATCTGGTGAAACATCAGCTATTAGTTGAACACACCACACATCTCTCCTTCATGGAAGGATTGTTCAATTGTTAAATTCATAAGAAGTCTCCTCTGCAGTCTTCCACATTCCATACAGCGGGCACAGCAGACATGTTAGATGAGATAAAAACTGAAGGCTTTTGGCCTACATGCAAAGTTATGCATGGTATGAAACAAACACCCTTAACACATAGTCCTCATGCTGAAACATGGTGGTGGCAGCATCTTGCTGTGTTTGTTCGTATCTTTATCAGGACAGGGAGGCTGGTCAGCGTTGATGGGAAGATGGAAGATAATCCTGGAAGAGAGCCCGTTAGTGGCAACAAAGAACTTAAATCTTTAGCGGAGAATATAAATACACACCAAGGTACATACTAAACATCCAGAAAACCATCCATGTCACTATTGTGCATTACTTAGTGTTGTTAGTCTAAAAACTCCCAATAAAAATACAACTAGCTTAATGTGACAACATGCAGATACATTTAGAGGGTATAAAGATGTTTCCAGGGCGGTGTAGAAATGGTTAAAATTAACATTTTTATTTTTGAAGTTAAGAAAAAGTCTACAATAAAGCAAAATTGTAATTTTCAAGACGCATTCATTTCCATTGAAAGCCAAATATTTTTTTTCTCTGCTGAAAATTTAATGTTTGTGGAAATAAGAGTGAAATTGATATTTCAGTTTTTAATCTTTGTATATAAAGTCATAGTAATATGTGCATGAAGCATCTTATTTTTGATCAGATTTATTAGGAATTTGATACTGTTTTAAAATTTCATTTTTCTTTCTTTTTGAGGAAGAAAAAGGTAATCATTGTTGACTGCACAAGCAAATATCCAGATGTACAGTTTACCTGAAAAAAATAAGACTGCATGGATTTAAATATGTGCAAAAATGTTCCTGTCACAACCATGGCAAACTGGTTATGCTTTGATTGAAGGGAGAATAGCAACAGGATGTTGTCCTGTTTATCTGCCCAGCTAATTGTAGATGAATGTTAATGAAAAACTAAATTACCTTCACAGCCTTTGGCCTTGTGTTGCCACAATACCTTTTTAGAGAATGCCTCGAAATAATTAGACTTGATTGGTTATATACTTTGGCTTTTTTACAGAGTAACTTACTCAGTATGAGCTCAGTTTTGCTTATTCCCAGTATCCCTTTCAGTGTGGATTCTTATCTTGTTGATTCAGCAAATGACGGCTTAACTCGTCCTAGGATTATCTCTTGGAGGAAACAAGAACACATCAGTTTACCTATGAGAAGTGGGTTCTTAAATTTTTTTCTCCTAAATTATCTTTGTAAAAGACTTGGAATTATAACTTTCCCTAGCTGTGCTAGCAGCGTGATCCTTTCCGCCCTTAAACTTGGCAAAGGTATCTGCATTACCATATGTCTGCAGGTCTTGGCACAATCTCACATACAAATGCATGCCAACATTTCTCAACTGTACAAGCAGAAAATCTAAGACAAGTTTTTTTTCTATCTCTTCTGAGGACTTAAACATAATGAAGTTATAGTGACAGGTGACACAAAGGGAAGAGAAATGAAGGTTGTAAAACAGGGCTAAAGAGTGATGATCATGCCTTTTTCTCATCCCTGGAGTTCAGAAATTGTTTTGCATTTACCCCTGACCATCAGGTGGGAAACAGATTGTCCTGAAGTTTTTCACTGAGTGTGGTCACACTGTTGTTGGAGTTTGACTTTGTTCAATGACAATCCATCAGATGTAGACAGGCAGCTGCTGACCTGGATAGGGGTCAGGGGGTCTTTCCTAATTGTCCTCGTAAAGTTTTAAAAAATCACAAAACCAGGGCAAATAAATAGCTTGTGTCTTAGGCTTTTTTATCTTAGTGAAACTTTCAGGACTACAAATATTTTGTCCTTCAGCCATGGTAAAATCAAAGCCATTTGTCTAACACTTTTCAGAGTTAGATTTGTATTGTACTGGCCTTTCTGGTATGTCTTCAGAAAACCCAGTTTGGACGTCTCAAATTAGGCCAGCAGAATTCAGGCTATCTAGGAAACTACAGCCTTGTGTGGAAGTGGGGCAGCACAGTCTGCTTTCTGCCAGCTAGGCGAGTAAACCCTGAAAGCTGCAAAACCTCAGCCGTGCCAGTGCAGGTGGTTTAGATGGTTGTTTTTTTTACTCCATTTAATACTTTTGCTTTTGTTATTAACGAAAATGGAGCAAAACATGGCTTGTCTTTGAAGCTGGCTGGCAAAAATATATTTTTGTAAGATTGCCTGCAGGATTAATATTTTATTAACAAATCCTGTTTGCAGTAAAAAGTAACATTAAATCTCTAAACTACACTTATAAAATGAGAACATTGTGACTTAAACTATGCTAGTCCACAGTACTTTAAAATGTGTCTTTAAGGGACAATTTACCCTGTTTAAAGAAAATGATGCATTCCCAAGAGCTGCAGTAATTTATCCAACTATGCAGTTATTTTAAAAAAAGGATGACTTTGTATTTATTGCACATTAAATGTGATCTGAAATGAAAAGTAACATAAGATTTCCCTGTAATTAAGACAATATTTTCTGCTGTTTCATTTGCAGGATGGCTCCAAACAGAAGCAGGTCAGGAAGAAAACCGTGTCCTTCAGCTCTATGCCGAATGACCGTAAAATCAACAGCACTGCTGCTTGCATGGCCTTTATGTTGGAGGGTTGTGAAATGAAGAAGGTGCGATCCAACTCACGCATGTACAACCGCTACTTCCTGCTCGATCCAGATATGCACTGGCTGAGATGGGAGCCATCTAAGAAGGATTCAGAAAAGGCAAAACTGGAAATCAAGAGCATCAAGGAAGTCCGTTTGGGGAAGAAAACTCCAGTTCTGCGCAGCAATGGTCTCTCGGATCAGTTCCCTGATGAGTGCGCCTTCTCAATCATCTATGGAGATAACTATGAAAGTTTAGATTTGGTAGCCAGTACAGCAGATATCGTCAGCACGTGGGTCATGGGTCTAAGATATTTGGTGTCTTACGGTCGCCACCCAGTGGACATGGCAGAACCAAGTCAACCGAGCTTACGAACGTCCTGGATTGGTTCAGTGTTTGAGCTCGCAGATATGGAAAAAGGAGGACACATAGACCTATTCAGAGCAACCCAGATAATCAAGGGGCTTAATCCTGGAATGAAAGAGTCCAGGATAGAGCTGAAATTCAAAGAATTACAGAAAGCTAAAGATCAATATGGGGAGGCAATTAATTTGGACACTTTTGTGGAAGCTTATTGTGAGCTCTGCACACGACCTGAGATTTTCTTTCTGCTGGTTCAGTTCTCCAGTAACAAAGAGTATCTGGACAGTAAAGATCTGATGCTATTTGTAGAGGTCGAGCAGGGAGTTGAGGGAGTAACGGAGGAAATGTGCAGGGATATTGTTCAGAAATTTGAGCCATCTGCCAAGGGCAGAGAAAGGGGCTACCTCTCCATCGATGGTTTCACACACTACCTCCTGTCCTCGGAATGCCACATTTTCGACCCTCAGCACAAAAAAGTGTGCCAGGATATGACTCAGCCTCTCTCTCATTACTACATCAACTCTTCCCATAATGCCTCTCTGCTTGATGATCATTTCTGGGGTTCATCAGACATCAGCAGCTATATCCGAGCTCTGAGGATGGGGTGTCGAAGTATTGAGGTCATAGTCTGGGACGGCCCTGATAATGAGCCGGTCGTATATGTTGGAAGTTCTGTGGCCTCTCAGCTCGCTTTCTCTAAAGTTCTGGACATCATAAACCAGTATGCTTTTGAAAGTTCTGAGTATCCTCTCATTCTGTGCTTGGTGACTCATTGCTGTATCCCCCAGCAGAGGGTCATGGTTCAACACCTGAAGAAAATTCTTGGGGATAAGCTGTATGCTGAACCACCCAACAAAGAAGAAAACTACCTACCCTCACCTGAAAAACTTAAAGGCAAAATACTCCTCAAGAGTAAAAAGTTGCCACCGAGCTGCATTGATTCTGAGGGGGATGTAACAGATGAAGAGGAAGGCCTGGAAATGTCACGCCGTGTTGGAGCCGATGAAAAGGACCAACTGAATGGTTTGGGCTGCAAAAGACTCAGGCTGTGCAGGGAGCTTTCTGACCTCGTGTGTCTTTGCAAGTCAGTACAGTTCAGGGACTTTGAGCTTTCTAAGAGGGAGCAAAAATACTGGGAGATATGCTCCTTCAACGAGGTAGATGCAAACAGATTTGCCAATGAATTTCCAGAGGAGTTTGTCTGTTATAACAAGCGCTTCATCTCCAGGGTATATCCCACATCGATGAGGATTGATGCCAGCAATATGAATCCCCAAGATTTCTGGAAATGCGGCTGCCAGATCGTGGCCATGAACTACCAGACACCAGGCTTGATGATGGACCTTAACCTTGGTTGGTTCAGGCAAAATGGAAACTGCGGTTATGTCTTGCGGCCTGCCATTATGAGGGAGGAGGTGTCCTACTTTAGTGCCAATGCTCGGGACTCTCTACCAGGTGTGTCTGCACAACTTCTCCACATCAAAGTCATCAGTGGGCAGAATTTACCAAAACCTCGGGGCTCTGCTGCTAAGGGTGATGTGGTTGAGCCTTACATATATGTAGAGATCCATGGCATACCAGCTGACTGTGCTGAACAAAGAACCAAGACAGTTTCCCAAAATGGAGATAATCCCATTTTTGATGAGAGTTTTGAGTTCCAGATTAATTTACCTGAACTCGCAGTTTTACGCTTTGTGGTTCTGGATGATGACTACATTGGAGACGAGTTCATTGGTCAGTACACCATCCCTTTTGAGTGCTTACAGCCAGGCTATAGACACGTCCCTCTGCAATCTCTCACAGGAGAGTTCCTGCCCAACACCACTCTGTTCGTTCATGTGGCCATCACCAACAGGCGCGGTGGAGGAAAGGCACATAAAAGGGGTCTATCAGTAAAGAAAGGTAGAAAGGCTCGGGAGTATACCACCACCAAGACCACAGGGATCAAAGTAGTGGATGAGCTCTTCAGAGCTTCTACCCAGCCCCTCAGGGAGGCAACAGACCTCAGAGAAAATGTGCAGGTAAGAAACTGCATCACATAAATATGTACACATTTCTTCAGTAATATGTTTTTACTGTTTTGCTCTGTTATATTACATTATTTAGGAACATTTGAAATCTTCTAAACAAAGAAACTAATATAAAAGATAGAAAATTATTTATACACCATTTCCTGCCTAACTTTTAAGTCTCTCTCCTTGTCCCTTAATCTAACTCAAGAACTTTTTCATGAACTAGATGTCTTATGAATATATAATATTCTGTATGTATATATATATATATATATATATATATATATATATATAACTGCCTACATATAACATCAGAGTAGTCGTGTGTGGTTGGGATAGAAATAAAATTAATAAAAATTAGAATAGCTAAATCAGTACCTTCATAAAGACTATAGAATAACATATGTATAAAAGTGTGTGAACCTTGAATTTGTATGGGCAGTTTTTTTTTTGTTTTTTTGTAAAGCTTCTACTTTGTGTAAAACTGAATTCATAATCTGTAACTTACAGAAACTTATGATCACATAAGCATTCCAAAAGTTTAATGTCTGCACAGCTACATTGAAAAGATTATTACTTAACCTTTCTGATTCCTTGAGCAAACAGAGAACATTGAGCAAGTGTTCACACAAGAAAGAGGAAGCGGATATGAAGAGTGGCTTGTTGCTATAGGTACAGTTGAAACCAGATATTTACATAAAGTATCTTAAAAGACAAACATTTTGCTTCTCATTGTCTGACCTATCTATTTGCTACATGGAAGAATAACCGTTTAAAGATGCTTCATTATTATTTTTATTAATTCAAATTTATTGAGATGAACCTTGAACAAATGTATTATGTCAATCAATGCCCTCATGAAACTGTATGTTTAACAAATTGTGGAAAATGCAAACTGGCTTAAGTGGTTTAGAGCATTTTGTGGTGAAACTGAACACATTTTTAAGAAAGCCTTTAAATTGTTAGACCGCTTAACAAATCATGTGTAGGATGGGCAATGTCTATTTTTTAATTTTTTTCGCAAATCTCACACAAACTAATTAAAGATCATTACTTCTGTGCAACAGCAATCAACTAAGCAATGCTAAATTTGGATTTAATCATAGCCCTGCCCTGTGTGAAAGATAAGAATCTAATCTTTACCATCAATCATCGTTGATAGCAAATGTCCTCAGAATCCAATATATGAGCCTGTATGAAAAATGTTGCTTCGTGATTGAGTAGGAGTCTGTGTTAACCTGATCAAATAAAGCTGCCGGCTGCACTAAACGCTCACCGGCTCGCTTTTTTTTTTTTTTTACAGGTTTTAAAATTTAAATTTGTCTTTTTGAAATGAAGATAAAAGTTCAGGAAATAAATGAATGTGCCAAAGTTGAGAGAGAGGGTGGAAATGAGGATAAATGCATGTCTTTCTACAATAAGGACTTGTCCCTTTTAAATTCAAAAATGAAGGGCAGATGTGAAGGCTTCATAGAGCCTACTTGGGAAACCAAAGGACCAACAACACACAAACCTGACTGGGTTAAACCTCCTGACCTTTCTGAATACACAGGGGAAGTAGGTGTTAAAACAAAGTTTTCGAGTTCATATCATGAAAGCTGTAGACATATTTGTACCTCAGTAACCTGCAGAAAGACTACCGTTTTCCTCAACTATTGTTCCATTGTGTTTGTTTTGAAAAACAAAAGAAAACATGATTCATTTGCTTATTAAAAAGCGTCGGGGAGTCTGCAAACACTGACAAATGAAGACATGTGTTTGATTTATATGTTTCCTATGTGGATCAAGGCAGGAGATGAGTTGTTTCTGTAAAATGTTTTTTGTGAAGCTCATGAAAAACTGAATGAAGCCTTTAGAGCGACGCCAAGCTGGAGTTTCAGTTTTTGTTTGCTGAAACATCTTTGTGCCAGCCATCATTGTCACATTAGTGCTGTAAGCCAGAAGGGAGTGAGAGATGAAGAGACAAAAGCAGAAAAAAAAAGAAGAAAAAGCGACAAGAGAGCTGGGCAATCAGAAACAAAAGCAGTGCTGTAACCGGACACGGAGCTCTCATTTGGGGAATGTTGGAGGAGGAATAGAGGGGGGAAGGGAGTAATTAAAAACACAAGCCTCTCATTGGGTTTTGTAAGATTGTGAATTGGAAACAGAATGGCTTTTATTACACAATGATTATCTAAAAACATTTATGCATGTAATCAAAGACATGCATGCAGGGAATTATGCCTAAACCCTGTAATAACTTCAGTTCACAGCACACTGAAACATAAACATCGACCAGTAGACGGGCTCACAGATCACACGCACAAAATCAAGTACTGAATTATTCCAGAGCCACTGTCGGTGGTCTAAGAGGTTTTAACTGAGTTTGAGTCTTTGCACACAGATCCTCTGTCTCCCGGACACTCTCTTTGTCTTCAGGAAGCTCGTGCCTCACATCCTCAAAGTTTTTCAGCAATCTTGGGGGTCCAGCACAGAGACACACATGGATTCCCTTGTACAGCTCTACAAAAATAATTTCTTCTCCCGTGTGAATCCTACACAACTCACTGCTGTAAACATGTATGTGCCCCTCACAGATTTTTTCACGTTTTTAATTTACCATAATATCTGGAAAGCGTATTTTAATTTCACGAGCCACACCCATGCCTGATTGCTGTGAGACCAGCAATCAGTAAATCGTTTAAATACATATGACACCAAGTCATTATAAAAGTGATTAAAAGGCAGTGCATTATGGCCTAAACTAAAGAAAGTCAACAAAAAATGAGAAACAAAGTCACTGCCAGAAGAGAGACCACACTGAGCGCCATTATTAGCAGATGGAAAAAACGTGTAAACAGCCCAGCAGAGGGACAAAGAAACAGGTCTCAGCTCTCAGTTTGAGGAGTCCAACACTTATTACTGTAACTTACAATCCCTGCAGTCAGTTTTTTTTTTTTTTTTGCTAAACTTCAGTCTCGCTCAGCATCCACCTGTGCCAGTGTGCAGACAGAGAGCTCACACTGTGTTGCTTCTTGTTCTGTTGCAGACAGGTCCACATTCCCGGCTTTTTTGCTCTTTGGGGCGTTTCTGGACTTATAAAAGTTGGATAAATTTTCCTCTGCATAAGTTGGCATAGGTTCCTGATATATGATCTGGAAATGTTACTGGTTTAGTAGCCATGTCATGATGTTAAACACAGAATTCATGTTGGAAATTCTCCAGTTTTGCTGAATTCTAAAAAAAAGAGAAGAAAAATATTCTACAAAGAGAAGTTGATCCAAATTCTTCCACAGCGATGCAAAAATGTTCCTGGACAGTTATTGCAGACTCTTAAATGCAAAAGTTACTGTCAAGGGTGCCTCAACCAGTTATTAGGTTTACTTTTGTCCATGTAATGAGAAGTTATCTTGGACAGCTGTTGTCACACTGTATGGCCCCGATGCTTGGATCCAGAATTTAAAAAAGAAAAACAACAACCTGAAAGTGAGGAGGCGCTCGCCTGAGAACAAAAACAATCATGCTTCCTTGGTTCAGGTAAATTTGGCTCGTGGGTTTGCTTTAGAATCATCAGAACTTCCAACAGGTCTGATATGTGACCGTACAGTTTTGCTGATTAGGATCTGGACGGGAAGTGTCTCATTACACCCTGTATATTGCATGATGCAACACGTGATTTGATTAGGCCAAGATCGAAAATTGTTGCATGACTGGAAAATAACTTGAAAGTTGTTTTTTTATATTTACATTGGCTATGTTTGATATGAAAAATTGATGATCTAGTCAAGGACTAAATACTTTTTCAGAGCGCTATAGGTCTCCCTTCATGCCCCTTTCCCTCATCTCAATACGTTTAAATATCGGATAGCTTTCCCCCCTCTCTTTTCTGTATTACCAATGGCAATAGCTGGTTGCCAGATTCCCACGCTGGCAGTGGCAGTAGAGACTTTGAATCAAGATGTGGGCTGAAAAGTACGTTGCAGAGGGATTTTGATGAGTAAAACAGAGAAAGAGAACGAGGCCTGGGGCAATTCAGATGAGTTTAGTTTAGCTTTCTGCTATGTTTGCTGACTACGTATAATAAAAAGCTGAAATCTCAAGATGTAACAGTTTAGATTGATGACTTCTGCGAAGTTGGTAACAGCTATAAGTGACAAGCACAAATTGTATTATGTAACTTCTGTATGCACCCTATTTACATTAAGTAAATTCACACTGCATATATCAAAAGTCGTTGAGATTTTGGCTTTTTGACAAGCTCAGGTTCACAGTGTATTTCAAGGACTCTCGAGAATGTGGAAAGGAGGTGCTTGCTGTGGAAATGACAGCAGACCTGTGCCACTTAACTGAGCCACATCTGCCCCTGAGGAAAAATAATATTCATGGTTGGAGCTAGATTTAGTAGCAAGACATGTTGAGGCAAAGTCTGCATTCCTCTTATAGCAGTGATGTATAATTTTCCAGCTGGGTATGTGTCACCTTTTGATTTTTTATGCATCATATTTACAGCCAATTTACTCAATAAAGAACCATAGAAAGCAAGACAGAAATAAGTGACTTGCTCATTTTATTTAGCGTCTTTATGTGTGTGACCAGATGTTTTTCTTAGTTTTTTTATGATTATGACCTTGCATGTCTCCTTTAGCACTGCCTCTAAGGATGTTTTTCTTGATTAAGCTTTCAACCATTTTTTTGGCAATTGTTTTTGCTTCAAGCACTATAATTTTTCTTCTGTCAAACCTTTAAGTAAAATGTAAAGGATTATGATTATGTATAAAGAGCCACTTTCAGCATGATACAAATTAACTTACTATGAACTTACTATTTAGAGGGTCAATATGATCAAATAGATTTGGAAATAACCGGGTCTCAGTTTAACCAGTGTGCAACTCTAAAACAAACTTTTTTCTATTGAAGCTTTTATCTAAAATAGTATGGAGACATTAGTATATGGATAAATACGACAAATACCATTCCGTTTGGTGTAGTTTGGCTCATTATGCCTCCTTGCTCAAAATAAAACAATGTGTTAACTATCTTACGTTTTATTAGACTCGCAAGAACAATTTTCAAACTGCCTAAGCTATGCCATATCCTTATGGTAATTATAACAATTCAAACCACACTATACATTTTTCTGGTTCAAAATGTAATTTCAGTCTGCAAACATCATTAAAAACAATCAGAAAAAAGAAAACTATTCTGGTTAATCTACTTTGTTAATAAAACCAATTAAAAATATAACAAATTACATTTAACCTTATTTTTAAAATTCTAATTTTAATATTTGTTATATCTAACACTGTATAGAAGGTAAGTAGTTTTTTGCAGAAATCAACTTAAACAAAGATGAAATTACTGATGCTGTACAAAATAAATAAATGTGTCATTAAACTGCAATTACTGAATACAGATGCTTTTTCTCTGTTTGCTAATAGCTAAATATTTGCTTTACTTTTAAATTCATATTCTTTTTATTTTTTTATTTTTTGCCAGAATGCCATGGTGTCCTTTAAGGAGCTTTGTGGCCTGACGCCCGCCGCCAACATGAAGCAATGCATCCTGACTGTATCTACGTGGCTGATGAACAGTGAACGGTCACTGAAGGTGATAGTGGACCTGAGCGAGACCTACCCCACCATGGAAGCGCAGGGTCCTGTGCCTGAGCTTCTGCGCAAAGTGCTAAACGCCTATGACATGGTAAACTGTTATGGCAAACACAGTTTGCTGAAACATTTGCATTGAATTATTACTGCAGAGGACAATATTCAAAGCAAACAGAAGGAGAGGTGTTATTTAAAGCATAACATAATAGTTTTCTGTTTACTAAATTGCTCTGTTTATTACTTTATCAGAAATGCGGTGTTCCAGGCTAACTTGGAATCTAGCTATGCTGTGCACAAACAGGTTCATTTGAAAACTTTGAACTTACCATGTCTTTTACTTTCTGATCTCAGTGCAATTTCCCTTGAGGACTTTAAACATTGAAATATTAGGGAGTGAATAAAGATAGACACTGCGATTTTCTTTAGACAACCTTTAACTTCCTTATGCAGAAAAAAGTTATATTTTCCTTAAAGGTTAAGAGCTTGGTGGCTGCTGTGTTTTTGTGTGTATGTGAGTGTCCATACAGATTCCTGTCTACCTATAAAGTGGACTTGTTATTGATCATGTATGTCTCATTCATCACTTTAAATCTGACCAACACCTTCCCTTTCACTTTAATACCAGTAACAAAAATGGTAGGTTTGGCCCTAACCGTCTAAACCACAGCTAGGATTTGTTATTTTATATACCAACTATAGGAATGATGAGAGAATAATTTGTTTATTTAATTCTTCAGTCAGACATTTGCATATATCTCTTTCTAGTCCTTTATCTCTTTCTACTCCTTTAGTCAATTTGGAAAAACCCAATTGATGATTTCATGACTTTGTACATTTCTGATAGTTAATTAGAGGCACACCTGTTAAGGTGTTTGTAAGATAAGGCATTAAACAAACTGATTCCTTGTGTGAACTAATGGAAAAACTGAAAGAAATCAGGCAAGGTTTTTAAGGATGGAATTGTGGATCTCTGCAAGTCTGGTTGATTCTTGGTTACAGTTTCCAGATGCTTTTCTATTATGCTTTTTTTAGCATCAGAAAGGGCATTTTTTTTAATTCTTGGCTGAATTGGGTGAGCCTGTGTCATTATCCAAAGACCAACATGGACTAAGCAAGGAAGAAGTCATTGCTGCAAAAACAACAAATATAGCTAGATTGTGGTTTGAAAATAGGAACATGTTTCCACCATTTTGAGTTCTGTATCCTGTTCTGTGGATACAAAACAGGTCTCAGAGGTTTCAACTGTGGGAATGACAGTGATGTAGAAGACATTATTTTGAAGTTCCTTCAGGTCTAGAAGATCTAAAATATCTGACATTTTTAAGCTGTGTGGGAACAGCAAGGTATATAGAATAAACAGCAAAGCTATGGACACATAGCATAGTGCTGTCTATGTATTATGCTAGCAGCAATATTTTACTCACTTCCTCTTGTACGGGTTTGTGACTGACATTTACCTCCAGCGTTACAGGCAGAAAGTAAAGAGGTCTGGTCATGTGACCTTTTACACTAGACACATGAAATTTATAGTGCTTAAAGAAGACACCCTATTATTTTATTTTAAAACTTCAATTAGCTGCCAAAAGTCAAAACAATTCTTTTAGAGCTTCCAGAAGTTAGAAAAAATGTCTGGCAACAATTGTTGCCTGTGGGATTAAACGGGTTAATATACCAACTTAATGTTGATTTTTGAACATGTTATATATAAGGTTAGCATAGCACACCACTAGCTATGAAAAACTGGATTGCAAAAAGGGCATTTTCTAAGAGCGAGACCCTTAGGTTTAGCTTTGAGTCTGCATGTGTTTTGTAGGTACAAAATTTCCAAAGTTCATTTTATTGGAAGAAGACAGAGAAGGCAAAGTTTTACTCAAATCAAAGTGTTAAAATAAGAGTTTAAAGTAAAAAAAAAATCAATAACTATCAATCTAAATCAACTCTGAATCTAATAAAACTTGATTCAGCACCAAGTTTAATATTTATGCATTTTGTCATGCTGCAATAAAAACTTATCTTTCACATCTGAGCTCTTTCCCTCTGCTGAACCTCTGTGTATGTGTACTTTGCGCATGTAGGAGTCCACAAACTGCTCCACACACCAGACAGATTCACTTCTGCTTCTTTTCTGATGTAAACACACGCAGTGGGTTTCACAGTGAGTGGTGTGCCATATGCCGACACGTAGGACTGCTCCGTGCGCATCACTCTTTTACATCGGTGACGTACACACTGTCATACGCTTTAAGATGACTGTAGACAGTCTGTCAGCTTGCGTCTTGAGCTCACTTTATCGTCTCCTATTTTTAAATATACACTATAGTTTGACATAGTAGAATGAGAAAACAAACTCCTCTATAAATATTAAGTTTACATTTTTAATATTTGTGTGGGACCTTATCAAGGCACATGAAATCAAAACAATCAGAACACAAAAATAAATGCAAACTTCTAAATGAATCTTACTTTACGACGCAATTTGTGATCTGTTTAGTTAAAGTCAGAGTTCAACTAAATAAAATGCTTCTTTATATTATATTTTTTAAACATATGATTGAAATATTCACACAGCTGGATGAGTTTTCTAGATCTTCCAGACATGACATATACACCACACACAGTAATTGACCTGTCAAGTTGTCAAGATGCAGCTGCTTATTGTGTAAAAGTGCTTTTCCTTCTGCCTCGTCTCTCGGAAGACCTTGATATTTTTTACAAGTTGACATATGAGCAGTGCAGAAAGGTTTTAAAAGACTCTAATATTAGTAATTACCTGCTGTTTTACACCGTTGGTTTTTTTATTTCTATATTTTTTTAGGTGGGAGCTGGGGAAATGAGTCGTTTGTTAGGTTTCAGCCTTTATGCTTCACTTTCCACAAGAGGATCGCTACTTCTTTTTAATAGTTTTATTTTTATCGTTAGCTTTTAAAGGCAAGCAGTACATAAAAAATAAGCCAAAGGACACACAGCAAATGAGCTACATAAGCTTTTGGTTACCATCATACATGCATAAGGAATATTTTAATAATATATAAAAATAATTTTATTTCAACTTGCAATTTTTTTCAAGGCATTCACAAGGAATGAATGTTTTTTCTAGACACTGTACATTGTGTTACCATGTGAAACAAGACAACTCCTTAAAAAGCAGAAATAACAGCATAAGGATCTAATAGTAGGTTGCGTGTATCTTTATTAACATACAGCTTAGTCTTTGATGTGAGGGTCATGGCAGCTAAGTGCTCGTTTCCTGTTGTCACACTCCCTTGCTCAAGAACAGAGGGCCCAGTCTATGGGCATGTGTGTGTATCTGTGCAGTACATGTGTGTGAAGCATATGACTTCACTGCTGATTGGCTCGCCAACTCCAGGGCATTAACTGTTGAAAATCAGTGTGAAGTCTGTGTCTTTAGTAACCTACCTACCCACATGTAGGTTATTGGCAGCGAATGTCACGATGTCTTCTAAAACAAGACATCAGTGCCATTACGTTTTCAGTGCTTATGGTAGGCTGTGACATGTTTTCGTTGCTATGCAGAAGCTAAATTTTCAATTTCCTAGTTTCCCAGATAATATGTTGAATGTGGAAACATAAGTGAGTTGACATAGCACAAATAATGGCTGCCTCAATTTAAATTCAAAATTCAAAAATACTTCATTGATCCCAAAGAGAAATTAAGTGAAGGTGTGGCATTAAGTATTTTCCAGCATTTTAAGGCACAATCAAGTATGTTTCCTTCAGTTTTATGTAACAAAGATGACTTAAAAGAAATTTGACTTTGTAATTTGATGCCTTGAAATTGGGTCCATGTTCCTTTAAGAAGCTCCTGCTCTTTCTAGTGCTCCACCTTCAGAATGTCATCGCAACAATGCTTCTCATTATGCTATTAACAACCGTTCTTAGGAGTGCCGACTGAGAAGCAGTTAGGTTTTTGATGAAGTAACATTACAAAAGAAAAAAGTACATTTTACTTAATAACACCACTTTAATTTTCTTTAGAAAATAATTTTGTTTTTTTGATTCTGTCAAACTCAGAAGACATTTTGGGTTCCAAATACACTCTTTCATAGGTTTTATTGTGCTCACATGGATGGGTTAATCACAGGTTAGCAACCTGTGATTGGCAATATTTAAACAGCAAAATGGTAAAACAGTGCAATATTGACTGCAATAAGAAATTTAGTTGGTCTATAAGTAAGTCTATATCAAAATAACAAACATATTGTTTGTTATATATAATACTTTTGCATATGTAAAAATTAACTGGTTTTAATGTTATTTTGTGTTTCTACTAAAAGTAATGAATTGTATTTTTATTGATAGTTATCCAACTGTAAGAATTCTTTTGTCAAGCTAAGTATTATAAAATCAATTTATCTTATTATTGAGTTGTTGCTCTTGCTGAGTCATTTATTTATTATCATTTTAGGTAAAGAAGTTACACAACTTATTTGGTCAGATTCTGACCACACCTATTGTTACATCTGCAAAGATAAAAATGGCGAAAACAAATTTTTGCTTCAAATTTTAAATTGAGGCCAAAACTATATTTGATGTGGTGCTCAGACATCATCCAACAGGGCTGATTGGGAGCAGCTGGAGGAGAGCTCTAGCACAAAGGGGAAGGATAATTAAGTTTCACTCTCCTGTGGGAGACAGAAAGTGGACTGCTGTACTGTTTGGATGAGTATATGCATGTACATGCCTTTTTTCCAAGTAATCTTCTCATGGGAGCTAGTTTGAATGTGAAGTGTTCCTGTAATAGGCAGCACGCTCTCTGAAGCAACGACTGGAGACGAAACTGTTTAAATGCAAAACATGAAGAATATTTGTCTAACCTACATTCAGAGTTTGCCAATAGGTACTTTAAAACAGGATTAATAAGAGTGATGGGTGATGCCAGATTGTTTGTGGTTTTTTGCAGCAAGAAATGTTGCCATAGAGACAAATTTGTCTTTCTTGTAATCAAAGAGAAAATATACGTACCATTTTTTTCAGTCAGCTGACTAGCAGTGCAAAGCAGCAGGAAATAGAGGCAGGACATGGAGCTTCTTCTCTCCATGCAGTACTGCACTCTGGCATGTTCCCTGATATGTTATGTAAATAAAAGTACTTTCAATTATAAAAACTGTATAAAAGGCTGGACAGTGGTTTATTTGTTACTGGCTTGTCATGTGTATCTAATTGGTTCCTTTGCAAAAAGAACTCCACACTTTGTTGTCTGTGCTGTACATTCACTCAGATCACCTGCTTTTCTCAACTATAATCTTAATCAAATCTAAAAAATAAAACCATAAATATGTCTGGCATAAGCTCTGGCTAATGAAATGATTAAATTAGAAATCATTTGTGAGAATAAAACTCACACTTCTAGCAGTTTTACATAAACTCTGGTTATTATCATTATATAATTTTGGTTGAAGCTCAGCTGATGGGTTTTCTTTTAATGACTTTTAGTGATTAAGGTGGACTCTAAATTAACTTTGTCCTTTTTATTTGTCTTCTAGATGATCCAAACCAGCAAAACCCTGATTGAGTCAGCTGATGTTGTCTACTCCAAGCTCACACAAGCACAACGGGCAGGTATGCAGCATGAATGTATTCAGTTCTATTCCAGAATACTTCCCAAAGGGAAATTAAATGAATTTGTGCATCCGCTTGACTTGAGCAAACTGCTAGAGTCATTGTAATTTCTCGTCAAAGTAAAAGGAGGTGCTACATTTCTCTGCCGCTGGGATGAGACTGACTTACCACTCAGGGGCATGAATCAGATTTTCTCACTTACAGATATTTTTTTTTTTTAAACTCAATATCATGAGAAAGCAACTTTTCATTCTCCTGTTATAAGATAGAGAGGGTGTCACATGGAATGCAGTTCTGCAGATAAAGAAATGGCGTTGCTCCCCCCGCCCCTCCACAACATCCCTGTCAACATCAACATCGGTGGCTGCTGTCAATAGAAGTGGTAATCATCAGTGAGTCAACGTGGAGTAGTTATGGGCAGTGAGCAGGTGAAAACAATCAGTGAGCCACACGGACAGAAGGGCTGCAGGGGGGAGAGAGAAAGGACAGAAAGCGTAAACATCTTTTGAAAGGAGGAGATAAATTAAAAGGCTTGACATTGCATGCCGTGGGGGAGAGAAAGGACAGAATTAAACATGCATTAATCAGTACATCTTTATTTTAAAAAGATGGAATCCCACAGAGGACAAATTTAGCCCGGATGTGATCATTATTAGAGAAATGGCTTCAAATTAGGAAATTCTTGTGGCTTGTCCTCTCCAGCCTCTTTTGGATTTGGCTCAACTCCTCCTCATTTGCCTCACTTTTATCTTTAAATAGGAAGCACAAAGCTGGAATAGTGACATGTCAATTTTGCATGTTTTCACTAACATTGTGCTGCTACAGTCAGCCACAAAACTACAGATCATGGCCAGTAAAATACTGTGTGATAGCTGGTGTAAACCTGATTAATTATATTTTATACCCTTCCACTCCTCATTGTTTTGTGTCTAACAACTGGGACTGAGTCTCACACTTCAACCCCATATCCTGAATCAAATAAGAAATTTTAAGCCTCCTTTATGCCAAGCTTTACTCCCTGGTGTTACACAATAGGAGGCATATGCTTTCTCCCTTTAACAGAATAAGCTAACCTGATATTCATGCTGTGTAATTACCCTGGGATGTAGGCTGAACACTGGGGCTTCAATCACAGAGCTGTCCCTTAGCTCCATGGTTCCCCAGCCAGGAGCTGGAAGAATGTTCAAAGGCGATGATTTCAGAGTTAAGCAGAGATTAAACCGCACGCAGCCGCACTCGCAGCTGTTTCTGTTGCTCCACAGCAATGCTCAGCTTATTGCCTCCGTCAGGTAAAAGAACCTGAATGTAGGATAATACAGCTAGTATTTCTGGTTCAACTGAGAAGGGAGGAAATTTGGACATTCTTTTATTAAGAGTGGATAGCTTTTCCTGTAAGTGAGAAGAATGATACACCGAGGCAAAGGGGGAGTAGCGACAGCCCTCAGGCGCCTCAGCTGCATGCCAAACATAACACTCAGCCCGTCGCCCACTCTCTCTGCTGTGCCCCTGGTTCTGACACTCATGCCTCAAATCAAACTATGGCCTTTTACAAATATTATGTCTATTTTACATCCCTTCTGTGTATTTCTATTAGTGTTTCCAGACATTTGTTGCCATTTTGATAACAATAGGTCAGCCAGGAAGACTGCCTTTTTTTTTCTTGTAAAATGTGCATTAAGGAATGTTTGGAAAGAACAGGGTTTCCTGCTTATTTTGGAAAACTTTAGAATTCAATTTACAGATTTTTCAGGTTGGGATAAGTATAAAAAAATCAACTAATTCATATTTTTTAAGGTTCCGTACTTATATGTCTCTGTAGAAATAGTCAACATCAATTCAAAGCAAACTTTTTACTATTGAATAAAGAAGAAATTTTAATAAAAAAATATGTCAGAGTCCCAAAAAGAAGCAAATGCTTAAATTTAGCTTTGCATGTCATTTGGAACCTGTAAAATACAAACATATTTTCCAAATTAATTTATTAATTAAATCAAGATAACATATTTTTAAACATTAAATTAAGTTTAGCGTAAAAGAATATTGTGCCTGACGGCCGTATTTCTTCACCTGTTAAGCCAAATGTCCTTTGTTCTTATAAAATATTATTGTTTTCCACATTTATTTCTTTGATGTCACTTGCACCAATGTGCTAATGATGCTACAATTATAGAAAAAAATGTTACAATATCTTTTTTCTGCTTTATGACTCAACATGTAAGCTTCTAATTATAATCTGAAACTGACTTTTATTACTATTTCTTTAACACTGTAGTTCTCAGCTTGTTACTTCTGCTCTCCATTCACATCTTATTTCAATGGACCTATAAATAAATCTACAGTCTATGACAAATTTAGTTCATTAAACTTAAGCTAATTGGCTAAAAGTAACAAAAAAATATGAAACATTCAGACTCTAGGAGAGCTAAATTAATGCTGTCTGTGTAACTATACCTGCTTTGAGCTGTTGTAAACAGTTGAAGCAAAATTTTAGTTCCTTTAATTTAAGTTTTTTTATAACAGTCATTAGATCCGATGAAATACACTCATTCTACAATTTGACCCAATCTCTCTAATTGAGATTTTTCCTCATCTGACATGTCTGTTTTATTTAGCTTGCGTTTCAGTCGATTATAGCCATTTCTTAACCTCTTATAACCAGAGAATCCACAGACAATATTGTGTTTAACCCCTCCCATAGGTATTTGTAGTGAATGCATCTCTTGTGATGCTGTATATACCTCTTAGAACCCATCTCATAAAGCACGTGTACACACTGACAGCATTAGGAGTAACTGGCTGAACACAGAAAGGCGAGCAGAGAGAGGGATATGAAGAGATGGTGGATTTGCATGGAATTGAGGGTTTTGTCCCTATGATCATTCAAGATGGCAAAGGTATAATTTTGGATTAATGGCTGTGTGAGAAACGGAAAACAGTGCTATTAGAGGACGGCTTGTCAGTCTTGGGGAAGAGAATGTGGCGACGGGGTGGAATTTGTTAGTTTAATTTAAACTCTGGTGCTTTTGCCCTTGTGCTTTGCTCATCGGCTAAATACTGTTGTGGCAAAGACATAAATCACAAACGATGGCCAGGATATGAAATAAGGAAATTTCACTAAACTGTCACCTCTTATTTTTAAATAAGGGCATTATGCAAAATCAGAAACAACGGCGTGGAACAGGTTTGGATTTGTTCTGCCTGTCCTGCAGCATCTTCCATTTTCTTCCTCCTCTCAGTTTATGCATAGTCATTGTTGCAGCTAATCAGTTTAATTTGAGCAGTGAAGCTTATGTGTTGATGAGAATGGAGAGGTGCTAGATGATTCCCCTGTGGGCCCTATTGGTGGCTCGCCATCACGCACGAGAATAATGGGCGACCAGGAAAACAGCTGGGATGCGCACTCTGGCCCCTCCAGATGCTACCATCATATTTTTTGAGTACACAGACTCTGAGTTGGCTCAGATATCAGAAATCTAAATGTGGAAACCCCAATTCACTCTTCTTTTCATTGTAGTCATTTCTTTGCTTTGTGTGGTGTTTATGTTTTTCAACCATCTAATCAGTTTCCATTGAAGAAATGAATTAACACAAAGTAAATTTCACTCAATTTGTACATTTGTACTAGTAATTAGAAATGTATATTCAGTGCCTACGTACAGTGCATATGTGAGTGGATTAAACTGTTATTTTGAAATCTATATATTAACACTTGCAAAGTTGTGACACAATCTCAAAGTCTAAAAAGGAAGATAAATTGTTTTTATTATTTTCTAGGTCTGGGTGATTTTGGAAAAATTCTGGATTTTCCTGATATTTTTCTTCTTTCCAGGTTTTGAAGGAAAATACTCCAATAAATATAGCAGATTTATGTTGAGCTACATTTAAATAACATCTTATACCTTTTTTGCCACATTATACCTTGATTTTAACATTTTACCACCAATATTTTGGTTTTGAATTTAATTATTAGATACACCACCATTTACTTTTAGAATTAGATTCTAGACAACTTTAAATTCAGGTCGAACTGTTCTTAAAATTTGTTTTGATATTATGATAAAACATGCATGCAAACAGAGATTTTGTGGATAATTTGAAAATTGAATAAATAAACTAAAGATTGCAAACTGTTCTTAAAAGAGTCAGCATTTCCAAAACTTACAGTTGTTTTGATGGCAGAATCTTAAACCTAGGCTGTGGATCTCTGCCACTCCTCCTGAGATACTGTGGGCATTTTGGCAGCTACTCTGATTAATGCTGCCCTTCCTGGGCCTGTCCCAGAGGAAAACATTGAAATCTGTTATTGCTATATAAAAAACGGGCAGAAAACATACAAGGAATATGCTTTTGTTGTTGTTGTTGCAAGACACTTTATGCAGTAGTGCTGTTATCTAATCTTTCTGAACTATAAGAAAATCGATTCATATTTAAATGTTCCCCAAAATAGACTTTGCTGTCTTTCTTTAAACTAGAATAGTGTGATCATTTGGGTAACACAGCTGGAAATAAAAGAAAAAAAGGTATACCTAGAAATGAATAGATGAAAACGCTTGTAAAGGATGCACAGTTTGTGTAAAGGACACACAAACTGGAATCAAATGTATCATCAATGCAATCCATGTTTTATCAGTTCTCTGTTGTGTTTATCCAGGTCCCCTTCCATTCAAACATGCTTTCTCTGCCTAACGACTGTGTATTTGTTCATTTTGTTTTCGGCAGCTTTCTCGCTGTGAATATCCAAGATAAAGACATCTCATTCCCTTTGTCGTCTTTGGCTTTGCAGAGTCATTGTTTTCCTAGCTCATCCACAGCCAGAAAAAAATCCCTCTGTGTTTGCAATGATGACACTCCACATGGACTCTAGAGTGTGTATGAATTGGGATAAATTAAGCAAACATTGATCTGACTGGTGCAAATCTCCCTTTCACCAGCTACCATTTCTTTTCAGTGACACAGGATCCGCTTTAAAGATTCTGTTTTATTTGGTTATTTACCACCTTTCACTTTCTCTGACTTAAAATTTAGCTTTTTTTTTAGATCTGCTTGTGCATTTGGAATGCTTCTCATTATAAATGCAGAAGATGTTTATTGTTTTCAAGGACTATCAGCCATATTTTCTAATTGTGTAGCTACTCTAAAGAGATGTTGTCTCTCTTGTCCTTCCATCTGAGCACCACTTCTCCAGCTCATACTCATTAGCGACGCAAACTAAAAAGTCCTTGTCTTTCTACAGCACACCATGTGGTCACATTTTGCACAACAGCATGAATTTCTCAGTGTTAAAGTGACAGTAAGGAACAGGAATTGTGTTAATGTTACACTGAGATGGCTCTTAATCACTGCCAGATTAAATACTCTGAGAAGCTATATTGGAACAAACCGCCACCAGCTAATTTCGTATCATTTACATCTCCCTTCTTGCTGGTTTCTGCCCCATCCTATGTTCGCCTTCTCCGTTTTCTCAGCTCTACACAAGCACCGGCCCATTAACTGTAGCGGATTATAAAATTAGATCAGTCCTTATCCCTGTTAATGTAAATTTGAGGCTCCTAAGTTAGAATACTGTAGTAACACTGCCTCTGGTATAGTAAGAAAGGGCAGTCCGACGTTGTAGATTAAAAATAAAAAAAGCAGGCCCTCAAAACATAGTTTTACATTTTTATGTACTCTGCCTCTGGAAGATGATCCACTTAAGTTGCTGCACAGGAAAAGAATTTCAATTGGTCTGAGGTATTCTCCAAAATGTGTGAACTATTTGTTTACAGAAGAGGTGCAATACCTTCTCACTTATAAATATGAGGTGCTGAAAAAAATGATTCGAGATGCACAGCTATTCTCTAGTTTATAGTGGAAGCCTGCATTGTTTCTTCAATGCTTGTGCAGAAAATCAAAACATTTGTTGCTTAAGGTCATCTTTCAGGGACAGACTGGCAAGCAAGCTGAGTCTTACAGATTTAGTGGGAGTTTGTTGCTAAACCCTTTGGAGATTAGGAATAGTTTACCTCGGCTGCAATAAAACCTGACCTACTCTGAAGCCTAATTAGAGGTTCGACTTCATTGTACCGTTTTAGCCCTGTAAGCAAAGGGCATCCATCCGGTCATCCATTTTCTGTACTCACTTAAGTCTAGTAGGGTCATGGGATGATCTGGTCTTAAATCTCCTGAATCAATTACCAAGAGATGATGAAGAACATCTCTGAACTATGAGTGAAAACCTATGCATTCCTCACCGAACACCACAAAAAAAATACACAATAGCCTATTTGTTTAAATATGCACACCCTTACTTTGTTGCAATATCTTTTGATACAGTTCCACGATTCAGTCTTCTTAGGTACACAGTTAATTATAGAGAAATTAAACTACATCTATTAAGTGTAATTAAAGTTCATGCCCACTGATTGAAGTTCACCATCCTACTAGGGCTTTTTTCAAATTACTAATTGACATTCATACTTTGCCGACGCTACAATGTGTCAAAATAATGAGATTTATGAAAAGATGCTAATCAGGAATTTTTTTAATCCACAGCAGATAGCATGGCACTCTGAAACATTGAGCAACAGTAACATTTCTAAAACCAAATAATTCCCAAAATTTAATACAAAAAAGCCAAATGGGAAATTGTCAGGGAGGCTGCTAAGAGGTTGGCAGTAGCTCTAAAGAAAATACAAGAATTTCTCCATTATGTCTGGACTAAGAGTAGGGTTCAAAGGTCAAAGCATTTTCTTCCAAAGAAAACATTCAGGCCCAGCTAAAACTTCCCAAAAACTTGTGGGAGAATAGTTTATGGTCTGACGAAACTAAGCTGGAACTTTTGACCAACATTTTAAAACATAAGTTTGGTACCAAAACAGTACAACACTAAAATAACACTGCACTTTTAGTGAAATACAGTGGTGGAAGGATCACGCCCTGGGGTTAGTTTTCTTCATGTGAACTAGACTTTTATAGAGGAGAATGAAATCATGCACAGCACCAAATATCAGTCAGGTTTTGACCCAAACCTTAATGTACCTGCATGCTCTAACAAATTTCAGAAAATGATGGCACTTTAAAGAAGCTGTCCACATGTTTTATGACTTCTGTAATATTGAATATACATTTTTTGCCATTTTATTTGACCTGTTCTTACTATATAACAAATGGTAATTGTGTTTCCCTATGTCTCCTGTGGTGAATAACAAATCTCTTGGCAAAGGTGTCTTACCTTTGAAACCTGCTTTACGTAAGACCATTAAGATCTTAACAGGACAATACTAATTTGGTTATTCCAGTAGTAAAACAGACTGATGTACTACATATACTATATTCCATTCTTAAAAAATATTAATTAAATAAATGAATAAAAACTCTAATCACCACAGTAGACTGCAAGCCTTTTAGAGATATTTGTGACTTTTCCGATATTGTTTTTAGGTGAAACATGTCTGTCCATTTCAGGTCTGGACTTCCATGAAGACTTGCATCGTATTGGAGTAAAGGAGGGCCTGAAAGGCAGAAAACTTCAGAAAGCCATGGAGAGTTACGCTTGGAACATCACTGTGCTTAAGGTGAGCAAACCTCCCCAATAACGTGACTTCAAACTCAATGTACTGTATGCAGTACATTTAGTATTCACACAACTTATGGTATATGAAAGATGGGAAGTTAAAGGATTATCTTATAAACTGCAACCAGCTGGACAAGCAATCCCAGACACTGTTGCAGAGATTTACCCGCATGATGTCTTAAGAAAGCTTCTTGGGCTAATTGCGTCTCTCTCTTCCCTAATCCCTAAATCTCTTAAGTAATTAGTGTTCATTCCAAGCGTTGTTTTATTTATTTGCTCTTGTATCTATTTTGACAAGACTTGATTGGATCGTTCACACTTGCTTGGAAGAGACATGCAGCTTGGCCATATGTGCATGTGTAAAAGATGGTGCATTCTTGTCACTGCTTGCCCTGTGACTCGAGAGATAAGGCCAGCCAATTCTCTCATCTTATTCCCTCTTTGAATACCGAGGTTAGAAAGCTAAATGCGAACAGTATAGTAGGGATCTTATCTCATTGTATCACCTTGACACCAGTTAATTGTAAATGATAGTGATGATTTCATGGTTTATACTGTTTTTCATTTTATTGACTTTTATATGTTATCACAATTTACTTTAGTCAAAATGAAAGACCTTAAATCACATTTTTGTGCAGCAGCATCATTTTAATTCTATATATGTGAAAATACAACTTCAATTAGTTATTTTGAGTTTTCCGATATGAAAAGGCTCCTTTGCCTTTGCCAATCTAAAAAATAATTTAACATCAAAGGAATTTCTTGCACAAAATCTTTAGAATGGTTTTATCATTTTAGCTATTCACAGAGCTGTGTACACTAAAACCCCTGACAGTGGGTTTTAGTGTACACTCAGTGGTGGAGGATCAGAGAAATTACCACACACACCCACTGCAAATGTTTTAGTGGTTGGCACCCAGACAAAAAAAAAAAATCTGTGACCAATTCTAAACTGCTACTTAGTAAACCCCAAGTGGCGGTTAGCTCTGCTACAGTTCTAATATTAGTAGCAAATAGGTGGAATGCTTTTAGCCATGTTACTTGTATTTCCTCTTCTCTTCTGTAACGAGAGCTAATAATGTTGTTATTCTTATCTCCAAGCGTGTGAAGGAAGTACTGCACACATCCCTAATCTTCTAAGCAAATATATTTATAAAGGTGGAGTTTACACAAACGTTCCACCATATGTCAGTAATAACCTATCCAGGCTAAACATAGGAAAAAAAATAAAAATCAAATCCTGATGTCCATAAATTAACTTATGCTGTACAGTATAGGGAAAAAGTAATGAACACATGATGAAAAGGAGGTTCAAGAAAGCATGGAAAGCCATGACACCTATTGAAGTCGATCAGTTATTGGAAAATAATCCTGCCACTTAGTGTAAATAAACATCAACTGGCTCAGTCTCAACTGATGACCAATGAAAAATATTCTGATTACCAAGGTGTCAAACAAGACACAGCATGTGATGGGCATAACTAGTGAGCTCTGTCAAGACCTTTGCAACCTTATTACAAAACATACAAATGTTGTTGGTTGCATACAAATTTTCCAGAGACAGAAGAGTTAAAGGAATTAGCAAAGAGCATAGGATCATTTATGGAAGACACTGAACAACATGTAGACAAGCTTTAGAAATAGTGTAGATCATAGTGTGGCCAAATCAGGCCATAATTGAAATATTATTAGATACCATAATACACATCATATTTGGAGGTCAAAAGGTTCTGTATATCAGTCCTAAAATACAATACCAATAGTGAAGTTTGGAAGTGGTAACATCATAATGTGAGGTTTTTATAGAATATGGCGCTGTCAACGTTTTGTAGTTGAAGTAGAGTTGCTATGCTGTAATTTTCACGCGCATAGTAAATTCATTATTTAAAGTTATTATACACCAATAACTAAACAATGTCCTAAGCAATGCCAGTATTAAAACTATAAAACATAATCACCACAATAATCATTATTAATATTTAATACCTGACAAAATTCAAGAGTAAAATCTTGAACTGTTATTTTTCTGACTTCTTGTACCAGATATTTGTGCTACAGTCTTAAGTACTGTAGGAACCAAGGGGAAATTTGCTTTGATTTGTGTTATTTATATTTCTACTCACCTCTATAATGCCAACATTTTTCAAGCATCTGTCTTATTTTTTTTAAAAATAATGTGTTTTCCGGTGTTAGTTGCTATAGCAGCCAACCACTTCCCGCTCTAATGGTTTCTCTCTAAAGGTTTTTTGTTTTTGCGTGTGCTTCACCTACTTATGTTATTACTGCTACAATGGAAGAATAGTGTGTCAGTTTGACCTGCTTTCTGACTTTTTTGCAGTTTACAACCATAAATACAAGCTTGCTTGAACTAGGATGGCCTGAAGGCTTCTCTAGAAGGCATTGCTCATGGTTTCAGGTTTTTATGATTGTGCACATTGTGGTTTGTGAAGATAATTCTGATGCATCACTGAATGCACAAAGAAGAACAGGATGCTGAAGAGCAACAAGTTCTACTCATCTCATACAAAATTTGTAGTCTCACAGGTTTAGTCATTCTCCAAATTTGTAAAGATTTAAGATAGCAGTATCAGAAGGTCTTTTTGTTGAATCCCTCCATCATCTCTCACCCTGTTCCATCTATATCTATCTAACTATTCCATACATCTCCACTTATTTGTGCTTGCCCTTTAAGTTGCCCTCTTCCCTGTTTCTCAGCTTCTTCATCCTCGTTTCATCGATGAGCCATGCTCTCAACTGAAAGGCATCTTGGCATCCGCATAACTCCGCCTCCTCTTCCTCCCATTCTTCATCTATAATCTCTCTCTCATACTGAACATTTGGTGAGAGCCTAGCGCCTGTTTGCCAAGGCTGGCAGTCATGCCTAGTTATTTCACCCCTCAACCTTTTTCAGATTCTCAGCAGGCTGGAAAGTGCTAGCTGGTAGAAGCATGGGACAGAGAAATAGGCAGTTGAGTGGAAAAAAAGTGGTGTCCTGTCTTTCTTTCTCAGCTTCCCAAACTCCCACTTCGACTGTACTTTGACAGTGACAGAAAGATCAGAGCTGTCATGGTGGATGATGTTTTTTGCACATTGCTGTCACTCATTGTACCTCTGTCAAAAGAAAAGCAGAAGCAGAGAGACAGAAAGGGCGGCTTTGAAATGAATGTCAAGTTCTTCTTAAATAGAATAAAAGGCTCCTTAAAAACATCATGAAAATGTGTGCTGTAATTAAAATGTGTCTAATGAATACACATTTAATGAACTCCACAAAACTAGTTCAGATTGCAGCCATTGTAGTTTTGACCCCTTTTTGTTAAATCAAATATTTTCATCACGTTCAGCGAACCAATGCGTGCCTTACAATTTATAAATAATATACAGCAATTTCAGGTTAATTCAAATGAATTGTGCATGAATAATATTGAACCGGTATTCAATAAGGGCATTGTGTGGGAATTGGTGACTACCCCTGTGTTATTTTAGCCCTCCCTGTGGACAGCTTTGGGTCAACTGTTGGGGTGAATACATCACCTAGAAGTGCAATTCTGATTTGGTTGTTGCAGCGCAGGACCAGCTTTTCGCTGTCTTGTTTCATAGCTGGTGAGTCATGAGTTACATAATTTTTTTTCTTTTTTAAACATATGACTTATTCATCCTCCTGGTTTTTGTGCTGGAATGTCTTGGGTAAAAGGCCACTTGGAGAGCATCAGCATCACCTGGGAGCTGAATGTTGACCGTTTAGCGGAGGGCAGCACCTTTACTCCCTCTGCAATATGTCAGACTTCCATATGCGTTGCATTCTTTTAACATTTGCCCTTCACTGTGGCATAGGATAGGTTAGCATGTGTCACTACAGTGGGATGCCAGTCCAAAGACGTATCACAGTGGGCAAGGTAGTATTTGCAGAATGCCAGATTTGATGCTCATTTTCGAGTGAGCAAACTGAAGAAAACAACCTACTTAGAAAAAGAGTGATGGATTCAATAATGACCCTTTTCTTGTTTTTTTCTCACATATGAATATTTCTGTTATATATGTACCTCTTCCACATAGAAATAACTCCACCATATTTTTATATAGCAAATTTGGATGATCCAAATTTTCTTGACCGTGCTGTGAACACAGAAAGGCTGTCCTGACCATTTCCTCCATGGCATGCATTCATCTCTGGGGTGCTCGAATAAAGAGCAGAAACATAGTGGCAACATTATCACCATATGACAGCACAGTTCACCAGCAGAGAGGAGCTGCACAAACTGCTGGCAAACGTCCAACCACGTTTCAGTGAGTTTGTACTGCCCCCTTCCGGCTATTTTGGGTTAACGCAGGCAAAAAAAAGAGAAATCTTCAGAGAATAAAAAAGTGTTGAAAACGGGAAAAGAAATTAAATAAATTAATGCAAACTGACTGCAATTAATATGCATGAAGTATTTCAAACGAGTTGTTTTATTGAATGCCAAATGTTCCACAATATTTTCTTGATATATTTTCTTATTAAATAGGAAATAAAATAAATACATGATTAAATGTATTTAAGATTTTTTTAAAGTGTTCCAGGTAATTAAATACAGACATAAATTTAGAATGTGAAATTAAATAATTAAAATTCCAGCATTTAATTATTTCATGCATGGTGTGCATCAAAGGATTATTTAAAATGTCGCAGCATTTGATTGGTTGCACTGTGTAGCAAGTCAATTTCAGACAAATTCTATTAACAAGAACTCATCATTCATTAATGTCCGTGTTAGACTGATGCACAAAATAAATGCAGGAAGCGTGAGAAGATATACATATAATAAATATGGGAATAATATAGTCGCCTTTTTAAGAATACATGTTTATTGACAACATATTTATTCATTATATACTTGATAACATTGTAGTGTTTTATATCTTATATAGCTACAACTAATGTTTTACTGATTGATTTAGAAACAGAATTTTATAATCAAACACTTAATACATTAAGTAATATATCTATTTAGTAATTGAATTGTGTTTTGGGACTTCAGGAGTGTTTTGGGAGTGTTTTATGCCTCATCAAAACTGGACATTATCACAATATTTACACATGTCTATTTCTTTTTTTTCTTAACCTCAGGGCCAGGCAGACCTACTGAAGCATGCAAAAAGTGAGGCACTGGACACTTTGCGCCAGATCCACTGTGCAGCTCAGTCCTGTGGTCTCAGTAAAAATGGAGCGGCTTCCCCGCAGCTTCCTCACCATCCTCCTCAACAGCCACCACAAGTACAGCAACAGCCTCCGACCAAGCTCCACCCACAGTCTCTGCTGCTCCACCCACCCCACGTTCCTCTACAACCCCAGACGTCACCCCAGTCTTACCTCCACACCCATCAACAGCAATACTCCCAGCTGCATTCCCAGTCGTTTCCTTTCCCTCCCATCCAAACTGTTTTAAAACCACCGGCCTACCCACATCCTCCACCCTTACCCACAAATCAGTTCCAGACACAAAGCCAGCAGCAGAGGGCGGCAGGACCTCTCGATATCATCCCAGAGAGAGAAAAAGAGATGGTCACCGATGGTCCTGCAGGACCCTGCTGACTAGCAGCCTGCGCCCACAGTGAGTCCCACCCAAAGAGAGACAAAGAGATAGAGAAGCAGAAGGACGTTGAAGGAAAACAGGAGGCTAATAAGGAAGGCGAGGTACAGGATGTTGCAGAGAGACCTAAAGAGGTGATGACAATGAAAAGGAGTCACCGTATTCGAAGCGAAACACAAGTCTGAAAATATGGATGAAGACAAATGTAACAGTCCAGTCATACATTTCTGAACAGGATGCTTGTTCTCTCAATTTTGAGCATTATCCATTTCAGCAAGAAATTAAAAATATCTTTGTCTTCTATATTGCAAGAAGTAAAAAAAAAACAAAGGAGGGAGAAGCAGGGGATGATGGGAGGAATATTTCAGGCTAGTGTTTCTAGTTAGGAAAGTACATTAAAGGCAGATTGATGACAAAGATAGCCCTGTCTCTCTCTGGGCATTGCTAGTTACATGCAAATCCACAACGTACACTAGCTCTGTGGGTGCGGGCTTTACCTCACATCAGTGTTTTACGCCACAAATATGCCTTTTTTCATTTCAGAGGCACTTTACCATGTCTATGAGCTTTTATTTGGTCACATTCACACTTCTCTCCCAATATTTTAGTTGTAATGGTCAGCTCAAACCCTCGCTCCTTTCCATAATGAGGGTGCAGATTTCATTTTAAATGCACAAATTAGAGCAGCACTGCTAGGCTGGGCACTGTAGGAGTCACAAATGACCTTTTTAGCACAAACCAGGGAGCATTAGAGTTAGTATTGAGAAAAAAAATCTGCATTTGTTCAGTGTTCATTTATTTATGCTTTTTTTTTTTAAGCTGCTGTCAACCTCTATCAGGTCCTTCTCTTGAGTTGTGCGTTCAGGTTTGAGTTCATTCTTGGATACTCAGCATAGGATTTTCTTGTCTCCTACCCAGCGGCTCTGCGTATGATGTTATGTAAGTTGATGTTTTGGTCCCCAGGGTGGAGCTAACCCACATCCTTCAGTGGTGTAGCTCAGCATTCAGTCACAACTGGAATATTTGATCCTCCCTTTTAAAAGTGAAAGGTCAAAATCACCATGGTACTGCTGTCTGTGGAATAACACAGTGACTATAGATGTAAACTCTATGTAAAATGTATGAAGGGAACATATACTGCTATAATTCTCAGACATTATTGATTGATATTCTTATTGTTGTAAGTTTTATTGATATTCAGAGTCTTTTTTTAACATTACTAACACATGTACAGTGCTTTGACACCTGTTGTTCTGTGGATCAGATCAAGTCAACCAGTGCATTTGGGACTGAAATGATGGGTTACAGGTTAGTGCCGCAACACAAGGGGTAAATGATGACATGACAATGAGTGTGCAAACTGTAAGAGCTCCTTTGAGTTCCCCATTAAAGCTGGCTTCATTGGTTATTCTGTCTCCTCTTGTTCATTTCTATCTAATGAGACATAGATACACAAAAAAAAATATTGATTTGATATAACAAAATATGTAAAACATTTTTGACATGCTTTCATACTCAAGTATTTATATTATGGTAAACATTTATATCTTGCCCACATAAACTGGGTTTTAGAAATTGTTCTGCTCTATTTTAATTTGATCGGTAGGTGGTTTTCATAAGTGATATATTTTTTTCCAAATATGTATAGACACTGAATCGCACTTTACAACACTTCTCTAAAGATGGCTGAAGAAGTAATTTGGTTTGTTTATTGGTTTGGGGCTTTTTAAATTGTAATTTGTCTATTCAGATTTTTTTTTTAAACAAATATGAAGAACCACACTAATATGCTAAACCTCAATACATATATATATATATATATATATATATATATATATATATACTAACAACAAAAAGCTTTGATGACATGACAATGAGTGTCATCACAAAAGCTTTGTGATGAATATATGAGCACAGATGCATCACTCTTACCAATATCTCAATATAAATTGAGGAGAACAAGGTTTCCTCATCTTGGTTTCCATCTTGTTACACTCAAAGGTCCAGAAATGACATCCAGGTATTCTGAAAAGATTTAGTCCATCTCTCAATATCTAATACCCAAGGCAATTCTGAGAGCCATTTCTTGAATTGTAGGAACATCTTCCGTATTCCACAACCTTAAGATCAATCTCTTATCAATTATTAATATGAGTATAATTTGAATCAACAAAGAGACAATGATTATCAAAACCTGGGATCAGGTTTAAACTCACAGCTGCAAATAAAGAGACAGTTGATCGATTTATTTTTGCAGATCAGAACATTAATATCCTGGTCTGTACCATAGGACCATAAAAGCAAAAGTTATCAAATAAACAAAGTTCCGCACACCTAGAAACATATTTATTTTCATATTTATTTAAACATTAATTACTTAAACATATAATTCCAACAATTATATGTTGGAATTATATAAAGATGACTATGTTGGACACGTACAATCTAATCTAATCAATGAACTACCCAAATGCTTCATTGATTGTTTCTGATGCACTATGATGCAACGTTAATAGTCCTGATCTAAAATTACGCTCTTATTGATTTAAACCTATTATTCTTCCATGAAAGCGTTTGTGTGATTAAAGCAGTACTTCCTGTTGTCCATAAGATGGCAATAAACATTAGCTAAATGGATGTACAAATGAGTGGCTGCTTTCAAGTTGTTGTCCTGAAGTTTTGAGGTGAAATTTGTAAGAATTAGTTTCTGCTTTATATAGACCCTTAGATAACCCCACCTAAACTTCTGGATGTTTGTAGTTAAGCAAGTGGATGCTCTTTGAAGCAGCAGAAAATACCAACACTTTTGATGTATCACTACAGACCTTTAGTATGAGAAATCACAGCACACAGAGCCATGGTCATTAGCATGCCCTTTCAAAGCTTGTTAGTTTCCTTATGTATTTGTGTTGTATTTTTTATATTTTTTTGCTTTACTGGACACAATAGTTTCCATCTTTGGCCACTCATAGTAATGGCATGTGTTAATAAACCCTCCCTATGCAGCAACAAAGGCATACCTGTGGTTCATCAAATCTCTGTGGAGATGATCTCTAATAGGGGTCTAATTAACAGTTACGAGCATGACGGCAAACTTTAAATGAGCAGAAATAAATGATTTGTGGTTTTCTCTGTTTATGGCTGGCCTGAATGACGCCCAAAGCACTGACGATGTGGACATAGTAGAACAATATAAAAGAGACTTCCTCCTGTGGGAAATAAGAAGATCAGATTATAACCCATCACACAAGAGTGAAGATGACATGGTACACCACCAACTTCCACAACACTGCTGGGATGGACACACCTAACAGGGTAAGACCTTTCAGGGTAAGCCTTTGTACAAAGTTTTTTTGATTACATGTTGATGCTCTGAAGAATTCAGACTTTAGTTCATGTGGAGCACCTTAAAAGTAGCACCTGATGTTCATAATAGAGATATTATTTTGTTGTATTCATCATAATGTTGGTTAAACTTGTGTATTATGGATACATTACTGGTCAAGGTAAAAGTTTTGAAGTACAGAATAATCCTGATCAGAATGGATCAATCTAAGCAATCTAGATTGTGAGCTGGACAAATTTATTGCTACAAAACAGAAAGCAGCTTTGGCCAGCAGGAAGAGAACAGTGATGCTTACTTTCTCTGTGTAACACTTGGGGAGGTGGAGGTGCCCACTCCTGTAGTTAGTTAAACAATAGAAAACTTGACTGATAAGCTCACAAAAGTGTTCCACCCTGGGATGAGTCATATTGCCCAAACCAAAGCAGCATTGCAATGGTCCTATGCCATCAAGTGATCAAAATACTGACTGATCAACATTTTATTGTTCAGTCTGTTCCAGTATCTAAACATGTTAAACAAAACTTATTTCATGTAGAGATGCTCAGTATGAGCTACATGTACTAAAGTGGGGTTTATCTGAACAAATGTATTCTAAAGCTACTTTTCTTCCCCTAACAGAAGACTCTGGCGTTCATGTTGATACTGCTGCTTGCCCAGCTGGGATGTAGCACGCAGAGTGTGTCTGAGTGCTGCAGACAGCCAGCGCGGTCCTGTCGCCTCCAGGTCCTGCTGTGTCGTTCTGGCAACAAGAGCATAGGGGGAACCATCGCAGGAGACGCAGCCGCTGGAATCCTCACCCTGGGTAAACGGAACGAGGATGAGTTACATTTGCAGAGCAGACTCCATCAGCTTCTTCATGGCCGCAAGAACCAAGCAGCTGGGATACTGACTATGGGAAAGAGGACTGCACAGAGGGATAGGGAGCAATAAACAGATTGACTGAGTCTGTCAAAAAAAAACCCCCAAAAAAACACAATTGTAACACTTTTGCCTGGGTAAACAATGTTCATACAATGTTTAGAGAAAATAACATCTATATATATAAAAAAGGGATGACAATCAAAGGATTTTCTTTAAACTGTATCTTTTTGAAAATAATGTCATAGAGATTAAGAAATTTGTGGTGATGTAATTCAAAGTTTAAGCTTATGACATCTTTAGGAAAGTATTGAAAACAAAAAAGAACTTGTCAATATGTGTTGACAAGAATAACTTGCTATATACAGTGCAGTCTGATAGAAAATGAGTATTTATCATTCAATAAACTACAATTTTGAGTCTACCAGAAAATCTTTATTTTTTTATTTCCTTGCATCCTTGCAACATGCAGAAGAAGGTTGCTTTTCTCTTGTTTCTCCTGTGGATCATATAAAAGACAGAGAGTGAAGATTAAAAAGAGGCACGACACATTAAAGACTATATTAAACAACACGGGGCTATAAAAAGAAAGAAACCATAAAACCAGAAGTGTAGTGGTCAAAGACATGTTTCACAGTATATTTCATAGAAACTGACCAGACTGTAGTTTTTTACAGAAGTGATCTCAAGGATGTACTACCTGTGTTCATGTATTTATAGACTCTACTGTGTTTCTATGCTTTTCTGTGCGGTGCATGGGTGTGCCATAGAAATTGTAATAGAGAGTGCAGAATCCTTCAACTAGCTGAATATTAATTATTTCAGCTGTAAACATTTATTTCTATTACAGAAAATGACCTGATTACTTTTTTTACTTTCTTTAATTTTGCATGCCTATCTGGTCAAATACATGGGAGGAAAGATTCCCTGTGGAGACTCAGAAAAAGTCTCATTACTTTCTGTGTTTCAGAGTATCCACAGCAACCAGCAGCTCGAAATGGAGCCCTGACCTAGTGGTTTACACTGCACAAGTACAATTATTTGATGATCTGAAGAGAAAAGCATTGAGAAGCCTCTTTTTACATCTAAATGAGGAGCTTGTAACAGGAAGCAATGTAAAGGTGAGAAAGCTGGAAGATAAGGAGTATGAAGCTAATTTCTGTTAATTTCTTTGAGGAAAGATAAGTAGGAGGAGACAGGGTTTTTTAAAGAAGGAAAGAGATGTGCATTGAGCTCACGGTGTGTGGAATGGAGAAATGGCTCAGGCTCCCATGATGGGAGGGGACTCAGAGATGGCAGAAACTATGCTTTGTGGAGTTGAGACTGACAGAACAGCTGAGGATATGACAACACTGGGCAATGTGCAGCTGAACCTGAAAAATCCTGATTCAGTTCTGGGAGAAAACCTTTGGAGAACAGCAACTATCCTCATCTTCTAAAAACAGATCAGGTTTATCTGAAAATCTCTGCTTTTGATTTCTGGATCCAACAAAAGAACTTTACACCAAGGAGCATTTTGATTTTATTTCAGATCTTATGGATTAGTGACAAACTACTAGACGCTGAAAGTCTCCTTTTAAAAGCTAAACATGCCTGTGATGAAGGGCCTCCTTGCTCCACAGAATACCTTTTTGGACAGCATTGCAAACCACTTCGATGGAACTCGTAAGTAGTTTTAAAAAAGATGTTTTACTATTTTAGCCCAGTGGCTCATTTGTTAGCCCAAATCAGGTTTGTGGGACAAAATACTCAATTCCGCATAGAGCAGAACTGAGTGTTTCTGTTCTGTAATACTTTTCTTGTTAGCTAAAGATTGTGAAGCACATTAACATAAAAAATGTGTATTGTCAATGGTGAGATTTTTTTAAAACCCATAACATGAATGTGAAATTATTTTTTAAGGATTTTGTTTGGACAAATCTGTAATTAATATAAAAAATAGACAAATTTGAACTTAATCATCATTAACTTAATCAGTGAAAAATGTTGTGGTTGTTTCCACCCGGATAAAAATAAATATCCTTTCACACTGATGATTTTCCTCATGTTTTGATAGGATTCAGGAATGCTTAAGAAACATAAAAGGCCAACATAAAAAAAGAACATACAGTACTCTATGCAGTGCTAAAAAGATGTGTATTAATTTATTTTTGGGTTAGGTAACTCAATCTTAATGTCAATATGAACCTTTATTTAACCAGGATACAAATATTAAAAGTCTCCTTTATAAAAGATTCATGGTAAGTGGCAGCATCAAGTAACATAATAATCTTGCATTTGTCCAACCAACAGAAATTTGTGGCAGTGACCCTTCAAGGGGACAGTCAGTTTTCAGCATCAGCTGTCAGATCATTAGATTAGATAGAGCTTCAGCAACACTGCTAAGTCTATGAATTGTCTTGAACTTGTCTTGACTGAAATGTGAGCAGCGGCCATTGAAAACGCATAGCAAACACTAATAGAGACACTATCCACATGATCCTGTTATGAAGCCAGGGAGATTGATTAAAATGAATTATGTAGTGGTGGGGAGCTTATCAGATATCAACTGAGGTCTTGTTCAGTGAACCTTTTTGAAAGCTGGAAACTCACCTAAATGATTAATCTGATCACCCACCACCTCAAAATGTGCAAAACAGCCTTTCAATAGAGTCAGAACTGATGTTTAGATTAACCTTTTCAGCTTCCATTGTTGATATCTGACTCTTCATGGACACTCTTTCCTGACCTGATTCTGTATTTCATAATTTTTACACCTTAATCCTTGCTGGACTGCAGGGGCTGCTGCCAGTGGTTAACATGTAAGGTGCCTTCCTAGATCATCATTTTTAAGAATTGGAAAAGCACTTTGTTGAACACAACTCAACGCAACTCAGATTTTGGTTTTGCATTTTTTGCTGTCAACATTATTAATTAATCTGATCAGTGGAGGGGAAAAGGGCAGGTTTTATCAGAGAGATGTATGATACTTATATATTTTACTTTTAATCATGACCAATAAAAATAGAAGAATCTTTGAATTTCTGACTGCAGGCAAAAGAAGAAGGTGAAGGTTTTTAAAAGGATGCAGACTTAATTTGAAGATAATTACAAATAAGCATTTTTTTAAAGTTACTTCTACACAATAAAATCATACCAAGGCTGCGTGCTGCTAGATGTGTAGATGTTTTCACTAAAGTATGTCGAGATGAAGTCATAAAGCTAATAAAAGATCTTTCTGGTTTTGTGTTGCCATGGGGATTCCTGAGAGAGAAAAGAAGGAAAACATATGGCAATGGCACAGTTTTACAAGAATTTAGTTCTGGGACACAAATTGAATCAGGCTCACTGGTTGCAACATCCAATTAGAAATATGTGAAAGATTTTATCTTCCTTGATGTATTGTTTCTAAGATAAATATAAACAATTGTGCCACTGAATGATGAATGAACTGTTTGCTTTGTTTTCAGCAGGAGAATACAAATCTCCTCTCTGACAGTCAACCCAGCAGGTGTTCCATGTTGTCCTTGGAGCTACGTTATTGTTTAAAAGTTTTCTTCATCAAACAAAAAACGTTTTAAAATGCTGTTTGCTTATATTCAAAGCATCACCTGAAAAGGGACGACTTACTCATTATTTGTACAGAAATAGAAAGGAGACATGTACCTATTAGTGTGCTTTATTGGATTAAGAACAGATTACTACTAATAATTTCTTTCATAATGCTTTTCTAATATTACTCACCAGCTGGTGTAATAAATCAATATAAATTTCTCTTACAAACATTTCAGTACAAGCTTCTTTAGCACATTGATAGGCTGTAGAGAAAAGCAATCTTTGGCATAACAATTAAAAGGTAGTGGAAATTAATACTGATATTAGTATTAGTATTCTGATATTATTTTGAATAATATATTTAATTAAAGAGGAAAAATGTGTCTTCTTGAGTTCAGACTTTGCATTAGTGGCTCCAGAGCAGTAGCTTACAGAATCTTATTGTACAAAGGTATCAGTCAGAAGAAGTACAATAAAATCCCACATCATGCTACATTTACGATTGCACAATAAAGATAGTTATGGACGAATGAAGAAAAAAATTAAAAGAGTTACAAGAAGCCATCCTATAGTTTTTCTGCATGAGATCTTTATACCACTACTTTTCTGTCTTCCTGTAATGGCAAGCTGCGCTATTGCGTGCTGTAACATAATATTAGGAACAGCTTGCAGATCTCTAGTCTTACAAGTGATGTTTTTCAAAAAATAAATTGCCTGGCAGCATCTATGCTGCTGCTTTAAAAAACGGAGTGGTGGAATAATTTATTTTTCTGTTAAGCTCTACTGTTGTTTTTCAACCTCTAATCTCTACTATTTGTCTTTTTGACTTATTCACAGACAGCAACTTTCTTCTGGGAAATGCTAGGGGTCGATATAATTACCGGATCGTCTATTGTTCGGATGGTTTTTGTGAGCTGACTGGTTTTGTTCGGACGGAGGTCATGCAGAAAACCTGCACCTGCACCTTCCTTCATGGGGCTGAGACCAGTGACGGTGTAATGGAGCAGGTGTTTAAAGCTCTGGAGAGTCAGCAGGAGTATCAGGGAGAGATCTGCTTTTACAGGAAAAATGGTAAGAAAAAAATACTGTTTCTTCTGCTAAAGTCAATGTTCATCTACTTATATTTAGCCATCAAGTGAACATTTTCGTCTTTGTCTAATATATTTCCGTAACTTTTTGGCACTCAAAGGAAATCAGTTCTGGTGTCTCCTGGATATTGTTCCAATTAAAAACGAGAAGGGCGAGGTGGTTCTGTTTCTGCTGTCCTTTAAAGATGTCAGCGAATCTTACAGGAAAAGCCATCACTACATTCATGAAGATGGTGAGCCCTTACTGCATGCTTCTAAAAGCTCTGTTCTGAGTGATTCTAAATGATCTCTAAAATGTTTAGATTGTAACATGGTTTTTCATTGGCTTGATTTTACCTAAAATTATTTGAAAATGACTAATACAACTAATTTTGTAGTTGACCTGGATTTTTCAGAGGCCCCTCGAGAAAACCGAAAAAGCAGTCGATTGTATTTTATTCGAGCTCAAGGCAGGGGGAGAAGTTTTCTGCACCATCTGAGTAACCTGTTTACAAAGAGACGCAAGAGGAAACTGACCAATGTGAGTTCAAAACTCTGTCTCAACTCCCACATGGTGAAAAACAACCAGAGACTAAGAAAATAAATGTACATTAATGTGATTTTAATGTTGCTCTGAATACTTTCTTCATTGTTCCTCAAGAGCCCAGTACAGATTAAACCTCTTTATAGAATGACTTTTATTTATCTGAATGTAACTGAGGGCATTAGAAGTGTGGACTTCAAGATTTCGTGTCATGTGGCATTTTCAGAGCATGTTCCAGAAGCCCTCCGTACCTGAGTACAAGGTGGCCTCTGTGAAGAAGTCCCGTTTTATTCTCCTGCATTACAGCATTTTCAAGGCCATGTGGGACTGGCTGATTCTGCTGGCGACTTTCTACGTCGCTGTCACTGTACCTTTCAACGTCTGCTTTGTCAGTCACAGTGAAGGCGGCGATCGTCTCTCACTTGTCGCTCGTAGCACCACATGGAGTGACATAGCGGTGGAGATGCTCTTCATAGCTGGTACGTGGTGGTTTTTGTGTATAAACTTTGAATGTTGGATTTAGTGGAGAAAATGTTTATGCTTTACAAACCTGTTGACCATCATATTGAAACCCAAGCAAGATTATGAAAGGACAAGAGCAGTAAGTTTAAACCACAGCTGTTTCCTTGGTGATGGCTGGCACGTGACTACCTCCCACCATTTCTCACCCACTCAGTGTCAATGTTGCCCTAGGTTATAAATCATAATTAGATTTCTCTCACTTCGTCCCAGTTCTTCTCCAATGGAAGTGCCATAACACGTCTGTCACACAACCTCTCCATAGGTTTGTCTTTAAAAAGGCAGTCGTACAAAATTAGCTCACTCGCTACCTCGTGCATTTCCCTCCCATGCAAGTCTCTGGAGCAAGTCTTCATTCTTTGTGGATTTTCTCTCTATTTCATGTTACGTTTCTGTAACTTTTGCAGATATTATTCTGAATTTCCGCACCACATACGTCAGCCAGTCGGGTCAGGTAGTGTATAACACCCGAGCCATCTGCCTACATTACTTCACTACCTGGTTCTTTGTGGATCTGATTGCGGCCCTGCCATTTGACCTTCTCTATGCTTTCAACGTCTCAGTGGTAAGACGGTCATGATAATGCAAAGAATGTCATGTTTCTTTGTTTAATATTTTCTGGCTAGTTTCTTTTTTGGCATACCTGGTAAAGTTTTAAAATATAGCAATATTTTATATCGGCATCATAATCTCACACTGAAAATATTTGAAAAGTGAGATGGGTCAATCACTGTTCTTTGCACAAAAACACAATCATATTGTGTTTTTGTCTTTGACACAGTTAAAGTGCTTGGTCATAGCACTTTAACTGTGCTATGACCAAGTTAAAGTCACAGCACAGATTAACAAATTCTGAGTGTTTGTGTCAGTGATAGTCAGACATGAGACGAATTTTTCTGGCATTGTTAAGCTCAACCTGTGCCAACAAGTTTGTCTACTTCCATACCTCAAATTTTGCCCATTTGTCTTGGTATTCTTCTTTTTTCCACTATTTTAAGTTCTCATTAACTTTTTCCAGTTTCTAATAAACAAAATCATCTGTTTAGCTTAAAACATAAGAAAGCAGAAACATGTAGAACCTTTTAATGTGTGTTTTGTTTTCCCATATCCAGACCTCACTGGTGCACCTTCTAAAGACGGTCCGTCTGCTGCGCTTGCTTCGGCTCTTGCAAAAACTGGATCGTTACTCCCAGTACAGCGCAGTGGTCCTTACACTGCTCATGTCTGTGTTTGCCTTGCTGGCTCACTGGATGGCCTGTATCTGGTACATCATTGGACGCAAGGAGATTGAAGGTAGTGATCCTGTTACCTGGGATATAGGTGAGTTCAGCTAGTCACGACAGTCTCCTTTAATAAGAAGCTACTTCTTGTTTGTTGTTTGAACATCTTGAGTCATGACTTAATGCCTCTAACTTTCCTCCTTAGCCCAGAGGAAGTCTAGGTCACAGAGTGTCCAAATTCTATGGCCAATTTGACCAATTAACAAAGCAGAAATATCTATCTGCTAAAGCACAATAAATCAATAGAATATGAACAATGTTAGTGTTATATTTTATTTTCTTCGTCTTGAGTGATTAATAATATGTACCCATACCATCAGGGTGGCTTCAGGATTTGGGTAAGCGTCTGGAGACACCATACATCAACAGAACCATAGGTGGACCCTCCATTCCCAGTGCCTACATTGCCTCCCTCTACTTCACTCTCAGTAGCCTCACTAGTGTTGGTTTTGGCAATGTGTGTGCCAACACAGATGCAGAGAAAATCTTCTCCATTTGTATTATGCTGATTGGTGGTGAGTTTAAAACCATGAACAGAAATTTTCCATATGGGTTAAATTTTCTAAGCTCACTTTTACTGTTTCATCCACTGTCAGCTCTGATGCACGCAGTGGTCTTTGGTAATGTAACGGCCATTATCCAGCGCATGTACTCACGGCGCTCGCTCTACCACACCCGAATGAAGGACCTCAAAGACTTCATCCGTGTGCATCGACTCCCTCAGCAGCTGAAGCAGAGAATGCTGGAGTATTTTCAAGCCACATGGTCAGTCAACAATGGCATAAATGCAAATGAGGTAAGTGAGGAACAAAGGAAAATAAAATCTGTCTTTTTATTAATTCTTCTAGGGTACAAGACTTATTAGTAATATTAATATTGTGCTCATAATTAGATCTTGTATGTATTTTTTATGAAAGAACTTGTTCATTTTTGTTCAGTAATTGAAACACAAATTAAGTTTCAGCATTTTGAGGTATATCAATCAAAACAATACATTTTCTGTGGGTGTTTCTCCTTTCAGACTTACAATCCTTTTAAATGTGGGACATTTTATATTCTCTGAAGTCCTATTCCATTTCCTTGAGTAGATGTCAGAATTTCAATGACAATGTTAGAATCCATTTTGAAGAAGTTGCCAGAGCTGAAATGGGGAGAATACTCATTAACACACCCACCATCACCTCTCTGGATAATTAATTCAGAGTTGAAAGCAATAGATGCAGCCACTGGTTTTAACAGGATGTATTTTCTTAGCAGCTTGATACATCATGAAAGAAAGACATACATTTTTCAAAGTTCTTTTTTTGAAGATTTCAAAAAAGAGCCTTTTAATAAAATACTATTTTAGTAGTAGCTCATAAAATAGCAAAATACAACAGAGGAGTGTCAATTCAATGCCATTAAAGCCTTTAAATTTCATTGTCATATTGCTCCTATGGTTTAAAGTCCCTGTATTATTAAAATGTATATATTTTTCCATTACATTATGTAAAACAATATAATATTTTACATAATATTCTAAAAGCAACCAAAACATGCATTTGTAAATGTTTTGATATTGGGAAGCCATTACAAATTTGCACATTTTTAAGGTTATCTTTGTTGACCTCCTTCTTATTTGCTCATGTTGGTCCTTGACTAAAATTGTGTATATCAAAGCAATATGCTTACAGTAAATCTTAGAGTAAGTAACTTAATTTCTGAGGTTGAACTGCAGAACGCTGATTTACTTGTAACAAATGTCTGTTTTTTCTCTCATTTGCTCTCAGCTGCTTCATGACTACCCAGATGAACTGCGAGCAGATATCGCCATGCATCTGAACAAAGACATCCTGCAGCTGCCTGTGTTTGAGAGGGCCAGCAGAGGGTGTCTGCGCTCTCTCTCCCTGCACATCAAGACTTCCTTCTGTGCACCAGGGGAGTACCTCATCCGCCATGGAGATGCCCTGCATGCCAATTATTTTGTCTGTTCCGGTTCTCTTGAAGTCTTGAAAGACAGTATGGTCCAAGCTATTCTGGGTGAGTGTGAACAAAGTGTGAAACACTTCCAGCTGTTGATTAACATCATCATCTAGTAGCATCTTTTTGCAACTCCTCTCTCTGACTATCACTACAGGCAAAGGTGACCTGATAGGGACTGACCTGCCAGAGCATGATCAGGTGATCAAGACAAATGCAGACGTGAAGGCGCTCACCTACTGTGACTTGCAGTACATCAGTGTCAAGGCTTTAAGAGAGGTCCTCAGGCTGTATCCAGAGTACGGCAGTCGTTTCAGCTCTGACATCCACCACAACCTTACCTACAACCTGAGAGAGGGCAGTGAGCCTCATGTAAGACTTATAATTTTGTGGTACCACCAAATTAATCTGAACAATTTTGCTGATCTTATTAAAAAAAAAATTAACTGACTACTTCATTAGATACACCTTGTTAAACATATGCTTAAAAAAGTCAACTCTGAAGAAAAATGGGGGGCCAGCCTAGCTCTAGGAAGGTGTCTATGATGTAAATCTGTTGTTCCACCACATCTCAAAGGTGCTCTAATGGATTAAGGTCTGGCGGCTGTAGCGCTCATTGTGGTGCAGAAACCAAGAAACCGCGAGGGGAGGATTTGAGCTTGGTGACATGGTGGCTACTTTTTCTGCAAGAAGTAGTCATCAAAAGATGAATTCAGTATTGTCATGTGGGATGAACATGGATCACAACAATACTTGGGTGGGCTCCGGTATTTAAACAATTTTCTACTATGAGGTTCAATAGGTCCAAATTGCTTCCATTGAAGTTCAGTGAGTCTTTTCTGCAAAATCTAAAAGCCTAATTGGAATGATTGGCTTGTTTATGATTGGCTGATTCACTGTTTATCTTAACAACCAACTGAAAAGATGTGCCTAATAATGTGATTGGTGAGTGTACATATTCACTGTGCAAAATCATACTTTAACAATTATGGAAAAATTTCTTAGTTCTTTTTTTGTTGTTGTTCTATCTGCAAGCAGCAAAGAGATTTACCGTACATGGACTCCCAGGCAGTCTTTGGTATATGTTTAGATATGCTTCCTCTTTACTTAGACAGAGTAAAGAGGAAGGCACATTAATACAGTGTATGACAACCACTGTCAGTACTGTCATTAAATAAATATAAGTGTATGCTTTGTTATGTATGCAACCTTTCAGAGGCCAGAGAGAGAGAAAAATAAAGTAACATTTTATCATAATGAAGCTACCAGATATAGTCATTTTATGTGGGTGTTTTAAATATTTTAGACTCATGCTTTAGTTTATGTTTGCCAAATGGACACACACAGTAAGCTCAATAGCAAAATGTAATGGGTTGTTCTTTATGTCATTACATGTTGATAAAATGTATTGGCATTTGTTGATAATGTTGATAACATTACATGTTAACATGTTGATAAAATAATAACATAAACATGTTATGTTCTCAAACATAACTCTCAAACAACTTTGCAGTTAACTTCATTGACTTTCAATCCCTCTTCCAGCATCATGTCTCTTTGGACCACAAACTACCCAACGTCAATGAAGCATTTGATGAAGAACATACAGATGACATGAACCATTTGTGGCGGAGCAGAGTACAAGGTTCTGGAGGTACTCTTCAGTTTTCCCGTCTCAACACTTTAGGACAGGAGCTCCAACACATCCAAACTCTCCACCTATGTCGGTCACCTGTTTTTCAACGCCAAGGCTGTAGCATCTCTCCTCAGTCCTTTGCCAATGAGGATCTCACTCTATCACCTAATGTCAGTCTGAAAAATGAATCCGGTTTAAGTCATCGGCCATCCAAGCTACTGTTTCCATCCTTCCCTTGTGTTAGTCCTCTTAACCTGAGCCCCAGGTGACGTTTTCCACCTTATTTTTCTCTTCCTTGCAGTTTGCTCTTTTTAAAATGATGTGATATTCATTTGTTTCATTGTCAGGGTCGTGGATGGGATTGAGGACAACAGTCATACATTTCAGTTCAACATAGAGCAGGATAAGACAAGGATTAGTATGTCAGGTAACATTTTTTCTTTAAAAATGTTGACATTTTTCTTTAAGTTAATGAAATTTTTTTTTTTGAAACTGTAAAATTCTTTATCAACTGAATTTGCATAAGATGTAAGACATTTTACATATTTTATTTCTTGTTTTGGTTTTTTCCAATACATAAACTGCTTAGTTCATGTTAGGTAATTAATTAACATGTTTAGATTATATTACCTAGTAAGTATCATAGAAAACGTTATCACATTAACTCTATTTTTCTTTTTGATGTGTTTTAGATAAGTTACAGATGAATGCTAACCTTCTAATTGAGACAGAAGAAGTGAAACAGAACATGACCAAATTAAGTAAAGAGGTGAGATTCAAACATAAATCTTGTTTCCCCTATAAATGAAATACTTTACCCTTGTCAAAAGTTATATGGGATATTTATGCCTATCTATAATCCATAAGAAAAAAAAATTACAAACTAAGACATGAATGTAATAATAAAACAATCTTTGGCCTTCATGGGTGAGTTTCAATGAACAATATTGTTTTCAGGAAAACAATACAGCCAACAGTTTTGCACATTTCAGGGTTTTGAGTAAGCTGCAGCTGCCTGATTAATACGGTGTCTCCTGATTAATATTAATACAAGGAAACATGGTGGTGAGAGCATCATGCTAGGACTGGCGTTTTAGTCCTGCACCACCTGGAAATTGGTGGAGCTTTATAAAGGGAACTCATGGGGAAAAAAACTTATAAAAGCTTTAAAGTAGTTTTCAGTTAGCATGATAGTTTTATGGAGCTTTAATCAACATCTGAGACATCTCTTTAACTTTTATTTTCTTCTCGCAGGTGAACAACTTAAATGAAGAAGTCTCCAACCTGACTAAGGAGCTCCATGACATGATGCATTTTCTGCAGTCAAATATGCCTATGCTTCATCATGTCTCTCCTCCTGGTGTAACAAGTTGTAAAAACTGGCAGCCTCGTATCCCTTTAGATTCATCTGGAAATGAACAGGACTGCAGTGGGATACCATCCCACAACAGGACTCCCACTTTGCTGCATGCATCAAGCTCTGTGTCTACCTCTTTGCATCTATGCTGCTCTGAGAGAGATGGAAAAACAGCTGATAGGCTGCAGAGTGAGCACAGTCCATTTCAAACACCCAGAGTCACCCCAAGCTCTCCTTACAGTCACAGAGTTTTATCCCTCCTCGGCGTTGATTCAGGCTCCAGCATCTTTCCAGTGATTTGTCAAAGCCAAAGAGGAGTCTATAATACATCTAGTCCTATTAAAAATAACACAAATCCAGTAAATTGTGGACACTCTCATCCTACATTGAATTTTCTAACCAAGTCACAAAGTCTCACCAATCCCCAGACGCCAGTTCATTCTCCGAGCAATCCCACTGGACAGTCACAGTATCACACAGCCTTCAGCTCTCTGACACCCTCAGGACCTTGCACTTCATTGTGCACAGATCATAACATGAGCCAGCAGAGCTCCACGAGACAAAACGACCCAGCGGGACCCGGCCTTGTCCTTCACTCACAGGACCATGTATGTTCTTTGCTGGGGCAGCTTTCAACCAGAGAGTGTGGAGGATCACTCTACCATGACAGGACAGACAATTATGGAGCAAGTCAAAATGTATTAGAAGACTCGTGACGATAATGACTTCTGTCTGTGTTATTTTGTCAAAATGACAAGTTTGTTTAAATGGTAAAGGATTGTTCTTTCCGAAATAATAAATTGCTATTTACCAACTGCTGCAGCCTAATATTATCTATTTGTAAAATAACTCTTTTAAAAGTTGTTATGTATAAAGTAATGCCTAAAAAATTGAGACTGAAAATTTGGATACATCAATAAAACTATGGCAATACAGACTGTAGATGTAGTAATAGAGAATTAATGTAATATTAATTTATTAGTTGTACAGCAAGACATCAGTGTAAGCTGCATTATTTGCCATTTCCACAGCAGCTGACATCATTTGCCCTTGAAATAATGCTCGATAAAGAGATGTAGCGCTACTGTGTGGTCACATAAACAAAATGCACAGGCTATATAATTCACGACTGAGCGGGAAAAACAGATTTGATAGGAAATCATGTTGTTTGTTTCTCATAAGCTCTGCTTTTATGTTAAAAAAAAAGTTTCCATGACAATGTCAATACAGTTGAGGGTAAAACTAAGTACACATGTGGTGCTTTGAGTTGATGTTAGTAAGGAAACAACAAGGCCTTATTTATGAAATTCACCTGATAAAATGATCATCAAGTTTTGCTATAAAGGCAGATCTTTACAGCAGATGGACCCGCATGAAATGGGGCCATTAACAACCCAAACAGACGATCACATTGCCAACAGAATAGCTAGAAATGAGCAACAAATTGATCAAAATCCTGGACTAAACCTTGATAAAATACTCTAAGAGAGACCTGTTAAAAATAGATTGAAAAAAAATCTGAATCAACAGAAGAAATCTTACAAAAAACTTGATAAAAAATATGTCCATAATTATGTAAAAAAGAAGGATGAAGTCGTTTATATTATCAGATTTTAATTTCAGTCCAATCTGAAGGGAACTAGAAAATAAATTGTGCTTAAATAATTCTAGCCATACTAAAATGAGAAGCCCTGCAATTTATTGTCAAAATATCTTTATCACAGCAATCACATTAATTATGATGAAGTTATCTAGTGATTTATCTAGTGATTCTGCTTAGGTATCACCAAATATAACCTTTTGCAAGTAGAGTTAGGAACCTTTAACAATCTTAATTGTCTGTTAACAAAAGAAACAGAAAAATCAGCTGTGTTTGATGACTCTTGGTTTTTACTGATTGCAATTAGTTCATTCTAAAAGAGACAGTTCAGGGCTAAAACATGAGTAGAATTCTTGAAAACGTCTTCACATCTGTTGGCAGAAAAAGCATGGGAAAGTATGGGATTTTACTCAATTTTGGCTGTTTAGACATATTTTGACGTTTTTCTTTCTGTTTGGGTCTCAAATAAACAGAAATAAACACTTAGGATTCTTCAGAGAATTAAAAATATTGGAGAACCCAGTATATACTCTTCACAAGACTGTTAGAAAAAAACAGAATGTCTTCAGTCAGAGGCTTCTACTGAATCACTGTAATACAGACTACTCCAGGCGATATCCCTGCCTGTAGCCATCAGTAGTATAACTCTTTGCAGGACATTTAATTTTCTTTTAAGATTAGTTTGTTTTATTTGAGGTGAATAAAATAAATACACTTTTTCATGATACACTCACTTCTTTAATGTTCACTGTTTATTGTTCCTAAATTTCTCTGGTGTAACCTTTTGTCATCATATGCTAATTAATACAAAATTCTCTGTTGTGAACAAGTAACATAGACGGGGATAGCAGAAAGTATCTTTTAATCAATGTGTAACACTTTAAAACTTATTTCTATCCTCTGAAAAAAAAACTGTACACATTTAGGTTCAAGCTTTGGAACTTAACCGGTGTTCTCAATCTAATAGTTTATGCAGGCTGACGTTGTCATTGGTCAGACAGCCACTGACAAAAACAGTGGGAGGTTCCCGGAAAAATCGCTTAGCAGAAGGGAAGGCCAGACCCCAAGAAGCAGAAGGCAGCCGCTGCCGATGAGGCTAACGAAAGAAGAAAAAGTCATGTAAGTCGAGCTGCCTAATATGATCGAACATGTTAGGAGTGGGAACCCTTAAAGATTGCCCACTCTATGTTACTGAAAAGCTGTTTAGCCTTATTTGGTACAATTTAACCGAACCGAGGAGTCAAGTCCGAGCTCAGCCTAAATGCCCATTAGAGTGGATCGAGTGAGGCTATGAGCTTCGGGCTCTAAGGGACGGAAAATTGAGAAACATTTCAAAGCCAAATAACAACTGCTGCTTGACAGGGTTTTTGATATTGTTTCAATTCCGGAAGAGACACAGTTAGGAAGACCCCAAGTTTCTTTCGGATAGCGTCAAACAGCTGACGACGTGCGGCCGAGAAAATGAAAGTTGTCTTAATGACGTTTTTGACACAGCTGCTAACAATGCTATCAGAAGTTAACCAATTTGTACTTTTTTTTCGCTCCAGAAACGCATTTAGTCGCTCATTAAACACGTTAAACAAAGTTTCCTTTTTCAGTTGCTTAGCATCTATGTTTTGCTGTCGTTTACGCCACTAAGCTAGTGCTAAAATGCTAGGCGAAGAGGAAAGATTGGAACAGTTGGAGTTTGTTTCAGGCATTTAGTCAGATGTTTATTGCTAACAATATTCTCGTTCACAGTCGGGCCTTAAAGTACCACATTTTAAGGCCTTTGTTGGATACTTGATCATTTAATTATCTGCTAATGTCGCTCAGCCTGTGCTAGCTGTTGTGCTAAAGCTAACCACAGCCAGAAATAAGTTTTGCTAACTTGGAAACATTAGAAACTTGAATCATTTCATGTGTTGCGGATATGTATTTAGACCTCATTTGTTTCGACTATAACAAACACTGCTTATGGAGACGGTTAAGTACTTGATAACTGTTTTTATCTGAGAGACTCAGCAGTTTAACTGACGGATTCATGAGCAATCTGTTTTCTTGAAATGATCATACAGGAAACTCCTTTCACGTCCATTTTATTACATTTGCTTATTTTTGTAACCTAACATTTAATTTTGCCTTACAAACTTCGCTCATATCATAAATACCTTTAAATGTCATCTCATAAAGTGTCGTTGCCGTTGATAGGTGTTATGTTACATTTCTCCTACTTATATTGTTAGTTATCTATCTACACGTGTGTCTGCTTACATTTAACAGCACATTAAATCACATGTACCTTCATAGATCCTGTTTATGGCTTAATAAGAGGAGCAGAGTTTGGACCTTTGCGACAGAAAGGAATAATCAGCTATGTGCATGGGCTGTTCTGGTGTTTATGGCATTTGGACCTTGGCCTCATAAAGCAGCAATACGGTTTGGCAAATCAGCCCTGATAGAAGTTATGTTTTTTTTGAAAGAGTATCCTGAAGTTTGTTTTCCAAAGTTTGCTGTCATATTTTATAAGGTTTAAAGGTCACAACACCTAAATGGAAACGAGAGTTTGCATTTCTAATCAGGTGTGTTAAAAGTGATCCCTTTGTGTTTGGTGCTGTCATTATTTGCAATAAAAACGATTAGAGTTTTGATGCTAGTAGGAATAAGTACTTAATAGTTTAGCTTTTGACGTATAGAAAAAATCTAGAAGAGAAACCTAGACAGTTCAAAGCCCACTAATCTGAAGAGGTGAGCAATAATTCAGTCTACTTACTAGAAAGGAATGTGGTTTTTTAAGTTTCTTCGAAACATTAAACTAAATGACAAGATGGTGATTAGGCTTCTGACTTCTCTGTTTGGTTACTGAGCTTCTAAGAGACGTCACAAGAAAGGGAAGTTCCTGTGATTTCCTATTGGCCTTGAAAGTGATTACCATCTTGTTTGCTTGTCCTGTGTTACATCAGTGCATTTGTATTTAAACTTTCAAACAAATTTTTGACTTGAAACACCGTTTGAACAACCTTTTATGAAAAGAATTTGTCATTTCATTGTAGATTCTAGGTGATAATCTGCCTTTGTATCTTTACTGTTTTAACAAATGTCTCTGACTTCAATGTGTAGAACTTGAAATCTTGCTGACTGTATATTTGAAACTGCCATAGCTAAGACTGGATGGTTACTTGGAATAGGGAACAAAGGGAGACCTGTGGTGCAGCCTTTATATCAGATACAACCAGCTGTTCTGTGACCCCACCCTTTTCCACAACATTCGCCTCTGGTTGCCTTCATAAAACTTGTACTGTTTGCTTATTATACCATTAAGATCTGAGGAGCCATCTAGATAAACATAACAATTTGCCAATATTTTCACTTTCAGATATGTATTACTTTTAACTGAATTAAAGGTATGGTTAATGTAATATTTTGCTCTGGGCTGAATTTTAACATTCTCTTGAAAAGTAAAGAGAGGTAAAGAATGTATTTTTTTTCATTGATTATAAGTTTATATTTTTTCGTTTATTTGTAGAAAGTCCAAATAGATAACAGTTAAGTCAGACAATAATATGAAGTGGACAAACTTTGTATTTTTATATTTATATAAAAACAAAACAAGTTGAGAACTCAATGTTGAACCTTGTGCTACACCAACATTATTAACTGTTTCTTTTGTATTATTATTATTATTAATACAGGAAGGTACATATTTTCCTGAGGGACAAAAATACCTTTTAGTTATAGTACTTATTAACTTCCATTCACATATTTAAAGTTTGCACACACTGCCATATTTTGCATTAAATGTAGTGCAGTCCCTGTTGGTGTCTTGGACATCATGCTGGGTGCAGAGCAAACAGGAGGCCATGATGAATATTTAACAGGCTCTTGTGACTGCTGCTGCTTCTTCCTCCCTTTTCCCCTGACCATGTCCTGCTTTTTTCTCTCTCTATCCCATTTTATTATCAAGGTTCTGAGTACACTTTAGAGATTCCCTCTCTCATAATGCATGATTAAGGTACAAGTGTTACAAAAATATCTTGGCGGTATTTCAATTATTACCACTGATTCCTTAAGTGAGGAATGCAGGTGAGGTGTCTTCAGCTGCTTGCAAGCACACAAGTACAGACTGTCCTTTGTTTGTCTAAGTGAGCAGAGCGCCTTCACTCCTTTCTGATTTTTTTAATTTTTATAATTTCTTTTGATGTGCTATGAAATTATTGAGTTCTTGTCTGCCAGGTACCTTCACAACACTGTTGGCATCTGCAAAATATGCAAAAGTTGCAGCTTTTTGAAAAAGGAGTAGTGCAGCTTGCTGATGTTGTAATGCTAACGCATTAGTAGAACATGGTTGCTGTACTGTCAAATAAAACATGCAAGTCCTGAATATTTTATGGACAAAGCTGTGATCTGCAGTCACATGCTAAAGATTAAGAATGAGCTCAGCTGCATGCTGGGGAAAAGCCATGCTTCTTTTTTAAAGCAAAAACCCAAAACTATCTGCACTTATGTCTTATTTTCAGTAGATTACCACACTCTACCAGCAAAAATCTATCTATCTTCATACTCAGTGTAAGAATTCAGCCTCAAATTGTCTGTTAGAATGCTGGATTCTAACAGTGTTCAGCAGTTAAGTGTTCTGCAATCTTCACTTCCTGCTTTTAGCTGAGTTGTTTCCTGTCCTTTGACGGAGCAGAAGTTGACTGACCTAATGTTCGTCATCCAGCTGAAAAAGAGATTTGGTGAAGTTTTTAAGATGGTCATGTCTGGCAAACATGAAGTGAAATGCACTGGTATGTAGGTATGCAGTAGTCATAAAAGCCTCAGTGGTTTATAAATACTGAATTACAATTAATCAAAAATATTGCAGTGGCTTACTTCTGACTCCGTTTGAGTTCCCCTTTTTTACTCTTGACTACACTGAGTCAAAGACTAAATATTTTAGTTATTCAGTCTTTGCAAAACACATGTGAATATTGAAATTGGATATTTTAAAATCTTAAGTTGAATTTTGGGATTTACGTTCATCTTAACTGACTGAATACATGAAATATATCAGAAGGCCTTGTTGCCAAACATCTATGGGATTTAATTATACACCTTTTTGTGTATGTGTGTTTATGTGGGACTCTTTGGATGCACTTTAACAACCAATGATGCAAAGAAATGTCCAATAATATTTTTATAGTTGGCTGTAAGGAAATTTGGTTGTGTCAACACAAACCTCTACCAACAGGAAGTTGTTTATGGTTATTTTGGCTTGATCAGTGCTCAGCTGGTTTAGATGAGGGTCATCTTTAGAAAAAACAAAACAAAACATTTTATCATTATGTATCTGCATAATTAATAATAAAAAAAATACCAAAGTAAATTACTTCCTGGTGACCTGTCTGACTAGGCCACAGTTTGATCGGCTTCTAGGCAAACTGGCTGCACTTTGGTCTATTCCACTTAAAAATAAAAGAAAGGACTGAGCCGTGTGTTGCTTAATGTTGTACCTTTTGCATTTTTGACATGTCTATCTTGAGACTTCTTATTTGCATGTAATAGACTGAGGACCTGTTATTGGACAGCTGTTTTATTATGACATGCTAGAACCAGGTGCATTAATGAGTGTTGCATTTCATGCTCTGCTTCTTTGCATGTCTTATGGATAACCAGCTGGATTAGTGTGCTGCAGCTTTTGGTTAATAGATCTGTTTATATTAACCATTCAGGTTTGCCTTTGTCAAGTACCTTCACCTGGTATTGTCTCATAATCATGTTCAGTAAATATATGTTGCATTATATGCACATATAAGAAAATGACTTGCATCTCAGTACTTCTAGTTTACAAACAATTTTAACTTTAAGTAATTCAGAATTGATTATTTTTGCATTTTGTTTTAGTCCTTAGTGTATGCAATAGCATCTCAAGAAACTTAATAGTATGGTCTCACTGTAGCCTGTGGGAGAAAAACCAAGGGCACAATTTCAAATAAGCCATGAAGTGTTTTCCTTTAGCACTTGTTTATACTAAACATGTTTAAATGAATAACTCTCAAACTGGGTAATGAGTCTGATGGTGGTATTTTGCATCAACAACTTCAGTTTTAAGGTTTTTGAAGCTGACAACAAAGCTTTAGTGCAGAAGTATAAGGATGATTTCTGTTTTTGGTGGCTTTTGATTTTGATTGTATTCGGAGACTGTGGTTGTTTAGTAGAAACTCGATAAACTTAAATGCTTTTCTTCTTTCTTTTACAGCTCTCAATAGTGAGGTGTCGTCTTCCTCCAGGAAAGCTACCTGCATGACCTGAGCCTACCTGCGTTTACCTCAGCTTCACCATCCTTCTGCAAAAAAAACTTAAGCCTTTACTCATTCATCCTCTCCTCCCCCTCCCACACGGCCTTTTTTTTTTTTTCTTGTAATTTTCAACGCTGCAATATGGCAGGGCGAGGTGGACCAGCACGGACCAACGGCACCGCTGCTAGCAACAAGATCTGTCAGTTCAAACTAGTGCTACTGGGAGAATCTGCAGTAGGAAAGTCCAGCCTGGTGCTGCGCTTCGTCAAGGGCCAGTTTCATGAGTATCAAGAGAGCACCATCGGAGGTAAGGACTCCAGGATTTCTGCACGTTTTTCATGACAGACACTTCTGTAAAGCACTGTATTTGTAATCTGTAATATCAGTGAGTTCTGATGTGGTAATTTAAAGATACATGGCATATTCCAAATACAAATCAACAGAAAAAGGTTTTCAGATTTCAGAAATTCTCACTTTTATCCTTTAGATTACAAAACACGGAATAAAACCTGACTAAAACTAGATTAGCTAGATTAGTTTAGATTTCAAAGATAATCAATAAATGGAAAGCTAATAAATTAAATTGTATGCCTTTTAAAACTTTTCACAACTGCATATGTGTTTTTCTTTCTCAATTTCAGTCTGTTTTTTGTGCTGCATTCTTCCACTGGTATACAGAAGTAATTAAAAAATCATTTGGGCTATCTAAAAGGTGCAAAAACCTGATAAACTTTTAATTAAAACTTTCTGCACATGAAGTTATTTGGTTCTTGTCAAACATCCATGTGGGTGTTTAGGTTCTGAACTGTTTGTGCACTCTTGATTTAAAACATCAGATTTCAGCCCTGAAGCAGAAGACTTGTCCATGCCAGTAGAAGTGATCTGACTTCTGGCAGGTCTTACTTATATCTGTTGTCAGTTTAGTCAGGAGAAGGACCGGTAAAACTAGTTCTTCCAAGACCAAAGGATGACTTCAACTGGCTTCAGGCTCTTCACACAAAGAAGGCAGATATCTTTACCGAAACTGGTCAAATTGCAGAAAGTGACAGATGTCTCTTGATTGTTTAAATTGACCTAGATTGTAACATCAAATCAAAATTAGTTAATTGGCGCTTTGAATTAAAGGAGGAATGTTACGAATTGAATTACTAAATAGAAATATGTTAATCCATCTGAAACTGGATTAACAACTGGAAACTTTCCACCTTTCTTTCTTGTATTCCTCAGCTTTCTGTGGGTTTTCCACATTTTTGCCTATTTCAGAAAATACAAACCACTGGGTAGCAGTTTTTGAAATGTGTTCTTTTATATAAATACCTGTATATAAATGTTAAGTATCTTCAGGGCAGTCAGGTGAAAATGTAAAATTGTACATATATTGGAAATAAGTCATTTCATACTCACTTTTTCCCTAATTGTCTTCCCTGCTGTATCTGGTTTCTGATGAGTCAACTTGCATAAGAATGTTGGAACAGGATACTCACCAAAGAATGGGTGGAAATAAAACGAGTCAGCACTTTTCTTTTTTGCTTTCTATTGAACTTGTGGTCGGCGGCATGCCTGGTCAAAGATTACAAAGCTTTAAAATGTGTACTATGCAAGAAGGAGCTAAGCTTTAGGTGTCATGTGAGAGATGGCTGATTGTGTGAGTGTGCATTTCATAAACTAACATTTCCTCCTGGTAAAGTGAGTTGCTTTCTTTTATGTTTTCTACGTGTTTTTTTTGTTGTTTTTTTTAAATTTCTTACTCTGATTGGTAGCGTTTTCAACAGATTATGCACATGAATCATTGATTTCATATTATTAATGTCCTAATTTAGTGACTTATGCTTTTTTCTTTATCATTACACCAAGACGTATTCTGAAGAGAAGTCAAATATTCTCTCTTTTTTAAAAATCTGTTTAAAATTCTATCTCTAATTATCTTTTTAGCTGCCTTCCTCACACAGACGGTATGTTTGGATGATACAACAGTCAAGTTTGAGATCTGGGACACTGCAGGACAGGAACGGTATCACAGCTTGGCCCCTATGTACTACAGAGGAGCCCAGGCTGCCATTGTGGTCTTTGACATCACCAACACAGTGAGTAACAGCCAAAACGCTCTGGTCGTCTAATCTGACTTGCGTAATCAAGTCAGATTTAAGTGTAGTATCACATTGTTTTGCACTTTCCTGTTGTAAAGGATACATTCACACGTGCAAAGAACTGGGTGAAGGAGCTGCAGCGACAAGCCAGCCCCAACATCGTTATTGCGCTGGCAGGAAACAAAGCCGACCTGGCCAGCAAGAGAGCCGTAGATTTCCAGGTAAGGGGAATAAATACAGAATCTACTACAGATTAATTTTCAAGGTCAAAATGCCCTGAGAATTTTCCTTTGGTCCTGTAGGAAGCACAAGCATATGCAGATGACAACAGTTTGCTCTTTATGGAAACTTCAGCCAAGACCGCAATGAATGTTAATGAGATTTTTATGGCTATAGGTGAGTGTTTCTCAGAAGTCCAACTATTAATTCATTAATCATTTAGAGAGGCTGAGAATAAATTGGTACCTCCTAGTAAAACTATAAATGTACTTAAATAAATTTTTGCTTTTGACTGAAAAAAAATATTAGTCTTCTATCGTAGACATTTCAGTGTAAAAGTTTTCTGTTTCTTCTCTTAATATATATTTAATTTTAGTTGTAATAAATGTGATTCTACTTAAAATTTTGGTCATTTGTCTCAATTTTTTTAGGTTAATTGGTAGATAATTATTGGTAGAATTAATCTTTGCAATACTTTAAACCGGAGATTGACCAATTATCTTTATTCTCTGCAACAGCCAAGAAACTTCCGAAGAACGAGCCTCAGGGCGGAGCGGGACAGGGCGGACGGGCCAGAGGTGGCGTGGACCTGCAGGAAACTGCTCCACAGGGCAGAAGCGGCCAGTGCTGTGGAGGTGGAAACTAACTAACTCAATGAATCAGCTAATCCAGCCGATCAACAACACCAGATATTAGCCAGCTGTAAAACGACGCCCCGTTGGTCCAACCAGACCACCAAAAGACCAACTTATCCTCTCAGCACCAACTAACTGTTTGACAAAATGAGCATACTGGCCAGTAGATTGCCAGATCCCACTGATGGTTCCAGCTTGATGAACCTGCCAAAAATACAAAGAAATCAACCTACAGGCTTATTCACAGAATTGCGTTTTTCATCCCTGGACTCGCCATTCCATGACCTTTCTTTTGATGATGGACACATGACGTCACCTTGGAGGGGAAAAAAAACAAATCCCATTCATGGAAGGAAAACAAACATAAGTCATTAACAATTGCTCCTAAGAGAGGCATCTTGTCCACTGTTCTGTGTTTGTATAGAGGAAATCTAATTAATGAAAAGGAAGGAAAATGTGTAAGTTTGATAACCCTATCGTTGCACAGCATGGACTCACTGTACAAATGCACCATAAATGTTTCCATCATGGTCTTATGTTAAAAGCAAGGTGCATATAGAGTCTTAAGGAATTGGATCAGGAGGTTTTCACCAAGAGAGAACAAATGGGCAGATTTCTTATAGATCTGAGCTGTGAAGATTGAATGATTATCTCTATTATTACTGTTTTTCTTTTGGTACAGACTGGTCAGTATGATTTTGAAACCTATCTTAAGGTTTTACAATCATTTATCTATGTTATCCAAACATATTCATTAAATACAACTTTATTAACAATTTCACCCGTATGTAATTTTAGCATTAATGTAATGTTTTTGAATTATCAGTGTAAAATGGGAGATGTGTAAAGATTCTTTTCTTGACCAAAATCACAACTGCATTTGAAACATATTTCTGTATTTGTAACAGACTTTTGAACTTTGAAAACAATCTGTAGTTACTGTCAAAAACACAAATCTTCCCAATCTGTTTGTATTCTGTCAAATGTAATTATTTTTCATGTCTTACTTTATTTTTCCTCTGGAGATTCATGGTATTAAATGCACTGGTTCTGTCTCATCAGCTTTGTGAATTGAGATGTTATCCTCTGCTTCTTTCATTTCAAGGAGGGCTTGAATTTGAGTAATCTTGTCATCCTGGTGTGGCATCACCATCTTACACAGAAGAACTTGCACCAGAACAGCGCTCACTGCTGTAAAGTGGGTAACGGGTAGAGAGTATGTGTAGAGAAGGAGGAAAGAAAATGTAATTTTACAAATAAAAGAGCCGAACGCATCTTTTTGAGTGATTTTATTTTTTTCATATTAAGTGTTAACTTGTTTTTCAAAGAATAAATCCACTTTTGATGGTAGATTTATTTAAACTATGCATCATCTAAATTTGGCATTAAAAATGTCAACATGATATTAAAACCTCACCTTTATAGCTATAGAATTTGTAAAGGTGTTGGAATAACCAGAGTTGGCACTGGTTGTTTTAGTGAAATACCGCGATGCCCCGCCCTCACTTTTTGCAACATACTTCTGGTCAGCTGGCTGGGAAAAAAAAGGCCACCAACTAACCCCAGCAAAGATTGTTTCAGGGAAAAAGTCAGGCTAAGTAAGCAGCTTATATTGTCCTAATACTCCCAGCGCTGTGTGGTGAAAGGCAAAACAGTTAAAACGTAGGCTACTTTTATCATTAGATATTTTGAAAATGCTACATGTTGCATGTGTATGCTCTCTTTTTGCATATTAAAATATCAAACTTTAAAGAAACAGGATTGACTTATTTTTGCAGTAGTTTGAAAAAATTGCTTTCCTGTTTTAAATAAAAGCCAACCGATCACGTTATTAACACCTGCCCACTTCCACGCTCAAAACGGTAAATTGTGTTGCAGTTTCCCTCTTTTCCCTTTAGGGGTCGGTAAGGACTTGAAAACCTGTAGGTTGCTGGAAATGATTATCTCATTTTACAATAGGATAAATTATTTTTTACAAATAAAATTTTACTTTTTTAAATTAAGCGTGAGATTCCGTTATTATTTGAATATAACACAATCTCCAGGTAAACGTTACTTTTAGGTCTGTATATGGAAAACTCATTTTTCTGACTGCACCTAAAGGCAGCGTATGAGCTAATCAGCAGCGGAGGGAGTCTGTACCCGCAGCGTGGATATGTCGGACCCGGCTACACAGGCCTTACAGCCCAGGCTTCTCCAAGCCCAGTCGAGTGGCTCAGCGGCATCCGGTGCTGCAGCAGCAGGCTCCGGTACAGGGAACAGCGACCCGGTTAGACCAGGACTTAGCCAGCAACAGCGTGCGAGCCAAAAGAAAGCCCAAGTCCGAGCTTTTCCATGGGCGAAAAAGCTTGAGAAACTTGGCGTATTCTCCGCGTGCAAGGTAGCTAACATGGCTAGCCAAAGTTTGCAACAACAAAGCAATTATGTGATTGTATCATATTTAATATACCCTATATAATAACGAACTATTAACACAGTTTATCGGCGTAGCTGTACAGCGTTGTAGCTAGCTGCTCTGGCAGAGAAATGGGCATTTAAAATAAACGCAAACTTGTGAAAGGATGTTTTTCCTCGGCTAGCTTAATTGATATCAGTTATTGGCTTGCAGAAACGTGAATTGGTGTGCAATTTAAGTCGCCCATGTGGTTTGTTTTGTTTTTATTCTCAGGCCAGTGACACATGCAAGTGCAATGGATGGAAAAACCCAAACCCCCCTTCAGCTACACGGATTGATCTGCAGCAGCAAGCAGCCAGTCTGAGCGAGCCCTGCCGCAGCTGTGGACATGCACTGGGTACAAACTAACCAGACCCCTTCTCGGAATAACATGCAGAGCTCTGTGCATTTAAACACCAGTTACATTTCTGAAATTATAATTGGTCAACCTGCAATGTGGATTTGGTTATTTTGTCCCTACCAAGCCATACACAAGAAATGATATTTCTATTTTTGCAGAGAGTATTTGTTTAAGTGGGTTCCACACAGTTTAAATTGCTCCAATGTATTCATAGATTATCCCAAATTACTACTGTAGTTTCATGGACTTGGAAAAAAACACAACAAACAAAACATATTCTTACAGTCTATATATAGACAGTGTTTTTGGATGATTGTATTTCTTTTTTATTTTGCCTTTTATAACCAGAAATGTCTCATATGGACACATCATTTATGTGGGTGTGATGCACAAGTTTAGTATATGTATATGCGTGTGTGTAAACAAAAAAATTCTCAAAATTCTAATATGTAAATCACAGGTAAGGGCAAATAAAACTGTAACCAACTACATCTAAAGCCTTTATTCTAGTGAAAGGAGTAAGTCTTTATTTACATCAGTGTAATTGTATATGCCCATTTCATAGCAAACATCATGTCAAGGTATCTTCCTCAAAGTTCCTAATAAGTTGTCCTTGTGTTGCGATGGAGTCGAATCCACATTGAACTTGAAATAGGTTAGAAATGTTCTTAATTTAAGACAATAATACTATGGAGTTTAGGGGTGTAGGATTTTATAATGAGGACCATTCAGTAAAAGGTTGGGCTGACATATCAGATACAGCTTTTAATTGGTTTGAATCTAATATAATATTTATTATTGCCATGGCAAGTTGAAACTTAAAATAGTCTTTGATAAATCTTAAGGTTGGGGTTCCACATGGTTCTGTTCCTGGTACTATTTTACTTACATTTCATTTGCTTCTTTATGTCATCTTCCAGGATTGTTCTGAGATAGTGATTTATTATTTAAGCCATTTTAAAAACTAGTGTCAAAAGGACAAGCTGAGATGGATTTTATATTCAAGATAAAAAAAAGAATATCTACTTACAAAACCCTTTCATTGATCTTTTATCCACCTTGAACTTAGCAGATATTCGGTAAGGAGACTGAATACTTATACTGATGTTTTGTCCCACAGCTGATCATGTGTCCCATCTGGAGAATGTGTCTGAGGATGAGATTAACAGGCTGTTGGGGATGGTGGTTGATGTCGAGAACCTTTTCATGTCTGTACACAAAGAAGAGGACACTGATACCAAACAAGTGTACTTCTACCTTTTCAAGGTAAGCCAGTGCTTCAGTTCAGCTGCAATGATTTTAATTGCCACAGTGGACAGCTTTGTGATCAATGTATTCCCTTGTTTCCCTTAAGCTACTGAGGAAATGCATCCTGCAGATGAGTCAGCCTGTTGTGGAGGGATCCCTGGGAAGTCCACCGTTTGAAAAGCCCAACATCGAGCAGGTAATACAAAGCTTATTATAACAAAGAAAGTTTCAAGAACATTTTTTGTTTTGGTAATTTTGTCCTCCTTTTTGTTGTGCAGGGTGTTTTGAATTTCGTACAGTACAAGTTCAGCCACCTTGCGCCAAGGGAGAGACAGACCATGTTTGAACTATCAAAGATGTTTCTCATATGTCTGAATTACTGGAAGCTTGAGACACCGACGCAATATCGTCAGCGCACCCAGAAAGACGATGCAACAGCATACAAGTTGGACTACACCAGGTGTGTGCAGGAGTTTACAAAAAGAAGGCATGTGTTTATTTTCCTGATCTATGTTAGGTTCAATGCTTAACAGAAGTTTTGATCTCCATTGCTGCCAGGTGGTTGTGCTACTGCCACGTCCCACAAAGTAATGACAGCCTGCCTCGCTACGAGACCACGCAGGTGTTTGGCCGAAACTTACTCAAGTCCATCTTTACCGTTACTCGCCGCCAGCTCTTGGAGAAGTTTAGAGTGGAGAAGGACAAACTGCTGCCAGAGAAACGCACACTTATCCTTACTCACTTTCCCAAGTAAGCGCAGCTTCTCCGATGCTGCCATTTAATGTGGCTTCTGAATGTAGATGCAACAGGGTTGTTGATGAGTTTCTATATAATTTTACATTTCTCATTTTTCAAAAATCACTCTGTATTTATGTTGAATATTTAGATTGCAGTCTCTTTATCATCCTTTATAGATCAGTTATTCATGGATGCTTGTTTCCAGGTTCTTGTCGATGCTGGAGGAGGAAATCTACGGGGAAAATTCACCGATATGGGAGGCTGACTTCACCATGCCTGCCTCAGAAAGCACACAGATTGGACATCAGACAGGTGAGGCTGTGCTGGAGTCGCTTATTTGATTGAAATGGACATTATAAGAATAAAACACATTTTTAAGAACCCACTAATGGTCCTGCGATGACATGTCGGGGTTTTCTGCTTGGCCAAACGTGTGCATGGCCAAACCTGTGCATCCTAAAAGTTGTTAAATCTCCTCCAATTGTAGGTAATTTTTTTTTCACTTAGCAGAATTGCTTATTTCAAATTGTCTTGAGACCTCTTTAAGCTCCTTACCTCATTTCTCCGTATTGTTAAATTTGATTTTGAGTATTCATTGGTTCAAATACCTTAGAAAAACAGAAGCTATGTGGAAATTATATGAGGTTAATATATTTGGTCTAACAGACATAAAGTGCAGAGTTATGCTGTTCTCAAAGTTGTGTGGATTTGTAACTGTGTGGTTTTGTGTTTGCAGTGATCAGTCCTGCTTCAGCGTCCGGGTCTCCTGCTTTGTCCAAATGTCTGAACAGCTCCTCCTCTCAGGGCAGTACGGATACAGGAGGCGTAGAGCCCATCACAGGTCAGTGACTGACTCTCCTTTGGTTTACTCTTTAAGCTAAAAATGCCCGGCTAAAAAAAGAACTGCAGATAGATGTTTACTTTGCTTGATGCCGATGATTTGACCCGTCTTAAACAGCCTAACACCTTTTCCAGGATTTCTCTTTAGAGGTGATTGTTTAAGAAATTAGAAACAGTTAGCCTTGTAGTTATTTGGTTAGTTAAATCCAGATAGCAATTTATTTTTTGGAAAGGCGGTGTGCACAAAATTGTATTTGATTTCATAAAATATAGCAGTCTGGCCTAAAATATGAAAATATTTTCACAAAAATGAACAATATAAAAAGGCCTAATTGTTGTTTTAACCTGAAAAATGTCACTTCCTCTTTAGGGGACAAACGCAAACTTCCAGAGGCATTGACGCTGGAAGATGCTAAGAGGATCCGTGTGATGGGGGACATTCCTATGGAGTTGGTGAATGAAGTCATGATGACGATCACTGATCCTGCTGCTATGCTCGGACCGGAGGTCTGTCCCACTAAACCTGCTCAGCAATTAGTATCATTTGATTTACAGTAATCTACTAAATATTTCTCCCTTTATGTTAAATGACTGCAATCCACTGTAGTTTTTATGTATATAAAAAACCAAAAGTACTAACAGATAATTAATGGTTCTAGACTAATCTGCTGACACCTAATGCTGCTCGTGACGAGACAGCCAGACTAGAAGAGAGACGGGGCATCATTGAGTTCCATGTTATCGGAAACTCCCTTTCCCAGAAGTCCAACAAGAAGATCCTGATGTGGCTTGTTGGCCTTCAGAACGTATTTTCCCATCAGTTACCTCGCATGCCCAAAGAGTACATAACACGACTCGTGTTTGACCCGTAAGTGAATGTTCTCCTACTTTATTTTTTGTAATCTTTTTTTTTTTTTTTTCTGGCAAACCTTCCCTAACAATCCCTGTTTTCACAGGAAGCACAAAACCTTAGCCCTCATTAAAGATGGCCGCGTCATTGGAGGCATCTGTTTTAGGATGTTCCCCACTCAGGGCTTCACAGAGATTGTGTTCTGTGCCGTCACATCCAACGAACAAGTCAAGGTAACTATGACCTGGACTACCTTCCACATTACTTGTGTTTTTCTGGCGCTCAAAAAAGTTTCAGTCGTTTATTTTTTTTTCCAGCCTCATTGGAGAGTTTTCATGCATCCCTGTTAACAATCACGTTGTAACATCTCAATCAGATTTAAATTCAGACTTTAACAAGATCAGTAAAAAACATTGATTTTAGAAAAAAAAATGAAACATTTTGGTTTATTCAAAGTTGGAGTTGCTGGTGTTTGTGTTTGGACAAAGTTGGCCCAAGTCATAAGCAAACTAGGTTGCTCCATATGGCCCACAAACCATCAGGAACCTCCTGTTGATACATTTGATTGAAAATGAGAATACTGATTATATCATTATAGATAAATGAAAAGATGTTTAAGATTTAAAGGAATTGGCAAGTTTAGTTTGTAAAAGCACTACATGAGTACAGTGTGGGAAGATCTGCAAGATATTTTATTTGACATCTGTACATCTCGGTAAATAATAGCAACTTATCTGTTTACTTTTTTTAAAGGGCTATGGCACCCACCTGATGAACCACCTGAAGGAATATCACATTAAACACAACATCCTTTATTTCCTCACTTATGCTGATGAGTATGCCATTGGCTACTTCAAAAAGCAGGTACTGGAGGCACAGCAAGTCCATTATCAGTGCTTCTGTTGATTCATGTGTCCTTTATCCTTAATATTATTTTTTTTTTCTATATAGGGTTTTTCCAAAGATATCAAAGTGCCCAAGGGTCGATACCTGGGCTATATCAAAGACTATGAGGGAGCAACCTTGATGGAGTGTGAGCTAAACCCAAGGATCCCCTACACAGAGCTTTCGCACATTATTAAAAGACAGAAGGAGGTGTGTAAGGATGATAATATCTTTATTGCAAAAAAGACCAGCTTTGAGTGTATCTGTGTTTGTAATACTGTATGTTTATTATGTCCAATTTTGGCTTGATCATTCTAGATTATAAAGAAGCTGATTGAGAGAAAACAGAGTCAGATCAGAAAGGTTTACCCAGGTCTGACCTGCTTCAAAGAGGGCGTGCGACAGATCCCAGTGGAAAGCATCCCTGGAATAAGTGAGTGTGTTTAAAGTGTAAGCTGACATGTACAATTAAATTATTCATCATATGACTAAGATCTGTATTTGTTTCAGGAGAGACAGGCTGGAAACCCAATAGCAAGGACAAAGGGTAAACACCTTCTATAGGCTGTATTGATTATTTTACCCATTTTTTAATCTTTTATTTGCATGTAGATAGTCTTTGCATCATTTATAGTTTAACCATTGATCTTTTGCAGGAAAGAGGTGAAGGACCCTGATGTGCTTCACAACATGCTGAAGAACCTTCTGGCACAAATAAAGGTTAGAATCACCTGCCAACAGAAAACAAAAATAACCAAACTGGGACTAATAAAAATGGTTCTACGTTGGCTTGAAAAGTAAAGAATTTGTATGAATCATTTTCTGTAACTGGTTCAGTGTTTTAAACAAGAAAATATAGAATATCAAAGGTTTGCTTTTTCTGAGCATATTCCTTAAACCACATGTTCACCAATCTGTACACTAGAATTGATCATTTTTCAGGAATTCAAAATATCTTAAATTTTCTATTCAATAATTGCATTAAGACTAAGAATGACTGATACAAAGTACTTGCAGCATAATTTTTCTCCTTTGCTCACAGCAAACTGGAAAAGCACTTTATGCTTATATCACTGCTTCCATTTAAAGTTTTACCATCAATATTTTGTTTTCTGAGTTGTAAAATTAAACTTAAAAAACATGCAGACAATGCATTTTTCTGCATTTTTGATTGGATAGAAGACCTCAGAATTTTGTACCATAACAACACAATGAACATTTCCACCGTTTGTTTTGTCAAATCCATTGTTGGCCAATTTTAGGGTTTTGCAGCAGCCTGAAAGTTGAAACCTCTCAACAGTTTCAGAAGCAGTTGAGAAGTTGCAAAGGTTTTGTTTCTAGAATAAAGCACATAATTTATAATATAACCAATGAATAATTAATAAGGACAGCTAGTGCATAAAAGCTGCTTTGTGGTAGCATTAGCACATTATCAGTAATGCATTACAATAGCCAATAGTGTGCCACTCATACATGCAGTGCCCTAACTTTTTCAGTTTGTTGTGTTCTGTGATGAAGCACAAGGAAAAGAAAAAAGAACATTTTTTATGCAATTACACTGCATAACTGATTTAAAAATGTAGAGGAAGTGTTAAATTTTTCCTTAGATAAAGAATTTTCTAGGTTTAAAGTTGGAAAGTCTGAACCAGCCCTTTACAAATATGCCTGACGTACATATGGAGCTTTGTGATTGCCACAGTAAAGTAATATTTCAATATAATTTAATTAGACTTTGTCAAATTTGTCACTTTGTTTCATTAAATCTTTTACACATTACGCAATTCTTATAAAGTGAAAATCCTTGTGTTTTGAATAATTTGATTTTGCTGTTGATTTTTTGATACAGCACAAGCATTTTCAGGGTAAATGTTTTATATTCACTGGTTCAAAATGTTTTTAAAGCCATCGAGAAAGTCTGGAATTCTGGGTCTAGAAAAGTGTGGAGTTATAAAGCTGTTTTTTGAAGCTATGTAGTAAATTGATTTTATTCTATTTTTTTGTTAGACTCATCCTGATGCTTGGCCTTTCATGGAACCAGTGAAGAAATCTGAAGCTCCTGATTACTATGAAGTCATCCGCTTTCCTATTGGTAAGAGAGTATCTACCTCTTTTTAATAGATTAACATCATCTATATGTTTATTCTTATTTTAAATGTCCAAAGCCTGGTATTTCACGAAATATAAACTGCATCAAACAAATTTAAAACAGCATATCCTATTGGTTTATTTGATAAATTCTTCACTATTTTTTTTTATTCTATTTTTATGTAGTAAATAGATCTTGAAGTCATTTTTTTCAAAAATATTTTAATCCACTTCTTTCCTGGACTGGCTTAGAATTAGCAAATGTATATATGCTGTGTCTTATTTTGGAATTCCTGGATTTCCTTAGCACTATTAAGTGTTTCTCTTTACTTTTACATTGAGACCTGAAGACCATGACAGAGAAACTCAAGAACAGATACTATGTAACCAAGAAGCTCTTTATTGCGGATCTTCAGCGAATCATCAGCAACTGTCGCGAGTACAACCCTCCAGACAGCGAGTACTGCAAGTGTGCCAACACGTTGGAGAAGTTCTTCTACTTCAAATTAAAAGATGGAGGCCTGATAGAGAAATGAACTATAGCTTATGTGAAAAAAATATTGCCAGCTTTCGTCATATCTGGGGTAAGAAAAATGTATGAAAACAATACAATTTGGAAAGGATTTATGGGACTTAAGAAAAGAAAGGCATCACAGTCAGCTGAGCATTAACAGTGTCAAACTGACATCTTCTTCAAGTCATCTTGTGGCATTTCCCAGAACTCAGTGGGAGAATAATGTGAATTATTCATGCCTCATTGAGTGTACCAAAGTTTTACAGGTCCAAGATTTAAAACTGCTTCTGTTGTGTTATTTACTGATTCATATTTATTGTCATTGAATAATGGTTTAGTTGCATAAAACAAGACACAGGAGCCAGTGTATGTTAGAAAACTGGACTTTGGGACCTAAAGCCACGTTGCCTTCTGTTACTGAAAGACACTTGAACATCCCAGCCAGTTCACAGACGTGAAGATTGCCCTTCTCAGAGGATTTGTTTGGAGAGAGTGAAAGTTCACTCAAAATATTGAGTCCACTTGAATCAGTCATTAATTGAAAAATGTAAATAGATTTTTGTTTGCTATAACATGGAAAAAAAGTGTTTGTTTTTTTCCCCTCAAGTACTGGTGGTCTTTTTTTTTTTTTTGGATTATAGAGAAATAAGTTTTATCATCATTTAGGGAAACAGCTTTTTAAGGCATTGTTTACTCCAGACAGATGAATCTTCTTCTGAAGTTAAAGGACATGTTTGGCCTCACTTCCAGGCATGGAATTGGTTTTAAATATTTCCTGTGCCAAACTAAGCAGTTTCCAGAAAACAAACATTTTTGTGATCACAGCATCACGCACTTTCATGATATTAAAGAAGCTCTCCAAGCGTCATTCTGTTAGCAAGGTTTTGTACCAGATACTTCACTACAAGGTCTCATTATTAGCTTTAAAAAATCCCTGTATTGGTGAATAGCAGGTGATGGCACCGGTTAGTTTTTTTTTGTAGTCAGTTTTCTCAAACATGTTATAAGTAGTACTATGTTTAACATAACACACACTTTTTTGTTGGATTATTAAGATGAAGATGCAAACAAAGTGGGGAGAAGAAATCCAGGAAGACTTGACTTTGGTTTAATTCCATATTGACTGCACACAACCCGAAGTAGATGTTAATTCATAACAGTTTACATTTTTTCCTTTTTTAGAAAATAACCCACTTGTTTTTGCTGTTTATACATTTGCTATTTACCTATAAACCATTTTTTATTATTGGTCAGTGTCAAAGTGCTTCCTGAGCTGCATCTAGTTTTTCAGGGAGGTAAATGTCAAATGCTGACTGATTCAGCGTATTGAATGTTTCATTGACACTGTATGTGTGTGATAATCTTTTATTTTGTACTTGAATGACTTAAGAGCTTTGTTGAAGTGATGTCAGTGCTGCATTATTCAGGGTTTTCAATAACGCAATTTCACCTTAAATCCACCTATGCTGCATTTCAATCTCTTAATAAAAAAGCTTCAGTTGGAGTGAAGCTTCCGGCTGTTGAATTGAATGCCATTTACTGTAAAACTGTTCATGACAATAAATAAGTTTTTATGTAAGTATTTGATCATGTTTTCAGGTGATTTCCATCTCTGACTCACTCAGTAATTACCCTGAAGAAAAGCATCAACTTGTGTGATTTAACTTGGAGGTCATCCAAGAGGTTAATCATCTATGGAAATTCTGGTTCTAAAAAGTATAAAGGTATTTTTTTCTTTCTACTATAGTGAAAGAAATTGTCACACTAGTATAGTGTGACAATTATTGAATCTGTAAAGCCTTTATCATCCATTTTAAGTTGTAGTCCATGCCTCACGTGTGAGAGATTGAATATGATGGGGTGAGGTTTGGTTTGCTGTAAAGTTGGTCCTGTCATTTTGGAGAAAGAGTGTCTATGTCTCAACTCTCACATATTGTTGCAAGATAGGGATTCTGTCCAAAAGATTCACATACCACATATATGCTGAAAGTTACCTCCACCATTTCTAGGTTAATTCTTAAAAAAATGGTTCAGAAGCCCCATCTTGGTTTTGACAGAAATTTTCTATGGATTCTGACTGGATTTCACTGGATTTAATTTACAAAGCTTGATAGGGAAAAATGTCAATGTGCAAAGCTTGTGGAGAGTCATCAATTGCAGTGAAAACTGGCTGATGTCTTAGATTTCTCCTTCCATTTCACAAGTGTTGATGTCTGTGGTTTTGATATAGGAAGTACAAAAAGTACTTGGAATATAGATAATTTTGGGAGGCATATTTCCATTGTGGGTTTGTAACCATAGGATTCTCCAGAGTCAGCTGGGAAGACATGTTTGTGTTCCCTTCTTGGATCTGTCTGCTACTCAATCTCAGAGAAGTTAGAGGATAAATGGATGTGCCTTTCCTGCCGCATTTTTGTATCTGCGTACTTGATTGTGCCCATTTAATTAAAAAGGCATTAATATCTGCCCAACATTTCAAAAGAATACATTAGACACCATTAAGTTTTATTGTTTTTTTTGACTTGGGCAGAATAAATTGACTTCACTGCTAATGGGTCTGGTGTTTCAAAAGTTAGTTGCTTTCCTACAGATTAGTTTGCAAATAGCTCTGGTTTAACTAGGCATTAAAGCGTCATTATTGGACATAAAGTGATAAGCTAATAAGCTAATGTCCAACACAAAATTACTTTGTTCTAAATTTTTACGGCTGGGCAATGTATCGAGTATATGTTGATACATATGTTGATGAGTGATATATATTTGTTATATTGTAAACCACAAAATAGCAAAAAATATTGGGATAATAGATTTTCCTCATATCGCTCAGCCCTAGTGCCAATGGATACTTTGAAAGAAACTACAGAATGATCTAGTGTCATTTGTGTTTAAACAAATGTTTCAGCATTTATAAATCCGAAACTGCAAAAGCTAACTAAATAGTTGTGTCTTCTCTGCTGCAAGGCTTTAAGTTTCACTTTCCCAAAAGGAAAAACAAACATGCACTGCTGTTAAGGGTCTGTATGCAAAGTCTTACTGTTGTGGCCATTCAGATATGTTAGCAGTTTTAAACGTTTGAAGCACCCCAGGTTGGATTAAATCAAGTTTGTGCGAGAATTACTCCACATGCTTAGGATTTTGTTTTTTACTTCTTTTTTTTCTCATTTGGCTCTCCATACAGCTTTTCTTGTAATTACTCCATCAAACAACTGTTCTAAACATTGTGCATTCAGGAAGATATCTATTTTTGTACATTATGGTCTAAGTCAGGTGTCAAACTCCAGTCCTCAAGGGCCGGTGTCCTGCAATTTTTAGTTGTGCCACAGGTACAAAACACTGGAATGAAATTGCTTATTTACCTCCTTCTTGTGTAGATCAGTTCTCCAGAGCCTTGATAATGATCTAATTATTCTATTCGGGTGTGGTGCAGCAGAGGCACATCTAAAAGTTGCAGGACAGCGGCCCTTGAGGACTGGAGTTTGACACCTGTGAGTATATTTACTAGGTGCTAAGTAAATATAGTATATTTTTCTTTATCATGGTTCCAGATTTGTCTGTGAATTTAATCAAAAAAAAGAAAAAAGATTTCAGTTTACTCAGTGCAGTTTGTTTATAAATGTACCCAAATATTCCTATTTTGTTATTGCTGTTTATACTTATTCTGACTGTTCTTTGAACTTGATGCTACTGAAACATTTTTTGTTATATTAATGATGTTTTATATTACTTCAAGCTTAATTGTGAACAATAATGTAATCAGAAAGTGATTAAAAGTGTAACTAAAGCAAATAAAAACAATTTGCAGGAACAAGCAGAGACTTGAATATTTTATATATGAGCAGAAACTTGCTGTAAGTTTTGTTTTCTTGTTGTATGAACAAGAGAGGGGCCCGGTTAGGGTACATCGAACTGACCAGGAAGTAGAACTTTTAACAGATTTGAACTTCTGCCGACAAACATAATAAATAAATAGATGTAGACCGAATTCATAGGTACATGTGAGGAAAATATTTTATTTCAAATGAAGGTTGTAAAAAAATCTTCTCTGTGTTAGGATCGGGTTTCTTGTGTCATTGCATAATGACTGTAAAGTGTTGCTCTTCCAGAAACTCCCTCAGTAGGGCCACACTTATTGGGTCAGATGTTTTGTACTTTCGTTTTCCAGTTTAAGCGTCACACCGAAACTATTTAAAACCCCAGCACCTGCCTTGTGAAATGACAGTAGAGAAGACAAAGAAGCTGAAAGCACAGAACTGTCCTCTATCACTCCTAACTGGTAAGTTTTAAAGCTTCTCTTACTTCCTAACGTAGATTAATGAGAATAATTAAATCCTTTATGCTCCCCTTGTAAAATGCCTGTATTTAGCAGCTTCCTAAGACTAAGCACAGGATGGCAGAGTTTAAACTACGTTCCTACCAGAAGGAAGTGGTTGAAAGGGCACTGAAGGGAGAAAATGTTATCATTTGGCTTCCAACTGGAGGTGGAAAGACCCGAGCTGCTGTCTATGTAGCCAGAAGGCATTTGGAGACCACAGCAAATGCTAAAGTGATGGTGCTGGTCAACAAGGTACTCAATCAATGAATAGAGAGAAAGAGAAACACAAGGTATGTATTTAAACACATTTCTTTACTTACTATTCTAATCCACTCATAATTACAGGTTCATCTTGTGGACCAACATTACACCAAAGAGTTTAAGCCTTATCTGGGTAATGGTTATAGACTCATGAAAGTCAGTGGTGACAGCCAGGAGAAGGATTTCTTCGGGATAGTGGTGCAGGACAATGACGTGATCATCTGCACAGCCCAGATCCTGTATAATGCTTTGATCAACAAGGAGGAGGCAAAACACGTTGAGCTCTCAGGTCTGTGAAGCTGAACAGGAAACTTCATGGTGCTTATGGAGCTGAGGAAACCTAACCACATGCTCCATTTATGTTTGCACTCAGATATCACTCTACTGATAATCGACGAGTGCCATCACACCCACAAGGAGTCAGTCTACAACAAAATAATGAGATGCTACGTGGAGAAAAAGCTGAAAGGACAACGACAGATACCACAGATCCTGGGTCTCACTGCCTCACCTGGGACAGGAGGTGCAAGGGTCCTGGAAGATGCTGTGAATCATGTGCTGGAGGTCAGATGAACTAAAATTCAGGATTTTACCTCTTTTATTATCATTAACTTCTACTGAAATTTACTCTTTTTCTTCTCCATTTTTCAGATCTGTGCCAACTTAGACTCAGTTATTGTCTCAACTAAAAACTACACTCCTGAGCTGGAGGAGAAGGTGCCCCGGCCCCAAAAGACCTTTGACATTGTGGAGAAGAGAGCAGCAGTAAGTACATTTTGTGTTATGTAATATAACAGACAAACAGTATTTAGTATTTGGCTAACTTAGGAAGTTAGGTCACAAAGAGGTGCAGTATCTGCTACACAAGGCCCTTTTAACGGATGATATTCCACACCACCCAGGATGGCATGTCACACACACACATGAACAGGCAGCATGTTTTTCTATTTTCACAAAGACTCTACATTGACTCCCATTCATTTGTAATTAATTTATATTCTATAAATATATATATATATATATATATATATATATATATATATATATATATATATATATATATATATATATATATATTCTATAATATATATTCTATAAACGTCCCTAGGCTCAAGGTTAGATTTAGGACACCTTGGTCCTAAACTGATATCAGCACTTCTTTTCATGGGGACTGGGCTTTGGGCCCCATAAGGCACACTCCATGCTCACAAATTTATATTTGTTTGAAAAATGGGCCTTAAAATGTATCAAATACAACGCCACACACTCAAAAGCTGGTTGTGTTGACCTAAAACACTGTTTTCACTGCACCTGTTTTCTTAAAGGACCCATTTGGAGACCATATCAAGTGGATGATGCAGCAGATTCACGGATTCATGAACCTTCCTTCTGACGTGAGGCTTAGAGAGTGTGGCACACAAGAATATGAGGCAGATGTTGTGATTCTGGAGCAACGAGGTAAGAGTATTGACTTCAGTTTAATTGTTTCATTGTTTTTTAGACTGATAAAAAGCTATTTGATCCTTGAAGAGGGCATCGCATTTCATTGATTATACTAATACATGTGTATCTTTTTGGATCAGGAGTTAGAGAGGACAACAGGCTCTTGGCACAATGCGCACTCCATCTGAGACAGTATAATGATGCTCTACTCATTAATGACACGCTGCGAATGATGGATGCATATCGCTCTTTGGAGGAATTCTACAACACAAAAGTCACTACGGCCATTGATGGGACAGATTACTTCCTGGTGGGACTTTTTCAAGGTGGGAATTCTGAGCTTGTTTTGTTTTTCTGCCTCCATTGAAGTTCTATGTTCATTATACAAACATATCTATCTGTGCTATGTTTTTTGTTTTGATACAGAGAATCAGGTGGAGCTGAAGAATTTTGCTACAGATTCCCGCTTTGAGAACCCAAAAATGGCAAAACTTGAGAGCACTCTCCTTGGCCAGTTCGGTCCAGATGTCCAGTCTCGGGGCATTCTCTTTTCCAGAACTCGCAGGAGCACCCACTGCCTCCTCGACTGGGTCCAGAAGAAAAGGACATTGCAGAAAGCCGGGATAAAGGCTGCCATCCTTACAGGGGCTGGTAATGGCATCACTTATATGACACAGGTTTGTCTATGAAAGATTCAATCAAACAAAAAGCTTTTCCCTCTCTTTAGCAACTTTTCAAAGATGTATTTTTTATTTTTTTACATATTTTATGCTTTTTTGTAGAATGAGCAGGCAGACACAATCCGCAACTTCCGAAATGGTACACTGAACCTCCTGATCTCCACCAGTGTGGCTGAGGAAGGCCTCGACATCCCTGAATGCAACCTAGTGGTACGATATGGACTCCTTACGAATGAGATTGCACAGCAGCAGGCCAGTGGACGTGCCCGAGCAAGGGACAGCCAGTATTCAGTGGTCGCCCAAGAAGGCGGACGGGAGATCCGCCGAGAACGCATCAACGAATACTTGGAAGAGCTGACTGGAAAAGCCATCGCTAGGGTCCAGAGTATGAGTGAGCATGAGTTCCGCAGAAAGGTGAGGATGTAACAAAAGTTCCTTTTTTGCTATATTATTCTTTGCTGCTTACAATTTCTGTTTTTTTTTTTCTTCACAATTTTTAGACCAATGAAATTCAAACACAGACCATTATTATGAATAAAGTTTTACAAGATCGTAAAACGGAGAAGAAGAACCGACATGCTGCTTCTAGCATCAGGATCTTGTGCAGAAACTGTTTTGCACAAGTGGCATCTGGGAGTGACTTTAAACTTCTTGAAAATGCACACTATATCAATGTAAATTCTGACTTTAAGTGAGTTCACCTCTTCCCAAAGACACGATGTCCAACGTAAACCCTACTGAAACATCTTTCATGTCCTAAATGTTGCTTCTATATTCGCTTAGAAATCACTACAAACTGGGTGGAGAGGTGGTGCTAGAGAAACGTTTTGAGGACTGGGAGCCTGGATGCACAGTCAGCTGTAATAATGGCAACTGCAACAAGGTACAGATGGTGCTTTGATGAATAATACAAATCATCATTACAGTTGATGGTGGTTATTTTGGAATCTGAGGCTTACTTCTGTTTTCATCTACAGGATTGGGGATTTGAAATGAAATACAAGAAGGTAGCCATACTTCCAAATCTTGCCATCAAGAACTTTGCCTTGGAGACACCTGAAGGAAGGGTCACAGTTAAAAAGTGGAAGGATGTTCCTTTTATGGTCGAGGAGTTTACATTTGAACAGTACTGCAATGACCACTTCCCAGACTTGTTTGATTAAGACATAGAAAAGCTCAGTGTGTTTTTCTGACTCCATTTTCCTTTTTGTTTCCTCTACATTTTTAGAGGGATATGGTCAAAATTTGTTGTACTGTCGGAGGTGCTTGAAAATAAGCACATCCTTTAAAAAAAAAAAAAAATTTCACTCCATGTTAAGTCATATTAGTGCTGGCGGGCCAGTGAGATAGAAGCTTAAAAACCCATTGCTTATTGATCATGCTTGAAATTAGCGAGACGGCTTTGTTTATGCCCAAGGTCTTCCCTGTGCTGCACATATGATACGCTTTTCCTCAGCTTCATTGAAAGTCAAAGCAGAAAACTATCTTTGGTGTTGCATAAGCTTTGCTGAACATATTGTATTCACACAGGACTCTACATGAATTCTCTTTCAGACACTTTAGTAGGAATGAAACATTTAGAATCAATAAAGAATGAATTTGAATGCTTTATATTTCTTCACTCATGTATACGTTTTAAACCAATTCAAAGCGGAAATAAATTTTTTAATTAAATTTCCTTTGAAGCTGTTCTTTGATTTTCCACTAGGTGGCAGTGTCGATTAATCCAAGTTGTTTCCAAACTACGAGCGTTGGATCACTGAGATTCAGAGAGCCTTCAGCAGCAGAAATGATTCTTAATCCAAACATGTGCTACAACAAACAACAAAAAATGAGGAATGATCACAATCTTTACAGTATTTTCTGAAGAGAGACCCTGAACTTCTCCCTTTAGTGAAGGACCTCCTAAGACACAATACACAAAAGTAGTCAGTTCAGTTTGAAGAAAAATAACTTGTTCATTTTTTTTATGAATATTTATCACACAAGATTGAAATTAAACCACTGTTGACCCTTTTTTAAAATCCCCATTCTTTGATTCAAAATGGGAAGTTGTGGTTAATATTAACAGCTTGAAATAGCTTCTCTTTGTACATGAATCCGCTTTCATTAAAAATCAGCAAAGATACAACTATCAAACTTTAGTCCAGAAGACATGCTGAACAGATTCATCTTTGACCTATGAAATGTCTTTGAGCGTTTCTCCGGGCAGGGACAGAAATGGGTCGGCCCTGCAGTATCAAATCTGCCTTAATCCTTTCGAATCTGTCCGAGAGCTGAAATCAGAGCTGCTTTCATGGACATAATCACAATAAAAACAGACTGTTTCGCTGTCAGTCCTGACTCAGATGTTGGTGAGCAGAGGGAAGCCATGCAGGATGATTTTCTCTCTGATCAAGCTCAAGCTTTTACAATCAGCGCTGATTGCTTCCTCTTCCCCCCCCAACTCAACGCCCTATGCATCCAAATTGCAATTAGCTGTCTTGTGAAATTAAAGCAGCTTGGAGTACATGAGAAACAGATGACATTCTCTCTCTGTAGCTATGTGAGACTGGTTGAGTGTGTTTGTGCTACAAACACAATAGAGTCTACTCTCTGGAATCCAGGATGCACACATGTAGACACACCTGTGTGTGCAAAAGCAGGCCAGAATATTTTTCCATGTCATCACAGAAAGCCTATGAATAAGAAATATGCAGTTTCATCCAGCTGATGGCACAAGCTAGAAAACAGCATAGTAGCTATCGTTGTGTTATGATTATGTGATGTGTAATTGGACGTTCTTGCTGGAGAAAATTTAATTGGTTAATTGGTGATTAGAGTTTTGGACTGAACAATGTGGAGCCTGTTGCCTTGTTCTCTGAACAGGGCCATGGCCAGTTGAATCTCAGAAATTGTGAAATTTGCAAAAAAGGTTGTTGTTTTTTTTAGGTGAATCCCTTCTGAAACATGTATGGTAGTTAAAATTCCCTTCAGTAACCTGCAAGGATTAACCTTGACTCTGGTTACAAACAGCTTGTGGCAGAAGTGTAGTTTACTAAGTAACATCTAAGTTTTCTTCTTGATTTCAATATAATCTACCCTTGTATTAATTTAAGAAATCCCAATGTGTGAGCTCAATTTTTGTTTTTGAAACAGTTTGTTTATTTCAAATGGTAACAACAATATAATTGAAAACCCCAAATGTGTGATTTCACTGGAGCTCTACATAGTAGATGTGTTGTTGTTTTTTGTTGTTGTTGGCTACAACAATAATGACTGTAAAACACATCACTTGTTCCGTTTTGTGGTTGCAGACAGAAGTCACATCTCCTGGGTCATCTGTCAAATTGGTCTCACAAAAGAAACACTCCTTCTGTCTACAGGTTAGAGCACATCTTTGCTTTTTTATTTTCAATTTTGTCACACACTCCATGGTCCAGGACACGGGCAGCTGTACTCTGCCCAGTTGCCCTCTGTGAGGTTGTCGACCTTCTTGTAGAGGCAAAACAACTTAACCCGTTGGTTTTCTCATGGCAGCAGAGAAGGATGGGGTTACCTTCAGAGATGCAATTCTCTGGGACACCTGATTTGTCCTTCTGTTTGTTGGCACGTTTGTTGTTCCGGCTATGTTTTTGATTTTAAAGACTAGTGAAGTACCTGGTCACTCTGTGAGAATTAAATCTGCAGATCAGCTATGTCTGGAATCTTTGAGGTGGAGAGAATTTTACTATCATCTTTGAAATCTTTTGTGAGCGTGTTGGTAATGCACTTAGAAAACCACAGATTTTTTTTTTTTCAAACTTTACACAACACTATTAAGTAGTAATTAAATTAATGCTTTCATTTGCATTCAGATAATTGAAATCCCACATCTTAAAATACGTCTGAAGTTTTTGTAGTAAAATAAACGAGGATCTACAGTAGCTTTCTGTAGTGGCCTGTAAGTCTGGTGTGAGTCAAGAGTGAACCAGCCCATTTCATGCTTCATGCTTCATTACAGAGAAGGTAAACTCAGACTTTGTGCTCTAACATATGTCTACTACTTCCTTTGTTTTCCTCTGCTTTATATGAGGCAGACTTGCCTTCCTAATTATTCTTTACTTCAAAAGGAATTTGCTGTAGCTTTTTTGTCGCACTAACTGGCAAACAGCTGTAAGATTGTTCGATTTCCAAGTGTTTTACTTTTAATTGGTACATTTAGATCAAAGCACAACTATTGAGCTGTCCTTATAGGATTTTTGTAAGCTCAGAAATCAGCCAAATAGTCCTTATTCACTATGTTAGTAACGATGACTGACTGAATACTTATGTTACTTAAAAAGAAAAAATAGATAAACAGAAATGTTCTGCAGTAAATTTGCCCCCAACCATCAGCGTTTGATCCCAATGAGGTATATTTAAAATGTGTGGAAAAAAACTAAAGGTCAGATTTTTGAGAACCACTAGAAATCTGTGGTTTTTTCGATTATAATCGACGTTATATTCGATTATAACTTCCTATAATCAATTACAGGAAGTTATTTTAAGCCAAAGCTTGTCAAAGTGGATAAAACATCTTCTGGGTGGTTCTGAACTTTGTTATGTTATGTGAATAATTGCCCCAGGCAGGCAATTTGTTTTTGTACTAAAAAGGGAAAACATTGAAACTCCAAAAGAAAGAAATGGTTGAAGGTTGAAAACAACAACTCACCTAACTCATTCCTGGTGATAGGGGGTATAGTCGGTCCAGTAAGTTGTCAGTCTCCCAATGTTCATAGAAAATGTCCAAAGTTAGGTCGCCAGGAGGCATCAAGGTGATGGACTTTCTGCCCTCATCTCTGAGTCCAACCACCTCGGTAAATTCATTTCAGTTGCTGTCTCATTTCCAGGAGAGAGAATGATGGCAAAAGTTTAAATATATTGTATTTTAGTGAATCTGTACGAACCAAAGTTTCACTGGAGTAATTTTTATACAGAGAAGAAAAAGATAATTGAGTGTAAAAAATATAATAAAATGTTAAAATGATGTTCTGTAGAATATATGCAGCTGATCAGTCAGCTTATTGGTGTATTTGCTGTTGCAAAATTTATGTAATTGTTCCTTTTTAAAATCATTCTTTTATTTATTATACTGGACGTGGCCTTTGCATCACATTTTACAGTTTAAAAAACTGTTTTTAATAGCTTGTGTGAAGTTTGAATTGCATCGCTGTAACTTCTTGAAAGTTACATTGATAATAATAAAAGCAATTATTCCACTATAGCTTGCGCTTCATAATTAAAAAAATTTAAAAATCTGTTCACATCACAAATTAAAAAATTAAAATGTAAAGTTCCAGTTAACTGAGCTGTACTGTATTTGAAAGATGGTTATATTTTAAAGATGACAATTCTTAAAGAAATTCTGATTGTACCTTACTTTGTACTGTCCAAACCCATTTTACATAACTTTTTTTTTTTGCATTCTAAATAATCACACATAGCAGAGAACTGCCTTACATTGCTCCAAAATTTTAACCTGTTTATATTTATTCAGGATATTGGATTGTTTTTTCTGTTGTAATCCCTCTTCCAAAAAAAAAAATAGAAAATAGAAAAAAAGCACTTAGCTTTATTTAGAAACCGTTACGTTGTTGATTGCTTGTTTATCTCATAGGGAACCTGTGTAAGTCTGAATCGTTATTTTATTGCACTGTGATTTCCCTTATAAAACGTGAGGCTGCTACTTTGAAGAGTATTTGTTTGCAGTTTATGCCTGTGCAACATCTTCATCATTACTTTAATTAGAGGGAAGTCCTTTGATGGATACTTTTTCTGATGCAACGTCTTCTGGAAAATAAATACAAATTTATTTTGAAAAACATATGAGACTTTTTTTTTTAACAAAAATAAATCTTTCCATTGGGAAATAAAGACCATTGGTGATCTGGATTCTTTTTTAGTTGAATCCTGTATCTTAGAAATGAAGTTAAAAAAGCATAAGGAACTTAAAAAATGCATTAAAATATCTAGGTAAGAAGAATAAATCTTCTTCATTTCTGTATCTTGTGTAATACTGGCAATGAATTAACATCCTTATCACAGAGATTATCACCAATGACCAAAACAACCCCAGTGAGAACATCTCATTTATGTGTGCCATTTATCACAAAGCCGAAGGTTTTCTTAATAGAGGCAGTAAATTAACTGCTGGTGAGTTCGGACAGATCCAATTAAGATGAGGTCCATGTCACTACCACACCTCTCAATTCAATGCAACCAGCTGCTCTGTAAGCAAAATTGCAACAACAGTGCGTCACCTCAACCTCAGCCACTTTAGTCTCCACTGTATTAATTTGCTTATAAAAGTATCCTGTGAGTGGTGGTAACATCTTGCAGCAAAAAGCCTAGGATTACATATTGAGTAACTTTGACTGTTGTCATGGAAAGTAACCATATACTATTCATAAACATTTTATTATCAGAGAAGCCATGCTTTCATGCTGAATAAATTTCATTCTGCCACCACACCCCCTTCTTTTTCAGAGTCCCTCAGAATTTCTATTCCTGTCTTTGGACTCCCATCTATCCACAAATGTACAAATGATAGGTTTTGTGTTGAATGAGAAAAGGGAGCCTTGCTTCACCAGATGGAGAATGGCAGAACATCTGACTCGTGCCAGGAAGAGGAAACAAAGCAGGCTCATTTCTACAAAGTGTGTCCTTTCTCTTCCTCTTCCCTGGCCAGCTTTCTTTGTCTACCCCTCACTCTCCCATCAGCTCTTGTAATTATTTTAAAAAAACACTTGTCAATCTTTTCTTTGAATAGCTAATGGTCTATCTATCCTCATCTGTCCAACAGTAAAGCCAATTAAATTGATCAAGCTATTTGAAAGTCATTTTCAGGCGCAGCAGGAGCGCAATGTTAGACACAGTGCTGACAGGATGTATCTATTGTTAAAGAAACAGCAACACTAAGAAAACCAAAAGTAGATCCAGCTGTAATTCTATACCTTCAGGATTATTCTATTATCTTGTTCTGAGCATCATTTTCCTGTTATTGTGACTGTACAAAAAGAAAATGAATAAACGTGGGGTTATATTCACCGTCATATTCACTACAGACTGTCAACAATGTTGTGAAATCAGTGTAAATCCAGAGGATAAATACAGAATACATGCAAACACATATATGCTCAGTGTCCACTATAAGTCTGAACTCTCTCAGCGAGATCTTCACAAAGAGTAGCTCTAGATGCAGTATTAGAAATAGATCAGCCACCTTTTCCCCATTAGTTTCCATCAAATTGTCAGAAAATAACTCACTCTTCCACCTAACCAGGATACACACATGGGACTCTATGATTTCTTTTAGATTGGATAGTTGTGGTGTACAAGAAAGGAAAGACACTAGAGGCGATCACTGTTTCCACAAAGAGCCATAAAGGTTTGGATTTTTGCTTTCTCCCTTAATAACAACCACCTTTATTTAATAACTGCATTTTGTATCAAAATAAGATCTCCCCGGTCAAGAACAAAAAACTGAGGATAAATTATCATGCAACATCAAGAAGAAGGAAGATAATAAACTTGAGAAATACCAAGGGCTCAAAACACCTGAATGGTGCCACTGATCATCAGTGAATCAATCATTAGCTACTACTCCAAATCGCTGCAGCAGATTCCAGGAACAACCTCTGAGATCTCCACCCAGAAGATCTGTTGTAGCAACACCTCAGTTAGAGCAACAGAAATTGAAGTTGAACAACTCAGGGTGTCCAGTAGATTTTCCATTACTGTTTTGACGGTTTGTATCTGGAAGTCCCACGGGATCTTAGCACAGCCCATTGTTTGACTTAGAGGTCTCCTCTGCCTTCCAGGTTTGTATTCTGCACAGATGTTTCTGTTAAAAAAAAAAGTATATGTATGTTTAGGTCAGTTGGTGTCTTTCCATGGTTCAGTTTGAGCTCCTTAGAGCATACTTTCTGAATTTTGAAGCCCACATTAGAGAACTTGCAGAAAATGAAAAATCCAAGATAATAACGTACTGTCTAAATAAAACAGGATGAGAGTCTGTTAGAATGATTTTTTTTCCGTGTTTTGCTGAAGTGAGCTATCAGATGGCTGATGCAGGCCTTTGATGCAGCACTCCATTGTCTTGCAGAGCTTCAGGAAATTGAAAAACAGAGATCTTGAGATTGTTAGTGAAGGGAGGAGCGGAGGTGGAGGACAGGGGTGATGTGGAACCCATCAGGACTTGCTGGGACATTGAGTACGGAAATGAACCCAAGGGTGGGGGACTCATACTCAGAGTGTGGATGTTGAGAGCACAGGAACAAGAGGAGTTTAAAACAATCAATAGAAAAGGTGACCACATTTATTATGTCCTTGCGAAAATTCAGTTTCAAGATTTCTGCAGCATGTTTTCAAGTTGACACATTCTATCGCCCTTGCATCCGAGGTTCTGTTCTAGTTCAGAGAAAACAGTGAATTACACAGAGCTCTCTCAGTCCTAAAAGAGCATTTGTTACTTTATAGTTAAGAGTAAAACTTTAATGGAAACAAAATTGGATTTGCTTTTTCTTTGTGCCTTGAGGGGCATAAATCCTTTTATTTTTTTTTATCAGTGAATGTGCTGTTTCATATTTGTCAAAGGATGTACTTTCCCATATTATTCTTCCCTGTGCTGATGAATTATAATGACAGCATGAACTTGTTGTAGGTTGGGAACTACAAAGTAGTTTTAGGCAAGGTTAACAAGTCAATTTCTGCTCTTTTGTTAGACCTGGAAAACAGAATTAGCATTTTTCAGTTGTGCTGTTGCATACTTTGTGAATATATTTGAATATTCCAACACTACTTGAAGTCTTGCTAAAGTGCTTCTTTTAAGAAGAAAATCTGAGAGATTTTACTTGTTCTGTTCTTGGTTTAAAAGTGGCTCCTCCAGGGAGTGATTCAGATTTTCAGACAATTATGATATATTTGAATTTGGATAGTTCTGCCTATCCATGTTTATTCCTACCTTTGATCTCCGCCTGTCTTCAAATCAAGCTGTATTAAATGCACTTTGGAAATGGAAAATCACAACTATATTAATTGCAAAAAATAAGACATGACTTTATCATAGAAAAAGCTTTTTTTATTGTTCCATTGTTGTCCTTTTTTTTTTCTCCAGGGTAAAAGTTAGAATGCAAAATTGTCACACAAGCCATACATTGTTCATTATGAATATACAACACCTGTACAACAAGACTATTTATTAAGAGTGATTTTGTGGACTAGAAAAGTAGACAGGCCACCTAAATATTTACTGTTGTGGGTCACTTTTATGTCCCTTAATGCTCCTCAAGTTCAGCATATTTCGCTCCTCGATTGCACCTAAGAGAATGATTAATAATAGCCAAACAACCTCAATGAAACATCAGGATAGAAACATACACTTGCTAAATATTTTGATACATCTTATTGTATCATGTTTTCTTTTTCATACATGCACTAAACACTTTTTTAAAGTGTGCTCTACATTTAGACAGTACTGCAAAATGTAAAAATGACTCCTGAAAGTCTCAGACCCCATGAAGAAGAGCGGTAAAGTGTTTGATGGTGCGCCCTGGAAACAGCTACAAGAAAGAAAGGAGTAAACACAAAAGACAGCGTTGTTATTTCAAAAACCCTGTTGTGTTTGTACTTTCAAATACTGCAGAAAATCCTTTTCCAAATATGAATACCTCTGAAAACAAGCATGTTTTGACAAGAGAACAGTGTTCATAATTCTGCTCTTCACTACTATTGATAGTAAATATATCATTTCAGTAAATCTTGTCCTGTTTAGAGATAAATCTTTTTTTTCTTCCTTTTTGTTCGGCCCAACAATTCATGGTGGAACAGTTTTATATTACAAAATATATATATTTTTTTCAGTGATAAAATTTTCCAGCCAAACGTTTTGCTTTCTGACGAAAAAATAAAAATCACATTTAACTATTTCATGGATAGATTTGGCAATGCGGAGCTACTGTTCACGTCACACAACTGACAGCAATAAATAAATAAATAAAAATATCTAATTTCTCTTTTCCTCTGGGGTTCAATATGAATGTTTCAAAAACTATACTCTGGTCTTAGCTTTGTTTACATTTTGTGGCTGTGAGGACCCAAATCTCTGTTGAAAATAATAGATGTTCTCATAGATTTTTAATTTCAGTGACTTATTGATTTGAAATAATGCATATCCTAGTGTCAAAAGCCCTTTGAACAGTCATTAAAAAGTCTTTGAGTTTGAAGTCATATCTCCAGAAATACATTGTAATCCTAAATCCACTTTGATGGAGCTCATGCAAAATTATAAGGAGCCTCTGAATGAAACATGGATATGAGTGGGTGGATCAGTTTTTCCGTATGTGGAGAGGACATCTGCAGCACTCACTAGTCATACTCCCCCAGAAGCGTGTTCAGGTATTAGAAGAGGAGGTGGGACATGTTCTGTGGGCTTGTGATGTGTAACGCGGCAGGTCAGACGCAGGAAAGTGGGTTTGCTCTGGCGGGAAATGGCTATTTACGTAGCTGAAAATGGAGTGCGCCTCTCTGACATTTTCATAGCCCTGCAGGCAGGAGTAACCTTCATAGGAAAACAGAACGATTAAAGAAATGAGAGGTGGAGATGGAAAGGGACGGGCAGAGTGAGAGATGGGGCAGAAATCATGGGAAGTGATTGCCTGGGAAGGTGAGAGTGGTTGGAAATTGAATTTTGAAGACGGCGGAAGGGAAATAACGAATGGCAGAAAATAAACAATAAGCATTTGGAGGTCAAAAAAATTTTGAAAGAAGAACTACGGGATTAACAAAATAAATGGAGAAAAAGGTTAGTGGTGAACAAGGTTAGTAAAATACTAAAACAAAAGATCCAGAGGAATACAATTCACCAAATGGAATCATTTTTGAAGTGCTAGTTTTACAAAGTTTTGGGCTTGTTAATAAACATGTATGATGTAGTTTCCCTCAGTGTTCATAACTCATAAAACTACTGTATGGTTTCCTTTTTAAACCTGTTTCTGCAGTTATTTTTCATTGAATCGAGCTATATTGGAAGGCTGACAAATTCTTCTTCCATATCTCCATACAGTGTGTGACTTTGTTGAGCTTGACCTCCTGTTTAAATCTAAAATTGAACTAAAAATACATCTTTTTAACAAAATATGTCAAGAAACAAAACCTGAAAGTTTGCAGAAAAATTGCAAAATGTGCTTATAAACCATGATGACCATGCAAAAAAAAAATTCCCCAGCTGCCACCAACTACCAATTACATTGTGCACCATGAGATTATAATTATTTAAAGTTTTATTTGTACATTTTTTTTAATTTTTTGTCTATAAACATCTGAGTGTAATAAAATGCAACCACTTATGAAGTAAAGACCTAATTATAACTGTGGGGCGCAACAAATATTTTAAAGATGTTCTAAAATGAAACCAATCTATAATTTAAATATAAGTATAACTTTTATTGACTTCTTTCAGATTGAAAGCACCACATATTGATGCTTTTTGAAATGGCAAAAATAATTAGATAGCTCAACGTCTGTGTTTGCAAAGTTAGCAAAGTATGTTGAAGTTCAGTGTCGTCTTAGAGAGAAAAAGTGAAGGATATGTACAAATTCTTTTAATCTCTATCTGGATAGATTTAATCACTCTGGGAGTTGATGGTTTTTACTGTTGGTTTGTAGGATGAAGGTCTGGAGTTAAAATCCTTGACTGGAGTCTTTCTGGTGTTTGCTCTCCTGTGACTGTGGGATCTATCTGGCTCCATCAACTTTATCTCATAGTCCAAAAACATGACTAGTGGACTCATCAGCTAAATTCGAAGCTTGTTTTTTCATTTGCAACAAGATAGTATATTTTTCTTAAAATTAGAACAAGCTAAACAATAAGCCAAAATTATATTTCACAAAGCCAACAGTCAAGAAAATCACACAGTTTTGTTGTCTGTCCAGGGAATGAATTCTTGAAAGAAAGGCATCTTAGGGTTTTAATATCACACGACCATTATAACATTTGGAAAACCACATATGAGCCAATGTAAAATACACGGTGAACAGACAAAATCTAGGTGATTGCTGTAGCACCTGTTGAAATCCGCACATTTTGGAAAATTATATGTGCTATTCTGATCCAAATCTATGTGACCGTGTAGCCAAAGGAGATTTGATTATGTCATCAGATGAAGCAAATAGACCCTGATTATGTCCAACTTCATTTCCTTCAAATTACTCTTGCCGAACCATAAGAGGTGCTGGAATATTATTTTTCTCTAGTGCATACTTTTTTTTTTTGACAGAATAACAATGTCACCATAATGAGAAACTCAGTAAGGCTGTTCACCTTATCTATGAATTTTCTTTCTGATGCATCAGCGACACTATAATTATGTGAAGGTGCAAGTTCATGAGCTTGCCTTTCATATTTAAATATAAAAAGATATGCTGATATGAGTAAGAATTGGACAAATGCGCTATGAGTTAAGCCTTTATTAGTTTTATTCATTCCCTGCATAACATTTGAGAATCATTCGACGTGCTTTCCAGATTGTCTAAGCAAGTAATTTGATCATATTTGGACTTTTGTTTGCCTAATTTAGGCCTGATATATTATTCTAATCGCTAAAGTGCAACATATTTTTGAGCAGCTATAGATTTCATTAAGAAGCACCTCTTTATGAAAATCAAAAACTTAAGGGAGATAATTAAGATCCAGTAGGCTTGCATTTAATTTAGGAGAGAAAAACAAGGTTTTAAATTCATTATTTGTTTTCTGCACTTTAAATGCAGGGTTTATCTCCAGCTTTATTAAACTACATTTCATATTTATATATAATATTTATTATTCACCAACCCTTAATATCTCAAGCTGTTTTCTTCAGAGCAGAATTTGAGCTCCTTCATACTGACAGTGGTCCAACTCAGAAGCATGCCACTCCAGTGAAAAAAGATGTGAGAACAGATACCGTCCCTACTTATTAATATGTATAGCTTTTGCTTCGGTGGACTCCCTGTGGAATAAGAATCTGATAGATAGAGTGTGTTGGGAAGAGCTGGGAGGCTTTGCTCCTCAGTTGTGGCCGTGCATCTCTCGTGGGAAAAAAAAAAACGCTCTGAAAGTCACCGCCACCACCGGAGGTTAATTGCCACATTGTAAATCACTCAAGACAGTTTGGGAGCTGCTGGCATACGACTGCAGTTAAAGGATACGGCAAACGGCTGCCGTCGGCGGCTGAGCTTCTCATTCGCCGACACATTATTAATGTGTCTTCCTTTTTCTCATATTGCAGGTGAACTGAAATAATTGAAATACAAATATTGAGTTCTCTGAGTCATTTTAATCACAATGAGACCTCATTTTGATAACAAACAGTTCATTGTGTGCCTGCAAATCCAATCAAGGCACATTTTGATCAAGCTTCAAAGATTTAATCAGGGGTCGCTGTGGCACCTGAAGGAAGAACAGACAAAGGGAGCTTTATGACAATTTAATTGTAATGCTTGAGACACCGAAATAAAAATGTTGCTAATACGTGTGAGTAGGATATCCACTTGCTGGTAATTCTTAGTAATCAGTGACCTTTCACCTGTTGTCATCAGTATGAGTTTCCTGCAGATATGCAAAGATACTGTGAGTTTTTTGGCAGTATCTTTAATCGTGGCATTAAATTTGCTACAATATAATTCTGTATTGAAAAAGATGTATCTAATAGATATAAATCAAATACAAAACAATGCATTTTACGCTGGCTAATTGTCTCTGACATCCTCATACAAGCAAATGCTTTGCTATCTAAATAAGGGGGAAACTCCTCCATTGGCGCGTCATCATCATATTAACTTGTGGGATCTAACCTTGCTGATTGTTAAGAAATGTACCGGTGCCTCAGGTTAGTGTTATCCTTTCAGCTGTTCTGTATCAGTCAATTAACTCACCAGGTATCAGTCCAGGAATCACACAGGAAATGTTCCTTAGTTTCATTAAGGAAACTAAGGATGTCAGATCATCCTGCTGCTCACCGCTGCGGTGGGATGATTTCCTTCTCTGGCGGTTTTCCCACTGCCTCTGGCTTTGCCAACCTTATCTTCCTCAATTATTTTTAAGTTCACATATATCAAGTATGAATTGGATAAGAGCTTTCCTTTTTTGCTCATACATTCAAAATAGGTTGGAGAACTTGTGCATATGACTGCAAACAGTAACCAAACTTGGCACCTTAATTAACATTTCCATAGTTCATTTCCAAGAACTATGGAAATGAATCTATAGTTCTGGATTAATTTTATCTTCCAGTATGATCATATTTATCAATTCCACATCTTTTTCTATCTTGGGCAATAATTCTGTTTGATAACCATCAGTCAAATCCAAATCTGTCATGCTGCTGACATCTTGAAAATTGACAGAGAAAAGACGGACTTCCAAAGTCTGACTGACGGTGTCTTTGAAGTAAACTTTACCCATTTTCTCTTTAAAAGTTTCAGTGTATGTAAGATATGTTGGTTGCAATTAATTTCTTTCTTCCTATATTTCAACATGCTTTTGTCAAATTGAAAACAATTTTAAATCTCTTTCCTGAACATAATGATATGCAATGTTATGTCAAATTACAGCTTAAGATCAGCAAAAGTAATTTAGATTTACAACAGTTTTACATTACTTTATTCAGATAGACAGGTAATTGTTTGCAACTCAAACTGTCTCATAATTACACTAAGCCGTAGGGTACTGTAATTACTTTATTTAAGAATAAGATGACATTTGAATGTGTACTTTTTAAGTGCTAGTCAAGCAGTTTCTATCCTTCAAAAAAATTAATTGAGCAAAGAACACTGTGTATTTTGAATACAAATATTCTGAATAAAATAGTCTGGTTGTCTTTTTCTCAGAAGCATTTCTCCTTATCCTTTTGTTTTCCCTTTTATACATTTATACTTCGTCTGCATTTGACTGAAGTTAATCAACAGCCTGAAGAGTTTTCATTTCTTCTATTACCCTCATATTGTCTTGCTCGTTGTCCATTAAGGCTGGCTTTTTAAGATGGGCTTTAAAGTTCACTTTGGATAAACACATCTTACCACTTTTGTTGCTGGGGAAACCATGGGCAAATTGTTGAGAGCAGCCTGAGTGGGAGTTTGAGAGGCTGCAGAGACATGTCAAGTTTTAAGGACATTATTATACAGTAACAAAGCATTTCAATCTTTTATCCACATTTAAAGTAAAAGGTATATAGTATACTTGGAAGCAAATACAGAGACAAATATTAAAAACAAAGGTCAGATCACAGTCATTACAAAAATAAAATTTCTACCCTTTTTTCACTATGGTATTGCTGTACAGGTCATAAAACAGTCAGACAAGATTCAAAAACAAGCAAATATATGAAAGTAAAAAATAATAAATAAATAAATAAATAAATAAATACAATGCAACAATAGCCAACAGCCATATGTTAATTTTCTGTAGCATCTTGTCACAATTTACGGGTATTATTATTATTATTATTATATTTTTTTATTTGATTTTTTTTTTTTTTTTTTTTGAAGAGCCAAATCAAAGTCTGGGAATCTGTAAAGCGTTGTTGCGCTCGCTGGTCATATCAGCCGGTCACTTCACTTCAGTTTGTCAGAGTAAAATGCGTCTTGAAAAGAGCAAGTACATCTAGTTTTCCATTTCAAAATAAAACTCACCATGAATTCAGAACAGATAAACTAATGGTTCGATGCACAAATCTGAGGTGCATTAATCATTTGTTATGTAGAGATGTGGCTGTAATGCCTCACATTTAATCGTTAAAATATTCTGGTTACATGTAGACCCAGGCTCAATTGGGGATTTTATTGTGAAAATATTTCTGCCATCATACAGTTTTGCACTGTGTTTAACTTAGCAACACCGCTTCCCCGGACAGGTTTGCTCTGTGCGTTGGCAGCCAGTCTTTATCCATCTGTTTCATCCCTGGACGCGCACTGTGGAGCTCGGAAACGGAACGGTGCCGGTGAGCCAAAGCTCCTTTTTCTGACAGCTGTAGATGCAGACACATGTGTGGTATGTTGTCTGTTGCTAAAAGTTTTGATTTGGGCGAAATGGTTTTTGGTCCAGAATGTTTTAGGCGCACCTACTGCTGTGCTGACAGTGGAGACAACGATACCTGATTTTTGGAAAGTTTTAATTTCATAAATGGAAAACGAAGAGTGCTCATGGTTTGGTCTAACTTTTGGAGCCTGTGCGTAATTGCGCATACATTCATATATTACGCTGGACAAGTTTTTTTCTTCTTCATTTTTTCTTACGCTTGTTGCTGTTAATTAGGTCCACGTTCACACATATCTAGAATAGACTAAGTATTAGGGATAAATAAGCTGTGAAATTAGAATAGGCCTACTATTATAATCTTTCATGGAATGGAGATGTTTCAGATTTGCATAAGGTTAGACTTAAATGATCCATTAAAACAGAAATTATACGTAAAAAATAAATATTCTCTAAGTTGGGGTCTGCATGTGTGTGTGAACTCAAAACGCATATTCATACAAAGTCCTGTTTCTTTGATATGATCTTTTTTTGTTTTCACAGTCTATTAATTAATTTCATATCATGTTATGTACAATTACTTTTAATCTCCAGGGACATTATCACTGCAACATTAAGGATTAATACTCAATTTACCCTCTTGGCTTGTATTTTTAGAGTAAAATCATTGTAGTTTGTTCTTTAGCTATTCAGTCATGAGTTTGAATGTAATGTATAGCCTAATCACACTAAAGACTATGTTTTTAGTTTGATCTGGATTGGTTTTGAGATCTCTGTTGCTGTTGCAACAAATAAGAGGTCCAATAATCCAAGTGAAAACAAACTGCAGCTATTATTTTGAGAAACTGAATTATTGCTGCAACGTCATGGATATTTTAAATATGCCTGTAACTCTTGCTGAATGGCCTTGTGTTGAATGCGTCTGCCTGTCCTGCTGCTGTGACAAAGTGTGCAATATTTTCTTTGACTTATTTGTATCTATTTTTTATATAGATTTTTCTTTTTTACTGTTGAAAAATACATTTTGGCACTTTGGCCTTTCTTTCAAGAAAACAAACTACTACACACTACTACAACCAATTTAGTATATTTTTGGTTTATAGTGCAATAATTACATATATGTTGACATGCATAACAATTTCAGCATGGCAATTTCACTTAAGAAAAGCTTAGTCTTTTGTTGCTCTTACTTAAACCACATTTCATAGGGCAAACCACATCATCATGGTGAACACAAATTAGAGGGGACTATCGCAACTTAAAAAATAAAATAAATCCTCTATTTCATTTGATTTTTTCTGTTGGATAGTATTTTGTTGCCTTGCCAGGGATGGATCCATCTCTGGATCCAATCCAGGAATGGATTCAGTCCCAGCAACAACGGCATCATATCTTATGAAAACTGAAAATATTTTTAGTGTTTTCTTATTTTTTTTTCAATCAATTAACCAATTTAAGTTTCATAATATAAAGCAGGGGTGTCCAAAGTCAGTCCTGGAGGGGCTGAAAATCACACATCAGAAGACTGTCGGTCACTGATGCTGTCACAAGAGCAATTCCTCTATAATAATCTGACTTGCCAGTCACAACTGAGTGTATTTGGAGTTTTTAAGGAGAATAACAGACTGAGTGGAAGGTTCAACATAGTTTCCATGCCCTCCATTGTTGTGTTGTCTTTGTATCACGTACAGTTTGCATCAGGCTACTTTTTTCACTCTGGGATTGCCCAGCTACATGACAACCCCATTCACTAGATATACTAAACAACCTGGACTGAGGAAAGTTGAGCCAAGTCGAGGCCTGCTGCTAAGGAACTAGTGGAAAAGGGACGGTTTGTAACTTTTATGTCTGGGAAGCAAAACTTCCCAAAACTTCCTCTTTAGTCTTTTCAGTTCAAAGAATATTTTTCCAAAGGTCCTGGTGATCATAAAGATATTTTCAGCCATATAGATGGGCTTTTGTGTTCTTTTTTGTCAGCAGGGATGTTTGCCTTGGTGCTCTCTCATTGATGCCATTTTTGTCCTGGCTAGTTCGTTGAATCATTACCACAGATCTTTACAGCAGAAACTAAAGTCCACAGTTATTTAGATATTGTTCCGAGCTCATTTTTGACCTAAAGTATTTGGTAGACCAGATCAGCATTTCCTGGATAGGTTTACCACTGTTTCATGTCTTCTTGATTTTAATCTGTGAGGAAATATGCCAAGAATTTTGCACATTTAGAATGCTTACAAATAGTAAGCATTAGACAAATAGTAAACTTTTTACATTGTATGCAAATATTTTTTTTTCTTAATGGATGATTCAAATCATCTTGAAACATACGGTGGTCCTTAAAATTCTTCTCCCAGCCAAAGATGAAACTTTGGCTATCTCACCTCCAGCTCTTTGTTTCCACCTTCCAATAAAACTCCTTCTTGATAAAGTTCTACAAATATAAAAAAACAAAATTAAGTGAAAGAGTCATATTGGCTAAATATTTATATTAATAAATAATAATTTTAAGAAATAGTAATTTCTAGCCTTAGAACTCTGTTTAAAGTTGAAATCTTTCAAAATAAGATTTTTTTCCTCCTCCAGCTTTAAAGTTAATCTACGAATTAGCTTAAAGTGCTGCATATTGCAGAGACAATGTTTCTGCTGTATGTTTACTACTTGTACACCACCATGTCTTATTACTGTAGTTGTGCTTCTTGATTTCACATGAGATTCCAGAGGCATTAGATATTTCAGCTTAATCTTTGAAAGTAGCCCCAGCTAATCCACGTGGACAGTTGTTCATCTTGGAGGCTTGTTTGAGAAACACATAGTGTCCTGTTAGTGGTCATGTGACATTAATTTATGTCTTATAAGAAACAATGCAGATGATGTAAGAATTAAAACAGTTGAATGACATTAGATCAGAAGTTATTGAAAAGATGAGGAGGAAAGTCTGGAATAACGAATGCCTAGCCTTTCCAGCTGGCAGTGAATTGTTTCTAATCCATCTAACTGCATTACACTGTTCTTATAACATTTGGAATTTTTTTCCCCATTGTTTATTATTTTTTCTTTTGCCCTTTTTCTCAAATGCTGATACTGCTCACTTTGTAATTTAGGTTTGGATTTTGCACTTTGCTGTCTTCTGATGTTTTGAATTGACCTTCTTCTTACCCCCTTTTTTCCTGTTATTATCTGCACAATCATCACCTGCTGGGGAAAGCTAACCCCCCTCATCACACTGAGAAAAGCACGCAGCAAGAGCCGGAAGGCCCAGAAAAATTGAATGTATACACTTTTGGATCGTTTACTGACCACTCTGATCTCGCCTTTTCTGTATTCCTGCTACACTTGATTCAGTAGGATGCTGGAACCACAGAGAAAAGCACAATGACCTTCAGTTAAATTCTCTGAAAAGATCTGTGGTAAGATTGTGACATACTCTCTGGTTGCTGCTCTCTGCCATGCCAAAGCAAATATATAGTTAATTCCCTTTTAGCTGAAGGGGAGCTTGGCATTGGTGGACGCCACTATTCCACCATTGCAAAGCAGAGCATTACTGCTGTACTTAACACTCTCATGACACGCAGAAAACTAACAAAAGATTGTAGTATACCGCACTTTTCATGCCTCAAACATAGTGAATTAGGTATACTGGTCTTTGAAATATTTTCTTGCTGTATCATTCATCAACGTTTCAAACGCTGAAACTTATTTTCTGAAAACAGCAAAAAAAAAAAAAAAAAAAACGTAAATATTTTCAGAGTCGCTGTGGCTGTTGATGCTGTTGGAAGGAATGACCTCTGGTAACAGTACATCTTGCAACTAATCTGAAATATAGTAATTTCAAAGAAATACTGAAGGAAAGTAGATCTAAACAATTTAAATTTGACCCATCCTTTCAAGTAATTGTTTGATGATGTTGGAGGACTGCTGTACCAATACGTTTTTAACAAACAACACAACAAAAAGTCACTCGCCGTATGTTTTTTTTTTTCCACAAAGTAACTCAGAGAATCTAACAAGTTGATAACTGGCTAATTAGCCAGGCTGTCTTCTCACATAACATGTAACAGACAGGCAACTGTCTATTACAGTACGCTAATGACAGTAGTAGTTGCCATTAGTTTCAATGCAGTGACTTTCCAAATTTTAAAATTTTTCTTGTGCAAAACAGAATTGTGAAGGAGTGAGCAGCTGTGTTCCTAAACAAGTAAGGGAGGATATTAAACTGAGATAGTGTGATGAATTATTTTAGTAGGTTGGAAATATTTTAGAACCTTGGTATATCTTGATACCAGTAAATGCTCCATGCCGGTTGCTTCAAGCTGTGCTTTGACCAAGCTGGTATCATAGACTAGTACAAGATGTACAGGGACTTTGGATGACAGGTGCACTCAAAGTGTGACTTCTATAATAAAAGGCACAAAATGTTGCCCTTCAAGACGGATAAGTCTTGAATCACTAATGGGTGATTCCGTTCCTGCACCCCTCGGCCGTTGGCTGGCCTGCGGCGTTTGTTGCCCTGAGTGAGGCCGGAGGTGGCAGACTTGGCAAGGGGTCAGAGATTCTGACAGCTGCACAGAGCCCATCTCAGGGCAAGCAGGCTTTTATTTTGCCACGACCCCCCGCATGGTTGACTGGCAGTACGGACCGGAGATGATGGAGAAGACTTGGCGGAGGGCCGCCTGCGTCTTAGTCAGGCAGCTGGAGAAACAGGGAGACCTGGTTTCAACTCCACGTCATCGCCTCCTCTGTAAGCCCTGAGCCTAAACGAGAGCAGAGCAGGCAGCGAAAAGTAAAAAAAAAATTGGGCGAGAATGTGTTTGCACCTACAATAACATCAGGAGGTAAATTACATCAGTACATTTCAACCATTATTCAATCTAATTTTAATTTGTTATGAAATGATTTTCCTCATTAACAGAAGGCAGCCTAACTGCACCATGCGTACACACTTTCACACGCACTTGTAATGACTCACAGTAGCGATAGTGTTGCAACGGTACATTCACTAACACAAGCACACGCGTGTACACACAACGGTCCATTTATGGCATCAAGCAGCCGGTAAATGACGCTACTCTGAGGCTGAACACTGGCTTAGTGTTTCCAGCCAGGTACACCTTCTCAAGCCCGCCACGAAAAAACAACAAAACTAAATAGACTGCTTGTTTGGATCCAGATGAACTCCTCAGGAAGGGTAGTGGCCGAATTACTTGATCAAAAGCATGCTTTTATAGACAGCTTCCCAGAGTACACATATCTGTTTGTGTTTTGAATTGATATTTTTTTCATTTAAATGTTTTCTGTGAGCTCTACTTTCATACCTGGTGACTGCCAAAGGCCTCCATTGGACGTTGTGTAGATTACTCACCTTGCTAAAGTGTGTGACAGCCATCATCGCAACATACGTGAGAGTGTTACTCACTTACTTACTCCGTGTCAAAATTGATTAGACGTGAGATGACTAGTTCTCAGACTGATCCTGTGAATGTGTCAGTCCAGTTCCTGTAATTTTCCTGGCTTTCCACTGTTAGAATTATAGAAATGATATTCAGATTAGATTATCCCCTTAAATTAATAATAAAACTAATAATTTCAGAGGATATTATATCAAATACTTCTTTTGTTCTTTTAGAGCTAGATATGCTCCAACTGCCCTCTAAAATGTGTTTAATCCCCCATAAGTCATTCAGAAAAAGTGCATTGCTTATAAAAGCATTGCTTCAAATGTTAGATGTGCTTCTTGGAGAATGCTCTATATATTGCACTAAAACATCCAAAGAGATCCAGAGTAGTTTATGCAGCATTTGTTTTTTTTTTTTGTTTTTTTTTTCCTTTTTGTTAATAAATGCTCTTTGTCCAGTCTGAGGGAGCTTTAGCCATTTTTTGAAGAACGTGGGCACACCTGTCTGTAGATGTGCAGAGATTATAGAAAGAAAATCCCCCAAATTTATACCTGTAATTGCAGTGAAAGTTTGTTTTAAAATGCTTAGACTTTGGGAGATAAATACAAACACAAGTATTATGTTCTGAGTTGTTTTTAGTTATTTTTGAGGTTTTCGTATTCCTTAGTTTCTTTCTTTGATTAGATCAGTCTTGTTTCAGTTTTACTTTAGTTCAGCCCTTCTTAGTGTTTATAGTTATGTTTTTTTCTTGTCTCTAGTTAGTACTTGTTATCCTAGTTAATTATATGTTTTATCTAAATTCATTCTTTAGTGTTAGATTCATTTCATAGTTTCTTCTGTACTCTCCCTCGCCCCTTCTTCCATTCTCTCTCTCTCCCCTCAGCCTTCCTTCGGCTCTTTCCCCTCACACCTGCAACTCGTTAGCTCATCAGCCCCAGCATGAACCTCATAGTATATAAACCCCTTTCCTGTTCACACTGTTGGTTGGTTCCTCCCACTATACTCTGTTAGTTCCCCACTCTAGCTCATGTTCTCCTTGCTGGTTTTTGTCATAAGAGGATTTATGGTGTGTGTTCTGCCCTGGTTCCCTGTGATTTTTGTAAGTCTTTTTTGTTCATCATTTTTATCAAATATTCCTCATCTACAGGCTGCCTCTCCCTTTCTGCATTTCAGCCCACCAATAACCACTACACATCATGACAACAAGCCACACTTTTAAGATTTTTTACATTTTTATTTGTAAGCCATGCATAATTTTTCTGCCATTTCACACTTGTGCACCACTTTGTATTTCTACTGTGTGAATGCGTGGACTGAAGTGTGCTTCACTAATGAATTCTTAATCTCTAGCTGTTGGAAGGAGATGATGGTGGAAAGTTTGGTGCAATCCCTGGAAGGCATACATGGGTAACTGTGTGCTTCCGCAGCTATTAGTTCATGTTGAACCTGCATGTCAAGTAAAAAGATCACAGCAGATATCAGGTATCACCTTTTCTGTAGGACATTTGATTAAAACAGTAGAAAAAGGTCTAAAAATTTGAAGGTGAGGCAGTCATTTTTTAAAAGGAGGATGTGAAACTGAGTTTTTTTTGGTGGATGGTGTCATATTCTTAGCCCTGAGATACAGTTATGTTTTTAGACTGACAGTCATTTCCATTTTTCCTTTGCTCTTCCCCTGCTTTCAAATGCTAAAGATAACTAGCAGCCTCAGATACATTCTGGTTAGTTCAAGGGAGCAAATGGCTGAGTTTGTAACAACCTGCAGCAGGAGGTTGCACCAAAACATTTACATCTACATCTCTCATTAGTTTAGTGACTTATAAACACATGATGTCTGTCTGGACAGGAACTTAATGTTGGCTCAGGTCAGCTAAGATGACAATGCTGAAGATAGGTTTGTGATGCCATCATTGACGTAGCTGCTGACTAAGAATTACTTATGTCAGACGGCTGTACTCTTTTATCCATTTTTGCCGTCTCTTTCCAGCGAACCAGGGCTTGGCAAACTGAACTGCGGTGGCCTGGCCTTTGATTAAAAGTCAGATTAGTCCCCTCTTACAATATGTGGGCTAAGCAGCTTTTGGAAAGTGAGATTGTTTATTCTTCCCGCATCAGCTTTCACACTGTTCAGCTTGAGTCATCTGTGTACTTTTTCCAGGGGTATCTTCCACGGCCCATTTTCTCATTTAAAGGTGAGGTGTTTTTCATTTTTCTGTTTCATGAGTGTGTGGGTGATGTGCGTTTGCACGCTGTTTGAGTCCTGTTATCATCGGTGTCAAACTGGTGGGCTGAGAGTGGATGAGGCCAGCTCTGTGCTCTCCAAGATCACACATTAACTCCACTTCCTCCAGTTTAAAATCCCTCTTAGCCCTTCAGAATACAGCTGACGCACACATTGACTCACTGATCCAGCAGTCCGTTCTGCTAACTGCTTTGATTCACCATGTCTCTCCCCATTTCTTAGCTCATTGGGGACTTACAGATTCTCCAGCCCATTCATCGTTTCCTGAGCGGTGTTTAAAAGACTGTCATGTATTTTCTTAAAGACAAAATTGAACTTTGCTGTATGAGAGGATGAACCCCACTTCTACTGCATTAGTTATCAGCTTGACTTTGTCTCTCCCAGCAGCCCAGTTCAAGTCACAGTCTCATGCCAGCCTGACAGACCCTATAATTGAACCATATATTTTTCCACACTCACAGAAAGGGGACATTCCTCAGTGCGCCGCTTTAGAAAACATTTCTGTTGACAAGCCATAGGCCACTGGGCTGGGTTAACGTTCACGACAAAGCTGCTGTCATAGAAGGGGTGTGATGAAAAATAGAGAGGACGAAGGAATGGATGGCTCCAGAAGAGACGTCTAAGCTTTTTCCACCAAACGAGGAAGAGGACAGATATTAAAAGCTTTCCTTAAATGTACTTGACTTGCATGTCATCCATTTAAACAGTATTTCCAAGACTTCCAGTCTTGAATATTTTTGCTTTTTATCGAGGAAGTTTAGAAAAACATTCATTTTCAAATGAGAAATGATATTTGCGTCTTTATCTTTACTATACCCAGGAACTAACCTGGGTTTTATTATTGTAATTGCACAATTTAGTACATAATCTAATATCTATCAATAATTTTTTCAGCAAATATAATATAATAGAAATATCCTTCATTGTCCCATTGAGGGGAAATTCTCATAGAGGTATTTTTCCTCTATGGGACAAATTCCCAGAGAATTTGTCACAAACGTTTGTTTTTCTTTCAAATAATTTCATATCAGAAACCCATAAAACAGACTAATGCATTTGAATATGGGCCTCTAACCAAGTTTGCATTATAAAGTAGCCTATTCTAAAAGCTTATTTTATGACTGTGGCTTTTAATATTCTTGCCAATCACTTGTCATTAAGAGAGTTTTTTCTTTGTTTTTCTTATACTTTTATTTTTGTAGATATAATTTGGCTTCAATTCAAGATGAAAGAGATCAACTTTGTTGATCTATTTCCTGTTATGTAGGTCATCTCCTAACTTCATAGAGTATGTGATGACGCTCCTCCATCATGGTGAACTTTTTGAGTTAGGTCCACACCGCTTTTCCTGGGCTTGTATTCACATCCAACCCAAGAAGCATACCTTTGAAATCTGCTTTGAGGTAGATGGATTCCTCACAGACGGCACCTTGTCCTCCTGGTTGCTAAAGGTTGGATACACTGGGGCCTTCAGAGGGAAAGCGGCACAGGGACTGGATTGGTAGAAGGACACACATTGGAGCTCTGTATTTTAGTATTTACCTTCCTCCTCCACCTCATATGCCTTCCTGTGCCCTGCCATGTTTTCGCTGTCTCTATATGCGAGCCTTTAAGACACATATTACTAGTGCAGTGCGCTTTCTTCTAATTTTCTTGCCCAAGCTTTGATTTTCTAAGGCCAGACATTAATTTAACTTCCTCAGTACCAGAGTTTCTGTCTTTCTATCAGAGAAAAAATATGTTGTAAAACTGAGAGAGCTTTTTTGAAGAAAAAAAAAGAAGTTTTTCAATCTGTTGGCACTTCTCAGGTTTTTATTTCAACCTGCTTAGCGCTCGGCTTTCAGCGTGGCAAAAGAGGTGTTGCATAAATGACAGCGTATCCTTGACAGCCACTTTGTGCATGCTAAAAGCCTTCTCCTGAGTTAGTGTTGATATTAATGATCCCACTCAGTGTTTTTTGAAGTGCTTGGATGTTGAGCTGCAAATCTAGGAATGAAGGAGTGGCTTTGACCTTGTCCTACTTCATGGATTTGCTCTGATTTCTGGCTAATAGAGTACGCCCTATTCTTTCTCCCACAACATGCACTCAAAATAACTTTGGCATGCCCCATTAGGCAGTATCGTAATTGTTAACACCGCATACTTTGTCCTTGGCACATATTACCTCCTTCATTTAAATGTCAATCCCAATTAAACAAGGGGGCTGAGAAGATAATTGTTTTAGCTGAGAACAAGTGTGGTCTTTCATCTTCAATTAACTCTATCAGGGTTTTTGGGAACTTGCTTGCTTACTGAAATTGAACCAAGACCAACTAAACTACTTGGATTTATAGTCAATGTAAAGGTTATGTTATATGGCCATTAGTAGTATTCCAGATATTTTAAATAAAAGCCTTTAATACAAATTGAGAGATGGCAGACATGGATACTAGGTCTAAAATTAGACTAGAGTTTCTCACATTCATTGAAATTCATTTTGGGATATCAGAGCGAAGGGGGTTGGATACAAATGCAATTATGCACTTTTATGATAAATATTTGAAAAGTATATCTTTCTCCTATCATGTTAGAATTATGGTTTACTCTGTGTTGGTCCAAATCCCAATAAAGTAACCCTGTAGTTATTACATGCTAAAGTGCACAGCCTTGCTATTATCTCTCCTTAGTTTTCAAACAAGCCTTAGTGATTGTTTGCCTTCTAAACCTGCTGCTGGTTTTGTTGTTCCTGGTGCAGTGACAGAAAGTGACCGATGTTTAATTGTAAATAAAGTTCCTCCCTTCCTTCCTCTTGCATTGGACCAGGCCTGACCAAGAGTTTCCTAACTTTACTCCTCTTTCATCTGTTCTTGGATTTACCGTCATTGTCTCTCTCAGTGTATCCCACACCTAGAAGCCTTTTCAGCTGTCGGGGGACCCCAACCCTCTCTCCCTTTTGAAAGCAATAGCGCAACCATTAGGTTATGCACAGAGTGGTGCCAGCCTGGGGGTTTGGCATGTCATGGCCCACTGCTGCACACAGAGACACGCATATGTTAAATCCATTCCCAGCAGTGCAGTGCCATATGGTTGGCAAAGTGGAATGCTTCCAGGTTTAAACCACTTTTTGCAGCTGGATGACAGGACTTCCAGCAGTGGAAGGTCAAGGCAAACAGAGACTGGCATCTATTTCCTTTTTGATGTTCTAACACTTAAATATGGTATTTTCAGAGGATGGTGCTCATGGTTTGTTATTTGGTGGTACATATTATACATATGTGTGGTACACATATAATATTATATGATATTCTAGTTGCTTTCTCGTTGACAATGTGCAAAGCATCAGCAGCCCATCTAATTGCAGGTAGAGGTGCTCCTATTGGCAAGCAATAACAGTGTTGTCATGGGGATGATGTGTGGACCTCTTTTCCTGCACTGGAGTGAATCAGTAGGTAGTGCTTGACTGCCCACCAACCAAAATGTGCACAGAAGCTCTCTCTCTTGCATTCTCTCAGACACACACACATATACAGTAGCTTCTTATGTAGAACATGGCATTACCAGCAGAGAGGATGAATCAGTGCACTCTTGAGCATCTCGACGTGGAGGAGGTGCTGGAAGATAGGGTTGTCTTGGTTGATCTAGTCACTTAGCGCAGGCAAGAATGAATCAGTGGTACCTGCTTTTTAAATTAGCACTCAAAGGCCACAAATGACTCACATCATTTGCATTGCTGCTTTCTATTTTCATACTAATGTGCTGTGTGCTGAACCCCAGCCTGCTCATGTAGATTTTATAATTTTGTCTATCTTCTTATAGTATCTGTCATTCTGTATCTGTCTTTGTCTCACTTTTCTTCACCCTTCAATCTTGACCCACCTGTCTCTTATACCGCCGATCTTACAGCCTCCATGTCTGTCTACTGCCTTGCTCTCATGCCTCCCATCAGGACAACAAATGAGGTGAGGTACCAATAGAAATATCTTGGGCCCCTTACCGGCCACCCAGAGAAGCAGCACAGAGGGAAGAGGTGTAGGAGGGAAGGGATTAGATGATAATAATATGCACATGAAATGCTTACAAATTGAAAAAATGGAGAAAGAAGGTACTGCATTCTGAAGACAGACTTCATGTCTTCATGCTGAAAGCTTTTTCCAGCGTATAAACCCAAGCACTCGCTGCATCACTTCTCCTCCATCCTTCTTTTTTGTGGTGCAGCTGTCCCATCATTCAGCCTGCCATGCTATTTCAGCAGTTCTGAGAGGCCATTCTTTTTCTCTGCCTCCTGTCTAGTCTATAACTCTTACGATTGTTTTGTAGATTACATAATAATGTGTTCTGCACTGGTGTTAAAAACAGTTGGGTGTTTGTATCTAATTCAGTTTAGTTACTTTCTGCATTCAAATTTAAACAATTCTGAGAATGTTGTTTTGGTACAAGTCTTTTTCTGCCAATGCTGTAATTACAACACAGCTTCCAAACCCTGCTAAAAGTCTGTTTTTATTGATAAACAACCTAATGTGCTACCACCACAAGGTGCACTTTTAACAATCTTTCAAAACGTTTAAATTCTTGCTCATTAGAGTTTACGTTTTCTGCAGGATTATGGAAATTAGGAGCATCATTGCTGTGCCACACATGTCCACAACACATATTCTCAGCTATAGTACCACAGGCTAAAATGGATTTAAACTGGGCATGCACATTTTATTTGCAAACCACTTATTTTTTTGTCAATGTAAGACATGTTGTAAAACACAACAAAATAAATCTAATCTTGTGCCACTGAAAGGGTTCTTCATTTGTGTAATTTTTCCCATTTGGAAGAGAGTGAAGGATTGAGCCACCAAAAGAGTGGCTCAACTCTGCCATGTTATCATATCTAAAAATAAGGCCAGGGTTGTGGGAATCTTGTTTCAAGTTTTCTTCAGTCAATAAAGAAACAATGTAGTTGTATGTGAAGACATTTTTCCAAGCCAGTGTGCCTCGAGCATGACAGTTTGGCTTTAATTACATGGAGTGTCCAGTGATTTGAGGAAAGCACAGTGGAATCCTAATGACTGTAACGATTATCTCTGTGCCCAGAGAAGCCATTTGCCCGACTGGACTGTGGTGCCTGTTTTCTGCAGTTCATCCTGAAGGTAGCTGTAGCGCCCATATAGACTAAAGCTGAAAAGCACAAAGCTTTTACTTTCTTAATTCATGTGAGTCTTCATTTATGGGTTTACACTCATATAAACTAATGCCTTCCTAATGCCATAGGAAGGCAATTGTTTGTATTTGGAGTGGAGGTGGACAATTTGAAAGAGCAAATATTCTTCAATGTTTAACCAATTCAAAACGATTAAATGATTTGGAGTTCTAAAAGTATGATCCAATCCAAAAGAGTCTCTACAAGGGACAGGAACCTATTTCTGGTGTCTGATGGATTAGGTAGTTCATCTTTTTCTGTTCATCTATTTCTAGGTAGTTCATCTACAGTATTTCACATACTGTAGATGAACTACACTGTACTACACAGTAAGCACATAAAAATAATTGATAATGACCACCAGACTGAAATTCAGGAGTTTACATTGTTTATGAAAAATAAGTGATAGAAATCCCTCCATGTTAAGTAGCTTTTAAAAATATCACCTTAGGAATTTTTCCTTTCTAAATGTTCTTACTTCTCAATTTAAGTACAAGGCAGCATGAATAAATTAGGACCAAGCTTATTAAGTAAGCAAGTCTCTAAATTACAACAGACTGGTCTTCCATGCATGGTTGATTGTCAGGGTCCATTCCCTTCCACCCTTAGAGAAAAAACAAACACAACAGGGAGGGGCTGTGCGGCACTTTCAGAAAGTGACCTTAACTAACACCAATATTTTTAGAATACAATTTAACATGTTGATGAACTGTAAGCGTTTTTCTAATATTATGTTGATCCCAAATGGAAATTACATTTTTGCAACCTCTTTTACCTATTGCGACCAAATTGTGCCAAATGAGCAAATCAAGAAAATATATGTTATCAATAGAAAGTTTTTGCAGACAGTTAAAGACATCCAGTTGAAATCAGATGTTTACATATGCTGCATAAAAACATCCATAGCGTTATCCTCTGTCTGATATTCAGTCAAAATAAGCTAAGCATTTTGTAAATGCCAGAATAATTTAAAGGCATAATAAACACAGGGAATATAAACTTATGAATTGAAAGAAAGTAACAAATTCCTTAAAATATAATGCCTCTTATTCTGGCATTTAGCTGATTGAAACAAATGTTCAGTTCTTTCCAATTTTGATGCAGCGGGTTGTTTTACCACTTTAGATGCCTAAATCTACTGTTCTTCTTAGTATTCTAGCATGGATTTTTGTTTATTTCCAGTAGGATGTAACTTCAACTTGCCCCAAGTTTCTTTGCCAATTTACTTGCCCATTTTGCATTGAGGCATTACTAGCCGGTCCTTTTTATCCTATCAAAGGTCTGAGGTGAAGATCATAAAACTTAAAACGTAGCCATTGAAAGATATATTCAGAACACCAACACATCCTAACACATGTAGGATTGGTATCCTACATGAGTTAGGATGCACATTAGCACATTGTGCCTTATTAGGACAATGTGCTAATAAGGCAGTTGGAATCAGCTGTGTTGGAGCAGAAAATTATCTAAAATATGCAGGACACTATCGTTTAAGGACTGAGTGGCACCCTGGTCTAAAACAAGAGAGATACCTTGATTGCTGTCATACTCCTCCCATGCTATCTCAAGCTAACTTTTCAATTTAAGTTTTATTTTATAACTTTGTAGCTGTTCAGTGACTGACTCATTGCAATGTGACATCACAATTTTATACTTAAGGGCAAGAAATATCGAACACTCTACCCACTAACTCACCACATATCTTTTTTTCTTTCCATTCCTGAATAAGGCTAAGCATCAGTCACATCAGTTCTCAGGCCTGTGGTGTGCGTGACGCATCAAGCTGCTCTCATCTCTGCTAAGGAAGAAAAAAAAAATAATGTGAGACAGCAACAAATATGCTGGCAGGCCATCAACTAAAAAGGCTGTCTTTATGAAGCAGATATGTTTTCCAGGCAGGGTCCTTGGCAGCCCATGTGTGGACTTGTTTGGATTTTACTTTACAGACAAATTGTTCAACATTCTGTGTGTGTAAGCTTTAAATTATTTGGGTAGAGTTAGTCACGTCACTTCTGTACAGGTTGGTAACTGATTGACAAATGTACACATTGACTATGTGTAAAATTGTTTATATTAACACTAAAATATACCAAAAGGTTTTTCTGTTTCCACATATCACATTTGAGAAGTAATTTAGCTTGAACCATATGAATAAGAAGCTTCACCAAGTTCTTGGAAAGTCTGTGTTGTGAGAAGGATTATCCATACAGCTGCCGGCATGTAAATATAGATTATTTATTTTTACTTGCAAAAATCAAGGAGCTATTTTAAGAAATAGTCATGTTTATCCAAGTCTTTCTGCAGGCTCTCAGAGCCAGACATTATGCCTTAATTTGATCTCATGCAGCCACATACACAGACTGTAATTCCCATAAAAATAATTTGAGTGACACAATCCTTGCTTAATCCTTCGTGGTTGTGTGTGACCATGTGCATCTCCTGCATGTGTATAAACTTAAGCTAACCTAATCCTCTGAAATGCTTGAGATTAGAGATTTTTTTGACAATGTGGAGGAGTTGAGCATCCATGATGCACAGATGACTTCTGGATGAAGGTGGGAAAAGAGTCTGAATGACAGTGCTGGCCATACTTATCAGTACCCCAGATTTGTAAAAAGAAAAAAAAACAATTTTGGAACATAATTTCAAACTGAAAATAAAAATAAAAAATCAACCTTTAAGTACATTTATACAGCTGATTTTAAAAAATCCTATGTTAAATACTTTGCTAACTCTTTATCTATTTGTGAATACATCAGTACTGAAAGGACAATTATTGGCACCCTATCAATCCATCCATCCATTCTTAAAAGAAAAGAAAAAAAAATAACAAAGCAATATCATCTCCTACCATTTCAAAGTTGAAATAATTGACATCAAACACTCCCATATTTCTTTGGCATAAAGATATATATGTGGAAACAGGTGATAAAGGATTTGTTATGCTGTCTACCTGTTTTGCTTCCAGCGCTTTTGGAACGTCGTTGGCATGTATAACATCACAATTTTTATTTGTTTATTTCAAATAAATACAAATCGCATCACTCTTCAAAAAGACTTAGAATATGTCTTTATTTGACCTTTAAATGGGTAATAATCCAAAAGATATGGCCAGATCAATAGAAAAATGACTTGCCAGACCCAAAATGTGCACTATTCTATGACCATCCCAGACTCCAAATCTAAGAAGTGTGCTGAAGAGACGAGAGAACAATAGAGGAAACAAGACTACACAAAATCTAGAGAGATTGTACAAAAACGAATGGTTAAACATCCCTGGTATGAAGTTGTTCAGTCAGATTTACTAATAATTCTTCCAACCACTAACAAGATGGGTTTTTGTAAAATTCTCTTTGTAAAATTGCTACTGCAAAGAGAGATAAGGTAATTCATTGTTTAGGTTTTTTTCATACATCTGTACCCGATAAATATGGCAGGCATTGTAAGTGCTCAGTGTTTTTCTCACTGGTGACAGATTATAGATTATTGTGGTCTTTGTCATATTTTAATTCTCTTATGCAACATGTTCCATGTAAATGAGGAAGTAGAAATCTTTGGAGCTAAAACGATACATAATCCCTACACTCCGTATCAATTAAACCTGTGTTTCTCAGGTATTTTATCTCTCACACTAAACAACAGGTGCTCTATCTTTTGCCTGATGAGTTAATCAGGATGACTAAGTGACAACAGATGAGGTGGAAAATGGTTTGAATTGCATGCAAAGCCTTTATAGGCCTGTAAGCCACTGACCTTTACTTGGAAGGTCACCCACAGTATAAAGTGTGTGCTCTTTATCATTTGGAAGCATGCGCCGTTGTGTGTGCCCTACATTTTATCTACCCATTAACAAAACCACAATTACCTTAAATATTTCACAAGCAAATATGATATTCAAAGTCTCACAGTGAGTTCATCTGTTTACTCAGGATGAAGAGACACATTAGCACTGCAACATAAACACAAGAATAGAAAGAACAATATAAGAGGGAGAAGATGGAAACAAGGATGTTCTGAGAGAGTCAAGCAGTACAGGCTGTTTTTTTGAGTGATGTCTAATCAGCGCATCTTTCCCCTCTGAGTCAAAGATGTACTGGATGAGAAAAGCAATAGATCAGTATCTTAAGGACATTTTGCCCCCACACTCATCACAGGCTATAAAGGGCTCTGACTTTAAGTTCTCACCCTTTTCCTGTCTTTCACTTTTCACATCCCTTCTTAGCCCATTTCCTTCACAGCTATCCTCTGACCCTTTCTCCCTTGCCGCCAATGGAGTCCATGCCAGGTGGTCGAGGTTACATTATCCTCATGATTAACAGATGGTAAATAATCTACCCTGTGAGGACTTAAATTGAAGATGAGGGAAACGGTGAAATATTTGCAGTCTAGCACAATTTAAAATCTGTGCTTCTACCTCACAATGTGTTTAAATGCATTATTTCTGCCTCAATAGCTGCCCGCAAAGCACCTCAAGACCTTAACATCAGCTCAGTACCTTGTACCTGTTAGTTTTTGCACAATATTCACAAAGATGAACTGCGAGTTTCGGAAGAATTTAATTTAAAAGAACATTTTTGTAGCACTACATGTTGACATGTCTGATATGTGCAGAGATGAAAAATTCTGATCAAAAGATTTTAAAGGGAATGAGTACTATCGCTGTAAAACATCCTGAAAAAAAATGGAAAGGTCAAAGATATCACACTTTTAGGAGAAAATATTGGAATAAAACTATCATGAAGATTAGAGCATTTCTGATGTACTTACAAACTATTTCTTATCAACCGGTGTTTTAATAAAGTAGGTGTTGAAATCTTTACTAGAAAATGTCTTTAGACACAAAATGAGTGGGATATAGGTTTGCAAAAACCAAACATGCTCACTTGAGAAAGAAGCTCTAATATTGACTCTAACTATAAAAAGCAACTTTTGTGACTAAATTGTAGGCCATAGTGCCAAAATTAACAGTGACATCACCCTTGTTACCTCTTTTTGCTGGTTTTTTTTACTCTTGCTAAAATAAATAAAATCACATTTTGACTTGATAAGATTTCACAAAACTGACCTCTGAACAGATATAGTAATGTTTTAATAAAGCATCCTCTGCCCTTTGCCATTAGTAAACAAGAATGCAAGCTACATATTTACAATTTAAACGATTAAAATTTACTATTGGCATAATGAATTTAGTTTGGGTTTTTAAACAAAGACTTCTACACACGTATGTAGAAACATACACAAAAAATCTCAAATGACCCTACAATCTACTCATAAGTCAAACTAATAAGCGTAGTCCATGTGACGAGTGGAGTGACTGTCCTTTGTGGAGGAGAGGGGGCAATTCTCTTTCACGCATCATTAGCCCTCCTCATCTTCTTGTATGCATATGTGTTCACCATCTGCTGCAGCCAATCAGAGCAGCTCATCAGTCCTGGACTACTCCAACTCCGCTTGCTGTATGATGGCATCTCATTGCTATCCCATCTCCGAGCATGAACCAGGCATGTTTTCTCACCCATTATGTTCTTCTTCTTTCGTCCATATTTCCTTTTCTTTCTTTGATGGAACGGGACAATCAAAGTCCCTCGTGTTTCGAAGAGGTGGTCCATTTGGTTTTGGAAAAGTGATTTCATTTCTCCTCTCCCACTCAACAACCTCTGCTCCTGTTATCATTTGTGGCGCAAAATAGGTTGTAATGGCCATGCCGTTGCTTTCTCCCAGTGGACGAGTGTAACTGAATGAGTTTGTGAGTAATAGGGTGATAATGGCATAATAGGTAGAAGAATTAATGTGTGCTTCCTGTCAATGGACAGATCTTTTGTGAGCTGGGTAGTCATGGTGAACATGCAGAAATCTTTTCACTTTCCTTTGGATGTAAAGAGAACCTTTTATTTCTCTGCCTTTATATGTACCATGACATTTTCAGTGATTACCTTGACAGCGTCAACCATCATAATTATTGTGCTTGTTTTGCATCAGTAATCCAACATTTCTTTTTTTTTTCTCTGACCTGGTTGATGTAATGATGGATGTGAATAAATTGTGCTTAAAATAGATAATCCTATAATGGCTGTGAGTGAGCTCAAGCTGAAAGTCTCTCCCAAATTTAGGCAAAATTATAATTGCTGTGAGCAAAATGAGCATATGGGCAACATATGTGTAGTTCACACTTTAGAAGAGTGTTAAATGTTAAACAATATCACACTTTGTTTTTCTCTAATGAAGAATCACAACTAGCAAACTGTACTCCTTAAATTCAATACGCAACAAATAAATAGCAGTTATCCAAGTGTTTCAGAGTCATAGATGAGTCATTAAATCAATGACAAGCATTATGGAGTAACCTGAGGGGTTATGTAAAACTGGGACCAGCTTTAAAAACTTTAAGATTGGCCAATGGTATTTTGTAAATTATTTTTTGGAAATTTCAATGTTTTCTGAACAAAAGAATTTTCAAATTTCAATTGACAATCAGCAACTATTGTGTAATCATAGCAAAAATTAAGTGTATTTTCTATCAGTGCTGTGTTTTTAACCAGTAATTGATCTTTTGATTTCATGTTACTAAAACTTGAGTTACATCAAACAACATGCAAATTCCTTGATATTAGAACTTAATGCACAACACAAAACTACCTTAAATACACTGAAAATCACAAAATATGCTAAATATGACACAGGGTGTACTTTCTTTTTATGGATTCTTGGCTTTATCTGGTGTTGTTCTTATAGTACCAAAAAAGTGGACTGTGTTAATTTAGGTGCAAGAATTTAGGTAGAACAGACTTACCCTGTTCTAATTCATACTGTCCAAATCTCTGTGTTAGATAGAGACCCTTATATTGCCTAATAATTGTAACTGAAGCAAGTGCCAACATTGTAGAAGTAACCCTATTTCTAATCTTTAGGATTAGCACAAGAGCAAACAATCTGCTATTCTAAAACCTAGGTGAAACTGGGAGATGGAAACTAACTCAAACCAGGAAGAATCTAGAAAGTGGGATTTATGTAGAGCAAGGGTGCCCATGTCCAGTCCTCAAGAGCTACTATCCTGCAACTTTTAGATGCATCCTTGCTCCAACACAACTAACATAAATGGCTGATTTACTTCATTCAGCTCTGCAGATTCCTGTTAATGAGCCATTCATTGATTCAGGTTGGTTGTTTACATTTGTGTTGCTAGCTGCTTGGTATGTATTGCATATGAGTTGGCTTCATATTAGAACTTGACTTGTCATGTCTGTAATGCCACTCATAACAACACACGAAGATAGTGAATATCTTCTAGTGAATAGAAACATCCTTAAAATTTTTGCTTTTCATTGTTGTTTTACATCATCACTTGATTTCTCACCAGAATAGCCAATCTAGTGAGAAATTGATTGGCAGTAAATACCTCTTTTGCTTTTGTTCCTATAATAACAAAATTGTTGGTCATTTGTATCTTTTCAAAATTAAGCTTTTTTTATTCATTTTCAACTGCTTTTACACCAGAAACAGCACTACAAAACAACCATAGAATAAATAAGCCAACCCCAAGCAAGATTAAGCCAGAAGGTTGTGGCATTTGTATTTTCAGGAGTTTCGATGTTCCGGAATGGAAAAGATTAAAAAAGGATCACTGGGTGCTGTGGTTTGACACATGAGCCGACAACCATAAGCTCCCAGTGCGTACTACTCCATAGAAAATATTAGGGAGTATATTTAGAAGCTGCCAGTGCGTGTAGCCCTCAAATGTATTATAGAGGAACTTGATATAAAGTTTTCTTCTGTCTGTGATCGGATTTTTTTTACCTCACATTTTGGGCCATGCAATATGAAGTTTATTGCTGTTTTTTTAGATAATATTTTCAGATATCTGTGATTGCATTTTCTGTTGTCATTATTATGATTAATGTGACTGCTCTATCCAAACATCTTTGCTGGTAAAGTTCATGAGGAGCTCTTTGAAATCATTAAATAGTTGATTCCTTAATCAGGATTAGCAGCGGGTAGAGGATGTCGTCTCACTCATACAGATTTTTTTAACAGCTGGAGGGCTGAAAGACTCAGGCCAGATTAGATTTTTGACAGCTATTAAAAAGTCAACAAAATGATCAGCCCACACACTGGTTGATAAGATGTTGTCAGATTTCTCTTGACAGGATACTTGTGGGATGGATGAAGTGGGCATTATGACTAACTAATCTCATCCCTAATTAGAACAAAGATAGACAGCCCCAGACTTATTTGGGTTTTCAATTCTCTCCCTGTACTAAGCATGACCTGAACAATCCTTGGCTTTTCCAAATAATGTGGCATGAGAAGTAATGTCCTTGAGGGTTTAATTTAATATTTTTGGTCTCAGGTCAAGATTGCGTTCAGATTTCAAGGATATGTTAAGTAATTTATTTTTCTGTCTCCATTTCTCTATGCAAGAACCTGAAGTTATTTTACTATGTTATCCAAATATTGATGGAAGTCTCATAAACTGAAAGATCAAACTCTTTGAAAACAGCTTGTTCGAGTTAATTATCTTTTAAGGTGATTGAAACATTATCGTCTCAGGAAAGAGCAGTGAGCCACAGAGATCTTTCAGAGTGACTATAAAGGAAAGCTTTCTATCCTGTAGTATCTATGTATAGTATTGTTGCTGCAACCACTGACATTCTCATTTGTCACCACCACTAAGCCATCACACTATTCTAAGAGCGCAGACTGTACAGAAGCTGATTTGGTCTAACAACTCTGCACTGAAGACGTCGATGGGTCAGTGTCATATTGACCCATTGATATGTTTAACTGCTTGTTTCCAGCCAGATCGACTATAAATGTTTATTGCATTGAAACCCATTGATACTTTTTGGGGTGTTGCACTTCCACAGGTAAAACATAAGTTAGCAACATTAGTTCTTAATATAAATGTTTAACACCATAAGAATATAATGAACATGTCATAGTGTATGGATTATTATCTATAATTTTAAGTATAAGTCTATATAGATTTTTGGAAAGCATGGTTTGTGGCATGATTTGTGTTTTGATACACTACACAATCCTCAACTGTGATTTACATCAAATAAAAGTTTTAATTCGACATAAACCAATGTTATCTGGTGCCAAGTGACGAGTTTCAAATAAAAAAAAGTTATTTCTTAAGAAAGATTTGCATTACATTGAACTTTAATGTAATAGTACATGCCTGAAATTCAGCATTTATTAAATCACATGCTGCAAACCAACCTGGACCTGAATATGAAAAAGTAATTGGTTGCTAAACCTAATATCTTTGTCATAAACAATTGGTAATGGGTTTTAATGTTGGTGTGGGGAAACTTTGACCCACTCTTCTTTGCATGATTGATTGATTTAATTCAACTACCGTAAATGTTTTACACTTGACATAAGTGTCAATTATTGTTTCACATGGGGTCAAGTTGGTCTGTTTGCCCTTGTCCCTTAATAAATTAAATCCTCAATTAAAATGTGTTAGATGATCTGAAATGTGTAAGTGTGACAAAAACAAGCAAAAATAAAAGAAATCTGTAAGGTGGGAAATACTTTTTCACAGTCCCACAGCTGTCAGCATTTTTATTTCTCCAGTGAGGTTTCGCAAGTGATTAATGAACATCAGTTGGCTCTGTTGCTACCTTCAAGGCAGTGATGGAGAGGCCCCTTAATCCCAGGTCTTATCCCAAAATACAGATGGAAACAGATAGGCTATATTACCACAGTGCTGTGTGTCTGTGCAGTCATAAAGAGCATGCCAATTCTGTTTACTGCCTCATGATGAATAATTGATATGATGATATAATTATTTTTCTCATGGAGTCACTTCAGCTGTTTTGGCTGTTTAGAGGGTGGCAGCAGAGAATTTTGTCATCAATAGCCCTTTAATTATGTGTGTTAACCTGATTGATTCACTGAACTTCCTGTGAGAGCAATTGACAAGACGTATATATAATTGCACACAACACTCCATCAGACAATTGTGCCTTCTCTCACATCCGCACACACTTTCCCAGTGCTTAAATTGTCTGCTTCCTAATTAGCCTAGTTTAACTGTGTTAACAGGTTCCTTCGGGTCTTTCAACTGAGAAATGAGAAAGATGTCTCATAAGATGTACGTCAGGAGGGGTAAGAGTGTGTGTTACTTCATGTCTGCATGTAGAAAACATCTGGTACTTTTAGCACCACATCATGTCACCACACACGTACATGCTTCAAAGTTTTTCCTCATGAGTCTATTCAAACCTCAGCCTTAGAAGTCTCCATTCACCTTCTCACCTCAAATATGAAATTAGCCACATGCTTGAAGGCACACACCGTACAGGTCCCAGTATGTCTTGATTGTGCTTGCTGTGCCAAGTAGCACGCTCATAAGGTAGATCTCATTCTGGACGAATGTTTAATGTCCTTTTTCCCCCCCCACAGAGTTCAAGGGTTAAACATTTTCCGCTCTTTAATAACAACTTTGTCAGTGTGGTTTTCTGTAGGGATCATGTGCACTTGAAAAATATGTATGTATGTGTGTCCACTCACCACTCTTTGTGTACTGCTGTAATTGCACTCTCTCAATCAAATCGCTACCACAGTGTCTCCCCACCATGTTTCTTTGCTCTAAAAGATTGCATGTGACCCAGATACCACAAAGAGGTAACAGAGAGATGATTTATGGTCTAGGATGTGTCTGTTCATTTCCATGTTTCGCCATGCATGCTCAGTTAGCCTCATCTGTCGATGTTATACTGATAGGCATCCCATTGCTGAATACGTCTGCAAGGCATGCTGCAGGTGCCTGAGGGTTAAGAAAGCCATAAGCACACCCTCATCAAAGGCATGGCATGCATATTGTTCACGTTACAGAAGTGTGTCGGTTACCATTCGCCTCCCATCAGCACCCCTCCTGCTGCTCTCACTCTTTGCCTCTGCTTTTGCAGTCTCTGCCGGCACAGGGTGGAAAAGCCTCTCAGATTGCTCTGATTTTGTGGTAAGAGCAAGAGTGACACAGCATGAGAAAAGTCTTGAAAACTTGCTCACATGGTCCTGATTATAATTTCACTTATACTTATGTTGCATGTGAGCAAGGCCACGTTTGCAGCTTCAGACACGTCTGGCACAAATTGTAGTGCTTTTGAATAAATGTTCATGTACAGTAGTTGAAAAGTTGCACAAAACATTGTTTTTATTGAGTTGTTCCCTTCCATGGAAAGCAAGAAGTTTAATCCTTTCAAACTTTTCAACTAATGCATAATTCACTCCAATTAAGTCCATGATGTGACAACAGCAAGACTTTCATTTATACCTAAGCCATGACATTGTTGAAATAATATTTATGGAGCAAAGCCTTCCTAGAGTATTTTCTATGCTGTATTGTTATTTAAAGTAGGCTAAAGAGAGCACAACAATGAATATGAAGGCAGAGTGAGAACAAGAGCTTGGGGAAACCAGTTCAAAATGGATGTAGTATCATGTGGAAAACACATCAAACCACCACATTCATAGATATGGAGATACTGTAGTTGGAAGAATCAGATTTTATATTTTGTATAAAAGATGCAAAAAAGTTAAAACCATCTTTGACAATAAATCATTTAGATCTGAATCACATGCATATGTTATGGAGTTGTGTGGAACTAAATCCTGTCTAGGATTTGTTTGGTTATTGATGAGATACTGAATTATGCAAATCCCCACACATGTCAAGCTATGTATTTAAGATATTTTGCCTGTTATGTGCATACTAATGATCAGCACCCAGACAAAAATGGTTTAGTTGCAGGTTAGAAACCCATTACCAGCAACTGGCTTCAGATGGACACTGAATGGGTAGTGATTCTAGGGGATGTTGTGATTATGGATAAACCTGCTTATGACCCATCATGAGGTGTTGAAAGATATACAGCAACATAGCAGTCAAAACATTTCTCAGGGATCACTGTCACACCTCAAAGTAGGCATCATCTTCTTCTGTGTTATGTCAGGCATTTTGGCCAGACATCTTCCCCCAATTAAGGTTTGGCGATGGAAACTATAATATTTTGCACGTTATTTTTTATTTAGACATCTTTCTCATCTAAACTGTATCAGTATAGTAGAAGTGATAATAAGTCTGTGTTTCTGTTTGTTTATTTTTACCTGATTAAATCACTCAGAAATAGATCTTCTGTCATTTCAGTTCTGATAAATCTTAATCTGACAATGCTCCAGGATTTACTCTACTTCCGTAAATATGTGAAGAAATGAATTGGATTTGAAGGTAATGTTAATTTAGTCAGAATTTTGATGCACTAGTAGTTGAATTTTCATAGTGATTCTTTGTGTACCTTAATATAATGTATTGTTATATGTATTAAAAATCATATAAGCTTCAGTAAACTGAAAAATGTTCCTAAAGTTTCATCCAATCATTGAGATGTTTTCCTTCTGAGCTCGCAAGTTTCACCATTTGTTGCTTTATGTAAATCCTTGACTTGGTAATAATAAGATGGAGGATGTTTTGCAGCAAGATATCTTATAGCAAATTCCTCTTTCTCCAAATTATAGCATTTTATGACTTATTCTCTGTGATTTTGTTTATTATTGTGCTTTCAGGGTTATTTTGCACTCATCAAATTTCTTCCTGGTGCCTTTGTGTGATGGATAAACATCAAAAGTGCCAGAAACCTTTTGACATTGTTGTTTGTATCAAACCAAATAATCTCCATTCTTTCACTGTGTGTGCCCTTGCGTAGCATGGCAACATAAATAATGAGCACGTTCAGTTCTAGGTAGGTAATCCTTCCTCTAATCGGAGCTGGCACTAGGAGTGCAGCAGGCACTGATAGATGCAGGGGCCGCTTATTGGCAAGGACAGCTTGCATGCCAGCATCAACACCATCACTGATCTGTGGATAATGCAGCTGGATACTCACTCTTAGATACAACACACATCCAGACACACAACTGAACTAAACCTGCTCTGACACAACACTTCAGCAATCTCTTCATCTCCCCTTATTGATATACCTGTTTTTTAGTCTTTCTCTAGAGCTCACTCCTAGCACCAATGTAAAGTATGTCCATACATTTGAATGAATGTTTATATATTTGAAAATACAGAATCTCATTGATGACATAATGCTTCAAACAATGTAAGTTCTAATTGGACTATTTGATTTCCTCTGCCTCATCAGCTGTCAGTGATGTTCTCTGATCCATACTGCTTATTGTTTTTTTGTTTGTTTTTTTATACTTAAGCCATTTAACAATATCAAATATCAAAGACTGTTTTTCTCCAAACTTTGAAGCAGAGGGAGCTGTCAGTTTCCTTAAATGGTGCCCACAAATCTGCTTTAATATTTTTTATTGTAATGGCTATATACTGAAAGCATTTTCAATGATAGATTAATCCAAATTCTGTTCTTATTTAAGGGACTGGGCTTTTTTTTAATGAGCTTAAATACATTTTCAAACTGGTTGTATTCAATTAAAGCAAACTTGGGGGAAAAAATATTTTGAATCTATTAAGATGTACAGTATATGTCCCTTTCTTCCCCAAAAAATCTGACAACAGTCTTTATTTTAAGTTTTATATCTTAAAATGTCACATTCTTAGCTTATTGTATATTTGGTATTAGTCATCTTTGGCTATTACAATGTCAATCAGCCTGATGCACCGGTCACACTGTGACAACAGAATAAAGAATTTAGCCTAAGTCCAGAGATTTTCTCACCAGCTTTTGGTCTTAGTGGATGGTTGTTTGTCCTGTGTATCTTTTGTCGCCCTGTGATGCAACTGGTTCAGGGTGTTCCCTGCCTCAGCCGTGACCCGGTAAACTTTACGTGGGTACAGAAGAACAGGAGATAACATTTTAAACAAATATTAATCAGTCAAAATTCAGGGTTTGAGTTATTATTTTTTATCTACTCTTTTGTGGTCTAATTGTCAGACATTGATCCCTTTAATTCACTTTTTGGGTTGAGAAAATGTACTCAATGTCTTGAGTCAAATGTATAATCCAAACTTGTAGTACATCAACCCAGGCCTGGATTGGTCTTTATTTGACCCAGGGCTGGGAACAATATTTAGGGCAACATGCCCTAAATTTGGTTGGTTTTCACCCCAGAGCTTTTAGAGTGTACACTATTTTCCCCAACATAGTTAAATTAATAGATGAATATAACTTTCCATCTGTCATGTCTGTGTTTTGATGTTGAAGTAGTGTCCTGTTTCAAGTGTACTCTGCTTTTCGTTCCCTTTCAGGACTGTGCATTTATTAAGCAAATGTAGAAAATGGACAAATGGGAGGATTTTGGAGACATTCCTCTGAAACAAACTATATGTTGACATTTTTAGCATTTTCTTTTAGTCTAAAGAAACAATGTTTCAACCTCTCAAGCCTGCACACTGAGAATGTCCCCCAGCATATCTGTAGAACCATCACGTTGACAGCAACAGAATCAGCAAAGACAGATTCAAAGCGACTTCCAACATGTGTGGTGATGTGTTGCTGAAAAGACCAACATGATTGTTTAAATTTCATGCCAGCGGGGCTCTAACTGTCTCAATTCTTTTGCTGCGATCTGAGGAGTCTGAATCCGTTTAGGTCACCCTTGTCTAACGTGTGTGTCATCAAAAGCACACAAGTTTCTGTGTTTCACATTGTTATGAGAAGTATGAGAGAATGTCTGCTACACTTCCCAAAGGCCAAACAGACCAGGAGCTATTCCTGTACTCCAACGCCTGCTGATTCACCATACTCTTTTTCTTTAAGGACTTACAATTATCTTCCCACTTGAAAAACATCTTAGTGGGATAATGTGCTTACTTGGATGAAAGATTGTGTGTGCTTGTGCGTTTGTTTTTATGCACAGGCGCATGAGGTTTCTTTGGAGCCACATTCAACATTTAATCATATCACATCAGAAAATAAGCAAAACATGCACCTTTTTGTGAATGCTAACCTCCTCATCTGTCCTAAGGTAACCTGTTTCCTCTCACATTTAGCTATCATGCTGCTTAGGCAAGATTTGCCCCCCATTGGTATCTGCGTCATGAATGCTTTGTGTGAAAATCAGATTGTTCATGAAATGAAGAATGTGACTTTATTTCTAAGTCATATTAGACAATGTTTGCTTTGGTGTTTGGAAAGGCATGCAGGTACCTCATTCCGACCTGACCTGATTTCTCATCTACACAAGCTGGCAGGATTAAAGTCTCTTATCTTGAGGAGAAAATTTTAAATAACCTCATGGCAAAATCTTTGTCCAGTCAGCTCAGACTGACTTAATCTTGTTCTCCAGAGCACACATCAGCATCAGCAGTTAATACTGGCATGGCTGCTTGCATGCTATAAAAATGTCTGTGCTTATTTATTTAAAAAGGAATTTTAAAATATATGGTCTGGGGATATTCTTGGAATTATTTGGAAGCTTTTACATGACCTAGCTACAATAAAAGAGCATAAAAAATGAAGCCAAAACGTATCACTACTAATAATTCTGACTGATTTTCTTAGATATGCAGGTTCAAACCAGGGAATGGCTAATTGTTTTTTATGTTATTTCTGAATCTGGGTATTGGAAATTGTATGCCCGCATCAAACACTGCTGACATAGTTCTTTATAATTATGCTTTTTGTGTTAGAGTTTAAAGCAATGTCAGCAGTCTTCTTACAAAATGCCTTGCAAATGTATTTGTAGTAATTGAATGTGTTCACATTTCACATCTTACAATGACAAACTTCAGTGTATTTTACTGAGCTATAATGAAATCTCAACAAATTACAGTGAAGTTTGTTTTTATATAACAAAATATTTTAAAAATGTGCTATAAATAATGTAAAGGAAGACCTGTTATTAAGAAATGGTTTTAGGGTTATGACATTTTTCATTGGCTCATCCTCCAAACACTGCTGTTTCTTTAACTGTACCTCATAACATTCACTAGACTGTGTTATTTAGCTGTTAGAGATTGTGTTAGGTCTAATGCTCTGGCCAATACTGGTTGTAAAATAAACACACTTTTGCTGCTGGCTGAATGCTAGACATCCTTTCATTCAGGAAAATGAAGATCTGTTTCTTCATTTGTGTGTTTTTATCTGAGCCGCTGTTTGAGCAGCGTGTGGTTGAGCCTTGAGGTTTCTTTGTGTCTAAGTATATCTGGTGTTTTATGGAACATTTCACAGTGTCTGTGGTTACTCCTATTGGGCAGTTCCCCAGTTGAGCTGTGGTTAAAAATGTGAACAAGGAATATATGGGTCTGTTTTCCTGCTTTGGCTAACTTTAGCTTGGTTGAGGCAGACAGATGTTTGATTAGTAGAGCAAAAGTGGACCGCTCTGTTTTCTTTGTGGTTAGAAATATGGAGGGCCACACTGGTTGAAGCTGACTTACTCAGCGCACTGGTTTTCTGTCGTTTTAAAATTGCATAACCAGGTTCTCCCATTGGATTTGACTGGGTGTGTGACTCTGAGACCAAAATAAAATTCTGTCATATTACATTAAATAATAATCAGAGCATACACGAGAAAGAGAGAGAGAGAGAGGACGGAAAAAGGATCACACGAGACAAATTAGCTTTTAGTAAAAAATATTTATTGGTCAGGCTCATAAAAGACACTGCTGTTAAATATATTGTGCTATTTTATGTCTATTTTGAATTATGAAAAAGTGTGAGGACAATTATTAGCTGCTTGAGCAGATGTTTTTATTTCCCTTCAATGATTAATGCACTGCCTAATTATATTTATAGTTGCAAACATATTTCTCCAGATTACAAATTATAAATTTGAAGTACTTATTAAACCATAAAAGAAATGTAAGCGCTTCCCCCCCATATGCAGTCTGTTTTGTTTGTTTTACAGCACACACAATTTATGCTTAGAGTAACAGTGCATCTAGACTTTGCAGAATTGATCACAGCACCAGAGAGGTTGCAATGTGTATTGGCCATCAAGTTTCATTTAAGTGTGCAGTTCTTAGCTGTGTTGTTGGAAATTCATACAAGAACATATAAATGCATACATGACATTTTCTTGCCACAGGCCTCCATGCACATGCAGCACCGACACATTTGCATGCATTTCCATCTCTCACGCAGTTTCAGACTATTCGGCAGACATTAATTGCTGCTCCCTGGGGGCTGCGTGTCGAAGAAGTGGGAACATATTCATCAGAGAACCAAAAAAGGCGAGAGCATAAAGGAGGAATAATTGTTAGCTTTGTGTTTCTGCACAAAGAGGGCTTTTAAACAGTGAAAGATGGAGAGAGAATGATGGAGCCAGGTGTTGGTCAGTTAACCTCTAATGAAGTGGAGAGTCAAGCTCATCAAATCGATCCTAATTATTCCCCTGCTTTGTTTCTTAAACTGAATTGAAACCTTCCTTCTTTGTCTTTTTCTGCTTAATGTATTACTGTGAGGAGAAACAAATATTCACTTAAGCTAAACAAGAACACCTCAGCTGCTTCCTGACAGCAGCACTGGGCATCGTGTCTCCTGGGTCAGTGATTTTGTTCAACTCAGATCGAATTTGGATGGATTGGCTGAGCAAGATCCCTTAGAAACTTAACAGACAAATCACCATTGGCTCTTTGTTAATGATGCGGCTTCTCTCGTAAAGAACTACTAAACCACTGCAAGCAGTAGTGACTCTGGTATTATACGTATCAGCATTTTGCAGGGCCAGAAAAAAGAATGACTTTATGACGGACACTAACAAGCAGTAATGTTGTTTAAAGATTTTAGACAAAACAGAATTTCAGCATTCAAGCCCTTGCAAACTCAAAGTAAGAAGCAAGAATTGCTTGCTTCTTACTTTCAGATGATACTGTCACCACTATGTTTCACTGTCAGGGTTGTGTGTTCAGAGAGCGAAACAATATTCGTTTTATGGCACACTTTGTTTTTAATTTTAATCCAATCACCTTCTTTGACATGTTTTCTCTGTCGTCCATACGGCTTGAAAACTTCCTATGGCTTTCTTTTAACAACTATCTGCTTGGCACTGCTTCATCAAAGCCAGATTTATGAACTGTGCAGCTATTAGCTGTTCTGTGTCAGATTCTCTCACTTGTCCAAGATCATTTTATTGATATAATGTCATAAAAATGGCTCCACATTGGGTTGTTGGTTGTTTCTTTGCAGATCCTTCAGAGTCCTCATGGGCTTTATGGCTCCATCTTTGTGCCTTATTCTTGTCATTTTTAGACGCTAAATGCGGTAGAGCTCCATGAGATGTCCAAAACTTGAGATTATGTTTTACATCCAAACCCTGCTTTAAACTTCTCCTCAACTTTCGAAATGAGCAGCGAAAGTTGCTCATTGCGAAATGGGTTCTTTGGTCTTCTTAATGCAGTTTGTTTGCTCTTGTTGTCATCAGTTGGGTTACTGATGACAACAAGCTACGAATGTTTTTAAATGTCCTAAAATACTGCGATACTTCACAACTGCCCAAATAATTTACTGTTGTCTTGATACAGGTGTTGGATTTGAATCGTAGCCCAGTGCCTTTCTGTTGGAGTTTTAATGTTCTCCCTGTGCGTGTTTGGGTTCTCTCTGGGTACTCTGATTTCCTTCTACAGTCTAAAAATATGACTGTGTTGCCCTGTGAAGGACTGATAAACTGTCCAGGGTGTACCCTGCCTCTTGCTCTGTGATTACTGGAGACAAGCACAAGCCCCCATGCTGCTCTACAAGGACCAGCAGTTATAGAAGATGGATGAATTTCCCTACAGGAACATGTTTAATGCCTTAATACTGCTTGAAACTGAGTGAACTGTATTATTTTAAACACTAGCTTAAAATAATACATTCATTTTTTTTCTTCTTTGCAGGAAGCCTCTTGCTCAGCTTTTCTAACAATTCAGTTTCCATGCAGTATGAGATTGAGTATACCCACTGCAAGCACGTTTTAAGCAAGGACACAATGATGATGATGATGATGATGAACCGGTGTAAAAGTAAACACTGCTCCAATGGATTTGCTCGCTCTCTTTTTCTCTCTCACAAAACAGACACCCGAAGATACCTAAAACAAATGGAGTCTGTGCACTGCCAAAGAAGTACAACAAACAAAGATTAGAGAAAATACATCAATTTATCCGCCTCCGTTCTTTGTTTACTCTTAAGCTCAGCCTGGGGTGATAGGAACTGCAAACACTCGCGTCTAACTTGCCAACTATTTCCACTATTGCTGATGCTTCCTTTTCACTGAACACCCCACCAATTCTTCTGTAATTACACTAATTGGAGGATCTGAATCTGGACATTTTACAATCCGCTCGGATCCCCTGGACACAAACACGTAGAGTTTCAATCCAAGCTGTAGATGAAGTGATGACAATTCATTTGTGGTGACAGTAATAACACTTTGATGATGCCAATTATACATCAGCCTTTGTTCTTCCCTCACCAGTCTCTCAATCTGACTCTTTCTGCCTCACTTCTCTTTTCCAACATGATTCTCTGGGTTATTGTGGATATCCAGGACTTTATTGATCTTTATTTGTATCAAAAGGAAAGCAAATCCCACCTACAATGATATTGTTAGACTAATTAGCGTTATTTACTAGGAATCAGTCCATTAATTGTCGTTACTGATGGACATGTTTTGGATCTTTAATTGCATTACATTTTAAATACATAGGCTTTAATACGGTGTTTACCCATGATTTGTATCTGCCAGCTTTAACTTTGCAAGGAATGGTTACGAAATTGGGGATAATTGACTATTTGTTCAGAAAAGCCTTTGTGAGATCAGACAGTGATGTTGGACAAGCAAATCAAGCTCATACTCTCCACTGTTATTAATTCAAAAGATGAACTATTGAGTTCAGGCCCTGTGAAAGCTGTTAAACATCCTCCATTTCAAACTGTCATCCATGCCCTAATTGACTTTGTCTTTTTGCAAAGACATGTTAGAATTTAAGTCTTGAAAGTGCACAATGCAATCAGGTAAATACTGTTCTTCTGGCAACTGCAGAATTGCAGTTGCAGAGGAAATGTCAAAACTGGATTTTTAGACAGGATATGAGGAATGTGGCTTTTACTGTTTCTTTATACTCCTGGGGTAAGTCATAATTTCAGTCATTGTGCCCTAATCAGTGAATGGTGCTCAGCCGAGCTTTAAAAATTGTTCAGTTTTGTTTGTAGTTCTTCACATTTGCTGAATCGCTTGCTGATTGTTTACAGCGTTGAAGGGCATCCTATGTTTGCGATTGTACTTGTAATTCATGCGGTTGTGTCCACTGACAGCTCATGCTACACGATGCGTGACCTGCATGACTTTCACTCATAGGTGGTCTCCTCTCATCAGTTTGATTTTGGAGCTGCTAACATGCCTGCCATGTTAACATTGATACATCTGCAGGCCAGTCTGTGTCCTACTCAGGAGGAACCAACGCCCCCGTACCCACGGTAGCCACAGTGGATGGGTGGGGGGATGAACTCACGGGTGGGCCTGTGGTTTGAACTGCTCTGAGCTGTGGAAGTGATACAGTATTTCATGTGCGTGCAATAGACAAAAAATGATAAATAGAGGTTTTATTGGTGAGCTGCTATGCCGGGTGGTGCTCGCTGGTCTTTCTCTTGTCTTTTGATTGATGGCTCCCATATGTTAAGGGAGGAGGTGTTACAGTGTGCAGGTGTATCTGAAAGTGAAAATAGCACCCCCGCCCCTCTTCCCACAGGGTATCCCTCTGACAATCTCCTGTCCTGTCTCAGTATAGAGAACTGTGTGAGGATGCTGCACTGCTTCAGCCTCACACAGCTTCTACATTGAGCTGGAGGACTGCTTACAGTATCTGTAAGCCGTATAGTGCAAACACATTCACAGATGAAAGATGCAGACTCCTTTTGGTCCTAGTGAGCCTCTGTCCAGCAGGTGGATTCAAAGCTCCATGTACATGAAAGTAGTTTGACCCTGTTTCTCATCTGTCAAAGGGTCCTGACCCTAAAGACTCAGATAGCAGAAGTACAAGGTGAAAGAAAAATACACAGACAACCAGCTCTGCTCCTTGTTAAAAAAGATTCAGCTTCACTAGATAAAGATGTCAAAAATAGTGTAAAGCACTCAGCCAAAACCTCGGAGAAAAATTGATCTTGAATAAGAATTTACTCAAAATTTCACACCTATTGTAAAAACTCCTTACATTAAATTTGCTTTCTTTTTTTGCATTGCATAAATAACTGAATGCATTTTTTTTTATTCACAATTGGATTAGAACTGGATTCAAACTATAAAACTGAATTCCTTTCTGATTTTAGTTCTATTTTAGTGTCATGCATGAAGGTTTGCACAAAAGGACAGATCACTGTAGAGTCCAAGACAAACTATTTACCATTTTAATAATCCATCTGATCTATTCAGCGACATGTCCACCTACGGTGAAACTAAAAAGTAATACTCAGGGATCCACGCCACCTTAGCAGGCAAGCGCAGAGCAAAGTGTAGATAAACCATGGCTTCCAGACCAACGAAAAGGAAATATGTCACACTCTTTACCAGTGTGCGAGAGAAAATCGCTGCTGTCTTTATCGACCGGTATGAGACAGCGAATGAAAACATATCAGAAGATGTGTTCAAGCTGCCTCGATCTCTTAACGTAGTCCAATACTCAATGAACAGGAAGAATGCCAGTGTTTAAACGGCTTTGTAAAGGACGTACAAACTCTTCCTGTGAATGGCAAGGTTCTGGTCATTGGCGGAGTAAGTACATGTAACATACACGTATGCTACCTGTCCGTGTTAGCTTGCAGAGAAAAGCTACCTCAGCTAAGGTACTTTTGCTAGCTCGGCAGTAAGTACGACAATAAATATCACTATTTATCTTAGTATTACACAGAGGTGGGTAGTGTACTCAAGAATTGCAATAATAATAATAGTTGTAATGTATTTATGTTGTTTATAAATTAGGTAGCAACAGGCAAGAGCTCCGCTTATGGTTTCTTTATTGTTGTCATAGCAACTCCTTAGCAGCTGCCTAGTTACAAAGTTCACGGAAGTGTGACGTCACATGACAACCATAGCCGTGTCTGCATTCTTCGAAAGCCGAGTTTGTTAAAAAAAAAAAAAAAAAAGATTGTAAGCGAATCACGTCACAGCGCTGCATGTATTCCTGTTCTGACGCATCATATTTTGTGATGTCACGTCTCGCCCTGTTACGTAACAGGAGGACAGGTTTATACTAGTCCTTCAGTTAAAATTCTCCCTCATTTGAAATTGGTTCTAGTGGTAGCAGATTCGAGTATACGCCAGCAAGATGGGTTTCTCAATTGTACTTAGAAATGCGCTCAAGGTTATAGTGGAGGACTCTGTGATTCCTGCAATCGATGAGTTTATCCACTATATTCCAGAACAAAAGTGGGAAGATCTGGCATCTGGATGTCCAGATCAAAGCATCAGAAAAAGGATAGCAGCTCTGTTGCACTACCTGACACAGGTCTGTTCAGATGTGGTTTTGGACATCTTCAAGAACTGCCAATACAACTACAAAGAGTTGAAAGCTGTAATGGGCAACATCATTTCTCAGGCTTTTGCTCGAGTCCTGGACATCGAAGAGGACTTCCAGACAGAGAGTACGGAGATGTTTAACATGCTTTTTTTAAAACATGTAATCTCAGCGGCCACATCTCGTTTGGACAAAGAAGACCCCTCACAGTGGCTGCAGGTGAGTGTAAGATTCAATTCTTTGATGCAACATGTCACCATCTTGATCCAGGAACTTGTAGCAATGAGGAGAAAAATCGTGGAGCTGAGAAAGTCAAAACTTTCCTCAAAGAAATTCTCAGGCATTCCAGAGGATGGGATGTCTGAGGAAGACAGGAAAGAAACAGTTAGGCTTTTCGTGAAGTTGTTAATGTCGAGAAGCATCAAGAAGGCAAAGATATGTTGCTTTCCTGATCACCTGGAAGCCACTGAAAAACGAATTGTGGGGAAAATTTGGACGAAAGTTGAGAGACAGGAATTTCAAATTAAACAGAAATGCATTCCTAGTCTGTGCCACCAGGTTTTCAAGAACATCACTGAAAACATAGGTTGCTCCCCTGGAAGGACACTGGCTTTCATCGAACATAATTTAGTTGACAATGTTGTTGTGTCATGTTTTGAGCATGAACTGAAGAAGTACCAGAAAAAGAAACACAATTCTTTCAGAAGATTCTTTTCTCGTGCTATGAAAACATTGACACACAATTTTACTAAATAAGAGACCTGGAGAAGAACACCAAGAGGAGGTTGTTCCTCTGAAGATAGCAGTGAGAGTACAAATGATTACACATTTCAAGGCTCCAATGCTAAGAAGTTAAAGGTAAAATTTGCTACATCTTTGACATAAATGTATTTCAACCTGGAAAGACTCACACAGAGTGAAAGTAAGTTTACGAAGGAGGAGCATGATGAGGTGATTGGCTGGACAGGTGAGATGAAGAGTCTTCCGTTTTGAATTCATGCTCAGGCTTCATTTTGACCTGCAGAGAGAAAGTGGCTATTAGAAAGTTTATTTGACAAATAAACTTTGATGGTGCTCGGACGTGTCTCTGGTAACCTCCATCAGAGAGGATGACCTGCCGCAGAGAAGGATTAGAGACGTCTTTCCCCCAAAAATCAAATGAAAGAGGGGACCGGGACCGAGCTAAGGTCGGAAGAAATAAAGAATGCTTGAGAAGATGACCAGACAAAAAGACAAGCGTACCTGCAGAGAAGAATAGGTATAGACTGCTTGAGAATCGAAAGGGAAGAAATGGGCTGGATGAGCCTGCAAAGGTGAAGAAAAGGACTGTAAATGGGTGCCTGCAGAATAATAAATAGTACGTGAAAAGCTGAGATGACGATAATAGCAAAGGGACAATGATGCCTACGAGGGTATACGGAGGGTGCACGTAGAGGTGTCCGTAGGGCAGTGTTTCTCGGTTCCAGTCCTCAGGCCCCTATGCCCTGCATGGTTTAGGTATTTCCCTTCTGCTACACACCTGTATTGAATCTGTGGGTGATTAACAGACTTCTGCAGTAATTGATGGCTGCAGAAGAGGTCATGAAATCATTTGGATCAGCTGTTCTGGAACAGAGGCAGATCTGGAACATGCAGAGCGGGGGGGGGGGGGGCTGAGGACTGGAATTGAGAAGCACTGCAGTAGGGAAAGATAAGAATGCCTGCCAAGCCATTGAGAGGGACTGCAAAGGCATCAGGAGCCTGCCAGGGTTTGGTAGAGATGAAGCTTCATCTCACCATCACTGAGATTCTCCTGATCAGAGTAGAGAAAGAGGAGAAAGTGGATCCGAGCAGCAGGAGATTTCTCAGGCATAGATGACAAAAAAAGGAGAAGAAGAATAACAAAGAAGGAAGGCCAGGGATCTCTACGAAGAGGCCTCATGATCTTACGCCAGATAATGAGGCCATGATGAGGTTGTGTAGAAATCGCTGGGCTTTATGAAGGAATGATGAGCCTGATGATCGGAGGAGATGAGGAAGATGATAAAGAGTCTTACAGTTTGAATCTACGCTTCATTCAACTGTGTGAAAAAGATCAATTTAGTTACAGTTTGAAGCAACTGAAATTAATTTTTTTAAAATCCAAAGCTGTTTTTTAATTGTCAATGTGAAGCTGTGTGAAGTATTCATTTTAACATACAAAATTACATTTTTTCTCTAAGTTGTGCTTTTCAGCTCCTTCCTTATTTTCTTCCTTCACCTGCAAATAATTTAGTTTTTTTTATGACAGGTGTTTCATTTGAAACTGTTTTTTATGCATCTATTGCAGAAGATAAAAGAACAGACAAAAAGCAATAGTGCATCAACATAGTTAATAACTTAAGTAACTTAAGTTAATAACTTAACTTAGGTTATTAAATTAAGTTAAGGAGTTAGTAACTTATTAGCTTAATAAGTTATTAACTTAGTAAGCTAATAAGTTATTTATAACTTATTAACCAATGTTATTAAATTAAGTTAATAAGTTAATATTAGGTTATTAACTTATTATGTTAATAATAAATTCAACACTATTGTGTTGTTATTAGTAATGGTAATATTAAGTTAATATTAACTTATTAAGTTGATAGTTCATTAAGTTATTGAGTTATTAGTAATAACTTAATATTAAGGTAATATTAACTAGATATTAAGATATTATTAACTTAATATCATTAATTTACATATACTATAAAATATTAATAATATATTAATTATATATTATCATTATTAATTAATTATGTTACATATACTATTACATATTAATAATATATACATTATATATTATTATTAATTAAATTACATATACTATTGAATAATATATGCATTATATATATTATCATTATTATATTATTATTAACATATATTGATACTACTAATAGTAACTTAACTTATCATCATTGATAATAATTCCATGGGTTGAGTGACTTGTGGATTTGTGGACAAGAGTTGGTGACTCTTGTAGCTAATAACTCTGTCTACAAGTGTAGCTAGAGTTATTTGTGTTTCTTGTAGTGTTTCTTTATACATTTATAAAAAAATTACTTTGAATTACTTTGCCAAATTACCTTAGTAATTATTTGCAATCATATTCAATAAATTCAAATATGACTTAAATAAATGGCTGCACAGTGGTGCAGTTGGTAGCACTGTAGCCTTGAAGCAGGAAGGTCTTGGGTTTGAATCCAGGGCTCTTTCTGCATGGAGTTTGCATGGTCTCCCTGTGCATGTGTGGGTTCTGTCCAGGTGCTCCGGCTTCCTCCCACAGTCCAAAAACATGACTGCCAGGTTTATTGGTCTCTCTAAATTGTCCTTAGGTGTGAGTGTGTTAACTGCTGGAGACAGGCACCAGTGATCCCATGAGGGATAAGTCAGTCTCATGTCAGTCACTGCTCTCCCTATGCATTGCTATTTCAGGCCCCAATTATTGTTTAATATATGATGGTTCAAAAGCAGTTCTAAGCAGTCGGGTTTTTAGTCTAGACTTAAAGGAACTTAGTATTTCAGCTGTTTTACAATATTCTGGACGTTTGTTCCAGATTTGTGGTACATAGAAGCTGAATGCTACTTATTCATGTTTGGTCCTGGTTCTGGGGATGCAGAGCGGGTCAGAACCAGAAGACCTGAGAGGTCTGGAAGGTTGCTATGACAACAGCAGATCTTTAATGTATTGTGACGCTAAGCCGTTCAGTGATTTATAAACTAACAACAGTATTTTAAAGTCTATTCTCTGAGCTACAGAGAGCCAGTGTAGGGACTTTAAAACTGGTGTGCTGTGCGCCAACTTCCTGGTTTTAGTCATAGCACCAGCAGCAGCATTCTGGATCTGATTAATTTTTTAGGCACACCTGTAAAGACACTGTGGCAGTAATTAATGCGACTAAAGAAAAAGTTTCTCTAGACCTTGCTGAGACATTTGTCCTGTAATCTTGGAAATGTTCTTCAGGTGATAGAAGGCCAACTTTGTAACTCTTTATGTGGCTCTGAAGCTTCAAGTCAGAGTTCATCACTACTCCCAGGTTTCGGGCCTGATCGTTGGTTTTAGTTGTAATAACTGAAGCTGTGCGTTGTCTCTCGATTATTTTTCTCTGTGTCCAAAGATAATAACTTCAGTATTGTTTCTATTTTGACACATCCACGCATTTATTTGTTCTGAGCATCTGTTCGGTGCTTGGATGTCACCAGATGACATTATGATGTCATCTGGTGACATCATAATGATCTGTGTATCATCTGTGTAGTTATGGTAATTAATCTTATTTCCTGTTATAACCTGAGCTAGTGTGAGCAAATAGATTTTAAATAAGAGAGGTCCTAGGAATGAACCTTGGGGTACCCCACATGTCTGCTTTGATGAGAAATTACATTTAAGAACAAAATTTTGTCAATCCAATAAATAAAAACTACTATACAGAAATGCAAGCTTAATGAAAAGGTTATTTACATTTCTTTAAAATTTCTTTTACGAAATGATTTTGAGTTTTTAAAATCATTTTGTGACACTTCTGGGATTTTTGAGGGCTAATTCTAGTTTATATTTAATTAAATGAAGATTTTCCTTTTACTCTACTGTTTATTAATAGGCTGGAACTAAATAGAATTTGTGAATAAAAATCACAAGACTACACAAAAACTGGTGTAATATTATTTTAATACCAGTATAGTATAATTTACAGATGTCTGAGAAGTGACCACAGGAAAGGAGGTAAACTAGGAACATCTGTGGCTATTTTTAGACAAATAGTTGACACACAGGCACCAATGATGAGTTTTAATCTCTAATGTAAAACATCTGTATAGAAAGATATTGAAACATGAGCCAGGTATTTTGTTCATGGGCTGTTTTACTGACAGCAACAGACTCAAATATGCTTTCTTACTTGAACTGCTTCAGTTTTTGTTGTGTAATATATTCCATCAGTGTGTAAATTATTGTTAGAGATAAACATGAGGAAATGTTACTCTCAAAGAAATGTATTACAGAGGGAGAAAGTAATAAAAATATGTCATCATGTGCTTGTTTGTTACTTATTGGATTCAAAATGTGTGTAAACTCCACACAAAATTTGTTATCAGCAAATCAAATAAGGAAAACAAACTAATTAGTAAGCAAAAAGAAAGCGCTTCAAGTACATCTTGTACAGTCATATTTTAAAACAGAAAAAAAAGAAAGCAACAACCAGTTGGCCGCAATGGAATTTACTCATACTGACGAAATGAAATGATTTTCTGAGAAATATTTTTAGATGTGGGAATGTGGGGTTAAAACAACCCCAAACAGTCTGTGTGCTGCATGTTACTGATTAAATAAAGGAGTTATAGCTATCTGGCTCACTGGTGGAAGATGCCTCAAGGTAGGAGTCGAAGCCTGCCTTATAGCAGGTGATTTTGGCTGTTCATCGACGAAGATGGCTGTAAAAATCAAATCATCATCAGACTTTCCAGTTTATATGTCGGTTTGTAGGGGAAGTATTTCTGTTGCAGCAATTTATTGTTGTTTTGTAAATATTATATTTGAAACTTCTTTATTTTTGAAGGAAACATCTGAATCCACCTGTTGCTTTACTAATAGGTTTGTAAACCAGAGATGCAAACAGATTAAAAAACCTATTTGATAAAATAATAATAATAATAATAATAGTAATAATAATAATAATACTCGAGAGCCACCTGTCAGTCCTCCGGTGTTCAGCCTCTTATTTTTCCCTTCAGAATTTTTCAAGAACTGCTAAGATTTTCCATCAGCTTGTTTTTTAAACATGAATCCCATCTCTGTGTAGAAACTTCTCTTGATTGTTGGTTGTCTTAGAGGATAGAGGGGTATAATTTGCTCCACATATTACACTGCAAGTTTTCATTTTGGGTTTTGTTTTCACAACCATGCTAATTGGCAGCAACTAGTTGCTTGGCTGGAGTGTAAGGGGATTCCTGGGTGAAGACTACAGAGTTTTTTCTTTTTTTTATTTAGTGCCAGACCAGCATTACTTAAAGCTCTTTAGAAAACATCTGATAGAGTCTCTTGAGTGCTCCAAGATTGGCAACATGAATTGCAGCTTTCATGGAGCGGCTTGCTCTAATGTATTTTTGAGAACCGTATACTGTGTGTCTGTGTTTACTTGTGTAGGCGTGTGTGTCAAAGTGGGTTTTTTACATGCTTGTCAGCATATATGGGTTGAAGACTTGGCTTCACTTTGTTTTTGTGTGCCTGAGCAGTTGTGGCTGAAAATGTAAATAATTTGAAGCAGAGGCAGAAAATCAGCCACATAAAAACACAGCTGGGTGTATTTCAGAGATTTTGTTTTCCAAAGTGATGTCTCAATCCTTTGCAAAGCTATTGTAGGCTCACATTTTCACTTATTTATGTACAGATACTAGCCTATACAGCAGAAATTTTATCTTGCTTACTTTTTTAAGTGTGTCTGCCCCAGGCTTTTGTACTTTTACAGCTGTGTGATATAATTCTCCTATATAAATGTTTAGGTTTGAAGTACAATCTTTTCACAATTCTGCTGTCCTCCTTTGAGAGTTAGGGCGGAGTATTTTTTTTCCAAACTCTGTACTGAGACATTTTACTGTGTGCTGTGTAAATATAGGTTCATGTTAAAGTTTGGCTTGCAAAGGCAAAAAATAGGCATGAAGTTATCACTTCTAAAAGAGCTTTGAACAGTGGCTTTACTGTTCCTCAGAGAAACGGTGCTACAGCACTCTGTCTCCCCCATGTGGAGCCTTGTTGGATCCTGTGATTAAGTACAAGTGCTTTTCTTGTCGATGGTCTAATATGGTCATTGATATGGAGCGAAGATATGTCTGTGTTTTTGCAGACAAGGATTAATTTACATGAAATTCAAAGACAAAAAATCATAGTCTCCTATTTTTATAATTTGTTTTATGTCCTGAATGTACAGGACATAAAATATCAAACTATGTTAATAAAAAATGAGAAAAGCATTAGGTTCATGGTGCTTCATGTTGTATTTAATGTCTTTTATCATCTCCCCTCTTATTCTCTTGCAGGCATGAAACGTCCTTTCAGCCCATCGTCTTTTCCATTTCTCGATCTGGAAAGGAACAGTGTTGGCAGGAAACAACTTATTCAGATGGATAGTGAATCTTGCTTTGAGATCCAGAATGAAGGTGAAAAACTACATGACACATCACAGGGGGGCACTCGGCACTCTCCACCTTACAGACCCAAAAGAGAGCGGAAGCAGCGGACCTACACACTGTGTGAGGTCTGCAACATTCAGCTGAACTCAGCTGCCCAGGCCCAGATTCACTACAACGGGAAATCACATCAAAAAAGGCTGAAGCAAATCAGCAGTGGCAAAATGCCAGGAAACACAGGTAGGCCCCCAGGAGCTGCTTGGCTGACCACTTCTTGAGTTGCAGAATGAGGCCTAACTCAATTTCTAGCTCTGCCTAGCACAATAGAGCCATGCAGATTAACAGAATCCCACACAGTGTTCACAGTGCAGAATCACGAACCTCCCTGCACAAATACCCGTTACTGAATACAACAGAAGTTAAACAAATTGGATCCTGTTTGCAAAAATGTGTTCAGACACAGCCTTGGGGTGAGGAAACAGACCCACAAACACACTGCAATGCAATTGGAGCAAAGCAAACTCAGCAACTGAGGAACTAATTAGGAGCTCAATGTGTTGATGTTTCTAGGAGTAGAGCTCCTAGAAATGTCTCACTTTAACAGTAAAGTGATTCATGTTATTTTTCATTCTCTGCAGTGTGATTTACAGGTCTGCTGAAGATAACAATTGAATCTATTGCCTTATATTTTTGTTTGGAATAATTAACAAATCAAAAGTGTATCAAAACCTGGAAGCACTGATAAATGTTATTGTTACCAATAACTCAGAGAGAGGTGGAAATATCATGCAAAAGAAAAGAGTAAGGAACAAGTTTGCAACCACATTGTTATAGTAACATTAAACAATATATAGATAGCATGATTTCTAAATGTTGTTCTGCCCCTTTAGAGAATTTTTTATTCTATTTTTAGTAGTTCATTTAGTGTGAACTACTTTAGATTTCATGCTAAATGAACACTTCAGTAACAAATATAACATTTATACTTAGCTGATAGTTTATATGTATTTGTTAATTATTGTTACAAAATCAACATTTCTTGTATTCCATTTAATATCAAGGGGCAATTATTGAAAATCAGTTGACAAATCGCAATCAATACTGAACTTTAACAACAGATTGACAAAATCTGAAAAAAAACAAACTTTACAGGTGTAAAATTGTGGTACTTTTAAACATGTGAATGTACGATTTACTGGAGGATTTGAAAAGCGTTGCATTATTTACCTTTTATCATTTGTTTATGATGTTTGTTTATCCAAATGTTGAGATTTGCAAGAATGTAGTCAGCTTACTCGAGTCTAGAGAACAAATTTTCCAGAACTTTGTCAGACACTAAGCCCATGTGTTGCAGTCTAAATTGCCTGTTTTGGTACACTGCTGCAGGGGATGCAGAGTGCATATAAAAAGATGTGTTTTTTATGTTGGGATGTGTATAAGAGGACATGCTGCAGTTGTGGTGTGCAGATTCTCCCCGACACACAGTCACAATCATGCAGCCTTATCTCTGCTCACCTTCTGCTGACTCCCTCAGGCTGCCGGCTCTTCGGTGTCCTCGACTCCACCACATCTCCTGTGCTCTGGATGTGTGTCTGTGTATACGTGTGCATCCTGCTCGCCTGCTTCTGATATTTTTAGAATTTGTAAATGCTACAGAGTTAGTAGTTTGTGCTGGGGAAATAGAAATACATGCCTCAATGCATCCATGTCTATGTCAGCTCTCATGTCATTTGTAAAGGTGGTTTCTGTGGGTGGTATAGAGGCTAACATGTTGAGAGATCACAGGATTTTAAGAGCAACCAAGAAAATTTAAATTAGTTTTTGGTGTATATGTAGCATGCAACGTGTGCGTGTTACTCCCAGCACATTGTTTCATGTCAGCTCATGTTTGCTTTTCTCTCTGCTTCGCTGAGCTGACAGTGGGTCCAGGCTCTTCTCTCTTTCCCTTTTCCCTCTCTCCCTCTGGCATGGATACCAGACATGTGGAGCAGCCATTCTTTCGGAAAGATGAAAGTCTGAATGTCTCCGCGATTAAAAGATTTCACTCAGTCATTATGGAGAATATGCTGGGAAGCTCACTGACAAATCTGATTGGCAATAACTTCCCCAGATGTTAAAATTAGAGCCATGTTGTATAATGATGAAACATGGCTTTGCTAAATGCTAGATTTCATAGTGAATGCTCAGCTTGTTTGTGGGCTGAATATAGTTAACATAAAGCAAATCCTAAAACATCACGTTTTTTAAAGTTTTGTTACAAGTACATTCCATTTATAATGATCTTGTCACATTATTGTGCCTTGTGCTTCAGTGGGGAAGGGACACTCGAGAGCAAAGAAAGATAAGTCTATGCCAACACCTTAATATCCATTGCACACTGCAGAAAAGACAATTGGATCTCTAGATAATAGGTAGCCAAGGAATTTTGGGATGTGTGCTACAGAATAAAACAATTGGGACATAATTATTTCAACTGTAACCCAATAATAATATATAAAGATATATTTAGCTCAGCTGTCAGGTGTTTAAAACTAGAATCAAAACGGACTCTTTGACCTACTATACTTTCTTTTAATCTGGCTAAAATTATCTGATCACTTGGGGAAATTCATGGAGCACTGACATTTAATTTTATGATGGTCAGTTGATCCTTAAATATGAAAAGAAAGCAAGATGTTGAGTGGACCACAAAAATACTACTCCCTGTCCTGACCCAGTGGCACATGCATGCTTCAAAGACATGGTAGAACTTAATGTTCCACAGACTCAATTTTCTCACACTTAGACCCCTGTAGCCAGGGTTTTTCAATATGCCTGCATGCATGCCATGATAGAAAATAGTCTTCTAGTGGCTTAAAAGAAAATCTATTGCAAGAAATTCATTAATTCATGAGTGACCTTATTTACAAGATTGCATGCACTATGGGTGCGAATACAGTTTACAGTTCCTTTATGAGTGTAATATATGGCAGAGCTTTCTGATAAAACTTGCTCCTCATCTTATTTGTTGGTTCAAATTACCCATTTAAATGCTGTTGATCTTGCTCCTTAGCTTACTGGTGTTTATAGTGTTAATGTACACAATTACATATACAACACATCAATGAGCTGCTGTCCAATGATACGCTGTGTTACTTTCACCACTGTGCAGAATGTAATGTTCAACATCCATGTGTCAACACAAGAGCCGAGGGACGTTGGGCTGACATGAATTCATAATTATAACTTTTTGACAACTGTTTTGGTCATGTGTGTTTGCTTCTGTTGTGTTAGTCGTCAATAAGTATGAATGTTTTGAGTGGAAACAGATTTTGCTTTGTTTTTGTTGTGCTCTTTTGTTGTTTAATTTTTCTGATTTATTCACATTTATTGTGGTGTGAATAAATGCTAATGTAGGTAGTTGTCTTTTTTAGTGTTCGTATTGTGTTCTATGATTAACTCTGGTTTTTTCTGTTTTACTAAAGCATTGGAAACTGGATTAGAGCCAAGGATTTTATGCATGAATGCATTTGAACATCTGCATTTGTGTTTCATTTGCCTTGCAATATTCCTATTTTTCTGAAATTTTCCTTCTCTGTTTAAATGCCTTTGAACACTGATGTGCTTCTATAGACTTTGTAGTGTATATATTAGAAGTTCAGTGTGAGTATTCCTGGATATTCTATTAAAAGGATAATCATAAATGTAAATGTGGATGTTCCCTGTTTGTAGTTTCACTGGGCTGTCTTTTCCATGTGGATTTCACAATTTCTTGAAATTCAACGGGGCTTTGGAGTCATGTGCTTTTGTTGCCCTGTCCTCACCTCCAGTCCCCTCTCCTCACTGTCCGTCCCTCGCTCTTCCTCAATTTGCCCCAGGGTGCAGCCCCGCTTTGTAGCAGCAGTTCAGACTCTGAGAAAAGGTCGCCAGCCAAGCCGGGCTGACACGCAAAGCTCTGTGTAGCAAAAAACATGAGGTCTGGCATCTATAAGGCCACCAAGAGGGGACATATCTCTCAAACGCCATACAATGTTTGCGTTTACCTGGGTTATTACAGGTCAGCTTCATGTGTTTGTGGAGAAGGCCATTTGACTCTAACTATCAGCCCTTATCTGTGTTTTCTGATACATAAACCTTTACTGCCATCGCTCCTGCAGACATATCTGCTAAATGAATTGAACTGTTGGTGAGTTTACTAAATGCCAGAAAATATCAGGCTGTTTATTCAGCATCTTGTCAGTTTGGTCACCTGGCATGACCCCTTTTTCAGTCAATTTTTACTGTTTATCTCAAAGTCTGAATATAATGGAACACATTTGTCATTTCCCCTGGTTTTCACAATGTGTGTGGATATGCAGTCATTTACACCAGCCACAACTCAGTGCATTTAGATATCTATTTATGGTGAAGATGTTTTTATGAAGTTTCCCTTGAGCATCAGGATAGCGGCAAAAGTGATCAAAGTAACTTTGAATGTATTTTTGCTGTTGGTGCCAGATGGGTTTACTTAAATATTTCAGAAACTGCTGATTGGATTTTTACACACAATTGTCTCTTAGGTTTACCAAGAACGGTCCAAAAAAAGAGACAACATCAAGCGAGCAGCAGTATGTTTGCTAACTTTCCTTGTAATTAGAGGTCAGAATGAGCAGACTGGTTTAAGATGATGGAAAAGTAACCATAGCTCAAGCAACTGCTAATTAAGACAAAACATTCTCTGAATCCACAATGCATTAAACCTTAAATCAGATAAAGGAAACCACACTCAGGTTGTAGACTCTACCATTTTTGGCCCATTTTGAATGAATTTTCAACTTGTGACAATTGTGACAGTTTTTTGAATGGGGTTAAATGTCGGCTTAATTCTGTGTTGTGCAATGTATAGTAAACAATCGGTAATGAGAAGCGATTAACACCTTAAAACCAGCTCCCAATCAACAAGCATATGGTCGCTTGAAAATCAAACCTATTTGAAATTCTGGTCGCCACTCATGAGGGTGTAACTGTTGAAGTATCACCAGGAGGCAAATTTACCTGAATCTCTCACACTGTGGATGTGCCAATATAAGATCAAGAGTGAAAAAGGAGCTTTTCTGCACTTTTGTCTATGCAGATTGTCAAAGAAGCATGTTTGTTTTTACTGAGCATTGTCTCATTCTAGAGTGACCTTCTGCTCACTTCCAGGTTTTTCTTCTTCCTCTTCTTTGTAGTTTCAGATTCAAGAGTCTGACGTGTCGTGTTCCCACATGCAGTGTGAGCAGTCAGGTCGTATCAGAGCATAAGTTGTACTGTGTAAGAACATGATTTGTGGGTTGTGAATTTTTGAACTTACACGTTAAGCTGGAGCTGAATAAAACTACTGAAAATATCATACAGTATACGCCTAGATTAAGTAAAACAGATGTTTGGTTCAACAAAGTTGTACTAAAACAGAATGGAAAAACATTGCTGTTCTGCTCAATTTAAAATTGAGCTGTAGCATTTAAAAGCTAGGGTGAAAAAAAACGACATTAAAACATGGCTTTACCTTCATTTGTATTAATAGTTTAGGTTGCTGGTTGGTTTGGACACTGCAGCCGACCTGAGTAGGTATCACTGCCAATCATGATGGCAGTGATACCATCATGGTTGGCATGGTATGGTGATGAACCCACGAGTAATATACCAATACTCGTGGGTTGGTATATTTTTATGGTTTCCATTTTCTTGCTTACCAGTTTCCCGGTGTATTCTATCAGCCATTTTCTCTAATTTTCTTATTTGGTGCAAGTTACTGGCAGCTAACAATCAACTTCCCATTTTCCTACTTGACATTGAGTTACTTGCCTTCCTTCAGAGTCACACCCTGTTACTAATCAACCACCTGCTCCTCATTCAGTAATCACCTCCTTGGCATCAGTTAGTCACCTGTTGCTCAGATCTTCCACCAGCATGCGATGGTCATCCTGTGATTTTTTTTGGCTTCTCCCTGGACTCTTTTATTTTATCTTATATTTTTCTAATTTTTAGTTCAAACTGTTTATTATCCATCCTCCTGTCTTCTCTTTGTATTAGGGTGCTCTGATTCAACATCACATGACAGTTTAACTTGGGCAGTGATTGTGTCCACCATGTAAATAGGGTTGGGGTGTTCATCAAATTTTTACACACAAACACTACAATGGCCATTGTAACCTGATTAAAATCCATTCTGCACAAGCCCCACTTGAATTAGATTAAGAAGCACGTAATAAAGTAAACAGCAAGTGAAGGGAAATCAAAAGCCCAAGACAGATGGCCACATCTGTCCCAGCTTACTTAAGTGAAAATTGAAATATCTGACAGCTGTAGGTACACTTCTGTCGTTCTGCACCAATGTAAAACTAATTGCTCCATTTCTGAACTGATGTATTGAAAATAACTCTTTAGCACAAGATAGCATGACGAATTAAGTTTGTTTAAATAACTACTGCAAATCTTTATATGTCAGACTAACGCTTGAAATGAATGTGATCCAAGGTTTAAAAAGAAAAATTGACGTCTTGCCTGATTTGACTGAAAAGAAGTATGTGACTTCAGCGATCTCACAGTGAGTCAGATGGTATAATAAGCTACCTTATTTCTCCTTCCAAAATAGTCCTCGGAAGGTGAATCACAGCAAGTTCAAGAGATGATGCTTTGTACTAGTCAGCTAAGTTCTGGTAAAATCAACGTAGTTCTTTTCATATTACAATAATTTATGCAATATTAAATTTTTTTTGGTATTTGAAATATCGATTTTAAAATGTCTTTGACGTAATAAAGTCTACAGCTGATGGGTTTATCTTTTTTGCCCCAAATCCCCCTTCCATTTTGATTAAGTTTTATCCTTTTCACCCAGCGGCTGCTTCCAAAAAGCCTCATGAAAGGCTTTCTTTCCAGCCAGAGAAAAGGCCCTGCAACTCCTCTCATCTCACCTCCACCTTAGCCTTTCTCTGATCCCCATCATTACAGGCCTTTGGAAGGTCTAAATTACAGCAGAGTGACTTATTACCAACCACATCTAAGGGCAGAAATGGAAGTAAGAGCGGGAGAAGAGGTAGAATAGAAGGGAGATATAGGAGGATAAAGTGGATGGGGAGAGATGCATGAGCAACACAGAGAAGGGCTAAAGATTGGTGAAGGCTCTTAGAGACCAGTCTGAACAGAGAGAGTGGGTGGTGTCAGATGTTGAGGGGCAGACAGAGACAAACGCTCTCTTGCATTGCATGCTGGAGCAGTCTGATAATACACACATGATATATGGTGTAAAATGGTTTGCCATACCACGTAGTTCCCAAAGTTCACACGCATCCTCCATCCTTTGCATTGTTTTCGACACAAGTGATAAGCTACCTCTGCAGAGAGTCACAAAGTGTCTTTGTGGGAATCAAGAGGAGCATCCTCTCAAAGTTTAAACAGATCTCAACAGAGCTATTGTGTAACAGCCAGTGAGCAGAATAGGCTGCAAACAGTTGGAGCGTTTATTGTGTGCAGCTCGGTGGACCTCCAGAGACCCTTGCTGTGTTGTACACGTAACTAAAGTCGACAAGCGTTGGTAAACAGATGTAATCTTGGCTGAATGAGATGAGAATGAGTGTGGTGGTGTTTGTGGGGTATGCTAACAAAGCCAGAAGCAGACATCTCACAGGAGTAGGTGACATGTTGGCTTTTGCTTAGCATATATTCTAATGTTCCAGTCTTGTGCTGTGTGGGTGTTACACAGAGACATTTATTAATTGTATTGATTTCTGCCTTTAAAAAAAAATCTTATATGATGCAGCATAACATGCAAATGTACAGTGCTGTGAAAAAATATTCTCTCCCTTACAGATTTCTTTGAGTTTTGTAATCAAATAATGAGTTTATTAGCAGAACCTGACTGCATGCTGAGGAGGAAATTCAGTATTTTTTTCAGGACACCGGCCCTAGAGCATTGCACTACCACCACCATGCTTTCTTTTGAAATCCTACCTCTAATGGTACCCAGACCTTCCACAAAGTTCTAGGTTTTGTTCGTTTGTACGTAGGGTACTTTACAAAAAGACTTGCAAGTCATAAAGTTGTTTGAAAAATGTGAGACAATCCTTTGTGTTCTTTTTGGCCATCACTGGTTTTTGCCTGAAACTCTTCAGTGGATACCATATTCGTATTTCTTATTGTTGAATCATTACCAAGTCAAGTGTGACTGTTTGAGTCCACAGTGTGCTGTTGGAACGTTTTTGGCATGTTGGTCATACCAGTAAAGGCTCATCACTGTTTCATCATGTGATTAACAACTCAAAGTGTTTCAGTGGAGTTTGAAAGCCTTAGAAATGACTTTGTAAGCCTTTCTAGATTAATAGATGTTTGTCACATTTTCACAGCACTGCTGATAAAATTTGTTGTTGCTTTTAAAAATGGAAAAGTTAAACTTTTTAATTAAATGTTTGTGTCCTAATTAAATAAACTTTATGAGTCTTGAGATAAAATTTTCCAATGTTTAAGTTGAGAGACTGAATCATTAAATAATTTTAAAAAACTGCATTCCTAACACTTGCACCGTTTGACTTGGGCTAGTTCTATAGATTTTATGCAAATCAGACTATATACAACACATTTTGGTTTTTATATTCCTCTGCTTCCTACACACGCACACACAATTCCATTTAAAGATTGGGGGAGGAAACTCATGGATGATTTTCATTGTTATTCATGTATTAATTTATTCACTCATAGCTGACGTGAACCGGGGCTGTAATATGCAGATGTGTGTTCTGTTTCTCAATGGGAATTTTCCGGTCTACTGCCTTTAGCTGCCACTAATAATAAAGACAGGCAAGAGAGGTGGGGGAGGAATAGAGGAGAGGGGAGAAATAATAGTTAGAGAGGGAAGGTTGGAGTTGTCAGGATGCCTCCAGTCATCAACTAGCTCTCAGATCCTCTGCTGGCTTTCCTGCACACACAGAAACATCCAGACACAGAGAGAGACAGACACAGACCTGGTGAGATCATCCTGTGAATGATGTCGTCCTTGGCACGAAGGTGAGCCTGTAGAGGTGTCCTCCGTGTTGTTGACAGGACTCCTGAGCTGCATTGTCATGCTGTTCCATCTTGGTAAAGTAGAAAGTGATTTTAAACTGACTTTGTAACATGCAACAGGATCAAAGATATGAGACCAAACTTTTTTTTAGCCTGCTACACAAAAAACCAGCTGCAGCTCAATATTTGCCAACAAGGATACTTAAAACACTCCAATAAACTACTTCCTTACTTTTCTTTTTACAAGTTTATTTCTCAGTTCAAAAGTAGCTGATAAAAAGCTAATGTGTTTTATTTGCTGCTTTGTTGGAATTCCTCCTAAGAGTCTCTTCAAGAAAACAAACAGCTGAACAAAGTGACTTTATCCCTTCCCGAGACAAAAATGGACATACAATACCCTTTGGGTAATTGTCTGTGAGACACCTTGTTTTCTGTGTGTATTGCTGTAGTGTTGAACCCACGTTGGTTCCTGTGGGAGGATCACAGGAGTAGAACGTTGACAAGCTGGAGGAGTAATGATGTCAAGGACGAGATGCTAACAGGCAGTGAAGGATTTAGTCTATTTTCTCTCAGCTGCTGGATCTTTAGGAGATATTAACTCCATCCTGTCTGAATGATGAAACCGTGCAATGGTAGCTAGAAGCAAGATTATGGGAGAATTCATTTAGACATGTTACTGATACAGTGGCATATACTGTACCACCCAAAGATATTTGTACCCCTTCTTACATTTACCACTACAAACTTCAGTGCATTTAATCGGTATTTTATGTGGACCAACATAAAGTAATGCATTCTGAAGCCAAATGGATCATGGTTTTTAGAACTTTTTGGGGTCGATAGTACCATATAGCATTGCACCTAGAGATGCAGTTCATTTGGGATTTTTCCAAAAAAGGCCTTAGGGGGAAATGCATGCATGTATGGCGCTCTGTCAGATCTTCAGAGCTTCAGATCTTGCTTTTCACTTTACCCTTTGAACTTCTCCAAAACTGTACAGCTGACCTGTCTGATTTATCTCTCAGGTCTTCATGCTAATCTTTGCTCAGTGATATCTTCAACAAACCTTCAAGCATTGGTAGCAAGCAGTAAAGTGTGGCAATTATTACCTATGAGTAATTTTAGGCATTTTAATCTTCACAAATCCCTTAAGTTTTAGTCAATTATGGAATTTCTCCTATAATTGTCAATTTTAGACCACAATAAGCTCTGAATACTAAAATGTGAAGCAGAACTGTAATATGCATATGTGCTTAATCAAATTAAACTAGAAAATATACTTGTAGATATTTAATAGTTTAGGACAATACTGTAAAGATCACCATTGTGAGGGCTCCTCCGAGAGACCACATGCTGTTTGTAGACATAAGCAAGCATCACTTAATGTTTATAATTATAATTATAATGAAGTCCAAAAAAATAAAGACAACACAGAAAATTCATTTCTTCACTCAATTATCTCAGTTGCAACAACTGATACAATAAGTCAATCTGGGCCACCATGGTGACTGGTGTCTCAGCTGCTCAGTCAGCTCAATTTTATTGTTGTAGCACATACGTGTACAGCTAGACCCCCTCATATGGCCTGACAGAAATATTCTCGGAGCAAATTCTCTTCTTTTCTCCCAGTCAGTCTTAATGTTATTTCTGGCGTTATCTCTTCCATTAGCTTATTATGTTGACATCTAGAGCTGTCCTACACTGGCTGTCTTGCTCTCTCATCAGTAATGTTTGTCTATTCTTTGTCCAATTAAATATATGTGGCAACTTTTGTTTTCCGTAGAAAAAGAGTCTATAAAAACCTCTCTGATTATTTTATACATTGTAAACATAAATGACTTTGGTAATCCTAACTGACCAATAGGAAAGCTTAGGTCAGTTAAGTTTACCTAAATGTAAACCTAAAGACATTCATTGAAAAAAAAACATTTCTCTCTGCTACTCATTTGTAACATTTGGTGACAAAACAAACAGCTCCACACCTAAATTGGCAACACAGAAAGAGGCCCTACGCTTACTCGCAAATGTACCTTTCATCTCTCACCTGAACGGATCAAATTTTACCGACATAAGCATTTGAAAACTGATTCATCTAAAAACCAGCCAAAACCTGCATCGAATTACAGTTAGACGCACACTGATTTAGTAAGTTGGTTCATCTTCACATCTATGCTTCATATTATAAATACTGTAGAAAAAACACACAAAATGAGACAAAAATATGCAGAAGTAAAACAAAAAAAATACTTTTGTCTTGTGTCAGCATACAAACACAAAATTTTCTTGTTGCCAGAAAAAGAAAACATTTAACATTATTGTTTTAATCATAAAAATGTTGAACTCAGTTTTCTACCACTGCTACCAATGCTCAAATCAAGCCTGCTGATGTCTTGTTCTATTCTGACTTTTTAAACACACTGGGTATCTTCAGCTGAGGCCCACAGGCATGCACTCAGCAGAGTCTTCACCAGGGGCCAAATCTGCAGCATATAATTAGCTTTTAATCAGCACCCTTATTCAGGCAAGCAGTAAAGATTAGCTCAGCTTGGGCTCTGCCTAAAATAAGCATTCATAAATGTGTGTGAAAGCCTCTGACCCATCGCATCCAATCATTCACAGACAATACCGCGCTCCCTCCCTGCAGTCCTTATCCCCCCCACCCCCTAATTTAGCCTTGAGAATCCAGATTTGCTTTCTCCCTCCTCCTTCTCTCTCCCTCTCTCTACTGTCCTGTTTCTTCCCAGAACATGTTGAAAAATTCCCAAGGATGTTGGTTTAATTCTTACAGTAAATGCATAGCAACCTCTGCAGTCAAAATCCACTCAGTATCTCACCTCTGTTCAAGGGCAAAGAGAAACACAAACCTGTACGTTACCACAACAAGCCTGACCTCAATGACACCTTCTGCGCTGGAGGGTCTGTTTAGATAATCCAATATTGAGAATTTAAAATGAGCGTCTTTATTAAAAAAACAGCCGGGGTTCAAGAGCGTAACATTTTGGATGAGCTTGTCTCATCTAATCCGTGCCTCTCTCTGGGGTGAGCCGTGGCGTTTATGCCTGTAATGAAGTGCACTGAGATGAAAGCCTTTTTAATGGGATTTAGTTAAACTGGGACACAAACCAGAAAGTCAGGGAAAGGGAGAGAAACGATTCCTCATCATCACTGGAAACGCCATTGTTACTTCGTCGCTCATGGATGGCTCACTTGCAGACCATAATCACCTAATGATTACGCGTGTCACTTACTTACTGGGTCTGGGAAATGTCAATCTCAGAATTTGTTTTAATTCTCTGCTCTATGCTTCCGTTTAATTTTACCCGTCAGCTCAGGGATTTTTTCTCCTCAAATCATTCTCTGTTTCGTGAAAAAAAAAAAATCATAATGGTTGCGTCATCATGGTATCTGTGGGTGTTTAGCCTTGTTTTCAGGTGGCAACCTGTGGAGCTTGCAGTTATCAATTCACTTTAACAACCATTTTTACAAATTCTGTCCTGGATTATTTATGTTGCACAAACCGCATGTGAGTTAGATGACTTGAAAGTAGGATTTCTACAAACATCAAACCTAAAAAGCAATACATAACCACAGCACCCTCTACAAGATTGTTTCTTCACCAGAATTCAAGTTAAGGGAATACTTTCAGATTGATTGACTGGCTGTAATCAGATTAAGACTTCAAGACCTATTTGTAGAATTTTTTTAAATTTATTTAAATGAATTAATAATAAATGTATTACATTTTGTAATAAACCAGCATAATTAACATTTCAGTCCTAGTTAATAATTAATCATGAAATAATATCACACCATATGAGAAAGGGTAGTCAATGTTGGCCAACTCTCCACTTTTATCTAAACACAGACACTATCACTATAAAGTTCTCATATACTGTCTCTTATATTAGTAACCATTGTGGTTAGCATTGACAAACACAAGGCGTTGCCTTTATTCCCTGTAAAGATCTGGAGACTTCAAATAGATGCAATTAATTTACAGAAAATAACATATATATATATATATATATATATATATATATATATATATATATATATAGTAGATATATAATTTATTTTTTTGCACACCAGTAAAAAAGAAATCCATGCGTTGTTTTACTGAAGTGTCAGCCAAAGAGATGCAGTACGTGCAACAGTCACCGGGTCCAGCTCGACCAGCCAGCGATCCTGCTGCTGCTCTGATGAGTTTGGCTCATGATCTTCTTGGAGCTGCAGTGCCATATTGGTCCCCAGTTTGTTGTTCTGTCAACATCTGGTGTGCCCGATAACAGGATTAGACAAGCCCCCTATAGTCCTGCTGAAACCAGCCTGGATTAGCCAACAACCTATCTCTTCATACATGTGAATGTCGACGTGCGTTTGCGTGTGTGTGTAGATTTAGCTTAAAAGTCATCTCTCTTTGTCCTGCTGAAGAACCTACACGGCAAAGAAAGAGGGTGGGAGCAAATTCGTCTTTCCTATTATTCTGTAGAAAAACAAAGAAAAACATATTCACAGCGTTAAACCAAATATAAAACTCTCTCCAGGAGGTGAAAGGTCATATTATTGTTACATTGTGCCATAAAGAACTCTGAAAATGCTGGTGGAAAATCTGGGGACAAAGAATAAATCACAAAGTTATCTATAATAGGACACTGATTAAGGTATACATGACATGTAAGCATGAGTCCAAAATACATTGTACACATTTCTCTGGACTATGCAACCCATGGCCCCAGCCTTCTCTGCAACCCACTGCACACATCCCAGTTCCTGCTTCCCATGTATTCCCTCACTGAGAAAATATCCGTTAAAGCGACCATGCTCTTGTAACATTCCTGCAAAGCTTTGCACCAGCTAACACTTTCAGAAACACTTGATACAGGAATTTAATGGGTTTTTTTCTATTCTAAGTGAAAAAGACATTTTCAAGTCTGTGAGAGTAGATTTACTATGTTTTTTCCCCATGTTTCTGTGTGTTTCAGTGTCAAACAGAAAGGCTGGAAAGAAATCTGAACTTTACCTCCAGAAGTCAGAACAGAGTGGTGACAGTGAGAGAGGAGCTCAGCACACAGGTAAATACATCTGTTGACTCACCTGAAAGTTTCTTTCTTTGAGTATAGGGTGTGAAATCCAAAGTTTAAAAGGCAAAGCAGATCAAATCAGTTTCAGAAAGTAATGCAGCATGCACCTTATCACAGCCAAGGTTTCTTCCATTTACACAGTTTTTTTCCAGCCTAGAGAAAGTAGATTCTGAAGATAAAACATGGTGAAAACACTGCATGCATATATTTATTTTGGTTTTGCATTTTTGTCACAGTTAATATAATGTCCCACTTGACATAGAATTTCAGACAAAGATAATCTGAGTTACAGTTTAGCAAGGTGCACTACATTTATTAAGGAAAAAAGCTATTAAGAAAAAAACTGGCTTTATGTGAACATGTAGTATCCCCCTTAATGTAATATGTGGTTGTGGCACCATTAATGGCTACAACTGCAATTACTGGAGTAATATTAACATTTTCAACTGACCAGTCAGAGTGTAGATCTGAATCTGATTGAGAAACTTTGAAAGGTAATAAAGTTTGGGGTTATATCAACGAGAACTTCCAATCTAAAAGAGTTGGAGCTCATCATCACAAATTACCAAAAGCCCAGCAGCTATAGAAGGCCTTGATTTCTGTGATGTTAAAGATTTCTCTTTTTCTAAGTAAAGAAATGTAAATGTAAATATTAGCTTCATGAATAATTCATGTCTAAAATGTTATTCTTACATGGGTGTGGAATAATTTTGAGTGAAGCATCACCGAAGAACTGTTTCAGGAAGGTTTTTAAGCATAAAGGTGTACGTCAGGTACTCAATTAGATTTAGGGCCAGACTTTGATTAGCCTGCAGCAATACCTTCCATTTGTTTTTAAGTTGAGCCAATCAGAGGTGAATTGTTGGCTCTTTGTGCCTCCTTCAAGTTTTCAGACAGTGAAATTGTGGAATTGAATACAGCTTCCAGAAAAATGTGATTAATCATAACTAATTGGTGATTTAACAAGGGTGAGGGTTCTTTCTCACACAAAAATAAATTAAATAATTGGTTAAAATCTTTATTTTTTTTTTTGTTTATTCTGGTAGTTTTTGTTGGATATACAGGTTTTTTTTTAATTCGCTTTATGATTTGAAACATTTAAGTGTGACAAAAAGTACAAACAAAAGACACGCCAAGGAAGCAATACTTTTTCACATAACTTTTTTTTCCACAAAAAACAGTTCCCCCACTCCCTATTCAGTCAAGAGCTACGTTTGAAATGGCTGACAGATGTCATGCTGCAAAGTGACGATTGATCCCATGAACAATGTGTCAGCTCTAGTCATTGTGTCAGTCTGCAGTTGGTCTAAAAATCACACATTCTTCAGAAGAGTCCACAGGTCACTCTGCCTTCATCTCTCACCTTCTACATGAAGCGGGATTGATTCATCAGACTGGGAAGCTGAAACATCTATGCAGCTTTAACCTCTTCTTGACTTTCACTTTTCATGTACATCACTAATCATTTGCATTTTTACACAAAAGACTCGGTGTTTCTATGCCCTGTTAGCACAATATTCAGGATAATAAAACAGTCCCTAGTTTTAGATGCAAGGTGCATACACACAGAGTTCAAAAGCATTTTGAAGTCAACCCCTAAAAAATAAATAAACAGTTGTCTTGGGATCTTAAGCAAGATTCTATCTGCTGCATTCCTATCTGAGAAAATATGTGTAGGCATGTTGGTAATACAGACTAAAATTGAAGACGAAGAGTTAAGAGACATGTCACACTGCCAGGTTATTGACTTCCACCTCCTGAATTTCTGGATATGTCCCAGTGGGAGGAGAGCCCAGGTCAGACCCAGAACTCTCTGGAGCGACAAGACCAGAACAGACAGACCGCCTCAGGGTCCACAGGAATGAACTGAGAGGGGGCTTGGATAGAATAATGTCTGGGTTTCCCTCTTTTACCTATTCTCACTGCAAACTGATCTTAGACATGTGGAAATGGATGGATGGATTTACAGGAGACCCAAAAGTAAAGACACTTTTAAACTTGTTAATGTTACTGCAGATTGTCAAACAGAGTCATATCATTAGAGTGACTGCTGAATGGCCACTCTCTTAAACAAAAGGCATCTCTTTTGAAGAAATACTGTTACACAACATGAATGGTAACGGGAGTTACTCCTCTCACATAGAAATAAACATAACAGATTTCAACTTGCAGCTTTTCAGAGATACCATCAAATTTGTGCAGTTTAAAAAAAAACTAAAAAAACTATGATCTTTAAAGCAATACATTAATAGTGTATTACCAGCCATTCGTCATCTGACTGTAGGTCAAAATCAAAACTTTTCACCAGTGCGTATAATAAATTTGAGTTGTGTAGCAAACTTAACAATCATGTGGCCAATTGCATGCAAGTAATTTTAATGATATTTAAACATATGTGTTTGTTGGAGCAGTTGGCTTTGTACTCTAAGCTTGCAAAGTATGTATAAGTCTTTCAGCTTTTTCCTCTCTCAAGGTAATAAAGTTACTTAATTGAAGGTTTTTAGCAAAGTAAGATAAAAGATCAGAGTCAAAGTATTTTTTATTTGATTAAGAAAATGTAAAAGCTGCTCTAAGGCTGTCTGCTAAAGATTCAAGGTTTTATATTGAACTTTAAGTGACGGTGACATCATTGGAGCTGGAACACATATCAGTGCAATCAGCTGAACCAATTATGATAACGGTGCATAACAAAGATGGCTGTGCCCTCTTAATATAAAATTATAAATTAAACAGCTTATCACTCTAGCAGAAACACATGCACATTTCCACCAAAATAGTCAGAGAGGGTGAAGACTGCAGCAAGAGCAGCGAGACATAATCCTGTTTATCTCTTTAAAAAAAATCTCCTATTTTATTTTTACTGAATGTTAATTAATTGCTTTTTTTTTTGTTGTTATAAAATCATTTCTTTGGAGCTGCTCTTTTGGCTAGGCATATGTTGCATAATATCATCCATCAACCGAACTGTATTTATAGAGCACTTATGCAGTATGTCACAAAGTGCTTTGCAAAGTTCAAAAACTGACTGATCAAAAATAAAAAAGCATGATCAAACAAAGTAAATAAACAAATGCACTCAAAAAAAGACAAAGTAGATAAATAAATCATATCAAAACAGGATGGATTGAGTGGTTGCTGGATGTAGCCGGCGGGTTTTCCCCAGACAGAAATAATTCCCATCTACTCGCAAAATAACCTTAATCCAATTTCATTCTTTTAAAACTATGATTAAGGGTGAGTATTAAGTGAAATAAACTTTTTTGAGATTTATATTATGATATGATGTTATTCCCTCATCAAAAACTCACCTGGAGTGTTACTTTGATTCATTCGTAAGTGAATGAATCAATGGCATCTATTCGGAGTAGCCTAAATGCATGCTTACACAATTGGCCGCTTATTTCTCCATCTTGCAGTTGCATGCAATCCTTAGCTATAATTAGCTAACACCTGATTGAACTACATTTGCTGAGTTCATCATACAAACTACTTCTCAGTTCATAAGACTTCTCAGTCTCGGCTCATAAGAACAGTTGTAAAAGGCATACTGTGATGTCATGCCATGACCTGAAAAGGATGTGTTCAAATGTTACTTGAGGCTGACAAATTAATATTTGCAAGTGCTTTTGAGCTTAAAAATGGGGTCATATACACCCAAAATTGTTTTATATTGAATGAGAAACAGTTTGTTTTAAATCAGTATCGAAGAGCTGTAAACACTCTAAACACTTTCTGTCTCATTTTATGAATGAAAATAATCTCAGTATTTCAAACTTAGACAAGGCTTAAGCTGTGTTTCTCAAGGCTTGTAAAATGAGTGGCTGTGCGGCACTAGTGTGAAGATTCCTGCTTGGGGAAAAGAGCGGGGGGAAAATGTCCTGACAGTATAAATATTTTACTGCGAGCTGACATTCAAACATTTCATTACACATGTAGGCGTTTTGATATGCCAACAAAGTAATACTTTTTCACATGCGATGCTACAAAGTTGTCATATTTATAAAAAGCAGAAAAAATGACAGCATACCCAGAAGAATAATAACGTGTCCCCTTTTGTGAGCTTTCTTTGGGCATGAGGTCTGTAATATCGTAGTTTTAGATGCCTACTTTACGTTCACTCAGAATTAAACCTAAATTATGTGTGTTTCCAGTGTGCATAATATGTTGAAAGATCAAGTTTTGGCCCTAGATGATTCATATGCACATAAATCAACTGAAATATGTTTTTTCTGACACCTGAGATGTTAAACTCAAAACATGACGAGCTGAGAAGATGGAAAAACTAAAAGAAACTCAAGACAGACACATCGCTGTAATTGTTTTAGTACTTTCTCTTTGACGCGATGTATCAATAATGAATCAAAGTATATTCCACAGTCACTAGAAGAGAGAGTTGGTGGCTTTGTGAACTGAAGAGAGCTGCAGTGTCTTTTTCTTTCCGTTGTAAAAAAAGGAGAGTTGTTGTAAGGACAGCAGTTCATGCTCTTTACGTCTCACCCTCAACAGAACTCATCTATCTGTCTATTGTCTCAGACAGACATTGACTCCCTGTCACCCTCTCAATCTCTTATCCCTTCTGTCTGTCATTCGCCACTGTGCTTCCCTCTCCTCCACAATGTTAGCCTGTTTCTGTCAAACTGTTTCTGCTCACTGGCCGGCTCTTTGGCTCCAATGTCTTCCTTTCATTTTATCATACGTATAACCACATCTGTCTCTATGGGTGCACGCACCCCCGGCACGTTTCTGTTCCCGGACGTTTTTGATGATGACTTCACAAAGAACACACACCCACACACACCCACCCCGGTCTACGTCAGCATATAGGCATGCTTGCAGCTATGTGTGCACACACAGATGGTTTGCAGGTGTATGTGCAATATAGTCCAGTTTGACTCTTTCAGGCAATATGAAACGGTTCAGGCAAGAGTCCAGAGTCAATGTTCAGTCATCCTTGCACTGTTTGGTTTCTTTTCCGTCCTGCATATCAGAATCTGTTCCTTAAAGTGGCCTTATTCTCTCCGAGGATTATGAGTCACATTTTGGATCTTTTTATCACTGCTATTCTCTTTTCTTTTCTTGAAGGTCAGCTGGCCTGCGTCGCTGTACTTTCACCGGCTTTGAATTGTTTTAAAAATAGAATATGTTTTAAGGTTATGTTTTTGGGAATAATGATTCAGAAATTCTACAAAATAAATCAGCCACTGTTAAGCTTTCTGATATGACTCATGCTTGCACTGTAGTGACACAGTTACGCTTGCATACACATTAGATTTGCACAGTGGCGCCCACACACTGTTGCTATGTAGTTTTATGTGTGTGTGTGTGTTTACTTGTGTGTGTGTTTGTAATGTGGAGGAGGGGTGGTGGATGCAGATTGTGCATGGTCCACTAGACCCCTCCCAGTCAGAATGGAGCTGTCTCAGCTCGTCAGCATTAGACTCGCGCGGCACCATGATCTATCCCGACAGTCAGCCATGGGAAATGATGGGTCATGAAACCGCCTAGAGCTCCCCATGTGACCTGGCGTACAGGGGTGGAAGGGTGGATTATGAGGATGGGTTGTCTGATGAGACAAAGAAACAAGAAGGCAACGAGACGATGCATGCCCACAACAGCAGAGGTTGAAACCACAGACATGGTTTCATGCCTATGCACACACTGCAGGGAAATCTGAAGACTTATTCGGTGGCACTGAGTGCATGCCATGACTTTTGTGATATTTTATCACTGTGAAGAATCTCAGCTTCCTTTGCTTGTCAAATTTAGTTGTCTTTCAGTCCTTTTGTCTCAGGTTCGCTAAAAAAAATATATAAAAAACAGCAACAAATGGAGACTGAAATGTGCGCTGATGTAATGGGACATTTAACCTGTTTAAATCAACAACAAATTTAAGAGGCAAAAATTAAGACAAAAAACTGAGTAAGTGTACACAAATAATTTTAACCCAGTTTCTGATTTTAGCTATTTGCAGACATCCAAATCAATGAAAGAAACAGCTCTTGAAAGACTTCAACAGAGTCTCACACTAAATTCAACACAAATTCTCTGAGGTAACCTAGAGAGAGATGGGGACTCAAGATGTCCTCATGATCTGGTAATTGGAGATCTTTTGTGAGGTAGTTAGTAAATATTGCCAAGTAAAAGTATGTAAGACATACTTTGTAGATGTGGTCCAATTCATCATGCAGACTCATTTTTCCTGCAGTTCTTCTCACAGGGCTGGTGGAGGCCGCTGGTTGGGTGAGGCTGCACCTTCAGCTTAGTGTAATGGCAACGGGAGATTCACCAACACATACAGGGTTTTTCCGAAGCCTCATAGAATTTCACTTTTATTGTTCCTTTTCACAGATATTTTCCAGGCCTTCCGTCAGGTGCGTCAGGCGCTGTCATATTTTTAGAGAGAAGCAAAAACCCAGTGTTTCCACTATGTCATGCTCAGTGGGTAGCTCACATTAGATTATTTTCCTCTACTTATAAAGTCCTCACAGCTCCCTCAGGATGGAACCACATCTCATGGTGCAGCAGTTTCACCGTTTTGATGCTGTTTTTTTAAGCCTATTTATATGATGCTCTGATGCCACTGAACTTGTTTGTGTGCTTTTTTACTCTTCGAGGTTCACAGTTCATATGTGAAACAGAAGTGGCCTCCAGTTTCAAAAATAGTGCAAAACTAATCATACTCCTGTAACTTTTTTCATTTTGTGAAATTATAAATACAACTATGTGTATTGTCTTGGTTTTATGTCCTTGACCAACAAAGTGGTGGATAATCATGAAGTGGAGAGAAAAGTGGTTTTCAAAATGTTTGAATACCAATGCAAACTATCCACTAATATACAAAATTTTGAAAATCGTTAAAAAAAAATGCTTCTAAGTTAGCACATACAATCCGAATAAAACATCTGCACATGACAAAATGTGCAAAATAATAAAGCAAGCATTTTTTTGTCTTCTTCAAAAAGACAAAAAATGAATCTTTGTTCCTGTTTTTCCATTATCTGAATATGAAAATATTCAGTGGCTCTGCTGTTCTAGTAAAATCTGACCTACTTCATATTGGTTCTTTGTAACTTTCATTTTAATATGATTTGACCTTTGCTTTGTGTGTGTATTGCCGCTAGCCATATTTATTACATGAAAACCTTTGCTTTCAAGTCTGAATAGTCTTATCTTCACAGTACAAAGCAGCATGCTGCCACTGCCAATGATTCTTTATCTGATGCAAAAAGCACACGTGCATTCACCGACTTTATCTTTGTATTATTTATTGAGCCCAAAGATGCAGGTTCTTTCAAGGTGAGTTCCAAGCTTAGCCCAAATATAGCTATACTTCACACTCTTTTCCTTATTGTATTTGTCCACCCTTAACTAAAGTGTTGTTTCATATTATAAGCATTGCTTGTTTTCCCTTGATTTCACTGTTCTTATCTATATACCTTCTTTATTGCCTCGGGACTGTACTAACTAAAATTTCTCCCAGCATTTGCAGACATTTATGTAAATCCTCTTCCTCTTCAGCACAGTATGTGTGAATATGAGCAATCATGCAAAAACAAGAAGGCAAAAAAGGCTCTTATGTGCTAATGCATAGCCTTAAGCACCTCAGATGATAATGAGAAACAGACTGATTTATTGCATCTTGCAGTGCTTGTCTGTAGTAGTCAGAAGATAATATTTTATGTAATGTTTTAATGTCAGTCAGTCAATTAACAACCATTACTTCTTGTATTTAATTTTAAGCCACTCAGACTGCACCTTTACTGGCTGATAAACATACAAAAATCCAAAATATTCAGAGACGTGTGCTAAACACAATTTGAACAATGCATGTGGGAATAAGAAAAAACGTTTCACTTGGCAATAAAAATTCAATAATTCACCGCTCCAGATTAAATATTTTTTTAATACAGTGGAAATACAAATTAACTTCCATTTAATGAACTTGCTTTAATTGCAGTTCAGTTTGCCATGGCAGTTATTAAGGAATAAAAGGGACAATAATATTCATATTGCACAGGGTTAGTAACTGGCCTAAAATAAAGAGTGAGGAAGGGAATGATGGAAAGTTTTAGCTTCATCACAGAGAGCAGGTTATTCAAAATTGATATATTTCAATTTATGACTTGAAGCAATAAATGATGTAATAATATTAGCCTATATCCGACAAAGCATTATGATATGGGACAATGAAACATAGAAATGTTGGTGTAAATTTTAAAACCCCATATTGGTATTATGTATTAGAGCATATTTATAATTTTGCTCTTGCTCTTCATAAAAGAGCAAGGAAGTCATTAAATTCCAAACAGGTTGTTAATTTGACACCCTTAATGTTTTAATATAATTTAATTAAAATCTGCTGCTTATCCTCTTCAAAATAAGTCTGAAGTGATGACCCAGACCTTGTTTTCCCCAGATAGATAATTATTGGTCTCTAATAAAGGCATTTGTGAATTCTTAACATGGAGGAATCTATGAGAAACCAAGACAGAAACTTACTAAAATGTATTCAAATTATACTTTGAATATATTTTATAAAATGTAAGAACATGGATTTCAGCTGGAATATGCAGTTGCTTGGTGCAATATAATGTGAACAAATTTGTTTTTGACTGAAAAACTGTTCTTAGATATGAGTAGTCTTGACAATGTCTTGTAATAATTAATGCATGGTTTGTAATAAATCTATGTTTTTTTTGTCTTCTGTGGTAGAGGTGTGTATTGTGGTATGCTTTGTTTTCCAGAAATGTTGTGTATGGCCCTTTAAGATGAGCAGCCTTTTATTTTCTGAACTTTTTTTTATGGGTCTGACACCTGTTTATTCTCAAAATTGTCATTCTAATTGAACTTGACACTTCTATTTTTGTAATATGCTCGTTTCGACTGATGATTCACTTACACAGAATCAACAGCATGCATGTTATTTCTATTCTTTCCACAAATTATTTGCCATGTTGAAATATAATTTCACATAATGACTGTTATCATTTCCCAAAACAATAATTGATCTGGTCAGTTAATGTTGAACAGCTGCTGTTGTGGTTATCTGACATGGCTCATCTGCAAAGAGAAGAGCCACATTTATATCTGTTATTTAGATAGAAACTCTTGTTATACCATAATTATAGAAATAGTCGATATATCCACTTCACAGATGGCAGCAGACTGAAGTAGGCAAACACTTATCATTATAATAAACAGTATAATGATTTCCATGGGTTTTTCTCTTTTTTCCCCCTTTTTAAAACCAGAAGTGTCTGGTTATTCTTGGCAGTTGTTGCTTCATCTTGGAAGCAGATGCTCTTGTGTTTTCATTTCTTTACCACTTGAGCCATAAAGCATACATCAGGATTCCCACCTGGCTTTTGTTCACCCCAGCCAGCAGCTCTCCTCTCTTCACAATCTGTTTCATTCTCCTTCACCACCTCCTCCTGCGTTCCTCAATTCATCTTCCACTTGTGAACTCAGCCAAGGTGACGAAACACATTGATGATTTATTTATGTTAGGAAACCCATCTTCTCCTCTCATGACTCTGTCGCTTTCTCTCCCTCTCTCTCACATACACACACCTTCAGTCTGTCTCTTTGGGTGTTTGTCTATCTGTAAAACTCCATGTGACAGTGATGCTAAATGAGGTGTCCTGTCCTTTGTTGTGATGAGACTGAATGCACACGCACACACCAACATACTTGTACACGCCGCTGATTCCTCTTTTACAGCGTCATGCTGAGATGATGGCATCTTCTGGCTCTCGAATAATTCATATGATTTGAGTGTTTAACTCTCAAATCATATGTGTGTTGTTGTTTGTTTGTTTGTTTTAATATAAGCGCATCACATTATAAACAAATTTGTTGAGGAGCTTAAAGTAAAAAGATCATTTGTCCAAAAATAAAACATCTACTTGGTAAACAGATGTTGGCCCTTTAGTTCATGATATTAAACATGAAAATAAACGATACATTAAAGTCTGCAGTGCTTGTCTGTCTTCATAAAAGCAAATTTAGGGAGAGCTAATTGGAATCTTGCACCACATGCTAAAGAGGGGCAACTAGATGTACTTTGGTTAAAGTAAGTTTTGGTATTTTGACAAAAAAACTATTTAGGGAATATCAATAAGTAGTTTTTGTTTGGTTTTGAAATTTGACGGCTTCTGTGATCTATTTTGTTTTCTCTGTTTTTATTGAATGATCAACTCTGACAAGTGATGTCTGCAGTGCTCTAGATGTTGTCCTTCGTTTTATTGTGACCTCCCAGATGAGTCATTGTTGCTCTTTTGAAGTAATTTTGGCAGGTTGTCCAGTCCTGGGAAGGTTAACCACTGTTGCATGTTTTCTCCAGTTATAATGGCTCTAACTGTGGTTTACAACAGCATTAAACCTTTGAAATGTGGTTTTTACACTTTCCAGAAAGATGTTAATGACTTTGTTTTCTATCTGTTCTTAAATTCTTTTGCTCGGGGCATGTTACATTTTAGATGCTTAACCTGTTGTCAGAGAGGTTTAATTAAAGGAAGCCTGGCAGTAGTTCAGTCTTGGAGTGGCTTGCAAAATTTGACCCAAAGAAAATCTGTCAATCAGTTAATTCATGATTTAGCAAGAAGAGCTATTATTTTTACTAAGCCCCAGTCTGTTTGGGATAGCTTTAGCTTTCCTACTGTAATAATTGAAGACATATTTTCATGTTTGTCTGATATTACTGATTGGTCTAGTGACATGAGAAATTTAATTGCAACAAAACTGGAATATTAGACATTCTCTTTAAAATGACAAATACATTTTCATGCCAACATATGTGTATGTATTTGAAGCTCTGAATTACTTTTAAATTACCCTTGTATTCTAACCCATGTCAACAGGGTTGACATGGGTTGGCAGCCAGTTTTGATTGTACCCTGCATACCTGTATTTTCCTGTGTACTAGGAGGACACAGGTATACAGGAGAATACAGGAAGCCCAACCCTGAATACATTATTACAATAAAGTTTTAATTTTCTTGTTTTACTGTTGATGCATTAATGACAAACAGCCTGGTCTCTACTTTTTTAATTGATACAGTCAGAGAAGTTCTCCAGAGGTGCTCATGTGGAGTTTAGTGTCTAACATCGGTACCTGTCTTACCTGTCCACCCCATCTTCAAATTACAGCAGATCCACACAGTCAACTGTGTGGATCTGATTGCTCCCCACACCTTCTGTCAGTCAGATAACCGGCCATGCAGTTATAAGGTGTTCCTTTCCAGTGATCTTCCATTCATTTGTTTGTTTGTCAGAGTCAGGTTTACAGAAGAGAGATTTTAAGTCTAGTGAAAGATAGTGGCGAGAGGAAAGAAAAATTGACACTAAAAACAGTAGATTGACAGGAGTGGAAATAAGGGAGCTTGTGAGTTGTCAATTTGAAGTTTGGGATCTTAGTGTCCCACTTTGAAAATAAAGAGGGCGTGTGAGAGAAGTAAAGGAAGAGATACTCTGAACACAAAGAAGGAAGGGATTGAACTGTTTGTATGCAAAGTGGTGCGGGATGAAATGGCTAACAGAAAAAGAAAATTGTTAGTTTAGAGAAACCATTAGGAAGAAAGATGGATGGCTGTTTGCCTCTTGAGTCGAGCTGCCTGTCATTACCTACCAAGCATGGGCAGCAGGTTGGTAGAGTCAGCCCTAATGAGGAGGCCGGTGGCTCGAAGCTGCATAGCCAGAGTGAGCTTTCCCTCTTTTCTTGTCCATAAATTAGCCTGTCATTCATTGAATCGTGCCTTGTGGTTTTGGTTTAAAAAAATTTATTCAAATACATTTTTATCATTTGTCAGAAATGTATTTGCGTATACCTGGGCTAAAATATAAACATATGCATACTGGCCTTATTCCAAAATAACTATTTTAAAAAATAAAAGTTATTATTAGTTTTCTAAGGAATGAATAAGCACTTACTACGGCTGCTGAACTGTTACAGATATATTTAGACACATTGAAAAGTATTTTTACAAAGCTCAAAGTTGCAATAACTTTCTGTTCTCATGTTTTATTTAACAAAGATGTCTGATATTTTCCTAAAATGCACAGTCCACAATTTTAAGGAAAAATACCTCATGTTTTCCTTAGTTTTAAACAAGATATGTTTTATTTTCAGAGTGCCAGTGATGTCTCTTCTTAATAAAAAAAATAAAACTGTTGGCAGGAATTAACAGATTTTCAGCTTGGTTGAACTAGATATGTGGCATGACAGTGAGAAACTGAAAAAAAAACTGTTTTCTCAGTGAGTGAACATCATATTTGCTTTTAGCTTGTACTAAAAGCAGAACTCTTTGGGATAGGTGTTATCGCTGAGTGAAGACTGAAAGATAGCTATAATTATTCATTGGGAAGCACAGATATGTAGGAACTTACTTAACAGGACATTGCATTTTGAACAATGACACAGTGAGAGATGTGTATGTGTGATTAAGGCTCAGAGAAAGTGAGAGAGAGAGAGAGGCTTTTAGCAGATTAAAGGAAAGGTGAACATATTGCAGCAACGGTACAATGTTTTATTCCTTTAAGCTTTCAATGTCTGTCTGACCTGGAAAAAGCTTGATTTGTAAATGGTGGCAGCCTTTTTGAAATCTAAGAGTTAAGGTGAAGATATGCGTTATGTGGGGAAGATGAACAGAAATATGGTTATTACAACTAATATAAAGTGTAAGAGAATTTAAATTGTCAACTCCATTATCATATTGTGTTTTTCATGTAACAGTAGAACCCTGTTTTACATCAAACCTGCTCAGATGCATTACTGCTCCTAATATCAGTAAAACAACCACAAAAATGTAGATGTTTTTCTTACATCTGCTGATCTCAAAGTTCTCAAAGAGAAATGTGAATCACCTGGACATTTGATGTGGTTTCAAAATTATTAAGGCATCACGGATTTAACATTTCTGTATTTCCCTTTCAAAGAGCCTTGAGGGCCACTAGAAAACACAGCAGGTCAATAATACAATACAGCCTTAGACAGTATCACTACACTTGTTTATCTCTTGAGTTCCAGCTTATTGGTTCATACCTCTTTGATCTATTTATTATAGTTAAATTTGATCTTTATCAAGCTTAGATTAAATTATTCTACTCACATTTTGCCAGGGATTCATGCCAACTCCCAGAATAGAGTCCATGTGACTAAAGCCACATATAAAATATAACCATTTTATGGTGGTTATATCTGAACTCAGTTTGTTCTATTTGTTATTTCAGGCTTATTTTTCTGAGTGCAATAAAAAAAATTTAATTGTCAGTGTCATGGATACATCTAATTACATGCAAAGCACTCACCCTTAGAGACATGACTGGAGCTTTAAGTAATAACACATTTAACAAAACCCACATGAAGAGTGGAGTGAATCCAAACCTCTCATCCTTTTCCTATGGAAAAAAATGTCAACATCTCTGTGCTTTGTCTTTTATTTTGAATAAAGTTTCACCCACAACGGAAAATTCATTTTAGAGATGCAGTATATTCACTATACATTAAATATTAATTTGAAAGATGTTTTAATTCCATTCATTCCTACTGTTTATTGCCTGCAAACTTCACCTTAGACTTTACCTGCGCACTATACCTGGCACAGCACTCAATGCACCAATGTGATATATAGTAACATAAAAACCTGCTCTCAAGCAGAAAATCCTGAAAGAGAATTTCTGGCCATGAGTTTGTGACCTTAATTTCAAGTGCACTTGAGTTATACAGCAGTGACCTTAAGCAGGTCCTTCACACTCAAATACCCTCCAGAGTGTCTAAATTAAATCAGTTCAACAAAGAAAAGGTGACTAAATGTTTCTTTAATTATAGAAAGGACTGAATAACTGTTATTGATAAGTGAGCTGCTTCCATCAAAGATGGTGCTCAGTTGTTTTGCTTAAAGGGGAAGTTACTTTTTTATAAGAGGCTAGATTGATTTTCATAGTATTTTACCTCAGTAAATGAAATAATCAATTGTATATTTTTATTTTGTACATACTCTGGTTATTTTTGTTTGATAGTAAAGTTTGCTGCTTTATTTGAAACATTGAAAGCAGAATATTTTGTTTTATTTCCAGTGTTTGAGTTTTTTCAGAGAGACATACTAAGACTGTTTATACTATATTTTATACTGTATGCAAGAAGGGAATTTAGCATGAGGTGTGGCAAGGAATGTTTTTGTTTCCACCTATTTTTATTCAAAACTTTAAACCCTGAATTTGATTCTTATCACAAAGCTGGAACCTGATGGCTCAATAATATTAAGTAGTTAAAAACTAAAGAACCTAAGCTACATTAAAATCCAAAACTGTTTTCCCATGATCATTGAGTTTTGATCATTTCTGAAAAACCCAACAATTACATTATTTTTTATGCATCTATGTATGTTTTATAAACCCAGAATGCTCACGGGTCAAATTAACCAAAGATTATATTCAAAATATGTTGAATGTAGGTTTTACATATTTAATAAAATATCTGAGTGAACTCCATATACTTTGTTACTTTCTGAACCTATTTATGTTTAACATTTTTACTGTCTTGATTCTTTTTACATTTGAAAATATAATTGTTTTTATACATTTAAACATTCCTGCCTCATATTGTTACACAAAAGGTGGATGTCAGAAGTCTGTTAGATGAGCCTGAGAAGTTTGTGACCTTCTGTGAATCACTAATACTACTTAGTGTGTGCGTGAGCACATGTGTGTAGATGAGGGGGTGGACATAGAGAACAGAGGAAAGATGCAAAGATGCCCAAAAGCCATATCTAAGCAGATGTCACATGGCATTAGGGCTGCATGACACAGTCTATCGGCATCATACTCTCAGGTGACAGCAGAAATCTCTGTTTCATGCTTCATCTTGCATCCCACCTCCATCAAGTCTTAAACTGGCTTTGTCTTGAACTCCCATTTTTCTCCGACCTAACAAGTTCTACTCTCTTACAAAGATCTCAGTGCTCTGCAAAAATATTAATATAGTGTATAGTGTTGATCTATTTACTAGAGCAATACTAAGGAATGCACAACTGGGAAGTGTAAGAAAAATTATTCTTGATTTTACAAAAAAAAAAAAATCAGACGTGTGACCATTTTCTTTTCCCACCACCTTTTTTCCAACACTTTTATTCATTCACCATTTCTCTGTCTAAAATTGCATTACAACACAATTAGTTTAATCTTTGTTCTTTTTAGGTATAATTTTGTCCAGTAACAACACATTAATCTTGGCATGCTTTCTCATGGGTTCAGCATTCCAGAGAAAAGTAGAGAAATGAACCCCATTGTGGACTGATAACACAAATTCATTAAACTTTAGAGTGACAGCTTGACCTTCTCTTCTCTCCAGGGTCCTTCACTCATCACCATAGATACTTGGCTCACAGTAACTCAGACAACTTATTAATGGTCCACCAGTGTCAACTTCATTTTCACTGTCCTCCATTTACAAAAAGAAACTACTGGTTGGGCATTTCCATCTGCACTTAGTGTTGGCAGATGGTTTTGTTCTTAACTGGTTCCAAGCAAATACACAATACACAAGTAAAAACAAAGACCATTATAAATGTCCTATGTGTGCACTGAAATAATTTTCTAAAGCTCCAATGCAGAGAAACTTTTATACACTGCATACACCCCTCGAGTCATTCTGACATTTAATAACAAATAAATGTTACATCAATAAAATTAGTCACTAATATGTATTGATTATGCACTCAGCTATTCTTTCTCGTATTTTGTTCAGTTTTTCTCAAACATACAGTTAAGACCAAAATTATTCAGATAATGGTTTCACATAATATTTTGATTCTACCAACACTGGAAGCAATTCAAATGTTATGTAGCAAACCAGCCCGCTGAATTTAATAAAGAATATGTGGAGAGAGGAAAAGATTAGGGTGATGGCAAAGAGATATTGTCCTCAACATCTTAGAGCTAAGAAAAAAATAAACTACAGTATTAAAGCAAAATGTAAATGTAAAGCATTGTAAACATGGGCTGAAATTACAAGATGGCTAGTTGTGCTGAACTGTGAGGAAAAAAATGTCCAATTATTTGCTTAAAAATGTATGAATATTTTTTAATTAAAATGGAAGCATTTTTAAATGCTATTTTTACATTGTGTTATCTTTTAATAAAATGTACTTTAATACGCCCATACAAAAATATTTTTTGCATCTAAATCTGCCAGTGATATGAAAAATTTAATTGCTTTCTGCATTTACCAAGGGAATTAGTCAACTTTCAGATTTTTAAAACTCATTAACCAGATCCCCTGATATTATAAATTGAAGCTATAGACCCAAGTAGCATATGAATAAAGTTCTGCCATGTATATGAATAGCAATTCAACAAAAAAGTATGCAGGGATTGAATCTGACAGCTCTGAATTTACTCACAAATTTGCTTATGTAAAATCTCCATAGACCACCTGTAAACAAATTATTCTGTACCATACTGCTTTGGATGTTGGCTCACCACTTTATAAGAGCAGGATTTCTATGTCTTCACATGCTCAGCAGTTCATCTATTGAATTACAGCAGCGCAGTGGGACCTAAGCTGTGCCTTTTTCCACAAACTTGTGACAGACGAGAACAACACCTGTAACCATGGTGATCAGACTCAAAAAGGGTGACTGCTGAAACCTGAAAATGTGTTGGGGACATTCAAATTACAAACTTAAGTGGCTTGACTTTTCAGGGGGGTTTTTTTTTGGTTGAAAGAAAAAAGGACAGAAAATTAACTATAACTACTGTGAATGGAATCACACTGAGTCAAAAAGTCAATCGAATCATCAATTTTACAAATTATTCCTGGGCTTTTCTGCAGTTTACAGTTAAGTAGTGTATCCAGTGGTGTATTATCATCACTAACAAATATACACAGTCAAAAAAAATGTTGTTTTGAGTTTTTTAATATTTCACCAAATGTTTCAAAAAGCAAATGTCTAAGGGGGAAAAAATGATAATTCTGTTGACAATTTATTTGGATTTATGAAATCACAAGTGACACAAGAACTGAGCTTTTCAACAGGGTTTGACAAACACTTAGATGAACAAATGACTGTGATTTGATGATAGTTTTACAGCATGCAGTCCTCACAACTTTGACTTATATGGACAACTACTCTCTGACTGTTGCTGTTGACTAATTTGATAAGTATTTTGAGCAGTGGTGGCCAAATTTTCCTAAAATGTTGTTCTTATTTAGGCATAGAGATGTGATGACTGTCATGTCAACAAGAGTAAATTCATCTCTACACTGTCCCCAGCTGTAGCAAAAATCAATGACTCAATTCAATTGGCTTGGCTTCCTTAGATAACTTTTGACTTGTAGGCATTGTAACCTGAATGCATCACACTTGGTTTTCATATGTTATAATACATATAAAGTAAATTTGATTCATTTTACAGAAATGTCTGGCTAGTATAGCAAAATTTTTTTTTTAAAAAGAGTACAATTGCAACTTGTTTTTTTGCATTTTAACCTTTGATTAGAAATTTTGGACATTTAAAGTAACTGCAGCTTAATATTGCTAGGATATTTTTGATAGTCCAAATCACTACTAAATTACAATATTGTTACTTTCTAGTTATTGTTACAAAATATTTTTGCATCACACAATAAAAAATATTATTTTTGCATCTATCCAATTCTTCAATCCTGTGACTCTGCTGGACAATTTCCTATCAAAATTTTACATGTAACCAAACTGTCTCTTGCATGCCAAATACAGGTATGTGACATGAGGGAGCATCAACCTTTAAATCTTTAATACCGTGATGGGAAAATATTATAACAACCTTCATTCTTCAGTGTTTATGGGGACCTAAAGAAATTCACTCTGATTATGTTAGAATCTTTGTTTCTGGACCAACAGGATCCTGTGCTTGGCATTATAACTTTTGATTTGTTTTCAGCAATCTCTTGCTGTTTGTCATTCTCTGTTGTTTGCTGCAGTTTTGGAAACACTTTGAATTTAAAAGTTCTGTTCACGGGCATGGCAGATATCCTCAGACTAGACCGCTGAGATGAAAGTATCCTTACTATCCTCGGTGGGAGTTGTGACACGTAGCAACAAAGCTGCTTCCAGATTGTGCACAAGCTCATGAGTCTGTTTTACACCACATGTACTGCCTGTGGTGAGATCTTTCTGATCCCTCCATCCTTTAAAACCATTTTTTTGTTACAATTGTCCACAATTTACTGAGGCTTAACGTTCAGCTGCACACAGAGTTCCTGGTGACAGTCGATGTCTTGGAAGTGAATCTATGAAGATTTTTTTTTTTAGCTAGCACTTTTGATCTACTGTCACAATGCTTCTGTGCGGAGCTCTAAGTCTGAACAGTGTTAACCTAATGACACATTACAGCTAACGTCACAGTTGATTATTTTAAATTAATAAAATTACATTTTTAAATCTGATTCAACACTTTTTAAATAACATAACTGACCATTTTTTCTATTGTTGTACATTGGCTTTACTAATTATTTTGACCACTCACTTCTATAGTTTTTAAAATGCAATAAGATATAAAATCAAGTATCAACAATGTTAACGCAGCATTGAATAATAGCCACTTAAACTTCTGAGAATAATCTTCTTCATCACCTTTTTGAATGTTTTGTTTTTAATCATTAATTCACTGTCCAGTACCATGGACAGCAGGACGCAAAAAGTCAGATTTAAATTTGATTTGAACACTGTGGATGTTCAGTGTGGGCAATAAGACTTAGGACAGTTGGTTTTTATGTTCATAAAAAAAAAATCTAATTTACTAAGAAAAAGCATTGTATTCAAAATAATAAGAAAATCAGACAACACTGTTTAGTCTTATTCAGTTACTTCTAGATTCCTTGGCCTGGTTGGAGACAAATCAGAAGAGACAAAAATTAAAGAACCTAACCTCGAATAGCAAACTTCAAAAATGTCCCAGATTTATGCTTTTCTTGCACAAAGATTTAGACTAAAATCTTGTTCTGACAATTACATCTTATTAAATTGCAGCATTTCAAATGTCGACCATAAAGACATGTCTGGTGTTTATCTTAGAGTGATTACAATGTTACTTAGAAAGTGCTAAATTGGAGTTTAGTGACATCTTATTATGAATACTATTCATTAATTTGTTTTAGTGTTGATTAAATATATAATCTAGAGTGATTTGACTTGAATGCACCATGGAGTTAAAGTAAACGTCCCGAAAGGAGTCATGTTCTCTTCTAAATTAACTCAGAAAATCTGGCCTGCGTAGGTATGTCTAAAGCGTTAAGCTTCATCTGATTAAAAGCGCAGCCCCAACCGGTGTCTTCAAAAATGCAGCTCAGTGTATATGATAAGGTACCAAAACAAACCAATTTACTGCAGCTACTCTTATCATACAGGAAGAAACTGACAAAATCAATATTACAGCAGCGCCACCAGGAATAAGAGGATTTAGGCTGTTTTGTTAGTAACATATAAAAACACCTTTGAAAATGAATGTGTAGCAAATCTATAGCTGATGCTTTCAGATTTTAAGTCTTGTTCATTGAGGACAATTTAGATCGATAACTGTTGTTTTTTTTTTTTTACATTAACAGTTTTAAAATTTGCACTGATGTGCAGCTGTGTTCGTCTTCTATCCTTCAAACAAATAGGCTAGAACAAATCATTTTGGCTGAGGCTCGCTGATGTCAGGCCTGGAGTCGTTCCTGTGTTTCTAATTAGCCCTGGCTCCGACATGCCAGCCCGTAGGCCGGCGGTTGGCATGAGGCAGTGGGACAGCCCAGCTGCCCCTGTTTCCCTTGCTTTGCCTCAGGGAGAGAGATTTCTGGGACCGCTGCTGCCTCTGTGAGCGGCAACGAACAAGAACCTGGATCGGAGGAGAAAGGCGGCTCACGCCCCACGTAACACTCTGTCAGAGCCAATATTTCATGGTTTAAAAGGAACTCTCCATCAGCAGTCTGATCATTACAACCTGTCCCTGCTGCCATGCTTCACTTTCACACTTTGTAGTGCATCTGCAGACTGAGGTACATGATAACAAACTGGCTAGGAACGAGCATTGGGCATTGATTAGCAGTAGACAAGTGTGAAATTACACAGAGGCAGGTGAGACACATTGGACACAGAGAATTCAGATGCCATAGAAAGCCTTCCCCTGCAATGACGGCATGAGCACAGCAGCTGGCATTTTTGCCAAACCAGCAAATGTAGGAAAATGGAAAATGTGGAGTGTTGAATTTGAGGGGGCACAAATATAGATGGATGTGCAGTTTGAGTAGAGAGTAGTCTGCAGAATCAGAGAGAGTTCACAAAGGGGGAGAAAAGAGGAAATGAAGGGAATTTTGAGATGAAGAAGGAAAAGTTTAATAGTGTAATTAGGTTCCTGATAACACCCTAGATGATTGGTTTTGGCCCGACTCCGAGACAGCTTAGCACTGAGCCAAAGATCCTCATATCCTACGATCCCTGGTAGAAGTATTAATTCCTCTTGAAAATGTGTACATTCTGTCATGCTCCAATTATGTATGGCTTTAAACATTTTTCGTGAATGAAAATATGAAAATGTGGCATGCATTTCTGTACAGCATCCCGACACTCCCAGGTCAATACCCAATAGTAATTACTATATAGTTTTCTTCTTGTCTGTCTTCCTAAACAAATTAGTGCTTGACTTGCTTGTCCAGCCTTTCAGCTTTGGTGGAAGGATATGCTTTAATATAAGCTTGCAGTTGTGCCACAATAATCTCAATTAGAGACAATTCTCTGAACTCTGTCAAATGTTCAAATGACGGGTTGTTTTATTTTTATAACTATTACTTTATTTGCTAATATTCTCTAACAGAACAGCTGGATTTATACTGGGATTAAATTACAAGCAGGTGAATGCACTGCAATTCATTTAAGGGTATCAGAGTAGAGGAGACTGAATGCAAATTGAAGCCTTACTTTTCAGATTTCCTTTATAAAAAATATTGACAACTGTGCATCTTTTTCCTTCCACTTTACCATTTTACAACTAGTAAAGAGAATAATTGATGTTTGTGGCTATGAGGGAGAAAATATCATTTAGGTCTGAATACTTCTACAAGGCATAAGGATTTTAGACAAACACACAAACCGTTTTGTACTTATTTGTTTGGATCTGGCTCCACTAAAAGCTGAGCCAATTCCAAACCCTGGGATATTTTGTCAGCTTCACCAAAAAGACTCACCAACAAGAGAACACACTAAGGAGTAGCGAGCTGGCAAGAGAGATGGCTGTGAAAAACCATCACTCGCAGCCACTCTCACTTACACGCTGTCATGCACACAAGGCAGCTGGAGAAGTGCAGACAAATCATCTTTTTTTTAGGAGCACAAATGGAATGTTATCTCAGAAAATAATGTTTTCTCCCTCTTTATATTTAACAATCCTCGCTGATGCTTCTATCATGACTCATCTACACTTTTCCCCCCTATATCAACTGAAAGAACATAGAGGTATCTCAAACCTACAGTGTTGCCAAGTCGATCAGGTTTGAGGAGTGCCTATAAAATAGAAGCTAAGGTAAAGGAGCTTACTGAGATGAAGAGGGGGGAAGAGGTAGGACAGAGAGAAAGGGATGACAAGGAGAGTCAGAGCAAAGGGAGAGCGAGAGAAGGAGCAGACAATTGCGCTCAGCGTCTCTCCAACAAACCCATTCCTCGCCTCCTTCAGGCAAAGCGGAGCAGCGGCACCAGCGTGCGGATTTTGACTTGAGAGGAACGCGCATCGGTGGGATATTTCGAGTGGATTGGTGACCAAACATACAGAAAAGGATACATACAGCAAAAAATAAATAAATCAAGAGAGGAAAGAAGTCGCCAAGAAGCAACTCTGGCATATTTCGAGTCCCCCCCGTGACTGTACGAAGTCTCCAGGTCGCACCTGCGCGCCGTGCGTGTCCTGTCTCCCAGGGGATAAAAGTGCGTAAAAATTTTCACACCGACTTTTACGCAAGGTGACACACCGAGCAGGAGGCAGCCGGACACGCTCCTGGAAGCACGATGCTGATCGGTAAGTGTTGAGCACCTTGTGACTGCGCTGAGGCAGAGATCCCTCCGTCAGATGAGTAGGAAAGAGCCGCGTTTGTCGCCGCTTTCCGCTGCTGCTCTGGCGGCGGCGCTAAGACGACAGCAAATTATCCCCCCAAAAAGTGGCTGAATATGAAAAATGAGGATTGTGCATATTGATCTTACAAGCTGGAGAGTCACAGTGAGTCATTAATGAAGTGATTTAGCTCATCGATCATAGCAATCGGTCTGAATTATTTGCAAGTTTTATGGAGCGCTATATGCATCTCAAATCAAATGTCCGCTCCGTAACTAGTTTTTGACGCCAGAGTAACATTATTTGCACGTATCTATTGTTGAAAGTTATGGTATCAGGGGAAATAACTCTGGACACGATCGCAGTAGGAGATTTCCCCGTCACCCCGTTGTTTTAAATCTGACCAGTTCTCAATGAAAAATCAGTTCGTAAATTTCACGTTGAAGCAAAGTTATTAAGGATTTATAATGTTTAAGAAGTTTATGAGAGGTACAAACGGTCAAAAAAAAGGAAAGTAGATATTAGAAGCTGCAGCTGAATATTTAGAAGCTGCAAATAGCACTGAGCAAGGACGCTTGAAGAAAATCACATCTCCAAAGATGTTTACTATTTTTATTTTCACTTTGTTCTCTCTATTTTGAGTACATTCCGTTAACATTTTGCATTTATTTTCAGACTTTCTTACATTGCATAATCATCCTACTAGGTTTCAGAATTGTGATAGAATTTTTCAAGGTTAAAAAAAAAAATCCCGGGCAGTACATTTATATACCAGAACATTTCTTCACTTCATTTGCATGTTTAACTTAATCTTGTCTCAGATTATGTGAGAAAATGAAGGTGTACTTATCGTTTGTGTGGGTTGAGTTAATGGACCTGCTCTGCTGGGCTGATTTATGTCCAACCCTCAATCATATTTATTCCAGTTTCTGCAAAAAAGAAAAAGAAAAAAAGAGGAAAAGAGAAGAAAAATAATTGCAATTCTTTAATGCAAGTGCACTTTCCCCCTGTATGACTGAATAAAGCTTTTTACTCTTTCATTCCACTTCTCAAAGATGTGTGAGAAATCTGAAGATGAAAAGGCATAAAATGAAGAAGATTTCAAGAAATAATGCTGAGAGATTTTTATACACACATGCTCACACTCACCAGATGTCTGAATATGAATATATCTTATGTGGAGCTTTATATTACATTGATCTCATAAAATGGCTTCAATGCATGGGCAAATGTCTCATGCAAATGGAAGGCACATTAGCATTTCTTGGATTTTTTTCAAACTTTTTTTTTTTTCAAGGTGCAACATTCAGGGTCGTGGCATTCGGCTGATCGTGCGTCTATGTTGTCATAAAATGGGATTGCTTCCCTCCCCGGTGAAGGGTGTCTTCTTTGTCAGACTTCACCGGCTTTTTTCTTGTTCCAATTTAACCTCTGCTGTTGTATCACATCACAAGCAAGTTGGGTCACAGGGGAGCGCTGTTGCGGCTGTGGCATCACTGTTATACAGTTTAGAGACAGGGTTTGATTCCTGTGTGCTCTTGCTTGTGAAACTATTCAACCATATTATCAGGCTTGAATGCAATGCTTCCCAGCCCCCCACCTCCTCAGCAATCCCTCCAAGCAGACGGCAGGTTACAGTGCTGATTACAGGCTTGCCAATTTGAGAGTGGGTGACATTTTTCCTATTTGAATCCTTTTTTTTCTTCTTTTGTAATCTTTTGGATCTGACATTAGGATGGGGGGAGGTCGAACTGGCAAATCCGCACTAAAGAGGGTCCCTGGTCTGATGGGGGTAATTACAAGAAGCTTGGATTACAGCCTGTGACCTCTCTGTGGGGGCTGAATACGCCCAGAAAGCAGAGCTGGGGAGAGATTAAAAGCAGATAAGCAAAATTGATTTTAAAAGTTGTCTTGTTTGTTTAGTGACCTTACTTGAAATCTTTTAAGTTGATATTTCCACTGCTGGTGTGTTTGAAGTGGCAAGTGGAGGTATACGGAGGAATTTAATGAAAAGGCAGTTCAACTGGACTGAAAGATTTGGTCTGCTCAAACCTTATGTCCATACATTAACTCGTTACCCTCCTAAACAGAAGAAATGCTTTTCTTTAGTTTAGTTTCTTTACTTACATTTGGCTGTGGATGTGTCCGTGTAGCAAAGCATGAGAGAATAAGGTGTTAGTGGACCTCAGGAGCAGAAGGAATGAGGGTGACAGCTCTGATCTGCTTGATTTGCCTCTGTCTTTCTCTCTTACATTGATAAGGCAAATAATCCCCACTATTAGCTCAATAGGGGTCTCCAACTCCAGTCTTTGCTAACAACTGTCCTGCATATTTTAAACATGTCCATGTTCCAACCTGAATCTGATGAATGCTTTATTCCTGGACTTCTGATAACAGGTTGAGGAGAACATTTATAGATTCAGGAATGTTGTAAAAGGTACTGGAGTTGGAGCTATTGTCAAACAGTCATTTGTGGCATTTCTTTCTTTTTTGTATTTTTTTATCTTAATATCTTATTCTGATTGCTGATGTCTGAATGAAGCAATTCTTCAATTTAATGCTCCAGCCTGTTTTTGCCTCTAGGCAACAGCAGCAATAGATAAATATAAAATTACGTCGAAACTATCTTTCTCCAAAAGTGACATCTTTTATTTGTTTTATGTTTTTCTGTAAGTCAAATTCCACCTACAAGTTAATATACTGAGCTTGAGCTTATGCTTGTGGAGGTTTCTAATATGTTGTTAATCGTCTACCTCTCTCTGGGAAGATTTACGGGGTAATTTTGTGATTTAAAAAAAGAAAAAGACTGGGTTATATTTTCTCAACTATATAGTTCTCACAATGCATCACATGTTTGTGTATCTGATTGTTTAGCTGCTTAAAACCTTTTAGTGCTAATATCAGGACTTTTTTTAGGATAGAATAAGGGCAAATATGTAGCATACGAAAAATAGCCCAATGGTTGTTAAAAATAGCATATGTGCACTGATCAATTAAATAATATGTACAATATTTGCATGTGTATTTGTGGATAAAACAGGCTATTTACAAGAACTTAAAAAAAAGGTCAAATAGCAGCAGGAATGTAAACACTTCTTGAGTTTTTTTGTTTTTTTGTTTGGAGAAGAAAATGTAAAGATTTACTGCAGTAACACAACTTTGTAAACTCAAGGTCATGCAATAGCCTGCCACTTGAGTATCTCTTCAGTTCTGCAATAGCTTCATGCATGGAGTGGGAGACATTGTTTAACTGATTTTTTTTTTTTTGTTTTTGCCAGTCTCCCACCACGTGCACTGGATCAAGGGGTCATCCTAGGTCAGAGCTATAATTCCAGATGAGCTTATCTAACTGTTTCCTTCCTTGTTTTTTGGACTGATCGCAGAAGTATGCATATGCTTTTAAAGTACATGCTCTTAATGTGTTCATTCCTAACATTTTTCCATGTACTAACAGCTTATACAATATTGGTAAAAATATCAAGCTACTACAAATATCCCTCATAATGAATGGAAATTAATTAATGTGAAATTGTACACTGAGGGTTAAGCCATCTAAGAGCCTTGAAAAGTAAAAATATACGTACATATGCTTTGTGGTGAAGAGTTGGCTATAAGGGCCACACTGTCCATAACTAGTGGTGCTTTGAATCAACAGACTGCAACACAATGTATGTTCTTTCACAGCTTTGTCAGCAGTATATGGCCAATGCCAAAAAATAAGCTCAAGTCTAATAGCTTTTGAATAATGATAGTTGCTCAGAAGAAAATAAAATAGGAACATTGAAACTGAATATTTTAGTCATTTTACTTTCACTGCAACTTCTGGTCTTGAAGCATTGATGTATAATCTGGACATCATCCATTACCAGTCAAAAGTCACTGTGTGGATCCCCTCTTAAATAGTGGACAAAAGTGTTTTGGTGAATATTTAATGTGACCCATTAGTCTCCTGTTATCTTTATAGTTCTTTATGGCCATTAAAGAACGTAAATGTTTTATTTCAGGATGCCATGACATGCAGACAGATGTTTTATGATAGTGTCTCCTCATTACCTTTATTTGCACAACTGGGTTCCTTCAGTCCTTCAAACCAACATCACCTCTGTTACCTACTGTAAATATTTCTGTATGTGTTGCTTCAGTATGTATGAAAGGTGCTTTATGGATAATGACAGATTGACTGATTATTCATCCTTGGAGGGAAAGTTTGCAATCACAACAATATCCACAAACCTGAAGTAAAAGGCATGCACAAAGAAAAGAAATAAAAAATTTAAAAGTTCATCATCAAGATTGTAATTTAAAGAGTTAAAAGATGATTGTTCTTCACAACCTATAATACTTATTGAATTGTAAAGCTGTAATGCTGCTCCACTTTTATTGCTTTAATTTTTTGCAAGTAGCATAGTAAGGGCGGAGTGCATTTCTTTTGTCAGATCAGTAGTTTATACATCGTCAGTCGCTGGCCCCGGTCAGAAAATTAAAAGCTGAATTAATCAGTTCTGACTCCCCTGCCTGGTCAACCACCAAAGTGTTTAGCATGAGTTAGTGAATCTTCATCAGTGCATACAGAGAATTTACAGGCAGAAATAATATAATTCTAGTACACTGCATGGGTGAGTTGCATGATTATGCTTCGATATCAAATGCCAAAAAAGTTGCTGTTGGAAGGTTCTTCACATAAAACTATGGCATGTTTTCATAAGCCATAGAAGTGCAGGAATGCACACAATAATGTCATCCTGCTAGTAATAGATATAGTAGCAATTTTCCACACTCATGAAGAAACTTTTACATTTACCTAGAAGGTTTTCTGAACCGTCCCCCTTGCCCCCCATGCTTCACATTCAAGCATCACCTTCTTATGACAATCCAGCAAGGTTTATACACAATTGCACCACATTCAGATTCCTACTGGACATGACTCTATTTGACTAGTTAGGATGCTGCTACATGTTAGAAAAGCTCAACATGCTGTCATGGAACTGCTGCTACAGGTATCACATCCTGCTGCAATAATACTGAATCACCACCTCAGACCTCACTCACTACACTGTATGATGTGCAGTGAGATCCAGAAAATATATCCAGAACATATAGAGAGCCATAGAATACTTCATTACAAATAAGCAGAAAATTGCCATATTTAAACCCGTAAACTAATCATAGCACTACTGAAGCCAAAAACGAATGCATTAATTTGACATCGCTTGTACAATTTCTTTAAAACACTGAGTGTGGGTTTAAAGTATATCAGAGGATTTTATTTTAAACAAGTGAAATAATATTCTTGGAAGCTTCATGTACCCCAATTTAAAAATAAGAATATCACAGCTTAGCTACTTGGCTTTTACCTCTATGATAAAATCCATGACTGAAACCAAATCTGAATAGCTCAGTTATAAAAGAAGTGAAGTGTGTCATCAATCAAAACATCTAAAAAACATCTATCACTTAAAGTTGAAGTGCAAGGACAAGCTCTTTATTATTTCATTTGACAGCAAATACTTGAGTTGAAATCAGGGAAAACATGATTTAAATAAAAATATGATATTAGTGTTCAAACATTTATATATATTTTGCAGATATTTATTGGAATATTGAAGTGGACAGAAAAACCATCAACATTCAAAGAAAATTTTTCATTTTTAGATTATGGGTTAATGCTGTTATTACAATACAATGTTTGTAACCAAACATTATGCTTTACTCACTTCCTTTAGCTTCATATAATTTGCTGAAATGTGGAGCTTTGTTTCAAAATTCTTCTTCTTCTGTTGACTCCATGTTTTCAGTTTAAGAAAAAATTGCTTTATTGTGGAGGAGACTACAGTTGCACACTGATGGTAACATTGACAAAACCTGCATTCACCATTCTGCTGAGGACCTGCACATCATGTCTCGTCTTCGTCTGACTGATATCTCTCAGACTTTCCTTTTTCTCTTAGTAAATATACACAAACCTATCTGCTTTAGCCATATAGCACAGGAGGGTCTATGACGTAAGCTAAGTGTGTCTGCTTTAGCCTGTATGTTGTGTTTGAATGTCTTGTTCGAACAGTATGTGCCCCTTTCAGGCCTTGGGCCTCCTGTGGGGAAATTGCCCTTGTGTGTGCGAGTGACAGTTCGAGTCCTTTCATTGCAGTGAGTGCGTGGGTTCCATTGGCCCGCCTGCTGCAGCGATGGCCTCTGGATGCTGAGAGCTGTAGGCATATGTGTGTCCCAGCGGGAGCTCTGACAACATGAGAAATGTCCCACGCTGCTCCCTGTACCAAAACCTCACTATTTAGCCTCCCGTTTCCCACGTGCCTAGGCTAAAGACGGAGACCTTGAAGAGAAACGGGATAGCATTACCTCACAGTTGTTTTTGCACGTTTCTGCACAAGTCCAACAGATAAGGAAGCTTTCTATTAAATTATGGAATAAGTCCGCTTTGATGCCCTGATAGACATGAATTAGTTATTTAAAACTGTTTTTAATCCAAAGAGGTGAGAAAAGTATAGCAGTGAAGAGAAACCTAGAGATACTGAGAGATAGCAAACATAAATGAAGCACAAACCCCTCCTTTCTCCCTTGCGGTTCAAAGTTCTGTTCCCACCTCAGATCAGATTGTCTATTAAACTCAGCTAATTCTTTCCAACCATGGGGCTTGGCAGTTGTGAAAATAAGACAGTCCATTGATTTTACAGTCAGCTCCAGCCTTCAGACTCAGGTGCCTAGACCACCGATCTGCAATACCCCGGGGTCCAAAGCACATAATAGAGTGCAGCTCTTGTGTAAAGGCGGCTAAGTGTAAACAGAAGACGCACTGATTCAACCCTAACCGCTTTCTTTGTTATCCACCGAGCTTCTGATTTACACTCGTACTGCATGCCATGTCGCGAGCCCTTTACAGCCTGCTGCTCTTCAGATTAATTACTCTGACTGGGAATTATTATCCAATTATTCCTCTAGATGCACTTGCACACACAAGCAAAAACATCTTAAACTATTGTATAGGATTATGAGTATGCAAAATACAGAACAGATGCAGTTTTATATACTCTCCCTATCCACACAACTTAAAAAAAATTGGCAAACATTGTTTTAGGCTTTTTAAACTTGCAAAAACCTTGAAGTGATATTTTTTATTTTAAGAATTTCTTATTATGAGAGTTCTGCTAAAGGCCGCGAAACAGCAAATAATTGCACATTAATCAATTAACAAAATGTAATTGCAAAAAAGAAGTGGTTTGCATTTTCTGTTCACGCTTCCTAGATGCAATCACCAATATTTATGTTGTAAGCATTTTCCTCACACAGAGACACACACAAATTGATATTCGATTAGTCACATAAATCAGAGAAAATACACACAAATATGTGCCAGAAGCAGTGGTGGTTCACGCATAAATGGAACTCTGGGCAGCCCCCTTTCTGCCTTCTGCCTTCCAGTGGCAAAAAGCCTCTGCATATTGACCGGTGTGTGGAAGATTGTTTTTTTTTTTTTTCATTCCCCCAGGAAAAAAAATATATATTATGGCCCTATAACTTTAATTGTGTCATTTATCATACTTGCAGTTTTGCGACTTCAACTGCTTTAATAAAGCTGGTACTTTTCTTAAAAACCTGCTGTGTTGAATTCTGCACTTGACGTATGCCCTCTAGAGGAGGACGTAAATACTACAACTGGCGAAAACCTGTTTTGTTCAAAAGTCCGAGATACCTTCTGATATTACCAACTACCTTCTGAAAAGCAGTTCTCATGATGTGTAAATTAATTTCTTGATATTTGTATAGACTGTCATACTTTATGTACAGATATATTTTATGGGTCACTGCTTTAATTGTTTTCTTCAGTTCATTTCTTGTTTATTTTTGCTTTAAGGAACAAAAATAAAACTGCTTGAATATACTCAAAGAAATTTTTTTTTTTCATTTAGAATTTGAAATGTGCTTATTTTAGTAAATTAATAATATGGATATCTTGATATTTTTTCAAAGAATGTGACAAATAAGTTCATATTTAATGCATAATTTATTTATTTGTATTAGTCTTTAGTGCAGGTGTCTCCAATCCTAGTCGTCAAAATCTACCGCCCTGCAGCTTTCAGGTTCAATCCTGGTACAACACACCTGAATCAAATGAATGGCTTGTTATTGGGCCTTTGCCAAATTTGATGGGATGCTGAAAAGGTAATTCAATCATTTTATTTAGCTGTGTTGTGCATCTAAAACCTTTATGATAGTAGATATTGAGGGTTATGGTTGGAAACTGGTGTTTTTGTGGTCTAAAATAAGCAGTCTAAATAAAGCACTTAAACACCTTATAAAATATATGTTAAACAATGAAGTGTATTAATAGAGAATGCCTGTATAGGTGCTAACATAACTGTATAGCACAAACTGATAATACAAACAGGCTTTGTTTTGCCATCTTCCACACAGGTTTCTGTGTCTGTGTGTTGGGTAGTAGTTTTTTTCTAAAAATTGGCCTTCTTTCTTCCTCCAGTCAGCGCTATGTCATTGTGGAGCGCCTGACCGCAAATGATCAGCTCTAATGATTTCATGAGAGCTTACATGATTAATGTTGGCACAGCACTCTGTTTGTGAACAAACCCTTCACTCTTTCCTCTTCCTCCCCCCATTTCACAGAGACTCAGAGGGAATATCCAGTCTCAGTGCGCGCTGATTTCTGTGGCGCTGGCTGTCGTTCGGCACATTAGAGTGTGACAATGGCTCTCTTTGAAGTAGGTTATTCTAGCACGGCTCACAGCTCGGCGCAGCAGTGAAGATGTGCCAGCTCGCTGTGCCGACTGAGCCAGTGCTGAGCACACAGATTGACAGAAGGTGCAGACCTGTACATGCACATGCACTGGGGTCAACACAATGCCTTTCACACCCACATCCTCTAAATGTTCTTTACATAAGCACTTCCACATCTGACAAAACCCAAACACTCCTCTTTTATATGCACACACATCAGGTTCCTAAAACGGCTTTGAAAATGATCCATCATTTTGTCATCACGTTGTCATCCATCCACCCATCCGTCTGTCTGTCCGTCCATCCATGTATTCGCCCTCTCTGTCTGTTTTTCTTGTCCTCTGTTCTCTTTGCTGGCCCAGTCCAATCCAAAAGCTTAGTTGGGCTTCGTCTCTCTTGCCTTATCTCCAAAAGCTGCCTCTTTCATTTGAGTAAATGGCTTCATTCCCGGCTCCTCTATGAGGAAGCTGATAAGGGATGTCTTTTATCCACAGTAGATGGGCTTTTTTCCCCCCTCAGCCCTGCGTGGGTGTTTGTGTGTATTTATACGCCTGCACAGCATATGCAAAATTATGTGCGAGAGATTATGCCGAAGTCTTATGTGGATGTTATATATATACGTATATATATATATATACATATATATCTGCAGCTCACAAGAATAGTTTTATATTCAAGAACATTTGATTTCTTTTGGAGCAGATATGAATTGCATCCTTTTTTTTCTGATGTTGCTTATCATTCAAATGAGACATTTCTATGATTATGCATAATCATATAAGACTGTTGCAACCTTGCAGGTGTCTGTAATAGGACCTGATTAAGTGGGACAGGCTAATCATCACAGTGCCTTACATGAGTGTGTGTGTGCTCAAAAAGAAGCTGTCTAACGAATTGATTAGTGCCGCAGAGTGGATTTGTTGCCAGCTATAGAGAGATTAGGTTCGTTTGTGGTTCCTTCAGTTTAAGCGGTTGTTGAGTGCTTCGCTTCTTTGCCCACTCTTACACAACAAATATATTGATTGGCCTTTGACGCTGGAAATGTCACAGCCAGACGGTGCAGTACGTGACCCGGGCAATGTCAAGGCTCGGGTTTTGCTCATGTGTTTGAGAAAATCATCACTCTTACTGCGGCCCTGCTGGACACACCAGGGGCATGCTGCCTTTTTCCTCAAGGGACATATGAATAAAATTTGTAAAGCCACTGGAGCCAGTCCAAGAACAACACTTGTCACTGCTCCCTGCAGCGCCCCAACCTAATTGACTCGGGTTTGTTTGCTCGAGGCCAACAATTGTGTTCCGGCTGATCTTAGTGGAACACTGAGCACACACTCGGTGGAGAATGATGCATTAACAGCTCGGCTCCTATTAAAGCTACTCTCTGCGGTTGAAGCCAGACGCCACTTTGCGGGGAATTATCAAGCCGCTTACCAAAGGAGAGGTGATTGAATTCATTTGCTTACTAATGAGTGGGGGGATTGCGAATTGTACACTTCCCCAGCTATGCTTCCACCTGTTAAGGCCATTTGCTCATTACTGCAATCAAACCCGGTGTTTGCTCTCTATTACAATCATTCCTGTTTTTGTCACCTCATCAGACGCCTTTGTGCCTCCCTTGTCTTTTTGACCCATGCTGGGTTTTGATGCCTTGTGTAAGTAATGGGAGGAGCTGAACTGAATATGGAATTGCATTGTGTGTTTTTTTTTTTTGTTTTTTTTACACTCAAGCGTAACAAAGTCCAATCAAATGTTTGTATCTGCTTTAAATTCACCATCTTTGAAGGAATTAAATTTTATGAGGGGTAATTTTTTCCCTCTTGGATGTTCATGATTTCTTGATTAGCCCTGCTCTTTGTAGTGCTGTTGTGGAGAATACACTCTCCTGCTGTTAAGGCCAGATTAATGTTTAATCCTCTTTGTCTCAGCAGACATCAGACAGAATGAGGTGGGTGAGTCGAGGCCCCAAAGAGTCAAATGAGGTTAAACAATGTAGAAGCCGAAAGACCAGTCAGATGTGGAGGATGCTTTTAAGGATTACTTAAAAAAAAATTTAATATGGATGAAAATTAGGTTTTAGCTAATGTTCCATGTTTTTGAAGTATGCATTCTACTTTTCTGCCAAGAAGTTATCAAATCACAGTTAATATTTAGACGTTTGTGGTTCCAGTCAAAAATGTTAGGCTATAATTACATTTCAAACTTGGATGTGTGATGGTTAAAGGTCACAACTGTGGTATATTGTTATTGACTTTCTTCTTTTAGCAGTTTAGAGATCCAATTAGATGAGAAAGTTGTTTTCATTTACCTGTTTTGATAAGCTGTTGCTGTTTTTTTTTAAGTTAGCCGATAGACACATTGAGAATAACTCTTTTTTTTTTTTCTTTTACTTTTACTCTGTTTCACCAGCTAGTCAACAGTCAAAAGTCAGTCAGTCAAGAGAAAAATTATCACTATTAAATGATTGAAAGCAAACTTTGTTATAGACTTTCTGTACCTGAAGGTTCAGGTCTGAGTAGATTTTGGATCTGATCATTGGTTTCTAGTTATAAAATGGAGCCATGGAGTCAGCATGCGGCTTCGTTTATGTCCTTTTTTATCCTAAATGTTATAATCTGAGCTAATGAAAGCTCAAAAGTAAAAACTGCCCTAAGATTGAACCTTGAGGAACCCCGCAAGTTATTTTTTTCCAAATTTGTTCAGGCAAATTATTAAGGGTTAGGGTTGGTTAATTGAATTTTTTCTTAAAAAATGAAATCATAATTTGAAAAGTACATTTTCTTTTCCTCAGGCTTTCTTCATCCACTGATAAAATGTGTCTGATGACTAAAAGCGGGATTTTTAATAATAATAAAAAAAGAGGAAGTTTCTAAGGAGACAAATGAAATATCTAAAAGATGTAGTCTTGGTCTACATCTTCCTGCCACCTGATCTACAGCGGTTAGGGATTAATAAAGATGATCTCATATTGTCAAAAAGTCAAAATCTTAGATTGTTAGATTATTACTTGTAGAACAAGGCATAACTCTCAACAGGAAAATTTGTTTTATGTTCAGTCTTGCATGAGGTATTAGAGTTTTTGGTTCTTATAGCTCTAGCACATGCAAGTCGGTAGCAAGAGCTCAGATGATCAGGCCTTCAAATACAATGTGTTTTACTGTACTGCCCCTCTGTGTGTGTGTCCATCCATCCTGGATAACCGCAGGTCATCAGTTTGTCTCAGCCATGCTCTCTCCTGATAAGCAGTAATGCTTTGACACTTGAGGCCACTCCAGCAACTCCAGCAGTTGAGATTAATCTGTCTTTGAGATCTGCCAGGGTCTCTGTGGATGCACAGTTGAGAGAACAGGAGAGGCTGGTTATAGAGACGGGCCATTTGTAGCTGCCGTCTCTTGGATGTGGTTCCCTTCCCTGTTCGCAACCAGAGGGGACAGCTCACTACATCATTCGGTGGTTTGTTATTTTATTTCAAGCAGGAGTTGACCGACGGAGAGATCATTTTGTCTGTTTCCACAGTTGCTTGAATGTGAATTTCATTCATCACTTTGCAGGGAGCCTGTTTGCTTTTGAATCCATTTTTGTAAGTATGTGTTTGTGTAAATGTTCATATCAGCATGCATACAGAGAAATAGAAAGCCTGTTCCTCTAATACAATGAGTCACATTGTCCATAGTGAGTGGACCAGAATGGATTCCTGAGATTCAGTTTAATATTTCCATGGTGTTAATCCGAACAATCCTGGACTGTGCTTTTCTTTTCTTTCAGACAACATTTGCAATAGTATAATACATGAAGCATGATATATAAACCAGGATTCATATAACCAGGGTTCTTAAGTGGTCTGGAAAAGTATAAGAATTATTTTCCTACTCTGGATACATTTTTAAAAAATACAGTATGGAAAACATTTTTATTTTCAGACTTCATTCCCTATTTGATTGTAATTCATCCCTCCCTGTGGGAACCTTTTTTATTTTCTGCTAAAGCTCTTTACTACATTAGATTTGACAGCTCAGTCTGATGTTTTTTTTCACATTTTCAGGGCTAAGAATCAGCTGGGGGAAAAAAACCAAAGAAAAAATGTCCAAAGTTAACTCTCAGGTTCAAACTACCAAAACCAGTTTTTATGGGCTCATATGACCACAAGCAATTGGATATCTGTTTGCATGTCTCAGTGCTCCCTTGTGAATTGCAGTGATCCGTGTTTCTGCTGATTCTTTGCCAGTTATTAAAAGTCAAGGAAAAGGTTACAGTAAATGCCACTCAGCTGAAGTGCTGAATGTAGAGCTTCCTTAACATATGCTACACACCCATTTTGGCAGTTTGTTTTTCCTTGCTTTATTTTTGCCAACACCTCTCTTTGGATCTTCATGTGACTGCTTTTTAAGCTATCATACTTTGCCATGGAATTAAAATTAAAAGCATGAAACTCCTTAATCTCTGTGCGCACCTGAGCCTGACAAATTGGCAGTTTCCTTTGCAACTTCTCCCTCATTCCTCCTCCTCCTATCCTCCTTTCTTCCCTTCCCTTGTCACTACTTCCCTCCAACATCCTGGGTGCTCATCACAGAGGTCATGCACCTGTCGCCTGCTGTAAACAGGAAATGAATAATTCAAGAGCTGGTGGAGGTTGAGTGCAACCGTGACGAGCAAAATCGCATCCGTACGGTCTGCGTTCTAATCCTCAGCTGGAATCACACTAATGAGAAACTCTTGCTGGAGAGTCTGAGGACTCACTCAGAAGCTGGCTGCATGTCCTTGACCTCTGTGGCTGGTAAAGTTGGTTTGAGATGGCAGTGGTAGCACAAAAAGCTTATTTGGGGCTCCACTGTTTTGCATGGTTAGTTTTGAAGATTATACTTATGTAAAGCAAGGCCATATTTACTCATTACAAAAACAACAAGTTCTTGCTATATATTTTCTCAAAATAGCAAAACAATGTTTTTTTATGCTTTGAACAGACAAAGCACTGTTCAATCATATTAAAATTGAGAGAGCTTTGCCAAACCTACGACTACTATATCATTCTACAATCCAACAACCATAGACATGCAGCCACAGGTATGTTTAAATGGTCTAGATCAAAGTATAGTCATGTTTTAGAATGGTCCAATCAAAGTCCAGACCTAAACCCAATTAAGAATTTGCCTTAAGAGTTGAACAAGAGTTTTCTCAGATTGTCTCTATCCATCCATCCATCCATCCATTTTCTGTTCACCCTTGTCCCTAATGGGGTCGGGAGGGTTGCTGGTGCCTATCTCCAGCTACGTTCCGGGCGGGAGGCGGGGTTCACCCTGGACAGGTCGCCAGTCTGTCGCAGGGCAACACAAAGACATACAGGACAAACAACCATTCACACACACACTCACACCTAGGGAGAATTTAGATAGACCAATTAACCTAACAGTCATGTTTTTGGACTGTGGGAGGAAGCCGGAGTACCCGGAGAGAACCCACGCATGCACAGGGAGAACATGCAAACTCCATGCAAAAAGACCCCGGGCCAGGGTCTCTATCTCTATCCAATCTGACTGAATTTGAGCTACTGGCAAAAACGAATGCGCAAATATTTCATTCTCTAGACATGTAAACCTGGCAGAGACATACCCAACCTGTAATGTGACTCTTGACTCAGAAAAGTGGGACGCACATTCCGCTTTTCTGATTTTTATTTTTAAAATGTTGGGGAAAAAAAATCACTTTCCTTCCACTCCGCAAGGAAAGTGAGTGGAAAGAAAGTGTGTTTCTGTTCAACAGAACACAATATTTTGTGTTTCTGTTGATAAAGTCCCCTTTAAATCTGGGGTTGCAACGGGACAAAATTGGCAGTTTATGTCTGAGAGGAATACTCAAATAGAATGTGAAGACGCATCAGTCGAGCCTGCTGGGTAGCCACACTGATTGGTTTTCACTCCTTATCACCCAACCAGCAGGTGCCTAAGCTGCAGTAAACTGTGGCACATGCAGGGATTTTACAGCTATAACATGCTGGCCACAGGCTCACCTGCTAACAACTCATATACTTCTGCTACCCTTACTTCCAACTGTCCATCCCACCATCCTCTTGCTCCCACTCTGTCAAGTAGTAACTCTGGAATCGTGTTATGTCTTTGCTCCACCGAACACCTGCACGAATTCTGATAAGAATCCTTATCTTCTCAGTCCCATGTTTCGTCTCTGCACCCAGGAAGAGCAGGAGGTCTCTACAGCAGGAGTGGGCGACAAATAACACTATCACTGGCGGCCACATTGTTTTTCAACCACACTATCCTAATGTGTTGGAAGGTTTATGAAGCACGAGGAAGTCAGTGGCACTGGCAATGGAGCAGGATGTGAAATTCTTTGTTGGGGTGAAGTCTCCCTATTTAAAATCATGCCAGCTGCCTGTATCTACGCCACCCGCAGTGCGGTTCCTCATAAGAGTCATCCCTTTATGTCATTCTCCAATCTTTGTAATTAAGCTTGAGGAATGAGATGAGACATCTGCATGCCAGAACTCTGAGGAGAGGAGGAAGAAGACAACAAAGGGCGCAGTAGCTTCTCACAAAGCTTTCCAATTTGCAGCTTGCAGCTGTTTGCGTTCAGAGAGCTTGTTGAATGGCCTGTCCTCTCTCAACCTAAAATTGGTTCACAATCCAGTAACTGATTTCTCAGCACCCGCTGGTTAGAAGCTGATTTTGGATGGATTATGCCACTTCCTTTGCACAACAAAAGTTTGTTTACTGTTCCTGGAGCTCAATCCTCAGTTAACGGGAGACAGGAAGATGTTGGATGTTTTATCATGGAGATGACATTTCACCTCTTCCTCTTGCGAACAACCTATTGATAAATACATCTACATATCCTCAGTTTATTTATGCATGTGTGTTTTTTTCTCCGCCAAAACATTAGAATGCATATTAGTTTTTTCAGACCGTATACAAGCTCTAAATAGTTTGTACAAAATCTGCACGGTTTTCCCAGCACCATGTCAGATTGGTTTAGCTGCATATGCTGCACAGGATTGAAAACAAAATGAGTCTAATGGATCCACAAGGCATGGCACTGCGACCCGTAAATTAAGTCTCACAGATGTGCTTCTGCAGATTAATCTTCCTGCTCATGAGCAATTATTCTGGCGGTGATGCTGAGGCATGAGGCTAATTTGAAACAATTACAGCCCAGGTTGGGCAAAATTAGCTAGTTTAATTCCCAAGGCCGCTGCTGACTGAGAGAGAGGACATTTTAAAAAGCAACCGGGGGTAATTGCTTTTTAACACTGGATCATCCTTTAGCAGACCAGGGACTTGACTGACACTGCGTGGTTTAAATTATTGCCCTTATGTTGCCTGCTTTCAGTCAGCAAAGGTATTCATCAGGAGATGTGACAGATTTTGCTTCATTTTGTTTGCTCCAATCGCGTTATAGAAAATGAGCCAATTTGTACATCACCCTCACAGCTGATGCCACATTGGGTCTTGTTCTGTAACCCTCATATAATTTTTTGCTTATTAAATTTTATGACAGCTACCTGCCCACATCCCTACTTTGTGTGAGTATCAAAGTTTAAAATAAAATTCCTCCCCTATGGTCCAGACTTAAAAAGAGCAGAAAATCTTTTTTATGCCTGTACACATTTCAATTAAGAGATTTGATTGGCTTTAGAGGCACTATTGATATTATTAAAAGCAAAATGTAATTTGGTGCTTTCAAATAAACCCAAAACCTAAAAATGGTTAGGAAAAAAACACTTAACTGCAGTGGACTAAGGTGATGATTTATCTGGTTTGATATACTGAAAAGGTCTTTCCGAAAAAGGTATTTTTTGCATAACAATAAATGTGAAAATTAAAAAGGAAATGTTCTTTCTGTGAGCAGTTTGATATTGTTGTTAAATTTCTTGCCTGCAGTTCCTATAATTTCCACATAAATTGCATCTCTAAATACATCAATAACTGTGCAGGGTGTTTTTCCTCTGCATGTTAGATGATGGTGTTTAAAGAAATGGCTGTTTACTTAGAACTCTACCTTCCTTTTCTTATGCTGTATCGGCCCAATCACCAGCTTTGTGTCTGCATCCCTTCATCCGAGCAAATGTTTCCGTCCTCTTCTCAGCAGCTGAGGAGATAAAATTAGAAAGCAACCTCTGTCTTGTGCTGATTTTCTCCTTCGAAGATCCCGCCATCCCAGCTCACCTACCACAGCTAATCAATTTATAATGAGTTGTCATGGTGGCCATGACGGCTGCGTGATGCTTGGCTGACCAGTCTGATATTTATTCATGTATAAAACTATGTTGTAGTTTACGCCTTTTACACAAATTACTCAATTTGCTGTGGAACTAAACCTCATCTGAGTTCCTGTCAATCCTGCTGTACTTTAACTCTTTCTAGCTGTATATGCATTGGACATCGTTGAATTAGAAGTTGTGCTACTGTGGCTTGAATGCTTATGATAGTTATAAAAATTCTGAGCAGAAACGCTTATGATCTCGGGCAGATGTTTAAGTTGGCACGCTTTAATGTCGATCATATTGTTTTCTGTTATTGTTTTTTTGGTTATTTAACCAACTTAACCAGGCTAATCCCAAAGATCTCTTTTACAAGGCCAAGTCAGCAGCAGCATAATTAGAATAAAAATAAACAATAGGCAGTAGGAGCACTTTCTGAAAGTCTTCTGTTTACATTTATTACAGTTAGAAACTACTGATCATGTCTGAAATCTGGGTGTAGTGATGGAGTCAACCCTGAACATTCAAAGATACATAAAGACAATTACCAAATTGGTCTTCTATCACCTGATTAATGTTTCCAAGATTAAAGGACTAATGTCCCATGAAGATCAAGAGAAACTCATCCATGCATTTAACTTTTCTCGCAGTGATTACTGCAATAGTTTCTTCACAGGTCGAACTAAAAATCAATCACAGAGCTGCAGCTGATCCAGAACGTTGCTGCTCTTGTTCTCACTGAAATCGGGAAGTTTTAAAGTCCTTATACAGGCTCCCTGTACCTCAGGAAATAAACTTTAAAATACTTCTGTAAATTTACAATTTACAGAATGACCTTACACCAAAAATACATTAAATATCTGCTGTTGTTGCATCAACCTTCCAGACCACTAAGGTCTTGTGGTTCTGGTCTCCTCTGCATTTCCAGAACCAGAACTAAACACGAAGAAGCAGCATTCAGTTCTATGAACAACAACTGAAACACTGAGGTCCTTTAGATGAAGACTACCTGTATAGAGTTGGCTTTGATTAGTAGTAGGTGAATGACTAACACCTTCATGTTCAGCAACACAGTTCTCTTTGCTGAAATGTGCTATACAAGTAAGCTTGATTTGATTTAATTGACCTCAAAAGTCAAGTAGATGTCATAAAGATGGCAAAGTTTTCTTTTCTGATATTTATTTCACTCGAGTGCTTCAGAGCAGGGGCTTGTTGTCAGCACCATCTGCATGGATTTATGTGTTCCTAACATCCCCACTCTGCCTTCTCGCTTCTGCTGCTACATCGGGAGTCAGTAGCATCTCTGTATCCTATCTGCAGCCCGGTGCCTGGTAGGGCTTCACAGTAGGGAGGCTGAGCAATTTGTTTCTGGATGGCTCCAGGCTTATCGTCTCTCTTTGACAGATGGGCCTCGCCTCTGCTCAGGTTGGGCTTGGTAGCAACACGCTGCTCACCGTTTTCCTGACAGAACTCGTTATAGACTTACCCCGGGAGAAGAAGCATCTCCACGAGGTCCTGTTACAGCGCCGCCTCATCTCACTGCTGAGCCAAAAGACTGTAAATTCAAACATGCTGCTGAAAGCCTATCTTTAGTTTGTAAGATTAACAGTTTGGGAAAATGCTACATCACTTTAGAAACTAAATGTGTAACAGTAACATAAAACAAAATAAATCTTGTAAAGTTTTAAAATAACAACATGCAAATTTTCAAATTTAAATGAATGCATCCAAGACTTTTTACTATTTCCTTTGATGGTGAATATGTCCTTTGTCAATGCAATGTTCATGCTTTGACTCTTCAGGCTGTCCGCCTTAGTCTTGACCGCTGAATTTAGACCACATCAAGCTGTAACAGTTTTGTCTTTTGAGTTCGTTTTATTGTACAAGACAAAAAGCTAAGTTAAGAAAAGCCTTAAGCAATGCATAATGCTGCACCAGTAGAAAAAAAAACTTAAAGCAAGACTTGACTTTACTAAATTTGCCACAAATCAAGCTACACAAGTTATGCGTTGACACAGTTAAATCAAAAATTACTCAGGAGAGTAATTAGGAGATTTAGATTTAAAAAAATTTTTTTTACCAAGACTTTATTTTATTCAACCGAAATGTAAGTTGTCTCTATTTATATTGTATTTTATGGCATATTGAAAAAATATTAGCATCCTTCTCAATAATAAAGGAAAACCATTTATTGGTGCATCAGCAGATGCATGCAAAAAGCTGACCTGCTTTTTGTATGCATCTGCTGATGTTATGATGATTAGTATTTGGTAATTTTGCTCCAAGTGTTTGAGCTTGGAAGGCCTCCTTTCCATCACTAAAATCTTAATATCTCTCCACACATTCTCTGATTCAAGTCAGAACTCTGACTGGGCCTCTAAAAATTTTTTTTTACTTCCAAAGAGAAGATACAAGTCAATAAAATTAAACAAGTAGACAAATTTGTAGTTTTATGTTGGAGTATTGCCATTGTATTTTGTGAAGTTGTGTTTGAAAGTGAAGGTTTTTATGTGGATTTCCCCACATGTATAGTTTATTTATTTTCTTTTGTCACTTGCTTTAAATGTAGATTTCCATTTGAGGCTTAAATCTGTGTGTCTATTTTTTTCTTTCCATTTTCTATCTGGTTACTCCCTCTTCAGTCTAAGCTTAGATCGCAATATTTCCCCTAACACTATGGTCTTTGAAAAGGCCTCGGATGTGGGTATAAAACCCAGTACATTTCCTGGGTTTTATACCCAAGAATAAAACCCTGGGTTTTATTGACTGAGTCCTCAGACCTTCTTGGTTGTGATTGTGGTTTATCGTCATGGTGACAGCATACTTCGGTCCTGGGTGCTGCGTGGAGGAGACTGGTTGCAGTGGTTGCTCATTACGTTTGGCCAGCACAGTTCACATCTCTGTGTGGACTGATTTGATGGCGAACAGAATGCTTTGGCCTAATGCTACCGCTGAAACCCACACCCTGTTGGCAGTGCTCCAAATAATTTATGATGTTGTTCTATTTACCGGCTATCCACACATAGTTGCAACCCTCCTGGAACTATGGCTGGAACAAGAATCTCATAAAGCAACTGGAACAAAATAATCTGCCATAACAAAATGACAGCGTTCCCACTTGGGAAGATGGTTCGTCACCTCCAAATTGTGCATGGACTGGTTGTTGTCAGACTGCAGGATGTTATGGATTTTCAGGCAGAAGTTTAAATTCAAAACTGAATTGTCAAAATGTCAAAGAGAAAGAAAATCCTGTTGGTGTGGCAACTGGGAGGATTTGTAACTATTGGTGCTTTAAATTTTTTCTGATGATGTCACAAACAGGTTTTTATTACAGGTTGGAAACAACACAGTGTTATTTGCTTATTGTTGTGCTAACAAGAAGATAACAGCATCCTTCTCTGTATTTTATAGGTTCAAACAAGAAAAGAACATGTCTGGAAATTCTTGTTGTAGTTCCCTCTAGGAACTAAGAAAACCCAACTTTTTTTTGTAAAAATAGAGGTGTAAGGCAGCCAATTAGGCTGCCTTTTAGTCATTTTGTGGCAATCTACTAACCTATAGAGGTTCGACTTTCCCCCTGAGCTCTGCATGACTCAGTTTTTGAATTTTTGAATTCAGTAAAGTCGAAGCTCAAGGTCAGACCACCAATTAGTTTACGTTTATTTTAAATTGTGATAAAGTAGCCCAGGGAAACATTGTGTAAAAAATATATTTTTGATTTATTTATTTTTTTTTGTATAATTTCGGTAGCTTCTATTTGAGTAGAGGTGATGTTTGTACAGGATGAGCTGACTCTAAAGCATTCTTCTGAAGGTGCATATTTTTAAAAAGGAGTTCTGAAGTCATCACTCTTGTGGTGACTGCTCTACTTTTGGTCATGGGTCAAACTGTGCTTAGCCTTGCATGTAATCAGGCCACATGGAGCAGCCTGGCACCTTTGGCGGTTCTGGGAGAAGAGGGAGAAAAGAGGGCAAAGCACATGTGAGAGATTCTTTTAGGAGAGACGAGAGTGCTTCAGATGAGAAGTAGCTGTGCTGAGATTAAACATAATCCTCTCTGAAACTCTTCACAGGTTTATTAGACATCAACTCCAGTTTCTCTGCTTGAAATATCCCTCTGTATGTAGATTTTTAGATCTCTGCTAGCTCCTCTGCCTCACAGACACGCAAATATACAGTAGAGGAGGTCAAACACATCTGTGCTATAATAGTGAAATGAAAACCTGACTGTTTGGCAGCAGGCAAAGTGAGCACTGTGTTCTAGTCAAATATTTATTGCACAGATTTTTATACTATATCTCTTTCCTTGGTACATGTTCAGAAGCATGCTGCCCTCTGCAAAACTCAGATAAACAAACATAATTTCCCACTCAGTACTGTCAGTATGTCATGCTGAATCATCCAGAGGATATAGAAAGAATATGTTCATGTAGATATAAAAATTACCAAAATTTGAAATTGAAGGCACAAATATCCTCAAATATCTATCTGGTTAAATTTCCGAGTGTGCATCTCATATTTTCAGTATTCATTATGATGAGATAATTCTGTCGTGTTAATAAATGGTTAATAAATATGCAGCCATGAGATATGCATTGCATTACATAACATGAGTCTCTAGTCTTTTAGATGGATAAGTGCAGAGTTAAAGATTTAAAGGCTGTTAAGTCAAGTTTATTTGTATAAAACATTTCAGGAACAAGGCAGTTCAAACTGCTGTACACCATAAAAACAATAAAAAATAAAAAATAAAAAAAAAGCAGTGTTCAGGTCTTGACTGCTTTCAGAGCGTAAATTACACACATTGATTTATTATGATGAATCAGTCTACCCATTTTTTGAACGTATAAACATTAATCTTTGTAGTCAGATGTCTTCTAACTCTTCAAGAACCGAAGAGCCAGAAAATCAGACTTCAAATGCACAACACAAAGCACAACAATAACAAAGAGGGATGTGTAATCCAACAACATTTACACTGACTGCATGGCAGCCTCACTTCTGTCGGTTTGCTCCAGGGCAGCTGTGGTTTCAATGTAACTTATCACCATCAGTGTGTGAATGTGTGTAGGGGTGGGTGAATTACTGATTACACAAGTACCGGCCATGTACCGTTTACATAGTTCAAAAATGTTGTCAGTTATTTTGTTGAGAACAGCTAAATTGAGTTTATGTCTAGTATGTCTATGGAGATTCTATGTTTCCTTCCTGGTGTGAGTTAGTAGAGGTCGCAATCGCTGACGTTAACTCTAACAGCAGAATTTAACTGAGACTCAATGAAATTCACATTAATTAATCATTACAAAATGTAGAATTTTTAGGACAAGAAATACTCACAATAGTGGGCCTGATCTTAAAAATGTATTAGTTTTTCAAAAGCGATTATTAATTTATTGACTGCTGTGTTCTGATCTTTGTAATTTAGTCAATTTTGTTCATCGGCCATTCTCTTTAATGGATGTCCAAAACATTAGTTCACAAATGTTTTAGTTGGAAGAATCAACAATGAAATCACATTGAGACACATTAGTAGGCTTGCGCCTCAAAGATTTTTGATTAAACATGATTTGTTTAATTCAACGTAGAAGTTTGATTCAAATAGAAAATGAGGAAGGCATTCCTAAAACGAAAATAAAACTATGACTGGAAGGCATCTTTGCAATCATCCAAATCTTTAGCTTCACCCATAGATTCTTTATCAGATTCAACCCAGGACTCTGGCTGAGCTGCCTCTTAATGTCAGAAGAAATCTGTTCATAAAATGAAAAGTTAACATCAAGCCCAAATTAATACAGAAAATGATATTTGAATTAGTTCTCTTTACAGCACTTTGACCAATAACTAGAAAGATTCTAGATAAATAAGTTCTTTTATTTTCCAGCCTACAAATAGAAAGACCACTTCAGCCAATAGGAATAAAAGAGCATACCTTGTTGGAAATATATACAGTACACATTTGTTATAGTTGTTGATTTCTCAGTCTTATCTCATTTTTTGGTGTCCTCAGTCTCTCTAAACTCTGGTGACTTTTTTTTCTGTGTTCTAAAGTTTCTTCCCATTCTTTTAAAAACATGAATGGTTCATTTAGAATCTGAAATTAAACCAACATTGAGTTCTGTGTCTGTTTCTTGGCTCTGTTATAGGCTGGTGACTGTCCAGTTAGTACCCTACCACCATTGAAAAATGACCGAATTAATCTAGTTATTGTTATCCGTCTATGCTGTAATTCCTCTCACAGCTTCTTTCACACCACCTGCTGATCATTTTGTAAGCTAATTGGCTGTTAGGAGTCACTTTTCCCTCTGTTAGTGGAGTGCATTCAGACATCCCACAGCAGCTCAATGTCATTGTGAGCCCTCGAATGGCCACAAACCTCAAATCCACCATGAGCCCAATTTGCAGTTTCCATCCACAGCACATCTGAAGCAGCTGTTTATATTCACAAAACACCATGGTTTATTTCCTATGTCACTCCAAAGGATGCTCTGTTGGTTTGGTTCATTGTAACTAAAAAGCTCCAGCTCTTCATGCACAATGCTGTATTTGCAGTCTCTTCCGGTGCTGTCAGATCCAGTCCTATCAGCTTGTGGTCCAAGGCAGGGCAGGAGCCACTGGGATGTTTGCAGGGCAGCTGGAGGGAGAGATGAAACAGCACCACTGCAGATGCACAGTTTATATGTGCATAGCAGGACCTAACTTTGCATTCTCACTGACAGTCAAATAAGGACTGTGCTAAACATCATTATAAGTGAGTTTAATATATGCAGCTGGCAAATGGCAGGAATCATCTACGCTGTGCATGGTAATTATGTTTGGGTTTTGTATGCACTTAGTGTTCATCACTTCACCGGTCAGCAATTTCCCTTGCAGATTCCTGTTCAACACTTTTAAGTTGCGATGTTGATGCATTTATTATCACAGCTGGATAATCAGATCAGAAGCCTGATGATGAAGGTCTTACTGACAGTCCAACTGTTTCTCAGCTGGTGGGTGCAGCTGAGAATCAGAGAGCCGATTCCTGACACTCAAAATTCAACAGCAATCAGAGGAAATGGATCTTTAAAGCAGGTTTTTATTCTGAGAGATAAATAATTACTTACAGGTTCAGGGTCTTTCATCTGCGACACCAAAGGAGGAATGGTGATAGATGGGTTGATTTGTGTTTGTCTGCACTGGGGTCTATTAATTTGGCAGGTGAACGTTTACATAGTTATTACAATTCTGTTTAAATTCCAGATCACGGTGTAGATTGTAACAATTTAACTGACTGCCCAAATGAGCACAAAAAATAAAGTACAAGCACAATCATGCGAGAATGACAGCATAATTTATTCTTTTAATAAAGAACACATTAGTAAACTGATCTTGTTTAAAGGTTTTTGTCCAATTTAATTATTTGACATCATGAAAATTAATTAGGATGATGCCAAAATCCATATTTTTTTCTCTATTTTGTCAAATAAAGCCACTAGAAAAGGATAACCCATCCCTTTTTGCGTTATATATATCAATTGGCATAAATTGCTGAACATAATGTGAAGAGTAGTTCAGTCATTGACATATTTTATTTCCTAAATAAAACATGTAATTTATTTTCAGGTAATCAACACAAGAGAAACAGTATGTTATTTACAGTATGTTAAAAGTAAATAACATGAAATGAAATTGGGTTTCTTTTGTCTAGAAGTAGTATCCTCCTCTGATGTAGAAGATCAAGCGGCACCTAGCAGGAGAACAATAACTGGAGCAGTTCTTGTGGCCAGTGGCAGTTTTTTATGTGGGCAAGATGGCTTTCTGCCCAGGGTGGCAAAGCTTAGGGGCATGATGAAGCACCTGTATGTCCAATCATATTCAGTCCTCTTTCCAACATATAACTGTAGGGTCTGCTTAGTTTTTATTGCTTCAGTTACTGCTTTGAGGTTTAACTTAGATATGCACAACAACAACGGAAAACAGATATTTCTGCAGACTGACTACTTTGCAATATAAATTGAAGTAACTTAGCTACCAGCAAAACTAAAGCAGCTGATGCCAGAGAAGATTTTTTTTTTTTTTTTTTTTTTTAGAAAAAGCAGTGGTTGAATTGTTTCCTGTTCTGACCAAAGGTTCTGGTGGTCAGCCTTCCAACTACACCACATTGACCCGGTACCACCCACCTCCCTCCACCGCAGTGGGCTGCATAGCCTCTGCTCCACAACAAGCCGTCTGTTATTTTACATACTTTAATAAATGTTAACTTAATTTCAATTGTAAAGGCGTGGAGCCAAACATCAGCTTGGTTTTCATGGCGCAAGAGGTCATTACAGACGTGCACACTGCCAAAATATTGTTTTCTTTTTGGGGGGGTTTGTGGGTGTTTGTGACACAAAGATTTATTTATTTATTCATTTTAAGATTTATTTGCATATCTCTGACAGTTTCTCATGTCTGTTCATGAAGTTTGTGATTTATTGTGTTTCTGGTGGCTCAGCAGGACATAATGTTGAATAGCATCTTTAGTAATCATGTGAATCCCACATCTTCCACAATAACACTTTTAACTAGAAACCTCCCTATGCTCTTGTTTTAGGTTTGGCCCTTTCTGGTGGCTTTCCACTGAAATACCGTCAAAAGCTTCTTGGATTTAATGTTTTTTTTTCCTTTTACTGACTGTTTTCCTTAAACTGCCAACAAAATCAACCGGGCATTTCCGTGGAGGAGGTAACAAACTGGACATGAAACCATAACTTAGTCTCTTATGTACTGTAGATGCTTAATCCATGATAGTTTTACATAACAGAGAGACAAACTTGTAAATTTCTTGATTTTCTTCCAACATATGTAAGCACAATAGGGAAAACACAATGCCATATTTGCTCTGCTATGCAACATAGCATAGCATAGCTTCCATACTTATTTACATTTTGCATGGAAACTCAAATGAGATATCCAAGATATCATTTTTTAAACAGAAGCCATTTGCTGTAGGTGTTTAACGGCAAGCCTTTTTTGTTGTTGTTTGGCTTTTGGCTAATCTTACCTCTTTGTTGATTCTTTTTATTCCTTTTTTTTTTTTTGCACTTTTTCAGTTATATTTTGAAATGTCATGAAGGTTCTGAGTTACACTACAGCATTTTCTCTTTTAGACATTATAGACAACAGGTTGAGACCAGTCGAGTTTTACCTGGGATGTGAAACAAAGAAGGCTGAATTCATCTCATTAGTTTAAAGAGCATGTTCGTTTCGGACGTTTGTTTTGGTTAAAATCATCTCGAGTTAAACTTTTGCAGACTGAGCCTTTTGTACCAAAACGAAACAAACGTGGTTGTACATCTGCACCTCTTTTCTATTTTGCTTGCTATGCCATTTGCCAGCATGAATATGTTGAGTAGATATATGATGTGGGGCTTTTAGAAGTAAGAAAATCCTTTTTATAAGAAAACCACCAAAAAACAGGACCAACTGAACAAGAATTACCGTTGACGACTTGAATCTTGAGCTGTTGGTTTTACTCCAGCCTGTGTTGCTAGTTTATGCTGGAAACCCTATATTTTCTCAGGTACACATGTAAGAAATAATTGAAAAATCTATGTTTGAACTCCATGGCTCAGATGCGCTACACAAACACACTCACACCCGAGTCGATGCAATGTGACGGCTGTTGTTGTGTAACCAAGCCCAGTGACTCATGAAAGGAAGGAATGCGGCGCTGTGATGGGTTGAGGAGGAGGATGAGGAGGCCTGCCTGGGGAAGGTCTTGCAGAGACAGTCAGCTATGTTCCCAAAGTCATCTGGGGGAGAGATGTAGAGGAAGAGAAAGATGCTGAACATTTGGTTTTGGGTCATGCCTCAACTACGAGCGCTTGTCTGGACACTGAACCGCAAGTGAAGCATAAATACATCTAAGCTTTGATGCAGCCATGACCGTGGTCAGACAAACCATATGGTAGCCTAACCACATACAAATGTGAACCCATGAGAGTCAGTCACTCAGTGGAACAGGATGCAGACTTATAGGAAAAGCCTACTGAAATAAAAAATGAACTCCTCATAAAGAGCTGTGCCTCAGCTTGCTTTCAACTGTACTCCCTTAAGAATCATTCACAATATGTGCCAAGTACAAAATTATACCTTGTTTGATTTTGTCTGCCTGTGTCTATATATATATATATATATATATATATATATGTGTGTGTGTGTGTGTGTGTGTGTGTGTGTGTATTTGTATGTGTGTGTGTTTTGTGGATTTGTTTATATTGACTTTCCTCTTGGCCCAGGAGCCATTTGTTTTTCAGCAATGCGTAGGCAGTTTTGCTGGAATGGAAGTGCATGATGTTCGCCTAGTACACATGCGCACACACTTCCACATTTGCAGTCGTACATGCATAGATTCAGGCTGTGCCTCCGTGGCAGTGTTATCATCCAAAGAGGCAAACAGCCAGCCCCTGATTTAATAAGCTGCCTGGGGAGTAACAGAGAGGTGGGAAAGTACTATCAGCTGATAACTGTCCTCCCTGCAAGCCCATCTTTTTCCTCTTATACCCTTGCCAAGGGAAAGCTTGGCTTTTCCTTGTGTTTTGTGTGAATGCGCATGCCGTGTGTGGGAGCGATCCCCTGCCGGCTTCAGCCCACGTGTCTGTGGGCTGCAGCCGTGCTGGGCCGCCTCGTTCTGGGTGTCAGACAGACAGCAGAGGAGAGCCCGCATATGGTGAAGGCAGGCCTGATCTCCAAGCTAAGGAGCATATGCACAGTCCCACACCCACTAATCGTGCACACAAAACGCGCATCTTGCGTCACAGAGAGCACTTCTGCCAAGCAGGAGGATTCCACGGCCCACAGTACTGACAGAATCCCCGTCTCCGTTGTCCTCTCTCTTCTGCACTTCACATGGCCCACATAACACAACAATCACTGTTCACAGCAACTCCAAAAGAGGCATCTTCACACTGCCACAACAAATGGGAACAAAAGTATATCACAAAATTTAACAGAGCAACTGCTGCGCTGCATTTTGACATTTTATTGCTTGCAATGGTTTTGAAAGAATGGGCATGTGGTCTCGGTCAACTCTATGTATGTCAAACAGACGACTGTTTCTAAATTGTTTGAATTTTAACAAATTCAAATATGAGTTTGATCGTTGCCTTCCCCACAGTGACATTTGAACATTTTGCTTCCTGTTGAAAGTTTAGAATACTTTATTGAGAAGATAAACTGAACACTTTGAAAAAGACAATTATTGGATTCCAAGCTAGCTTATTTTGAGTCTTCTTTATGTAGTGTCATTGTCAACATCAAAGAGTTTTATTATAACAATGACCTGGTAGCATTTCCTATGATCTATCCAAAAAGATCTGATTTTTAAAGTTTCTGACCATCTGCTCTGCTGTCAGAAGTTGTGATCAGTTCTAGTCGAGGTGAAAAGCAGCTAATTTCTCAGTGCGCCTCTCATATTTAATACATGATATTCATAAGTCAATATCTGACTGTTTCTCTGGATATGTGTTTTACTCTCAGGAACTATAAGAAAGTTGATCATTGATGACTTTCATGAAGTGTTAAAGTCTCACCTAATTTAGTTGTATTTGTTTTAGCATTATAGTTTGGTATTGAACATGTTTCATATTACTCAAACTTGGATTCTAAAATTTCAATGTGATTCTCACTTAAAAAAAACAACTAATATTAAAAACTGTTTTTTCTAAGTAGATATTTCCACAGTTTAAAGTTAACTAATTCTCATTCTTTTAGAAGAATCTTGGTCACACAAGATTTGGTGTGAACAGCAGGAAAGCTTTCAGGAAAGAACTTCTCAGATGAGGGGAAGCTGTTACACCAATGCACCGTGCAGCTTTAGAAAAGAAACATTTCTTGCATCCCCACCCCTGACTGTGCCACAGTTTCCATGATGAGCCAATAAAGTTCAGCTTTAGTGTACCAGTAAAGTAGATTTTTAGGTGGGAGGGAAGGGACAAAATAAAAGCAAGTGTTTTCTGGAAGCTTTTAGACAATCACAATTATTGCCAGAAGTTCTCTTACAAAAAGTAGTTATGCTTTTGGCAAAATACTCAAATGCAAAAATCAAGGTTTTTGAGGAATCCAAATAGATTTCAGAAGATCAACGTAAGAAGCAAGAGCAAAACCGGTTCTAAACAACTTTAACTTGCAGTTTGGAGAGTTAAATATTGGTTAAGCCCAAGTGTCAGCTGACCTGAAGATGTACCAGCAATTACAAAAATAATTTTACTGTAATCCCAAGCCGAAGAAGGGTCGGTTTTCATCTCATATTGAAGCTATTCTCTTTGAAGGTGCATCAGTTATACTGTAGTTCAGAAGCTGGTCATTATGTGAAATTTGTGGTTTTTGCTTTGTTTTTGTTTGCTATTAGGGCAACAGTGCAGCCTTGGCTCTTGTGTTCCACAAGAGCTGAATAACAGGCATACTTTGGGGTGGCCACAGTGACCCGCAGCTGACACCAATGATTGATCCTTGTGCAGGAATAAGTGCCTGCGCGCAGCTGAGTGCACCAGTCCACTGAAACGCAGCCAGGCGGAAAATTAGAAATCTCTTCATCCCTGGTCCATTTGAAATCCGATATCTCTCGTCTTCCTCTCACGCAGTCACCTTTCCTTGGCCAATAAATCTGTAGTTAAATGATGTGTTTATGTGCATGCACCGAAGGGGCTGGGAGTTGTTTTGTCTTTGAGGGTTAAGAATGTGCATATGCCCAGTAAAACGTCCCGTTCCTCCAAACACCTCATGGTCTACATTTTAAAGGAAATACATTTTTACATGCCGACTTACACTTGAGTGAGCTGCATGCTGTACGACGATGCCAGTTGAATTTCTAACAGTGCATTTGGTCTCCTCTGAATGCTACAAGGCTAAGAACCCTCCACCCTCCCCACCCCCCCAAAAGTTTATTTGTCTTTACATTTTTCCAAAAAGTTTTATAAGATGTTTTTTTTCCTGGTAAATAAAATGTTTGTGTTCTTTTTGGTCAGCAGTGGTGTGCTTCTTAAACTCTCCCATAGATTCCAGTTATGAACACTGACCTTAACTGAGGAAATTGAGAACTGCAGTGATTTAGATATTTTTCTTTGGACTTTGGGACATACTGTAAGTCCTAAAGCATATCCTGGATTTTTGATTTCTAAGTTTTTATTTTTTATTTGTTCTTTAGATTGGTTCAGAATGTGTTGGCTTGTTTGAGTTCTTTCAGATCGTTTCATTTTGTCAGCATGGTTTTGAAGGCTCTACAGGTCTGGAAGTGATCAGAAAATCAAAGTAAAAAATATGATTAATAGCTGGTCATATGTGTATGATTTACCAAAGGATTACTTTTTCACATAGGCTCAGGTTTTTCCCTTTATAAATAAATCATAATTTGCTTGCTTATGTTTCTGATATTAAAATTAGTTTCAATTATCTAAAACAGTTACTAAATGTGTCAAAAAAAAACTAAGCAGGAATATATTTGAAGGAGGGCAAATATTTTATTAAAATACATAACTTGCAAATAGATATTTCCTCTCTAATGTATCATAACTCCTCAGCTTTCACTGTTGATCTGCTTGTATTTCTCCAGGTACATCTGCCCAGGGCAACCCCCTCCTGGCCTCTCTCCCAGTGCCGGGGCGGCCTCTGCAGCCTCAGCTCGACCTTAAACACCTCCTACCCTTCAGACTCAATGGATCCTCACCCCTTAGCCTCTTTCCTAACTTTAATACGGTGAGTTTCATGTCATTAAAACTGAATCTGTGAGCTTAGAATAGAAAAATAAATTAACAAATGCAGCCACTTTAACACTTCTCAGCTGAGCTAAACGTGTATATTAAAGAGTGAATGAATGCAACACTTAATTCTGTCCATCATATTATGATCTGTTTATTTTATAAGTAGGCCTTTTGTTTAGGACCCTTTATTCAAGGGTATCTGCTGTGAAAACTGCTGTTGTCATGACGGCATCTTCATCCACAGATGGGACCCTTACCATCTTAAACGTCAGCAGCAAACCTCTTGGTTTTCATGTACCTCAGCGTGACGCTTACCTTGCCTCTGTGACTGGAATTAAAAGCTTGTGTCTTTGATCCTTTCTCTGCTCTCTATGCCCATTGTCATTTTGTGTGTGCATGCGTGCAGGCACTTCAGAAGTCTTTTGATCCTACTTTAACACCCTTGTTGTGTATTGGGTTCACTGCTTTCATTGCACTTGAGAAAAGGGAAAAAAAATCTGCTCTGTGGTCTATAAATGGAGGATAAGCTGCAGCTTTTACACTCCAGTATGTCTCTTTTTGGAGGCTGGGAAATAAAAACAGTGAGGATACAGACATATGGCTCGTTCTTTACAGCGGAGGACGTGTGGGAGGGGGTGGATGAGACAGACGTTTGCTGCATGACGTTCATGTATGGGGGAGTCACCAACCTGCTTGTGAAAAGTTCAGTCAATTCGTTTGCTCCGTCGCCCACTAATACCCCTTTAGAAAAGCGACTATGCGAGTCGCAAAGGCAGCGTGGTAAACACTTATTCCTCTAACACCCTCATGTATTTATATTAGCAGTGCAAGCTGTGGGCTCAAGTCTCCTGTCAGTGTTTTGTCTGTGTTTCACTTTGGGGAAAATTGCTGGTTCTATTTCCAGTCCATTGCACGTGCCCTGTGGTTCTTTTCAAAATAATTTGTTACAGTCACACTTTGCTGTTTTTGCATTTACTTTTGCTCATTCTGTTAAACAAATAACAGTAATTGTTATGGCAACAGCTACGTTAGAAGAAAAATGCAATTTGAAGTGAAGGAAGTACATTGCCCTGGAACAATATTCACACAGCTTGATTTTTTTTTCACGTCTTACCCACTCATAGTGACAGTTTTTGGAGGGATTTTAGGTGATTGACAAGCATGAAGTGGTGCATGATTGCAAAGTGGATGAAAAATGGTCCATGTTTTTTAAATTTTCATAAAAAAATTCAAAGTGTGGTATGTATTTCAGCACTTTTTTACTCTAATACTCTAAATGTAGAGTAACCAAATTATTTCACATCTTACAAAGACAATGTTGTTGACCTGAAATCACAAGTAGGGAAAGAAGTGCATTACTCAGAAAAATAGCCGTAGTAACTTTGGAGAAGCAGCAGACAACTACGGCTTAGCAGGAGAATCTTTTGACAACACAATAATTAGTTTTGCACTCCTTTATGGCAGAGTTGCACTAAGACCATTTGTTCAAATAGTTTGGTGAAAGAAAAGGCATAAGAAAGCATTCCCTTCTATCAAATATGGTGATGGTAGTGCCATACTGTGGACTTCTTTTGTTTAGCAGGAAAAAGTTGCTCTGCAGAGCTATCCTGAAAGAAAACAGTTTGAAGATGCAAAACTGGAGACTAGAGACTGAAGAACGACCCTTTTTTCTGTTTTTCCTGAAAACATCCATCATCTTCCTTACATTTCAAAACTATTAGCTACTTTATGCCAGTCTTTCTTGTAAAATCCAAATAAAAGTCATACAAGTTTTTATTTTAGTTTCAAATCTTACAAATACAAGTGATTGCTGTGAAAGTAGATATTCCATGAGGAAAACACAGCGACAAATTAGAGCTGGTATGAAGGAGGTAGGTCAGAGAACGTATGGAGCCCTTTTGATGGTGTAACAACATCAACATCATATCACTGTTACTTCAGTGCCAGAACAAGATGATTACCCCCGTTATGCATGGCCTGGCAGTACAGCTGCAGCATTAATCACAGCATCCATTCAGCTCGGAGTGCCAAGTTCTTTTAGTCCTGATAAGGCATTCGTTGCAGCCTGCATTTCCAGAGGGGAAGATGAATGCACCTGTCTTCAAACCCAAATAGTCTCCAGTTACCCTGGTGTCCCTTCTTATACAGTCTCTTCACATCTCTGTCTGCTTCTTTCTCTCAACCTTTACTGAAACCTCAGCACGGACTGAGCTGCCTGGCGCAGGACAAGTCCTGTCTGCGCCTGAATAGCAGGGGAGAGCGAAGCACTGGAACAAAAGAGGCATTTATAGCCGTCGGTTCAGGATGGCTGCAGACAGACAATGGTCACATTCTTCAGTTCCTAAAACAAATATCTGTGAGTGCAGCCTGCCCTGAAGAGCTGGACAGAGGGCAGCAGGACTGGGAGAGCTACATTTCAGTGGTTGTGCTGTAGCTGGTGAGGAGAAAAGAAAAAGTTTATTCCCAGAGGTAGCTTTGAGTCATATAACACAGACCAAAATAGAGCAGCTAAATAGTCTACCCTGGGGAAGACACACACCACCATGGAGGTATCTTTGTCAGGTGTGTTGATAGTGCCTCTCACACCTGGCCCTGAGGAATCCATGGTAAACTGACTCTGTTCTTTACGAGGAAGCAGCTGCTCCGAACACAACACAGCTTTGGAAGGATCTGAGGCAGCATCCGAGTCAATGCTATCAATATAGCAACACTCCTTGATCTCTGGGCAGCTGGGGCTGACAGCAGTGTCACCACGTTGGGTTCAGAGGGCGTGTCGGTGCAACTAAAAGTGAGAACAACCCACTCCTCGGCTATCCTCGCATGCAAGCCAAGGAACAGACAGGGTCAGGCCCTGTGCCAGCTGAGGAAAAGATCCAGTATGATTGTGATACTTTATGCCCGTCTGAAGGGTGTCATGATGGAATCAGCTGTCCTTGTGGATTGTAGATCCTTTAATGAAGCCGTTTGCTTTCTTTGCTGTTCATAATATACCATGAGGGACTTTGTGCAGTCTTTTCACAGGCTGTTAAATGTATATTAGTCTGTTTAAGGCATTTACAATAATACTTTACGATGATTGATAATGAAGTAAATAGACATCTTTTTGAGATTGGTATTAAGAAATTATTCTGAGTATGACTTATTGAAAAAGTCAACATGGATGGAAGACACATTTAAATGTTCACTAAGTCATATTTAGCACAATTCATAGGTGAGAGGAACAAAATGAGATCCTGTCCTAACATTACGCACAACAGGACGAATTTAAAACAACTGAAAATAAACCTTCAACCCAATGCAAAGACTGGCCGGGTTCTGCTAACATGGTTGGGAATGTTTACCTTCCTGGACAGAAGTGCTATTCTGAGGTTCGATCTCATACTCATCATAAACCTTTTTTATGAAGCAGAACCACATAACAAATGAGCTAAAGCAAGAACTTAATTGATGCATTACCAAGAGTTTTTCTGCTACTACAGCAGAACCAAAAGGTGTGACTTCACCTTTTGGTTAAGACAACTGTCTTCTAAGGATTGCTTAGCACATTCAATGTAATCTAAACCCATGAGCATTAGATAAGGAGCAGTTTCACAAATTTGGATCGATTAACATTCAGCATTGGATCCCTTAAATTAAAAAATGGTTAACCTACACAACTCCTTGTTTTGTCTCGCATGAAAGAATGTCATGCAGCTACAGAGAGCTTTCGTGTAAACAAAATGATACAATAATAGCCTGGAAGGTCACAAACATATGTTGTTTTGAGTAGTCATTTGTATTTTGAGAAAGGTGCTTTATTTTGGCTGAACTGAAAGTCGTGTTATGGCTAAATCACAATATCTAGCTAACCAGATAAAATAGTGATATATAAAAATACTTCCAAATTACTTATTAAAATTTATTGCATAATCCACAAGGTTTCAGGTGTGAATAAATATTACCTAATCAGTGCCACTAATTGTTTTGTCAATAAATTCTGAGATTCTAGATCAATAAATATACATGGATTAAAGCCTGAATGTAGAGCTTTGGAAACCTCATGTTTAGCTTGCACGTATCTGTTGTTTTCGTGACATTTTTTATATAGAGCAACCTTAAACAAACCTTAAATTGAAGGCTATTGTTACATTGGGAAGAGACATAACATTGCATTGTACTAAAAATATCCAGGTAAAATAAAATGTGTCTCTTTCTAAGGATTTCTAATCAAAATTCAGCAACAGTAACAATGCTTTTTGTTGTGTGGCTGAAAAATGCATTTAATATCAAGAAAAGCCTATCATACACAGTCACTGCAAAGAAACTGAGGTATTCAGCTTATATCAAATAGCGGCAGCATGCTGATTAACAAAGAAAAGTTATTATACGTTCCAGATTTATGCCTTTAAACCTACTCAGCTGTCACCAAGGGAACATCTCGGCATGATCCCTATTCTTTATTTTATCCCTATTTTTTCATGATGATGGGACGTGATGTGAGGATCTTTTTCTCTTTATGCACTTTGGCTGCATGCAGGGTAACCCCAAGGGAGAGAAATCTTTTGATCCTAACATTACTTTATGGCTGATGTTCAGCGCGTTCCAGGAGTTACACTGTGTTAGGTTTCTGCGATCTGAAAGCAGATTTTGAAAGAATATGAACCTGTCAGATGAATTTGGTTTACTCATTAGTTAAAAATTAGTATGTCAGAAGTTTTAAGACTGAGACAAAATTGTTCAGCACAAACCTACAAAAGCTGAGTTTCAGGCAACTGAAGCAAAAAGCCAAAACTGGTCAATGTAGACACTTCATACAGAGGGAGTTTAAACTACCTTAATCAGCTGGAATTAACTGAGAAAGTGGAAAGTGAGGAATTTTAATTTCTGCTCTGCTCTGCTAAGCATGCATACATTTAAAATGAAATATAACCGATCTATCCAGACTTGAATAAGAAAGAACAAAGGACCAGCAGTCTTTGCTTAGATATTTTTTGGTTTCCATTACCAAACACAATCATTAGACGTGAGACCACAAAAACTTTTTGTGAATGGAGTTGTTTTGCCATTAAGAATTGAGATACCTGCAACAGTAAATTAAGTGCATAACTTCCAGTCATTAGGAGGCATGTATGATGCAATCCCAGATGTCTGCATTAAGGGAAGGCAGAAGCAGCAGAAGGGGAAAGTGTTTTCACCTGTTCAACAGCAGCAACATTTTATATACAACTCCCAGTTGAGTCTTGTAAAGCTTTCTTTTAGAAAGTGATAATTGCACCAGACATCATCATCCAACAAACTTAGCTTACCAGTTTTACATGTGCAGCCCTTTAACATACAGTGCAAATCTGCACACTCCTAATGTTAATTATATTCTTCCATAAAAGAAATACTAAGGCCAACTTTTTGTGTTTAAAAGTGTTGACTACAGTAATGTTCTAAAGTTATAAATCACTAAAGGCTTAATTCAATGATGATGCATCACACTTTAATCCAGACTCACTAAGCTAAATTTCAAACTATGTCCAAAGTTTGGCTTGAGACCTGACCACAACTCTGAAATGAGGCAAATATCCCCTTCAGCACCAGCAAACCTGACTGCAGCCATTTATTGATATTGGCATTTATTGGTACATCAATTGATGTGGACAAAAGATTCACAACACTCTTGTAAAAGACATTTTTAATCTTGAGGAGGTTATTTTTTATCCTGATTAGATAAATGTTGAATATTCAGACTTTTTTGTTCACTTTTTAAAATATTGGATGTTTAGTTATTCTTTTTTTTAGGAAAATGGATGAATATAATCACTGTTAGTAGTGTTAAGTGCAGACTATTATTATGTTTCATTGTGTCATTATCCAATAACTTCACTGATTTCACATCATGACAAACCCAGTAAAGCCTCTAGAAAAATAATTATTGTAAAATGAATTAACTTTATGGTCATTTTTACTGAAGTGTTAGTAAAATTATTTATTCCTTAGAGCAAAATTAATAAATACTTTATGTATTCTATTTATTGTATACATATTTAATGAGTATTAGCAATATTTGCTTTGCAGAGATTGATTTTGCATCGTCTGCTGCTGTGTTTTAGACTCTGTAAATGTGCAGCCCCTTGGCTTGACAAGAACATGCTGCTTGTGTTGATCTTTGCTGTCTGTGTCTCAGATGGACCCTGTCCAGAAGGCAGTGATTAACCACACGTTTGGGGTCCCTCAGCCCCTCAAGAAGAAACAGATCATCTCCTGCAACATCTGCCACCTGCGCTTTAACTCAACGGTAAGAAAAGATTATTTTTTTCTGTATGAGGAAGATGGGGGAAGTGTAGCAATAAAAGGAAGAAAGAGACATCATGCTTTTTGACTGCATAATGTGCACTGACTGTATCACCTTTAGTGAGTAATGGGTCTACCTCAAGAGAAAATTGTACTTTGGAATAGTAATATTTTTCTTGAATGTTGGTTTTCACTGGAAAAAGAATGTTTCTATGATATGCCAAAGAATCATGGAAAACACTAAGAACATCTAAGGAGTCATTGCTGCAATGTAAACATTGCTGTTTTGCGTTGTTGTTGTGTCTTGTTTTTTTAATGAAACTTTGCAAAGATGCAAAAAATGTTTTGCTGTCATGTTCTTTAAAAAACGTAGCTTTCGCCTCCGACATTTGCAGATATGCTTTACTCCTTTAATACTGTAATTGTCCACTAATAATCCTTAAACCTAACACTAAATTCTGTGAGCATTGAACTGCCTGACATTAAGCTGAATTTTGTTGGATGTCCACTCCTTGGAAGATGGGAAACTACATTGGGTATAGTAGGATTCTACTATTTGGAATAATCTTTCTCACTGTTAAATAATGGAATTCAGTTAAACTGGAAATTGTTATATGACTCTTTCTTTACTAAAGAGGAGGAATAATTGTTTCTCTAGTGCCGTTGCTGACGTTTTTTCTTTTCCATTGCAGAACAATGTAACCTGGAACTCCAGACTATCAAAATTCTTTCTTTGACAGACTTGTTCAAATCAGTCAAGTACATTTTATTTGCATCATCTGGCTGCTACCTTCCATTCTCAATTTTATGCATTTTCTTTTTTTTTTTTATTGTTTCAAACTGAATTGTGGTTTGCTGGAGCCTTGATTAGGTCAAAAAGGCCTTATATAAGTAGCGTGGGGTTTTTGGTTTTGTTCTTGTGTGTACATTTTTGTTCCGTTTTCATTTTATGTGTGTTGGTGACAGTTGTGTTGGCGAGAAGGCTTAGATTGCAGCCTAGATTCCATTTATCAGCAAAGTGCAAAAGAAACAATCAGCAGCCACAGCAGGAAGCGGATTTCTCAGCTGCTCTATCCATCCTTTGCATAGCACATGTATTGTATATATGGAAACAGTCAAATTAAAAAGCAGTAAACAGTGTAGAAAGATGTCTTCAATCTAGATGAAGCTAAAATGTGAAAACAGCCACACTGTTTCATTTGGACTGAGAAAGGGGAATAAGATGTAGGCATCTTTTTCCCCTTTCCCAGACTCTATTTTATGCACACTTAAAGAAAAATGTCAAGTTGACTATAACTTTATTAGTGACTTGAAGAATACTACATAAACCTCTCCAGAGTTTTATGTAGATGCATTTTAAGCTTTACTTGATGCACGATGTTCTAAGAGAAAATTGCCTGGGTGACGCAGCTTTTAAGTGTTAGTCTGATTTAACGAGCTGTTCGTAGCAGCAATTTGTGACATTTAAAGTTATCTTATTAGAAAACATACAAACCATGTTTTTATCAGCATAACTCCAATTAAAACTCATAACTATTGTTACCCCTGACCTGTCTGGTGTGTTCTTTAGTTGTGGTGATATGTTTGACAGTGTTTTCTAGCAAATCCCCATGACCTTCATACAACAGTTTTATTTTAAACAACACATTGTTAGACTCTGTACAGTGAATATGTGACTTTTGAAAGCAATCAGTTGAATTGGGTTTTTATTGTGTTCATTTAAATGACATGAACACATATGGGGTGAAAAATTCCACTAAATACCTTTAACTTTGTGGTTGTGTCAAAATGTAAAAAAAAATAATAATAATTAGGATAGATACTTTTGCAGTACAAGTTTATTTACAGTACATCAGTGCTCATTGCTTTGTGCATAGATCATTTATCTTTTTTTGAAAGCCTTTTCTTGATATATTTTTCTAATGATCACTTCCCCCTCTCTTTTGGGTATCTTATATCCATGTGGGACCTACTTGAAATATGGGTTCAAGATACTGATGATCTTCCTCTCTCTATATATCTATATATTTTATTCCTCAATATAAAATCTGGTGTCTCGCTGATTAACCAAAGCAGCTGGCAGTACAGTTTAACTTCTATGTCTGTCTATTTTCCACTAGGGACTGGACTCAGAGGCTCTTTAAGCGAATGGAATGGAACTAGCTTTACACCCACTCAGTTTATATATGTCCACACGATGTGTACATCCCCCCACCCCCGTTTCCTTTCATCCCAGGGATTTCTTGATCACTGGACAATCTGGAATCCTTTTGATGAGCAGCACATCCTCTTGTAGTTCCTCTTGACTGAGCCGCAGCTCATTTCACGCCTTGTCCTTCTGCCTCCTTTGAGACCCAATTTCGATGGCTGCCAGTGAGGAGGCTGAACTATTCACAACAGGCTGTGGAGTCAGATGACATGCTTATGTATTTTTGTCTGAGTTGGTTTCTCTGAGCTAATGCTACCTGCGCAGTTATCAGTCGTATTGGTAACTCTCAGATGATCAGATTTACTGGCATTTTGCTCCAAGTGAGAAAAGTCTTGATGAATTTGCCTGTCTGTTAAGTTTTTCTGGATGTTTTCATTTGATCACAGAATGTCTCCTCTTTCTTTTTAGTTGCTGCTGAAATAGTAAACCACTGCCAATATGATACTACCCAGAGGTCAAAATATGCAAAACTGAACTCATGCTAAATCCACTTTCGTTCCTACATTCCACACTCTGAATCCTTAGAAGTGGGGAAAATACTCACCTTATTTGGCATTTTGTGTTGTTTGTAGTGATTTTAAAGATTTTCTCCCAAGCGTGTAACTCTTTAAGTCCAGACTGATGTTCTGTTCACACCAGTGGCTGATGAGTGCGGATCCCCAGAGGTTGTCTTAGCTTTTAATGAGCGATCTGTGCATCGATTTCTTTGCTATTTTTATGTATCATTGCTTTGTGTAACATTGTGGCTTTTGTCCTCCAATTGAACAGGGTCACGAGAGTGATGAAAATGGAAAAGTAAATTGCCATCCACTCAAAAGGAAATTTGCATGCTTTTATTGCTGCAGTCTAGTCAGTCAGAATGTGTTTTGAGTCTGATTTGTGTTTGTGTGCTTATGAGGGCCTTAAATGTGTGTAACATTAGTATGTATTGCCAAGTGTGTCTGGGTTTTGCAGAGGCTGACTCTCACGGTGCACATTAATAGGGTAGTTGTAGAGATGGAATCCTCTCTCTTGTTGCATATTACACATGCAATTATACCTCTGGCCTCCCAGTGTGCCAGCTCTGTTATCAGGTGGAAACAGACTCTCCTTCTTGCAGCCTCCGGATGCCTGTGAGAGAGAATTTTTGGGCAAGAGCATTTGAACATTTCTTGCACACAGGCTCTGGTCTTTGCAGCAGATGTGGCACTAGGTCCTCTATGCTTCTTCCCTCTAACATGTCTTTTTCTTCTTTTCCATTTTCCCACAGAACCAAGCAGAGGCCCACTATAAAGGCCACAAACACGCCCGGAAACTCAAAGCCATGGAGGCCCAGAAGAACAGGCAGCGACGAGGTGGAGAGACCTCAACAACAGGGAAGGAGCGGGAGCGGGAGAGGGAGCGGGAGCGGGACCGAGAACGAGACCGAAACAAGATGACCCCTTCTGATGCAGCTCTTCCAGCACCTATAGATACAAGCTTAGTAAAAGAAACAAGTAGGTACACAGACAGAAAGTGAGAAATGTAAGAAAGTCAAGCCTGAGACTGGACTTAATTTCTCTGCCCTCTTTAAATTATGAATGAACTCTAACATGTTTTCTTCCCTTCTTTTATTTTAAACCCACCCGGTAGCCCTCAAATTAGAGGCAGACTTTTAAAATACATTTGGTGTACTTTATCTTTTATAATTCCTTCTTCAAAGCACTTTTTAAAAGCTTATCAAGTCTGGGTTGCTCTAATTTGTAATTGGCAAGACTTACACAGAAAATAAGAAGCAACTGCAAAAGCACAACTCCTTCTGTTTTTCTGTATCGATCTCAAAGCTAAGATGAAATTATTTTATGGTTTTAGTATACCAGCTGAAATATATGGATATATATATATTTAAAAAACAGAATGCTAATTCAAAAATGAGTCTGCAACTACAAACCTTTCTAGGTTTTCTCTAATTGTTGATAATGCCTCGCTCGAAGTTCCAAAGCATTAGGAAAATCTTTCTGGTCATTTCCGGACTGAAAGTTGTCAACGATTTTATTTTCTCATCTATTCTTGATTTTATTGTTTTGTTTTTGTCTAGATCAGGGTCTGGTGTATTTTTCTTTGAATTACACCAAAGAGAAATACACCAGGCATATTGCCAGACAGGTTCCATTTAAGTGATTTCTTGACTCTAAAGGTCTTTCGATGATCCAGCCCTGGTGTGTCTAATGAAACTGAACACAAGCATTGTGGTTCAGTTTCTGATGATCTAATTAAGGGAGCAGTTACTCTGGTTTCCTTGTCTAATATTAAAAGTATTAATAGTTATACTAGTGATGAATGGTGCTATGCAATCAACTGTCAGACTCTAAATTATACATTGTAGTAAGCTGAAGGGCTTCATCACTTAAACTTGAAAATGTTAACAGGTGAAGTGACAGTAGCAGAACGTTTTGGCTAAAAGCTGCTATGAAACTACTGTCACTCTAAGGAAGCTACACAAAAGATATTGGCATGGAGTTACCAAACTCCATGCCAATGGAACTTAGTTTTAGCAAGAACTTAGTTTTAGATATTATGGAATTGGTACCTATTTTCCAGATTCCTAATAGTTAGTTGCCGTGGTTATCTTTTCAAAGTCTCTCATCAGAAGTTTAGCTGCAACATTATTTAAATGATGGCGTTAGGTGCAGAGCAAGATATGACATCAAACTTTGGATTTGACTGCATATTTTTAGTTATTCTGTTGGAAGATTTGTATGAAAAGCATTGAAGGCCATGCTTAACTTAAACTCCATTGAACTGTTATCAATTGGATAAGGATGGGATATGTAGAAGAAAGTTAATAAACTTTCATTCTAAGTAAAATACTTATGAGTTCACTGCTCTCAGCCTTGTGTCTAATGTTAGGTTCCAAAGTTTTCAGACTGCAAGAACGTAAACAACCAGGCTTGCTGTGATCGATTGGACTCTCTCTGTTCTTTGTTACCCCATTTTTTTCTTGATTTCAATTTCTCTCTTCTATTTCCATTACTCTCTTCTGCTCCCCCCTATTGAAGTTGGAATGAGAGGATGGTGACAGGACCAGAATTGGTATGTTTGAGCACAATAACGGCACAAAGTGCTGAATGAGCCATGACGGAGCAGAGCAGTGCAGAGGGGTTTCGTTTTAATGGGCTGTCAAAAAAAAAAACTAAAGCTGAACAATATCAAAGACACTCATCTACTTCTACAAAAAAGTTCAGCTGTTTGTACTTTAGTGGTGCCAATACAGATATCTAGTGCTTTATGAAGGAAATGTGGTTCTTTCCGTTTTCAACAAGAAAAATAAATGTGAACTTTTCCACTGCAGACAGCTGCACCTTGACTTCTAAGAACCTGAATTGTTTCTTTGGCATTTTGACTGCTACGTAAACCCCATTAGGTTCTCATATTGCACTTGTCTGGATCCAGACTTTTCATTTATCATTCTGAAGCAAGGGGACTGTGCCAGAGCTATAGCAGTTTTTTCCCTTCTTATTTCCTCTACCGTTTTAAGTTCCTTGTCTCAGAGAAGATCTCTAGCTATGCAGAGTTTTTAAATGCAGACATAATATCTGAAAAAAGAGAAATATAAAGGTACTCATAGAGAGGACTGTTTATCCTCCAGACAGGGTAGTTTAGAAATGGACACACACATTCACAAATTTTCCCCTTGAGTGCCAATAGTCTCCTTCAGAAAGGAGAAATCAGACAAAAGACCCAGAGCCTGATAACACTCTCATCAAATATAATTTTAATATTCTGCTGTTCCAAAGGCCCTGAAAGAGGAAAGCTCGGTAGAGGCGAAACGAGACAAGATGAGTGGAAAATGTAAGATAAGATGAAATGAATGAGAGAGAGCGAGGGAGAGAGAAATGAATAAGAAAGGGAAAGCACGAAAGAAGTAGATAAGTCATAGCTAATTTTTATGCTGTGAATAATTTTGCAGTTCCAAGGCAATTTTGTGCCAAAGAACATTCTTTAATAAACCCAATTGTGCAACTGGCCTGATGTGAAATTGAAATGCACCAGAGTGAGCCAGTGCTGGCATCCCACACAATGCCAAACTGGGATGGAAAAGCGTTCCAAATTAATACTTGATGAAATGAATTACATCTGCCATGAAAAATAAAAGCTGCCGGGGAGCTTTGAGAAGCTAATGTCCAGAGTGTCTGTTCTCGGGAACCAATAAGATCCCCATCAGTGGCTCACTGAAGTATGCGCAGTGTCTGACTCAGAACAAAACAAAATATTCCTCTAGACCCACAAGGTCAGCCTCTTGGGTGCGATGGAAATACCTACTGAATAAAATGAACACAATGGGCAGCTTCTTTTTATAAATGACTGTTTTATTGAAAGGGAATAAATGGGATTAAATATTTTATTTCTCCTGCACATGACCGAAATAGTAAAATAACAGCTGCTCCTCATTTAACTTCCCTTTGTTATTTTTTTTAGAAACATTTCATATCCATACTCACAGCCTTTCGATGGAGAGTTTTCCTGTTGTTCCAAACTTCATCTTGGGATAATAACTGCAGTAAATATTTGTTTAAACATGTTTTTGCAATCAATGGATACAACTACAGAAAATTACTTAAATGTACTATTTCTTATCATTTTCGCTGTGAATTATTGGCAGTTGGTTTTAAAGACGAAGATTATGCAAAATTGAAAAAAACCAACAAACGGTGGCATTCACAATTATAACCCTCTTTTGTTATACTTATCCTATAACATTTTCCAAGTATGAAATATGCAGATACATGGAAATTGTACTAATTCTCCTCGGACACTCTTTCCAGATCATCCAGAGTCCAGCATCCGCCTTATTCTCTCTTCTCTTCAACTCAGCACCCAGTTTTAGCATAAGATTTAATACTGTCAACTGCAATGACCTCCAAGTTCATTTTTCGTCTATTAAACCATTTCACTGATGATTTAATTATATTTTCTGGATCATTACTCATTCATTTTAGCTTTCTGGCAGTGACTACAGCATTTTAATGTAAAATGTCCTGGTGGCTAAAAGAGTTTTAATTGCTATCTATTCTAACATGTTTTCCAGCTCCCTAGAAAGAGAAACAGTCCCGCAACATCACTGATCCTCCACAGAGCAAAAGAATATAAAAAACACTGCTGCATTGCCCCATTTGTTTAAAAATTATTATGCAATTTGTACTCATTTCTAACTTCAATAAGTCATTTCACATATGCTAACATATGTAGTCTCTCAAATACTTCCCAATCACATTTGAGTTTAATCTGTATTTTATCATATCGAGCACAACAAGTCATCCATCTGGGAAAGAGAACAAGGGGATAAACAGAAATGAACTTTCTAGTCACACAAAGAGACAGATCGATTCTTATATAGCATGCCTCAGACTAACAAAGGACAGCCGTCTACCAAGTGTAAGAGTGCCAAGCTGGCGCCAGGAGACTGAGAGCCACCATCAATCATGACAAGCATCAATCACCCCCGGCTTTGATTGACTCCGCCACTGAAGTCATCTTTTGCAGGGACTCTGTCTGTCACCGCGGTAATGATGATCTAAAGCAAGGATTTTTCCCCTGGGAATTTGTTTATGTTCGGAGGCTGCCTCGGATCAGTTATCGCCTACTAAATCAAGCGCTCAGTGTCTTGAGTGTAGAGGCAAGCGTGTGTATAATGAGTCCAATTTTCGTTAGGTGTCTGTCTGTGCTTTAAGTTCTTAGCCGATCACTCTGCTGGCTGGTAATCTCTCAAGATGTTTACACCCATAGAAACATATTCAGATGGACTGTTGAAAACATAAATCAAATTATTCTCATGTAAAAGTTACTCATGATTGCTTGTACAACATCGATCCAGATGCTCTGTAATCGATGGTGTCTACTTCTATTCCTCAGAGGGCCAGCTGCCAATGGACTGGTCTTGGCCTGACAGTTCTGACAGTTCTCTCCTTTGTCTTCACAATTATATCAATACTTAAAGGACATATAGTGCATCTGAAAGACCGAAATTATGCAAGACTACCAGAGTCACGCAATTGATAAAGTAGGTTAAAAAAAAAAAAAAAGAATTATGTACTCTGTTCTTACTAGCAATGCACTAGCACAATGACCCTGTAAAAGCTCTCTTTTACAGGGCTTTTATTCCTAGCTATTTGAAATAAAGCATTGTGGATAAAAAGAGAATAAAGTAAAATTCTGCATATTTGTTCTCCTTAAATATGATTAATCTGAAAGTAAAAATGTTCAACTCCCAGCAGGAAATAAAGATCTTCATGCCAGCCTCTACCCATGAATTTTCAGAGTCCCACCAACCTCTATGTCTTCCTCTGTGAGGTTCCTACTAAACCCAC